>NW_026848220.1:4918970-5533841 GCF_030549165.1 Lasiosphaeria miniovina
ATGACCATGACTGTCTCCCAGCGGCCCTTGCCGCTCTTGGCGTCGGCCGTCTCGAAAGCGGCCGTGGCAATGAGCACGGCGAGGGTCAGGCCTTGGGCGTAGACACGGGCCTGGACGACCTTCTGGCTGGTGCTGAGGTACTTGCTGCGGCTGACGATGGCCATGGCGAGGCCCATTGATGCGATCCACGACGACAGGACGATGGTGTAGCGGTTCTCGCGGCCCCAGTCCATGAAGCGCTTGGCGGCCGACTCGTTGTGGCGCGCCTCCTCTAAGGCGAGCTGCGACGCGTCCTTGTACGAGTTCATGGGGTCCTTGGCGCGCTGAAACGTCACGCTGTAGCGCTCCGCCGTAATGATGGCGCCGAACGTGCCCGCCGACGTTACGAGGAATGACCGGAACGGCAATGTCAGCGCCCGGAATCCCGAATACCGCTTCTGTGCGCCGATGACGCCTACCACACCCAACGCGAGGCCGAGCCCGCCGCCTATCATGCCGCCCTTGAGCACCTCATCGTAGTGGGCCTTTTCCTCCTCTTTGCTGATAATCTTCATGGTCGTAGTGGATGTGGGTGCGGATTGAAGGTGGTGGTTCTGCTGTTCCTCAGGTGCGGGTGTTTGCGCGCAGTCGCAAGGGCGGTTAGAAGACAGGTATCGTGAGAATAGACGTTAGCTGGATGTTATCAATAAGGTAGGTATAGCTTATGGCTGGGTTTTGATGGATTAGATGATGTGGGTATAGTCGTATGACGACAGGATTGAGTGGGGCGGAGGAAGATGGTGGGTCAAAAATCAACGGGCAGGTTGTGTGAATGGTGTGTTTTCTCTACTCCAGATGGAGACTAAAAGCCTGGGCATGAATTGGGCTTCAATTGAGTTATTATATGTATGTCAAGTTGTCAACTGTGTTGATTACTGTGGCCCTTTGTAGCCCGTTCTACGCCCGCGGAAGCTGGCCTAGCTCGGGATGTTGAGGGTGCTGCGGCGAATTTGGGGTCTTCGTCGGGGGAAAACGGTGATGTAATGGCTTCATCCGTTCTGCTTGCGAGCCTTCGGGAAAAGGCTAGGCCCGAATCCCTGAATCCCGAGAGTTTGCCGCAGCAGTTGGTGGCTCGCACGGACCAAGACCCCTAAACCGTGCCCCTTTAGGCCTGTAACCGGCCCGCCAGCGGCTGGCGTGTTCCGCCAACATCTAATTCTGGTCCCTATTTTCGCCGGTCGCTGATTTACCTGCGATGGCTTCTCCGCGGGGACAGGGAGAATGGCCAGCAAACCACGCCAAGAGGTTTGATGCTGACAAAAACATGGCAGCTGTGCAAAGAATGCCATTCCTTTTGAAACGGGTCTACCCGATTCATTCTCCCCCCTTCCGATCCCACCCGTCTTGACGCATTCTCCCAGTGGTAGCAATGCAGATTGCATACAGCATTAGGTACAAGTGTCGGTCGCGTGGCTGTATTCCGTACTTAGTATCCCGAATGGCGGAGATAGACCTGCTGAGTAGGAGGTATGGACGGAGGACGCTGTAAATCGTACGAAAGGTAAGGAATGAATCTGGCTTACTGAGCCTAGGGAAGAACCCGTGGAATATAGACTAGATAATGCTGCCGCCTGGTTCAGGCTGTTCGATTGATTATTGATCAATAATAATCCCCAGCTACGAGACGGCATTCAGGATTCGTGACCAGCCCGAGAACTTGTTGTCGGGCCAGTTTAAGATCCAAGCCGGCTGAGTTCTGGTAGCCGTGCGCCGCCGGAGCACACACGTGGCATCGGCGCTGACAGGATCTGCCTCATTCGTCTCTCGGGCTCACTGTCGGCGACTCGGCACCTTTGTCGACTGCATTGCTACCGCCTGCCCTTCATCAAAAGGGGGTGAATTCTCGCAGCCTACGATGATCCGAGGAGGTACTTTACCACCTGGTGTCGGGAACCCATTTATTCCGCAGACCCAGGAGACCCCAGTATGATCGCCGACGCCGTCGAGCTGTGACAAATGGATTCAGGGTCTAAGCTGACAGAAAATAAATGGACGCGAGCTCGCTCCTCAGTGAAGCCGCGAGGCGCCTCAAACAAAGGGCTCGGTGGAATAGATGCTGACTCGGGCTTGTCGCGTCAACATGCCACAACTCTGACTCTATCAAGCATTTCCTCGCAAGTACGCACCTCCATGAGCAACTTTTTCCTCTCCTCCAATTGCATTCACCGCCCGCGATTTGGGCGGAGCGGCTTAGAACCCTTCTGGAAGGACGATGGCGCTCGGACCGTTTGTTCAGGTCGGGGTTGGGTGGCAGAACCCTTGACATCCATCCCATCCCACCGGGACTAGCCTCTGGGAAGGAAACTAGGGGGGTAGAAGAGCGCTGCCCGGTTGGCTGAGATCTCCTGAAAATGACAGCCCTCACCGCCGTAACGCGGCGCGAAACAGCAGATGTACCGAAAGAGGAAGTCGAACGGCTTGACACAGCCACACGTCCGAGGGGAAGATAATCCATGAAGCTCACATGCCAGCCTTTCATGCTCATATCACCACAACACTTTCGTTGTTGTTCCGTAAAGAAAACCCGGCCACAGAAGCACGGAAAATGACCGCCGTGATCAGCCCTTCCTAGCCACAGCCGGGAGCAATGTGGCTCCAACTCGAGTCAATGACAGTATTCGCCGCCTGTGATATCCATGCACTTCGTCGAGGCGGGATTTCTCATTTTGGCAAATGCTGGTGTGCTGCGGTTGTTATTGGTAGTGCAGACCTGAATTGAAGTCCAAGCCAATTGCCTGAGTTAATATTGGACAATCATCTAGTGTGTATAGTTGCCTGTGAGTGGTTGGCAATGAGATAGACGACATGATTCGAACTGCGAAGATTCGGGCATCCGCATACATGCCAACATCGTCGATGAGTAACAAACGCTTGTTTCCCACCCAGTGTCAGGCCAACTAGGCTGTCACAACGAAGGAGCAGATAGACTGTTTCGGCGCCAACTAAACGTCGCTCAAGGACGTGTGTTGGTGGTAAAAACAGCTGCCAAAGCCCCGCGGTGATGCCGGTATGATGGCAACTTGAGCCGATATTGGAGCCGAAACCCCCAAGCACCGCTGAAACCGCGCTTAACCAGATTGGCATCGATAATCCTAAAGCAACGAATAATGGCGAGTCGATAAGACGTTAGGAAGTTGATATGCATTCTACTATGAGCGAGCGAGAAACACGATCGAGGTGGCATGCAGCCGACTGAGGATGCAGCGAGATCTGACGACACAGCAACTCGGGGAAAAGCGACTATCGCGCATATCGACGTCGCAGTCGCATACGGCTAACGCTCATGGGCAGGAACGATTACCGAGAGAAAGAGGGGCTGTTGCTCTGGACTCTGGGTTCGTTGTCATATTGGCTCGAAACGGCCGACATTTTTTTTTTTTTTTTTGGAAACGTGCCCTCGATCTGCCCTCTCCTGTCGATCTCCTGTGGGGCAAAGGCGGGAAATATCCCACAGAGCAGCGTCATTCGCCATCAGACACCTGGCGACCGTTGATAATGTTTTGTTTCCATTCGCTGCGTCGAGATCGCTCAGCAAGGGCGGTGCACCGATCCTCCAGAAATACCTGGGTAGGCTCTCCGCCTTGTCGTCTCAGAAGGACATTCACGGCTGATGAGTAGCAACGCTCCGTGGACGATCTAGAAGTCTGCGGCAAGAAACTTGTTTCGGCAATTACCTGCCACTTGTGCCTGTCGAGCTTAAAATACTTAAAGCTCAATGGCTCCGTCGCACTAGCGCCAGCTGAAGCGGAGACTTGTCTGAATCGGCCAGCGCAACAACGCTCAAACTACTGGAAGCCCAGGGCTCAGGTCCGACAACTACAGCCTTGCCGTCTTCGTGCGGTCTGTCTGGAACACCAGCGGAAGCCAAAGCCTAGAGACGGTTTTTAGTTTCCGCATTCCGGTGAAAAAGCCGAGGCCGCTAATAGGTAAGGTATCCATACACAGGCGGGATGTAAGTGAGTGTGCCCACCTAATCGCCGAAGGCTTTTTAGCGTCGCCAAAACGGTCTTAAGACGACCAGCCAGTCGCAAGATCCGCCTACCTGACGGTGGCAAGGGTCTCCCGGCAAGCGCACCGCATGACGGGAGACGCACCACGGTCCACCGTTGTGGCAAGCAGCCGCGACCAGTGGAGGCCGAGTCTCCATTCTCAAAAGGGGAGTGGAGCCCAGGCCAGCTTGGATTGCAAGGCGTCCGCTGCACGCGGGCGGGGAATGGATACTCTCCAACCTGCCTCTTTTTGCCGTTGTCAAGGATCCCTGGGCCATGAGGTAGTCGTTTGTCAACGCTAGTTGGTCTGTTGAGGGGAATATGGGTGACTTCAACCGGATGTAGTTCGATATGATGGAAGCGTAACCGTTCTCGAACCACTAATAACACTAAATGTTCGTGTTAGGGCAAACCGAGGACTCTTGTCTAGATACGTGCTGTACCACAACATGAGTTTCCGTAGCAAGTGCGGCAAGCTTCTGTTTTCTCAATAATAATGTCGGGTGGTGGGAGGTCAAGATGAATCATGCGTGAGTCTCTGGGTGTCGAGGGGAATCGAGTGACTTGGGTGAATCAACCCCTCCTCCGTGACGATTGAGTTTCTGGGCTCTGAGTCAGTCACAACAACGTTGCGGGCTTGAGCACCATGGGCAATGTCACTCGGGCTAGGAAGTGGCAGCTTCGCGGATTATACTTTTGTGTGCCCCGAGTTCCATGGCACGGCTTCCTAGTGGCAATCTTGGAGCCGGAGCATTATAGCACGCAAAGGCGCCCACCAACATTCAATGCTCGGCTGCACCGTGACAGGAGTCACTCAGCTCCATGTGTCCGATAACTCTCATGGCCTGGGCCTCCCGCGGTCCGACTGTCCCGCATACCGTGCCCCTTCCCCTGAGACAGGCCGATCTAAAATCGCCGGGAGCCTCCCGCTCGAGGCGAAATTACCTGCCTACCTTAATTGCTGGCACACTTGAGACACCTGACCATTGTCTGAGGCGCCATCATGAGTTGGGGCTGGGGTGCAGTGTGAGACAGTTGCCCTAACTCTTGGAAAGAGGAGGAAAGTAAGGTAGGCAGGCATGTACTGCACCTCGTCTACAACAATGAGCCAAACCTACAACAACAGATACGCAATTACGCTTTGGTTTCTGGAATTTTGTCGGTTAGGTAGAGCGGTGACTGCCCACCTTACTGCCGCGCTGCCTTTACAAGTTCCTGGTTCAAAGTGGAGACTTTGGGGAAGTCGCGGGCCTGTCGCTTACGATTCACATGGCAGTAACGTTCTGTCTCGCCTGTTGTGACACACAGCTAAGAAACCTCCGCGCCAGTTCGGTTACCTAAAGCGCCAATGGCAGTTACCTTACCAAGCTGAATCATATTGGATGTACCGTAAGGCTGGTCTCCGTCTCCATCTTTGAGACGCCGAATTTGTAACGAGACAATAAGGCTAAGCCACTCGCAAGCTAGACTAACGCCGCAGCGGCGTCAAAGCGGCGAGTGGTGAGTACCGTCATAGCTATTTCAGAAATCAGACGGAGGAGGATCTGCGTGAACGGCGAATGGCTTCGAGCACAGTGCGGGCTGGCACAACCCCTCGGCGGCAGCAGAGCGAGAACTCGAGCCAGACCTAGTATGATAGCCTCGCCGTAACCTCTGCCGGCGAAGAGACGAGCCTACTACTTAGGTAAGGACGGTAATAACTACATATCTATTGTTTGGCGCAGGCGGGTTATGGGGGCAATAATTCGTCGTGGCAACGAGGAAACTTGGGTACCACGTCCTTCCGTTTGCTCCTTTGCCGGGAGAGACGAATCTAGGAATGGGAATGATAGACGGCGGCTCCATTGCATGGATGTCGTAGCCAAAGTTCACCAAAACTTAAGGCAGGTACGAAGTACATACACACATACAGTACCTTCCTGGCGGGAGCTACCATAGTAGGCTTGCCCACAAGAAGCAAGCTTGCACACCGCATCCCCCTTTCGCTACTCAGTCAGGTCCTCCTGTTCGCCCACTTGCACTTACTTGCACGGAGTATTTACATTTAATTTCTCGCACAGCGTCCCGAGCTGAGGTGTCCAGGGACCCAGCGTTTGTTGTGCCACCGCCTCCTACAACGCCGTAGAAGTGCTCGCCCGATCTGACGCCTGCTTCCATCCATCCGCGCCTGCGCCTAAGCCTCCGGAAGACCTGCGCCAACACAAAAAGCTGCGTGTGCGAGAGCCAAGAGTCAAGGTCAAGGGCAAGGGACACCAAGAACTACCGATCTAACTTCGAGGACGACTTTCGCGGCGTAATGCGTCCGTGATCCGTCGGTCTAATCCAGCATACACATTATACGATACGGAATAAGCGCCTACCGCTCAATTCACAGCTCGTTCAGCTTGACACGCCCGAACCCACCGCCTCGCTCCCATATCGCTAATCTGCGTCTATCTTTGGTCCTAGGGGTTATTGTCTGGTATAATCCGTCTATTTCGTCATTATTCGGACTATAGTTTTATCGCCAACTTACACCCGCACTGCGCCGTATCTTACCATCCTGCGAGACTGGTTACTGCGAACCGGCCTACTAACGGAATAAGTTACTATCAAATCAGGCCCACACTTTCAACGTTGTTACTACTAGTTGGACATTATACGGCCGTCCAACCGACTTTGTGGCGCCCTGAACCTTGACGGCGGAACCGCTCTGTAAGTTATTTCCCTCCTACCTGCCTACCGCACATATCAGCGAGCCACCCGCCCATCCATCCGTCAAACTTTAGCCGTTCGTCGTTTGTTGGCGGAAAGGCGCTGCCAGGGGTGAATAAGAAGGCGACCCATTCGTGGTCTGCCAGGCCAACTTCCTTACGAACCAATACCTTGCTACTACCGTACCTACGGAATATCCGTGATCCCTAGCTAACAACTTTAACTGCCGTCCCCCAGCGGCCCAGGAACCCGAAATAGCTCGTGGCAGGCATCCCATCTTGCAATCGATTGCGCTGTGCCGTCGACTCGCCTCTGTTCTTTCCCCCCCATCGTGTGGACTTGTGCGGCGTTTTGCCTCTGGTCCGCCCCTTCTCGAATCCTTCCGCCCTGGAGAACCGCAGAGGTGCATATTTGCGACTCCTCCCGGACCCGGTTAGGCAGCGCTTCAATCCACATTGGCCCTTGCCATGCTGCCCTCCATGAAGTGGTTCACTTCGAGAACAAGCCCCGAGCCTGCACCACCTGCGGGCCCCCCTGCAACTAGAACTGGCCCCGCTACGGCTGCTGCAACTGCAAGTGCAACTACTGCTGGGGCCGGCGGTGGGCCCAATTGTTATCGCGCATCGCCTTCTGCCTCTGACGCCCCGTCGTCCCAGTCGCCCGCTGCCGCTAACTCGCCTCTCTCCCTCAACCATTCGTCCCGCTCGCCATCTCCAACACCCCAGCCGGCGACGCCTAGCTCGCTCGTATTTGGTCGCGACAGTATTCCCTCCAAGTCCGCCACTTCCAGGCCCATCAACATCTCAACATTGTCGGTGCACATATCCAAATCCACTGAACCCACCGCGCACAATCACCACACCCACGTCGCCACTGACCCCGACAACGCTGTCTTTGACCTTGATCTTGTCGACACTGACCGCGCTGCCGCCGTTGTTGTCGATACCGACGTCGACGTCGACATGACCACTGGTCCCAACTTTGACTCGGCTATGGGCCGCAGTCGCAACGACTCGTTTGTCAGCGCTGGCGCGAAGCCCATCTCCATGGCAAACCCAAATCGTGACCATGCTAATCGCGGCCGGCGCGAGAGTTTGGCCGGCAGCATGATGGGCGGCATGAGCTGGGGAGGCATTTCCGTCGGGAGTTTTATTAGGGAAGAGTAAGTCCCTTTCCTTCGACAGCTCTTTGTGCCGGTCCTCGCGAGACGCTTATCTCCCGAGTAAAACATGTTGCGCATCGACGACCGTTCGGCGTTGCGTCCCCGCGCGCTTCTCCTTTTTTGTGTCTTTGGATTCACGAGCTAACCTGCGTCGTGCGCTGCTAGTATGATGATGACGGGAACTTCGCCATACCTCAACCACCAGTCGCCGTCTTTCCACTCATCATCATACATCCCCAAGTTGGAGGCCAACTTCATGCGCGACTTTACGTGCTGCGAGCGGACTTGGGCCACTCTCCACGATCTCCTCCAGCACTACGAGGAGAATCACCACGCCACAGCGACGCCCTCGTTCTCGAGGAACATCGACTCTTTTGCCGCAAACCAAGGCAATGCGCGCGGCTCAAGTAGTCGGGCCACCCCGTCTGCGCCGTCCGCCGGGAGGGCGCAACCGACGGCACAGTCACTGCATGGGTATCAGCAGCCGCGACAGACAGGCACAGCCGGTCGGAACGCGGGTGTCGGCGGGATCGGGCAGATGATGCGACAGCAGCACCAGACAACGCCGTCCCTCCAAAAACCTAATTCAACGTCGCACATGAACGACGACATGGATGCTGTTGGCGACATGGAGCTCGACGACGCCGTCGGCCCTATGGAGATGGACGATAGTCAGCGCACTATCCAGCAGACTCGCCAGCTTTTTGGCCAGCAGCAACGGCCGCAGCTGCATCTGAACAGCGCTGGCCTTCCTCACCAGGCTCTCCGTACCTCGCAGCCCCCGACGCCTGCAGCCGCCAGCTTTGGCTTCCAAAACAACCCAACCGTCTCGTCAGTAAACACGCCGACCTTGACAACTCAGCAAGGGATACCACAAAGGGGACAGTTCTCTCAAGACGATGAAGATGACGAGGATGATATCCCTGGAATGCCTATGAAGATGAACATGGGGAACATGAACCTCAACACGCAATTAGGTGGGCTTGGATTTGGTACATTGGGGACGATTGACGATCCTGCCAAGCGGCTGTATAGCCCTGGGGGCTCGACCCAGATGACGAGTCAGCAGCGGGCTTGGGACCAGCAAGTGCAGATGCAACAGCAGTTGCAGCAGCAGCTGACGGCCATGAACTTGGATTTGAGCCAGCTTCCCGCTGGCACAGATCCGGCCATGATCCTGCAGCAAATGAGTGCGATGATGATGCCGCCCAGCGAAGAGCACAAGCCGTTCAGGTGTCCGGTCATCGGCTGTGAAAAGGCCTACAAGAACCAAAACGGTCTCAAGTAAGTTTTGTTTTCATTCTTGGGTTCTATTCCTCCTTCCCTTTGCCCCCTCCCTGAACCCGCTAACGCGCCAAACCAGGTACCACAAGACCCACGGCCACTCAACCCAGCAGCTCCACGAAAATGGCGATGGGACCTTCTCAATAGTCAACCCAGAGACTAGCGCGCCCTATCCGGGAACTCTTGGGATGGAGAAAGAAAAGCCTTTCAAATGCGAAGTCTGCGGTAAGAGGTACAAGAACCTGAACGGGCTCAAATACGTAAGTATTTCCAAATCTACTATTTCATTCGACATTGCGCTCACGTATCATAATAGCACAAGCAGCATTCTCCGATGTGTGACCCCGAGATGCGGGCCCAGCATCAGAATATCCTGTCAACGATGATGTCGAACCCATCAACCATTCTTGCACTCCAGCAAGGCCTTCCAAATATCAATGAGGAGATGCAATAGTGCAGTTCCTGCGCATCTGTCTCACTCCGGGGGCCGCTGAAAATATCGCAACGTGTTGCGATTCCGATTGACATATTCCCAAGTACAAGGCAGCCACCATTTAAGCTGCCATTTTCACTATTTCCATTTGTGTCGAAATTTGCATTTACAGCATGCTGTCTGGCGTTTCCATGAACGGTCTCGGTCTTTTGCATCGCGAAAGAGGGATCGTCATTAGGCAGATTTTGCCGACTTATACCCCGATATAGAGAGTAGGGTTCAGATTGATACCCATCCTTCACTCCCCTTCTTTACCGGCTCCTCGACCAGGACAATCGGCCGAGATTCTCTGCCTTTTCCCGAGTCTTCGAGTTGGTGCACTGCACGTTACTATATTCTTCTCTCAATTTCGGGCTTGCCCCTACTTGGTTGCGTTTTTGGCGCAAGTGTTTGACGAGTCAAGTCCGCCTGAGAATCTCGTTTGGTACTCGAATCGGCTCGGTTTAAACTCTTCCCACTGCCCAACCACGCGGATTGAATCCCCGCTACAGCCAATTCCTAATTCTTCTTTTTGGTGATTTGGAGGAACAGAGCCAACTCTTGACGAGAGGGTGATAGAGAGACATCGTTTACAATAGGGATAGACGGACAAGAATCTGGAAGAACGGGGCGGAAGTAGAAGACGAAAGACCCGAAACGCTATAAAAACCGCGTTCTGGCCCGAAAGAAGGGCAACGGGGGATGAAGAGTATCTGCAATTATTAGATGGGGGTGATATATGTTTCACGACATGGAGAGAGTACAGAAAGAGAGGTGTGGAGGGAAGGAGAGGGCGGTTCGTCCTTCTGAAGATGGAGGAAGACGACTTCAGCCAAGAAATCCGTCAACCAGCCAGGAGGTTTTAAATAAACTCGCCTGGGCTAGTTGGGGGGAGGGCCTCGAAGCCGTCTGCGGAACATGCCAAACTGCCACGCCTGACGCGAACAGCACCTCATTCGCTTTGCATGGGATATTCGTCTGGGAGTTTTTGTTTCTTTTTCTGTCTTCTTTTTTCGTTTTTCTTGTTGTTAATGTTAATTCTGTCTTACGCACCAAGCGAGGCGAAGCACCGGCCACGGCGCACCGGTGGGTGGGAGTCTTGGTTGCAGTTTGCTACAAATGTTTGCTCTCATATAGGGTGCGGTTGTTTTTGGGTAGTTGGTATTCAGTGGATTCCTGGCGCTGGGGTTTTCGGTCTGGATGCTGGTGGTCACTTGCTCTTTTTCCTCTCTCGAGTTGTTAGAGGTTTTGCTCCCTCCCTCAACTCCCAACTCCCACCCTCCTTCCATTCCGCCTCCCCTATTCCGGTCATATCGTTGCGTTTTGTCCTGTATTTTCAATCTAAAAAGAATTGTTTTCCTTTCGTTGTTCTGAGCTTATTTCCTTTTTCCCCCCTTCAACGCTCTTCTTGCTTGGCTTTTTGCTTTCTCTTGTCTGCAGTCGGCTGAATGGATGACTGAATGGATGGGTGGTGGTTCCGAGATCAAAAATAAAAGCAAAAGCCGTCAGATTTCTTTTTCAAAAAGGGGGTTTGGTTGGATTGCTGGATTGCTTACTTGCTTGCATCATTTTATTACCTACCTATCTAGCCTCCCTCCTCTTTGATGTGAGTTTCTGTGTCGCCTTCCATTATATACCTACGTAGGTAGCTACTAGCTATCAACCTCCTCCCCTCCAAGTTTTTTTCGAGCGAGCGCAGATAGTTTAGATGCAGCGGGAATAAAGAACTAGCTGGTTGGTTTGCCTTACCTACTACCTTATTGATTTGCTTGCCTTCCTTGCCTCATCTGCCATGCTTTCGGTCAAGCTCACTTTATCTAGCTGGAAGACCAAGAGAGACAAACGACTGTGCTAATCGAGCGTAGCCTAAGATGAAAGTCTGAATATCTCTACGGATTCGGGCTGGGAAACAGTTCTTGTCTACAGCCTGAACAACTTGCTCCTGCTAGACAGGAGCATGCTTTCGTCAAGTCATAACTACACCGTCGAATAGACGGACATATAACACAGCACGAAGCCTCTCCTCTACCTGTTTACCTCAAGTACGGTAGCTGGGGCATCTCTCTAAACATAGTTAGCCAGGAACAACCTCGGAGGCAATAACATTCCCTATCAAGCATTCTTCTCAGACCCGCATAGGGGCGGGCAGATGGGATGAATATGAAGGCTAAATAAAATACGACAGCACAACAAACCAACCTCCCGTCCTTCCTTTCTCGCCCGACGCCGCGCAATGCCCCTTGACGAACCAAACAATCTCTCTACCCACCGATCGAGCTAGGTAAGTAACAAAGAGGAAAAAAAGACAACTTGTAATATCCATCGTTTGTGATATTCCATTGGCTCCCATACATTTACAGCAAACAATCAGCCAATGCCCCCAAGCAAAAGAAAAGAAGCAAAACTTTGAACTCGGAGGATAATGTAAGCCAAGCACGCCAGGTGCTATCGAAACACAAATAACCACACGGGATTCGTTCACATTCTTTGAGAGAAAATCAAATGACCCATGTAATGCGATGAGGAGGGTGGAGCCGGGGAGGTGAGGGGGGGGGGGGAGAACCGAGAGATATCTGCAAGTGCGGTCAGCAGCTACGGGGTGCTTCTCCGAGCGACTATAGCAGATTATGACATTTCCATGCCATCGTCGTCGTCAGCCTCGCTCTCGAGCATTTGCGTTTGATTGCTGCTGATGCTCTCCTTCCGGCGCGATACGGCCGAGCCGTTGTCACTGAAGCGGCTGTCAATACCGCCGACCATCATGTCCAGCTCATCGCCGCCAATAACACGGCCCTCCATGTCGATCTCCTGGGACAGCTCGACGAGGGCCGAGCGTGGCAGGCGCTGGAAGCCAACAGTGCGGACAATGCGTCCCCAGTGCGTCATGCAGAAGCCCGCAGCCCGTTTGCGCAGCCATTCCTCGCTCGCCAGGCCGGCGCAGTACCAAATGATGCAGGCGTGGTCCACGTCCAGTTCTTTGCTCAGGCGGTTGACGCACAAGAGTCGGAGATGAGGTATATTGTAGATGTTGGACATGACGAGCAGGCCGGCCACGTCCGAGAGGTCGGCCGTCAGGTTGTCTTCATCATCAGCCGACCCAGGATCAATCCGATCTGTGTAGAGGTAGTACAGGAATGCTTTCACGACGCTGTATGGTTCAGGGATGTGCATCTTTTTTGTGTGAAACTCGGCCATTTGGCTCGACCACAGACGTGCAAAGTGCGGCCAGCGGGCCTGGAGGATGAGCCGGTGAACGTGGATAGGAGGCGAAGTCGGGACGTCGGGCGCAAGCCACGTCTGATCACCATCGGCCGGATCTGAGGGATGGATGAGCGCGGAGCCCATGATTTCCTCGTCGTCGTAGTCGCGCGAGAGTGCCGTGACGACAAAGTCGGTCCCGCTCCCGCTCTCTGGAGGCTGATTAAAAAGCCTCGCAAGGTCGGACCCCAGCCCCTTGGAAGACTGCTCGACATGGCGCGTTCGCGAAGACGGGCGAACCAGGTCTGTTCGCGGTTCAGGCGCGTGGTTGTTACCCAAGAATCCGTACCGGCGCAAATCGATCTCCATAATATCAGATAGATATTCCTCGAGGCCATTAGCACCCAGGTCGATTGCGGCGGGGTCGGTGGGACAGCCAAGCAGCCAGGCCTTTGTGCCGTCGTCGTTCATTGTGCAGTAGTGCCAGCGGTAGCCGGGCTTGAAGATCTCGCGCCCCTCGGCCAGCTTCTGCCAGCGGAGGGCTCCCAGATCGAGAGCTAGCAGCGAGCATTCCCTTGACGTTATTGTCGCTGCCGGTGTTACAAAGTCTAGGAGAGTGCCCGATGAGTAGACGTGGAAGTGAACGCCCTGCATCTGTGAGGGTACGTTGGTGCCGCTGACGAATCTCAGCGAAGAGATGGCGCCGGGCGCCGGAGGGGCATATGTCTTGAGGTGGAATGACGGGGGGTTGACTTGAGCAGTCCTCGAATTGGCGGCATAGCCAGACGACCCGACCACGGGCGACTGGGGCACAGGGTACGACGGCCTCGGCGATGTCGCATTCCTGGGCATGCCAGAGCGGTCGAGGGAACCGATTTGGGGCGGCGACTCGAATGCGGGGCTGCCCTTGAGGTCCAGCCACCAGAGATCGTTGACTTTGTCCATGTCCTCACTAAGGCCACCGAAGACCCAAACTCTGTCGCCCCATATGTAGGCCGAGTGGTCAAACCTCCCAACAAAGCGCCATGCCCGCGACCAGGTAAACGTCTTCAGATCGAGATAACATATGTCATCGAGAACGTAGTTGTCATGGCCCGTTATGCCGCCAACGATGAAGAGCTTGTCCTCGTGTAGGACGGCGGCATGCCTAGCACGGCCCTTGGGTATCGGGCCCGTCACCTGCGGCTGCGTCCAGTGTGCCGTCTTGAGGTCAAAGATGATCAGGTCGGACAGATAGGTCCGATGCTCGTTCTCGCCGCCAAAGACCAAGAGCTTGTCGCCCTTGTACATGGTTGCCGTGTGGCCTGGACAGGGGTTGTCAGCATTCGAGACACGTGAGGGTTCGGGGAGATTGCCATACCCATCCTAACGCCGGGTATGTCCCCGTAGTTGTCGACGAGGCTCCACTGGTGGCTGACCAGGTCAAGGCGCAAGACATGATTATAGACCTCGTCCGTGTACTGGTCGAAGCCGCCAAAGACATAGATCTGGTTGTTGCCGCAGTACGTGACCGAGGCATTGACGAGACAGGCGGTGCGCTGGCCCAGGGTGCGCGTCACCTTGGGACGATAGCCGTCCATGGGGGCTCGGTTCTTGAGGGGCGAGTTGGGCATAATGTACGTGTTGTTGGATGAGGCAGCCGAGGCGGGCGTGGCCGTCAGAGTCGAAGCTAGAGACGAAAAGGAAGCATGCGACGAATTGGCTGCGTTGTTGTTACTAGTATGAGCGGCTTGGGGAGGCCCGCCGAAGATCGAAGGGCCAGTGACCGAGGCTCCAGGAGTCGAAGGCAGGGCCATGGCGTGGGCCCTGGAGTAGTCCACAGCGGGAAGCAGTTGAAGCAAGCAACGGACGGATCGCTAGGGCAGTCTGGAATAGCAGTGCAGAGCGTTGCAAGGCGTGCAAGGCGTGCCAGGCAAGATATGTATAGAATGAATGGCACGCGGTGCCGGGGTCGTGATCGATTGCACTTCGGATCAAAGGTGCCCTCACCCTGGAGGGTCGAGACCGAGAGACTGTGACCGAGGTGGAGGCCGAGGGCGAGGCTTCCAAGATTATCGTGCTCAAGACGCTGCAGCAGCGCTACGTGGGCTCACTGTCGGTGATGCAGCATTCTCGAGTTGCCGGACTTGGCGATGCTGTTCGCGGCTCCGAGATTCGCAACTGGAGGCTTTGTGGCTTTCAAGGTCTAAAGGCCGGTTGCGATAGGCGATGTGGAACAGAGTACTACGGAGCGCTAAATTCAGGATAGGCAGAGCCAAGGATCCCTGGCTCGTGCGTGCCTGGGATGGGAGTTCGTAATTACATAATCTGAGGTACCCGCTCCCATTCGGCGGGCCTGGTTCCGCTAACGACTTAGCGCCATACGCCTGCCTGCGCCTGGCAAACTTTTTTGTCGCCTGGCCACTGGCTGAAGTGCCCCTGAGGCGAGTGGGGGCGAACAAGGCGAAATGGCCCCTGCGGTGGCTGGGCGCTGTAAGGCCAGCTGCCGGGCGTCCATGGCGGGGCCCCGACTTGCGGGGCAGTCAGCTGGCAAGTGTTGCCCCGACAACGGGTGTAAACATTTAAAGCTGCTCCTTCTTCCCCCAAGCTGGCTTCCAATTCCTCCTTCTCTCTACCATCATCCGCAACCTCCAACCTCCTCTCTCTGGCCTCGCTGTCCGCACGCTCTCGCAGAGCTTCAAAAGCAAACAAGACATCAATCTGCCTTCACACAAACCCAATCTCAAAAAGCCCTCTCGACCAGATCGCTGCCGCTCTTCTGCAGCCCTCTACTCGCTCGCCCAGCCAGCCGGCTTCAAGTCATTTGCCGTGGAGGCTCAATCGATTGATCCACCAAATACAACAAACACGACTGCACTACTAACCCTATCCAGGAACCATTAGCTTGAGTCTCTTGGAGCTCGATCAGCAACATGGCTACCCTATCAGTAGCCACCCCCCTAAAGTCCCATGCGGGCCTCTTCTCTTCTCGTACCGCTGGCGGACGGATGCCCTTGACCCCTTCTCCCCGTCAGCGCTCCATCCCCGTCAACTTGAACTCGTCGCCGTTTACGCCAGACAAGTCGTGCAATGACGGCCAGCGGGTCGCGTCCCGTTCCATCTACGGAAACAACCTCAATGCCCACTTGGCGAAGTCCTCAACCAAGGGCCACCGCGACTCTCCCAAGTCCAACATCGCTCGTGGTGTCTCAACCCCGCGCAAAGCCCTCGAGCTCGGTGTCTCGGACTTCACTCTCACCGGTACCGGCATCCACAACAAGACCCCCTCCAGTGCCAAGGCAAAGAAGGCGGCCCCTCTCAGACAGAAGGCCACCAAGACATCTCTCACGTACGCTGCCGACCGCTTCATTCCCAACCGCGGTGCGAGCTCAGCCATTGCCAATGTCGGCTCTGGAAAGCCAGACTTTCAGGAAAAGCAGCGACCAAGAACCGGCCACGGCGATGCCTCGTCGCTCCTTGCGTCGGCCACTGACGACGCCATCGCCGCGCTCGAGGGGCTGAACCTCGACGACGACGAATCGGCTCCGTACTCGCGTCCGTCGCCAAACAGCGTGGCGTACCAGGACTCGCTCGCCAGCGCATGCGGCGTCAACCTCAACACCCGCATCCTGCAGTTCAAGCCCGCGCCGCCCGAGTCTTCCAAGCCCATCGACTTGCGGCAGCAGTACAATCGCCCGCTCAAGGCGGCCAGCGCAGCTTCGGCACAGGCTAGGCGGCGCGTTGCGACGGCGCCGGAACGTGTCTTGGACGCGCCCGGCCTCATCGATGACTACTACCTCAACCTCCTCGACTGGAGCTCGGGCAACCAAGTGGCCATCGGCCTGGAGCGCAACGTCTATGTCTGGTCGGCCGACGAAGGCACCGTCAGCAGCCTCCTCGAGACCAGCCCGGATACTTACGTCAGCAGCGTCAAGTGGTCAGGCGACGGAGCGTACGTCGGCGTCGGGCTCGGCACAGGCGAGGTGCAGATCTGGGACGTTGCCGAGGGCACCAAGGTGCGCAGCATGTTCGGACACGATACGCGGGTCGGCGTCATGGGGTGGAACAAGCACCTCCTTTCGACGGGAGCGCGGAGCGGCCTCGTGTACAACCACGACGTGCGCATCGCCGAGCACAAGGTGGCTGAGCTGGTGTCGCACACATCCGAGGTGTGCGGGCTCGAGTGGCGTTCGGACGGCGCGCAGCTAGCGACGGGCGGCAACGACAACCTCGTGTCCATCTGGGACGCGCGATCGCTCGCGGTGCCCAAGTTCACTAAGACCAACCACAAGGCGGCCGTCAAGGCGCTCTCGTGGTGCCCGTGGAACATGAACCTGCTCGCGACGGGCGGCGGCTCGTACGACCGCCACATCCACTTCTGGAACACGACGTCGGGCGCCCGCGTCAACAGCATCGACACGGGCTCGCAGGTCACCAGCCTCCGCTGGAGCCCCCACTACCGCGAGATTGTCAGCTCGAGCGGCTTCCCCGACAACTCGCTCAGCATCTGGAGCTATCCCACCCTGGTCCGCAACGTCGAGATCCCCGCCCACGAGAGCCGCGTGCTGCACAGCTGCCTCAGCCCCGACGGCCAGATGCTGGCCACAGCTGGTGAGTTGACCTCTTTCCCCCATCATGAATCGCGTTCGTGTTTACTGACTTGGTTTCTTCCCGAAAACAGCCGCCGATGAGAGCTTGAAGTTCTGGAAGCTCTTTGAGAAGAAGGCAGGCGCCAGCTCCGCAGTTGGAGGCGTCAGTTCGTCTAGCAAGGCCGAGATGACCAAGCAGATGACCATCCGCTAGGTCTTAATCGTCAAGGACCTGTGCCATCGCCGTCATCGCCGCCAATAACAACAACACCAACAATAACATCACCACAGCAACACCAAAACAGCAACACCAAAACAGCAACAACGAAATCAACAGACTCTCCGCGGCTGGGTCAATTTGTCAGAATCAATTACTAACTAACGCACGAAGAAACGGTAGGTATAAAATCGGGTTCTCGTCTGGCATTTTAAGCGTCCATTGGTTTCTTGGCGGAGGCGTTTTACCTGCAGCAAATTATTTTGGTCGTCGTCGTTTTTATCAGCGCGGAGTTGGGGTGGGTTTTGCAAAGTTCTCACCACATCACGAAACGACGAGGAAATGGGAGGGGTTCTTATCTCTCTCAATGCAGGAATGAATGAGACTGAAGATCTGGTGTGTGTTTTTTTATAATGTTTTGTTGGGGACTGGGAAGGGGTCATGAGAGGATTATCATGCTCTTCTTGTCATGGTCATTACAGGCTGCGAATGTTCGACCACTGGCTGGCCCTTTTGGCAACTCCGGCATGAGAAAGGATAGGAGAATGACTTTTGTTTACCTTACATAGTTGTCAAGAGATATAGATCAGATCAGGCAAGTCAGATCTGTATCGTGTAGTATATAATAATAAGGGAGATTGGTCAGGAACTCCATAGGACTTGCGGGTAAGATCCTGGTTGTGTTGGAATTTGACAGGCGAGGCGGCTTGTTTTCTCTTCACCGACTTTCTTTTTCTCCGTCTTGTTTCGTGGAAGCACCTTTGATCGGAATAAGGTAAGGTGATGTCTCAAGAGGTATTTAGTGTCCGCGTTAGAGAAATTACTGCTTCAGCTTCGGCGGCGGAACAAAGGCCGCTGTAACCAGAATCGTGGGATTCTGTGCATACCTGCAAGCCCGGTTACTGAGTACATACAATCCAATACTTGAATGTTTGTTGGCGCGGTACTTGGGCAGAATAAATGTTATAGCCTAGTAATAAACCGGCCAGGAAAAGCCTCGGGAGTTTGGAAGAAGAGATAGGTCTCTATAATTCTAAAATAGGGATTCGAATATCTTTCATCACGATCGGTGAAAGAACTTCTAGGGGAGCTGTAAGGAATTGACTTTCAATCGTGGAAAGTCCCCTGCTAACATACATTCAGGGATTGGGAGGTTGCAACCGCCTTACCGCGAAACTTAGCGCTCCGTATCAGTAAATCGACGGAGACCCCTGTGCCAGTGCCCGCCTGTGGCTGCTGCGGTTGGTCGCTGGCTGACTCAGCAGTTTTTAGCCAACTTCTAAAGGCGGCCTGGTAGTGCCTCACAACTTACCCAAATACACCACCTCTTGCGAGTAAACCAGCGATTTCCCCAAAACTGTGGCGCACCACTTGCAAGAAGACCGCACACGCTGCATCTGCAACCAAGGAATACAAAACTACGAGGGTCTATAATGCTCTGAGCCGCTCGAGAAGGGAGAGCAGAATCGCGAGCACAGCAGGGCAGTTGCTGACTTTGTCGGGTCCGCATTTACGAAACCCCCTCACCTCGCCTCGTCTTCATTCCGGCCGCCCGCAGCAACTTAACCACCACCAACATTCAGCCGCTCACATCGCGTGCGCAACCACAAAAAAAAAGTTACACACTCAATTCGCGCCTCCAGGACGTAATCAGGAGCAAGTGAGCGGCAAGCTGTCTTCTGTGGCCGGGCGGTACGGTACGGCAAGGCGGCGACGTTACTGAGGAGGCCACGGAAACACAAGTGCTGGGACTAGGAGAACTCGTCTCGCTTCCCTAGAAGCTGCGCACCTTCCTACTGCATCGCTCGCACCTCGACCTTTTTGACAATGTCCAACGCAAACGTCGGATCGGTCTACGACCACATAATCCAGGAGGTCATCAATGCCGTGCGTGTCGATTTCGAGGAGAACGGCGTCGAGGATGGCGTCCTGGACGAGCTGAGAAAAGTGAGTCGTGTGTCCTGTGTTACGGCAGTCAATCCGCTCTCTCTCCCCATCTATCGCCCTCCCGTTTTCCAACACCACGCTTTGGTGGATGCTCCCGAGATATTTCATCATCGGTCGCATCTCTGGATACAATCCTGCATCTCTCCTTTCTTTTCTTCCCTTTTGTCCTTGTCAGATTCGCCAGCCATCATGGCCAAAACTGCGCTCGGTGGACGGCGGCGACAAAGCGTCGGGTCGTTTGTGGCGGATGACGGCTAGGTGGCTGCCTCCTGGGCTTTGGGGGAGCGCGAGAGGGTGGAGAGTCGGGGTGGGCGGCCCTGTGCTATTTGGGTCTCTTTTTAAGCTCCAGCCCAGACTGCTGAGCGAACCCCCATCACCCGTCTGCCGCATCCGATTGGACAAGCAGGCTTTAAGTCACGTGTACCCCTGTGCGGACACTGGGCTCGCCCCCCTCTTGCCCCCCTCCTCTACCCCATCTTCCCCCTCGTATCCCCGACTCCTTCACGACATTGGCCGGGAATTGAGCGCTAACACACAAGGCAACAGGGCTGGCAACAGAAACTCTCGCAGCTCAACGTCGCGCAGTTCCCTTGGGATCCCAAGCCTGAGCCGCCTCCTACTGCAGCGAACAATGCTCAGACAGCGGCTCCTCCCGTCTCCCAGCAGGTTGCCACCAGCTATACCCAGGCCACCTTGAGCCCCCAGACGTCGTCCCAGCCTCTCTCGCATCAGGGCTCTCTGCATCCCGGTGCTAATGGCATGGGAATCAAGCCCGACCCGGGCATGGTCAAGCCTGAACCCGGCATCAAGCAGGAGCCTGGCACAGGAATGAGTCAGACCGGCGTTCCCGCGTATAATGCTGCAAACGCAGGCCGCGGCGGAATAGCCGCTCAGCGTGCCGCCCAGGCCCTGGAGAGCAACTATGGCCCACGTGCTGCTGCCTCCATCAGTGCCATTCAGAGCGGCATGGCTCAGCAGATGAACCCGGCCCAACTGGCTCAGCGACCGGGGCAGCCGCCCCAGCAGCAACAGCAGCACCAGGCTCCTCAACAGCAGCAGCAACCTAACGCGCAACAGCAGTATCGCCAGGGAGTAGCCGCCACGATGCAGCAGCGGCTGCAGTCTCAGCAGGGTGCTCACACGAACGGTCCGAACGGCCTTCCTACGGCTCAAGTTGATGGATCCAGTGACAGCTTTGAGGGCGTCTTGCTTCGGCGTGATGCCAACGGCCATCCTGTAGAGATGGGCCGAGTCGAGATCGACAACTTGATCCATGCCCAAATTGCTTCCAGAGCCAAGCAGATAGAGGGTGGCGGCCTTATGCTGCCCCTCAAGGAAGCTACCCGCCACCGCAGTATTGCGAACAAGAGCAAAGCCACCGCCGGTGGCCCCTCTCAAGTCGATGGCCCTGATGACCTTATGAAGGATGAGGACCTTGATGAAGACGCCATCAATTCCGACCTGGACGATTCCGAGGAGGAGAAGGATGAAGAAGAAGAGGACGACGACTCAATGGGCCACATGATGCTCTGCATGTATGACAAGGTCCAGCGAGTCAAGAACAAGTGGTATGTAGCCGTGTGTCGTCGCTTACTTCTGGGCCCCCTGCTGACACACACATAGGAAGTGCACCCTGAAGGACGGCGTCCTGACGGTCAATGGCCGGGAGTATGTCTTCCACAAAGCCACCGGCGAGTACGAGTGGTAATCTCATGGTGCACGCCAATTGCGCACGACCCTTCATCTCGGTCTTTATGCGCTTGTACGAGTGCACCTGCGACTTGCCTCATCATCGAACTACTAAAAACGACGTTAAAGATCCTTTATCGCCAAGGAAGCAATCAAAGGGATTTGGGAGTCAATAAATGAGTTAACGCTTGGCTTCGTTTTTTCTCCTTCTATTCCCCCGCAGTACTGGATTTTCTCGCTTGTCTGGAATACAGCATTAGTTTCTTGCCACGACTGCGACGCTACCTTGATTGGCAATGGCCTGTTTTTCTTCTTCTCACACCATGGCACGCGCGACAATCTGTGGACAGTGCTTTAGTTACAAACGGGGGCCGAATCGTTGGTCCAAACCAGACAATGAACATAAAACACAGCATCATATGGTCAAAGTGCGTTTGGCCACGGGTCTGTGCGCCGGACTGGACGAGTGGAATCAGAGGCGGCATAGGAAGGCGCAAGAGAATCTCAGGTTTGAGAATGACATGAATGGTTTCAGCGACTAGGTTTGTGACTATCAGCCTTCAAGGGCCAGGTTGGGGAGCAGGAAGGAGGCCGTCTCTGGACTTATTTTTCCATCCCTATTCGTTCTCTTTCTTCCTTTTTAAAGAAAACAGGTAGTGAGGATATGCCAGGCCCAGAACCATGGCTGTGTAGTGTCTAGATAGTCACAGCCCTCCATGAAGCGAAAGCACGTTACCATGCCATTTTCTATTTGTGCTAGTTTGCCTTTTCGTGTGTCGTGCCATTATCATATCATTCATTCATTCATTCCATGGTTCATTGACACTGCATAAACAAAATATAACGCGGGCAGCCAATCACCTAGACACTATCTGTGGGAATCTGTGATCGGTCGGGGCTTCTTGATACCATATCGACCAGTTATCCATGCTGAGGCCTCATATATTCTGGCTAGCTCTTGTAGGGAGGTCTTACTTCCATATCCAAGTTTATATTTAACTCCAAACCTCAACAACTATCTGTATTAGTACGTAATCAGTGTCACGGCACAGACATGTTTATGTCGGCGCAGGCGACGAAAAAGCATCTATGAGTGTTTGGTGGAGCCACTTAACACAATGGGCTAGAATTGCTTGAAGAAATGCAGACTCTAGAAATGCGGACTCTAAAATTGCGGTCCGTGCGCCCTTTTGCCTTCTTTTTACTCCCGAGGTTTGACGCAAAGACGCAGTTATGGAGAAGGTAGCTTTGCAAGAAGGAAGTTTGGTCGAGCAGGTGGTTACGCGATTTAAATTATTTGGTAGGGTCGGTCGGATGTGGACCTTATGCTATCTTAATAGGGCAATTGGACCCAGCTAGGTTTTAGGGTGCATCAGACTGCCCTGCCGCAAATTACTATTGCAATCCACGGGCCCCACCAAGCTGAGCTCCTGCCAACGACATGCCACCGTTGCTTCCCTTCCACCTGCAATGTTTGATACAATCGGGCGAGCGCTAAACCATGCTAACACAGCCTGTTGCTTCAGGTAGGCCCTGGGTTCTCCTTACCAACGATATGTTAGCTTCTCCCAGAGGGTAAAGACTTGAAAGGAAAAAATGACACACTTACTTTAGTAGCTCCAGTCGATGGTAACCTCCCCCGCCGTGGACCGGGCCTCAACTAGAGTGCATGTTTCCAACTCCTTTATTGTCGAGGGGTTGCAGTCATTCGGAATCAGCTCTGCCAGCTCTTGGCGTCCCTCGTCAATGTAGATTTTCTGCGCAATCCTATTCCTGGCCCAGTAGACAGCCTTCTTCATATTCTACGCGCCCACGCGCTTAATCTCGTTGTTATCAAAATTATGCTTGGCGTCGCTCTAGGCTTTTACCTCAGATACCCCAGGGCGATAGGGACATATTGTGCCCCAACGAACTCGCCCTTGCTGTCCGACCAAACCCACCCAATTGTGCTTTGTCCTATCTTAATCGAGGGTTTGAGGTAGACCTTGGCCGTATGTCTTCGGGTCGGTGGTAAGACTAAAGTAACTCCGACGCCGCGACGCTTCTGTGCTGGAGAAGGGGGGTGGTTCCTGATTCAACCAGCCCACCCATGTTGCGCCTTCTTTCGACCGCTCTGGAAATTCGTCGGGGTCGACTGTCAGGATATTTAGTTTCCACCCTCTTTTGAATACCTGGGCCCAAAATGCCTTTCGCAGTGTTTCGGTATTACCGTTTCGCCCTTCTTAACTTCGAGGGTAGGGACGTGCATCTTGGTGGCAAGCGCGTCGAGGAGGTCGTCGCACATTTCCGTCTCTAGTTGTTGATTTCGCAGGGCGCTATCACGGCAATTAGGCAAATGAACGTTGGTTGGGGGGAAGAAATATGGGCCTCGGAAGGCTAAAATCTGAGTTTTGTGAAAGTTTAGGAGAAGTGTCGCCTGGATTTGAGCCACTTTGAGCCACATTTCAAGCCATAGTTGGGATATCCCTTTATTCTTTACTTTCCAGCCCTTTTTCGGACCTCGGAATGCCCTCTTTTTTCCCTTACTCCGTACGGCTGGGCCAGATCAGTAGCTGGGTTGATGACGGTCAGCAAATCCCTGGTGTTGTATGTTTTTTTTGCTGTTTTATTTTTCCTCCGTATATATCTATAGAGCCACACTTCACATCGCCTATTACGGCATAATTAGGGCAAGGCGAAGTACCTTCATCAAGCAAAGGAGCTTGGAGACAGACATGAAACGATGGATAGTATTTTGGAATGTACATAACAACACCCGTCCATCCATCCAACCGTCCTTTCGAACAGAAATCCCGCTTTTTTCTCCGCTTTCGCTTTTTTGCTCCCCCCCCCCACAATAACATCATAAAACGACAAATAAATAAACATACAAACACGCTAGCGGAAGGACAGATAGGTAGACGGATGGTCCGACAGAAAGAGGGTAATATATGTAGGCAGGTAGTTAGGTAGACAGGTAGAGAGAGAGAGCTAAGGTATTAATCGCTACATCAGAATCGAGACAAGAAGAACAAGACTAAAAATGCGGCGGTTAACGATAAGAAGCCAGAAACAAATTGAAAGAGGGAGAACGGTCATTCATGATTTCCGTCAATTGTGAAGCGTGAGACAGAGAGAGTGTGTATGTATGTATGTGGGTGCGTGAGGGAGGGAATCAGAAGAAAAAGCAAGGCTTAAACGCCGGGACCCCTTTTTCTTCTCCCCCCTTATTTCCGAGTTCTTTCTCTTTCTCTTTCTCTTCTCTTCTCTTTTACTCCCCCAATCTGGAGTAGCGCAGAGGAGTATGTTCGGGGAGGTTCACAAACAGAACAAAAAATCCGAGTGTGGACGTGTATGTGTTGTGTTACGTGTTGTGTAATGTGTTGCATGCCGTGCCCCCAAAAATCACTTTGCTATGATACGGAACGAGAGAGGGAGAGCGGGGAGCGAATAGCCGTGGAAAATTATGTATGGCGTCTTCTCCAGAGCCCAGCCACGTTCCAGTCCCACGTCTGCTGTTTGGGATATCCGCCCCCTCTTCCGCTTGCGCGACGACCAAGTGGCCCGCCTCTACCCTTTTAAGAGTAGAATTGGGACTTCTGGAAGCTCTCGGCCGTGACGTCGCCGACTTTTGTCAAGGGGACGGTAGGGACGGAAGAAACTGGATGCGTTAGGACACCGGGGGCGCTCGCAGTGCTCGTCAACGAGTTGGCGCGGCTGCTGTCACTGGCGGGCGAGTTCTTGATGGCGAGGGGCTGGCCGGGCTTGCGCAGGACCTCGAGGAAGGTGGCGGGGAGGTAGCCTATCCTGCCGTCACGGGCGCGGCACTTCCACCACTCGCTAGGGTTGCCGAGGGGGTCGCTCTTGCTCAGCACGGCCACCAGGTCGCCTTTGTGGACCTCGAGGTCGACGCCCTGCACGACAACGGCCTGGCCACCTTGCGCCGTGGGCGAGAAGTCGTACAGGACGCGGCAAAACTCGAGCTGGGAAGGGTCGACGAGGGCCTGCTGCTGGTTCTGCTGGACCGACACGAGCTGCTCCTGCCGCCGCCGCTCCTCCTCCTCGGCGTTGGCCGCGAGCGAACGTATCACCTTGCTCATGACGTACGGCAGGCCAAAGGCAGCTAGCAGGAAGAAGAAGAGCGGCTTGCGGCTAGGCTTGGGGGGGCCGCCGCTGCCGTCGGGAAGCGCGTTCTGCCGGCCCTCGAAGCGCGCGAACGCGGCTGGTGTCAGGGCCGTCGCGTCTACTGGTGATGGCCGCCCCGTCAGTCTAGCAATCAATGTGCGGATCCAGCGCATGAGTGTGAAGATTCCCAGTACAGATCCAAGCGTGTCACGCAGGCTGCCAAACTGCTCAGCTACGGCGACCATAGCTGCGAAAGGAAGTCTTGGTTAGAAACAGCTAGTTGAAATATTGGGGATGTGCGCTTTGCTTACCAAAGAAACTCGAATGCGTGGCCATGTATGTGCTCTCAAGCATCTGCGCGAAACCGCCGAAGGCGCCGACGACGCCCTCAAGCATCTGGAAGGTGGCCTGGGTGCTCATGTTGAAGCGGCCGGTGAGGCTGTCGGGGTTGTTGGGGTCGCTGCCCGGCATGCCTGCTCCTGGCATCATGCCGCCGCCGTACATGCCACCGCCGTAGCTGCCACCGTAGCTGCCCATCATACCGCCGCCATAGCCGCCCATCATACCGCCGAGGCGTGAGTAGGGCGACGAGTACGGCGACGAGTATGCGGAGCCATAGGCCGAACCGTAGCCCCCGTAGGGCGCGCCCCCCAGACCGCCTCCCAAACCGCCCCCCAGCGCGCCTCCTAACTGCCTGCTGTAGGCGGCGGCATTCTGGTTGATGGAGGCTGTTAAGGCGGGTGGCCTCGCCGGTATCGCTGGCGTTGTGGAAGAAGTGGTGGGAAGCATGGACGATGCGGCGGATGTGGGGGCACCGGGCAGGGTTGTGGGGGATGCTGCACTCTCCGTCAGTAATCTTGTTATAGCATGTCGCCCAATGTCTTACCAGATATTACGGGAAGTAGGAGAGGAAGGAGGGGATTTATTTGGGGTGAATTGCGCACCTAGAGAGGTTTGTGCTTGGCCGGATCGCTCCCAAGGCTTCGGCGGCGATGCCATGGCTGTATCACTCTGTGTCTCTCTCCCTGGCTTCGTGTGCGACAGAGTATGTATGGCCTGGGGCAGCTGGAAAACGAGGGAGCGTCGCGCCGCGGCGACGGTGGTGAGAGGGGGGGGGGGGGTGGGCGAAAGCGGGTGGCGATGACGACGGGTCGACTCTAAGGGTTTGGGGTCGACGGGAAGGACACCCGCGGATCTGGCCGTAACCGCAACCACAACCCGCAACCGTCGCACGCGTCTAACCGGGCAAGCAAGAGTCCAAATGTTGCTGCCTTAGGTCGGAACCTTCAATTTCACCCCAGGTTTTTATCGCGGGTTTCGCAGTCGCAAAGGAGAGCCCCGTTTCGCGCGGCGGTTGCCTCGAGGTGGTCGTTCGTCGTCAATGGTGCAGCGATGCTAGTTGTGGATGCTTGGGCTTTGACTTTGGCCGAAGAGTGGAGAAATGACTCTCAGGCTTGTGATGATGACCGATGGCTGTGCGGAGTGCAGGTGCAGCCTCGGTATTGGTTTGCCGCTGTGGCAACCCTCGACCTCAGGCTTCTCTCTCGTAGCTAGCTAGCCCGATAATTAACCGACCCAACTGAGCGCCCCAACTACACCTGAAAAGTAGTCGAACCCTAACCCTGCAATTAAATGTTCCCGAGATCGTTCTGCCTGGCACACGCGCAGAACTGTAAATTCGAGCACGAGACAGAACTATTAAGGTTCAAAATAGGGAGGTGGTAGGCTGCGTTATATATTTATTAGTTATAACGCTTCTAATTACTCAGGAAAAAAACCGAGCCTTCTTCACTTCCGCTGTTTCGATGGCGGCAGATGACTTAAGTTCAATCGGCGCTCGGATAAGATCCATCTTATCAATCTTATCGACCTCATCCAGTACTTGTCAAGGCTCCAAAAAAAACACCCCGACCGAGGAGCTAACGAGTATACGCTAGACCAATAAAAATATAAATAAAAGAAAAGGGGGCAGGTGGTTTGCTTCGCTTGGCAGAGGCCGCGTGTGGTGTTGTTCCAACTTCCGAGTGTCCTCGGAGGCTGAGCAAACAGTAGCCAATCACAGCTCAGGCCATTCGTTCCGACGGTGCCGTTCCGCGCTTGCGGCGCTCTAAGCTGAAATGACTTGGGCCGGACTAAACACTCGGACCGGAGGGTCTCGGGAGAGCGCGCGGTGGTGGTTGTGCACCGAGAGGAACCGGAAGTGAAGTTGGAGGAATGGTTGCCATAAAAGCGACAGAGTCTCTTTCCGAATGAGTCTTCATTTTGTTCATCTGGTCTATGTTATTCACAATATATAGTAGCATCAGTGCACTGGATCGCCTGACTGAATAACCTGCCCGGAAGTCAATATCCACCCAACTTATCACAGACCAGCAAAGACAACCCGAAGCCGACTTGACGATGGGCGGCCCCGAATCCCGGAAGACTGTCCGTGTCGGCATCTACCTACCTCGCGACGCGCAGGTGCTTGACCTGGCATGTGTCGACATTTTCGGCACTATGAGCTATGAGTACCTGTCGCCTCAGAAAGACATGGTTCCTGCCGTTCTTTATAATCTCGCGCCCAGTGTCCAGTTCTTTTGTAAGTTCCACCATCCTCGTGTCTCCCATGGATACAAACAATAAGAGAGAAAGTGTGTGCGTGTTTGCTGACAACTTGCTGTGCTTGGAGCAAAGACATTGGCAAAGTCCAACCCGGCGAGCTCATCCCGCTGACCTCGGGCTCGAAATTGATGTGCACTCACCACATGTCCGACCCCGAGGTCCAGCCCGGCAAGCTGGACATTTTGTGCGTGCCTGGGCCGGACCCACGAAACACATGGGACGACAGCTCCGAGCTGGAATGGCTCGCCGCCCACGCCGCCAGGCAAGACACCGACATCCTCTGCATATGCACAGCCATCTTCCTGTGCGGCGCCGCCGGGATTCTCAAAGGCAAAAAAGCCTGCGCGCCGCGGGGCCTCCAGCAAAAGCTGAAGGGCATGTTTGAGGGGGTGACATGGCTTGGCGATAGCCTCCGATGGAACCAGGACGGCAACTTCTGGTCCTGTGGTATGTTTCACCTCATTGTTCACCCCATTGCCTTATGCGCGCCCACTCGCCAAGAGGCTGTTATGGGTTGCTTGCGTAGGCCATGACAAGGAGAAAGGGGCTAACATGAAGCGAAGGGGGCATCACCAACGGAAACGACTTGGTCTCGGCCTACGCCCGACAGAGCCCCCTCTTTCCTGGCCCCGTGGCAGAATTTGGCCTGGCTCTGACCGAAACTGGCGACAGACCCCAGGTGTACACGACGGGCAAAACCATCTTCACTCTGGGCATTGTGTGGCAGCTCGTGAAGGCTGTTTTTCTGAGTCTCGGGAAGAAGTCGAAGACGACATGAAGTTCATGGCAGAAACAGAGAGGAGTGGGGAATTAAGACAGGCCTGTTGACCGGTCGCCCGTCCAGGCACTTTGTCATTCGAAAACAATCTTCTGGCATCTCTACTCTGTATCGTCTCTCCGAATTTGATTTTCTCCAGGGAGCACCCTTGACCGTCACTCAGCGCCAGTGACGAGCATAAAATGGAGGGTCCTGGGAGGTACAGGGGCAGTGGAGAGGAACGAGCCAAATAAGAGACGGAAAATATTTCACTGTAGCAACCTAATGCAGCAGAAGTGTATCTTGGGATTTTCGGGGTAGTGCTTTTCTTGTAGAACGTCACCAGTTCGAGTGAGGATTTCTACACGAAATCTAACAGAATTAATGAAGGAGACGCCAAAAACCATGTGATATCGAAACGCAAACTATAATGCGATTGAGAAAATGCAAGTTCGCGCCTCGAGTCCAAGTCGGCCACAACCGAGACAATGGAAAGCGCGAGATTGCTCACCGCACGGGCGTGTCTGGATTGGCAGTTGCGGTGTGCGGATATGCTTGCAGGTTCTGCGGCCCCGCTTATTTTCGCGCTCTTGCACCGTTGGCCGGGAAGCTTGTTTACCGATAAGCCTGGAAAAAGTGTTATCGGTGGAAAAGTGTGGGGTTCAGCGATAATTTTTCTTGCTGTGAGCTTGTCCGCCTGAAGGTTTTCAGCGGAACCGACCTTCGACGACAGAGTCCTCTCTCCTTCCTTTTATTATTCCGCCTTCCCGGAACTCCCCTCTGCAACAGTCGCATAAAAGACCTGCAGTACCTCGCATCGACTGTGTTCCCCGATTCCTCTCGCTGAATTGACCGCAAAGCTCTCGTATCCACCCCCCCCCTCCAAAAAAAAAACATCCTCACATTTCAGTCACCATGTCTCCCCTTCTGCCTGCCGCCCTCTATGGCCTCGAGGTCCCTCCCGGAGCCATCCTGGTCCCCGCCGCAGTTGAGTTCCCCGCGACGGTATGTACACCATCTCCGTGATGATTGATTGCACCTGGCACATGATTGCTAGCGCTGGCCGCGCGTATAATTGGTCCCCCTTGGATGCGCTTGCTGACGGACCGTGACAGATCCGTATCACAATGGCTGCGCTCGACCCCACCGCCGAGCCTGAGGCCGACGAGTCGGGCACCCTCCCCCCCGTTCCCCGCTCTACCCTGAGAATCATCAAGGCCAGCGGCGAGGGCTCTGATGACGACGAGGACGAGGACGAGTACCTCGAGTCTCTCCTCGGCGGCGGTGAGGATGATGATGAGTCGGACGACGACGACAACGAGACCAACGGTGGCCCCAGCGACCCCTCCAAGTCCAAGAAGGCCCGCCAGCAGGCTGCCATCAAGAAGCTTATCGAGGCTACCCAAGAGGAGCAGTCTGATGACGATATGGAGGATGCCGACGCGCCGAAGGCCAAGAAGGGCAAGGCCAAGGCCAGCAAAGAGGAGTCGGAGGAGGAGTCCGATGATGAGGAGAGCGACGAGGGAGACGATGTCGACCTTGAGGACTATGTTGTCTGCACGCTTGACACTGAGCGCGTACGTATTCTACCAGGCGTGCTTCCTTTTGCCCGCCCCTACTTACCCGTGCCATCAGAACTTCCAACAAACTCTTGACATCACAATCACTGAGGGCGAGCGCGTCTTCTTTGCTGTCACGGGCACACACAGCATCTACCTCACGGGCAACTACGTGATCCCTGAGGATGAGGAGGACTCTGACGAGGACAGCGATGATGACTATGACCTCCCCCCTGGAATTGATGATCTGGGTGATGAGCTGTCCGGTGACGAGAGCGACGAGCTCGACAACATCGAGGGCCTTCTCCACATCAAGGAGATCGACACTGATGAGGAGGAGGCGCCCAAGCTTGTTAAGGCTAAGAAGGGTAAGAATAAGCGCCCTGCTGAGGAGGAGGTTGAGGCTGAGGCCGAGAACCTCGACGCGCTCATCTCCAAGGATGAGAAGAAGCTGAGCAAGAAGCAGCTCAAGAAGCTCAAGAACAACCAGGGCGAGCCCGTCGTCGCCGAGGCCAGGGCCGCTGAGACCAAGGCTGCCGCCAAGGAGTCCCCTGCCAAGGCTGACAAGAAGGTTCAGTTCGCCAAGAACCTTGAGCAAGGCCCGACTGGCCCTGCTAAGGAGCAGGCCGAGAAGAAGGCCGCTGGTGGAGTCAAGGTTGTTCAGGGTGTTACCATTGACGACCGCAAGGTCGGCACTGGCCGCACCGTTAAGTCTGGTGACAAGGTCGGCATGCGCTACATCGGCAAGCTGCAGAACGGCAAGGTGTTTGATTGTAAGTCGTTCTCTCGAGTTGATGTTGCATGGTCGGTTGCTAACTAGTGAACCGTAGCCAACAAGAAGGGTGCGCCGTTCTCCTTCAAGATCGGCAAGGGCGAGGTGATCAAGGGCTGGGACATCGGCATTGCTGGCATGTCTGTTGGTGGTGAGCGCCGCTTAACCATCCCCGCGTCGCTTGCGTATGGCAGCCGGTCTGTGCCCGGTATCCCGTCCAACAGCACGCTCATCTTCGACGTGAAGCTACTCGAGATCAAGTAAACAACAACGTCAACAATACCCACAGCTGCTACATTTCGGGGCTCTTAGTCACGAGGCTGGCCCGGAAGGGCTGGACGAGCGAGCGAGCGCGGCGTCGGTTTCGGTCGTGCATGCGATGTACTCTACGGCCTGCGATAATTTCGTTTTTCCTTTAGTATTTTTCTCTTGCTCTCGGCATGGCTGCTTAATTCCTTCGGGTCATGTTTCGCGGACGAGGTGTCGTGGACTCTAATGTAGTCTTCTGACCTGCGCGCTGTCTGCGAAGATCCCGTCCCTGTCGACGTGGGAAGCGGACGCTGTTAGACGGGATGACGATTTCTGCATGGCATATGAAATGGCGAAACAAAAGTCTTGCGAACGGGGTTTTCCTTTGTCTGGTTTTGCTTCTATATCGTTGTAGGCAACCAAGATACTCCACCACTTGATGGTCTCTATAAATTGACTGATCATTACACTGTGCAGTCGCCCTTTGCCATGTATTGTGGACTTGGCTACTCTACTTCCCGTGCCTGTGTCGTTTACTGGGAGGGAGGGCGGTACCAGCTGGCAAGGCGTTGCTTATCCTGATTGAGAAGACGAGAGTTGTTGGAGCAGTGCCGTTTAATTGTTTGACTTTTTGTTGTACTGCGGCAAGTGCCTGTATTTCCTTTTAGTAAGCCCTTTCACTTTTGTGGTAAATCCAACTGTGGAAGTCCCTCCTCGAGCATAGCCCCTTGAGCAGACGAAATAATAGAAGACGAGAACACATGCAGAGAAAGAGCAGCCCCGGCAGCTATCAGGTTACTAGCACCTGCCACTGCCTGTCACGGTTCTATTAGTCTACTCCTTCCCTTTATTCACAGCAGGCGAGCGACATTGGAAGGACTGGCCAAGGCAAAGCCAGAAATCGTTCTACTACTAGCGGTAGCAAAACCAGACACGGCGTGCTGCGTCCCCAGACCTCTCTCTCCGTGCTGCTCTGACAGCCGCCTCACTTATTCGGGTTTTCTTCTCCAGTCTTTCGCTAGTCTTAGGCGGCCACAGCACGGCGGTATTATATCATAAATAATACCGGGCTGGCATCAATGGACAGGGCCGCGGAGCGAAATGAAGAGAAGACATTCCCAGGAGCCAAGTCACACGGGTGCCGTCCTTCAGGGAAGCAACGCCAGGCCTGACGCCAGCCTGAGAACTTGGTCTCTTGGCCTCGGAGGCAGCTCGTCGCGCCCGTCCAAGATCCGCCGCCAGGGATCCAAACTACTCTCGGCCATCAAGTCGCTGACAAGGAGCAGTGAGTGCCGTCAGTTCTTGTGACAATTGATGCTGTTACTGCTCTCTGTTGGAGATGCTGATACTCACCGTCTTGGCGTCCAGCAACTGAGAGGTCCAGCGTCGATCAACATCGCGGGCTATCATTGCTCGTGGCTCACAAGACCAGATCTGTCCTGTCCCACGGCTTAACCAGGATGTCGAGCGCCCTGTTCCGGGGGTCGTTGGACCCTACAGTCATCCACCGGTCAGTTCCCAAGACTCGCCCGCCGCTGCACCAGACATTCCACCCAATCGACGAGGCGACGGGGGCGCTGACGCCGCCTCCCTCGCCCCCGGAGAATGTCGGACTCTTCCACACGACGGGCTCCAATACCGAGTCCAGCAAGGCCAGCAACGGCAACAGCCATGCGCACCACCCCAGCAACCCCAGCAAGACGCCCAACGAGTCGACGGGCAAGACGTCGGTAGACTCGCACAAGCTGTTCAAGAGGTCGTCGTCGAGCAGGATCCCCAAGGTTAGCATCAGCAGTAACAGCAACAGCAACAGCAATAGCAATAGCAACAGCAATAGCAACAGCACCGGCCATAGCAACAGCAATAACATAAACGCCGGCTCATCGGAGAAGAAACACGGCCACGCCTACTACCCCCCATCTCCGCGTGCCAGACAAGTCGGCAATCTCGTCGTCAAGACGACAGACACCAGGAACAAGAAAAGGGCGGTAGCACCCCTCAGCCCCCATGGCAACAACAGCGCCGCCAGCGCCGCGTCGAGCCCGAAAAAGGGGGCAACGACGCGGCACAATGTGGCGGCACGGTCCAGCCCAGACAGCAACCTGACGACGATCCAGGAGACGGTGCTGGACCAGATATGTCCGAGCGTGGTGACGGTGGAGCGGGCAGCGGCGGCCAAGATCTTCCTCGAGACACACTTCAACGAGCTGCTGGCGTCGGGGGCGAGCCCGCGGTTGCTGCGGCTGGACAATTTCGAGACGCGGCTCGCTGGCATGAGGCGCGAGTGGGAGGCGGGGATACGTAACAGCCGCCAGACCCAAGGGAGGACTACAGACCTGCGCTTTGATGCTGCTCCTCCTCCTCCTCCTCCTCCTCCTCCTCCTCCCGGCAACACCTACATTCGTGGTGGTAACAATAATAACCATAACAATGGCCAAGGCCACACTGCGTATTACTACCACCCGTATGGTAATAGCAATGCCAATCCATATGGCGGCGAGGACAGGGGGCAGGAGACTGGGGTGGTGGTGGTGGAAGAGGTGGAGAAATACGAAGACGACGACAACGACGTCTTTGTGCGTGCGATGTGGAAAGAAACGGAGAGGCGGCTGCTCGGCGAACAGGAGCGGGTGCTCCGGGCGCAGTTCTACCGCCGCGAGAGCGCCCACCTGCGCGAAACGCGCGTCATGAAGGCGCGCAGCATCCGCGCCCGCCACGCGCCGCGCGGCACCCCGGCCGCGTGCCTGGTTAACGACTACGAGGTGCTCAAGATTCTGGGCAAGGGCAGCTTTGGCGTGGTGCGACTGGTGCGCGAGAAGAAGAAGACGGCGGTGTTGGCTGACAGATGGCCGGATCGAGATTACAACGGCAGCGGCAGCGGCAGTGGCGACGGGGACCCGAGGCGCCAGGTGTATGCCATGAAGGTGATCCGCAAGTCGGACATGCTGCGCACCAGCCAGGAAGGGCACCTCCGGGCCGAGAGGGACTTTTTGGTGGCGTCGGAGGGGTCGATGTGGTATGTTTTGTTGTTGTTGTTGTTGTTGTTGTTGGCCCCCTATACCCCTTTACCCCTCTCCATCTTCAATTTTCCCTCAAGACATTGGACCTCGAGGGACTAGACACGACAGCCACTGACGCAGGCGGCTAGGATTGTGCCGCTCATCGCCAGCTTCCAGGACGCGGCCAACCTGTACCTGGTGATGGAGTACATGCCGGGCGGCGACTTCCTGGGGCTGCTGATCCGCGAGAACACGCTGCACGAGTCGGTGGCGCGCTTCTACATGGCCGAGATGGTTGTGTGCGTCGAGGCGGCGCACGCGCTGCAGTGCATCCACCGCGACATCAAGCCCGACAACTTCCTGATCTCTGCGTCGGGCCACCTCAAGATCGGCGACTTTGGCCTGGCGTTTGACGGGCATTGGTCGCACGACACGACGTACTACAGCAGCCACCGGTACAGCCTACTGCGCAAGCTGGGCATCCAGGTCGAGGGCGACGCGCAGGACCGCGCCGAGGGCCGCAGCCTGCAGGCGACGATGCGCTGGACCAACAACGTCATGGCGGGCATGGAGAAGCACGACCGCGACGAGGACGCGGCGGCGGCGACGGCAGAGCCCCTGCTTAACTGGCGCAACCGCTGCGGCAACCGCACGTCGGCCATGAGCGTGGTGGGCACGAGCCAGTACATGGCGCCCGAGGTGGTCGAGGGCCGCAAGTACGACGGCCGCTGCGACTGGTGGAGCGTCGGCGTGATCCTGTACGAGTGCTTGTACGGCCACACGCCATTCCTGGCCGACGAGGGCCGCCACGTCACCAAGCAGAACATTCTGCGCCACAAGGAAACGTTTGGCTTCCCCCAGCGCTCCAACGTGTCGCGCGCCGGCCGCCACCTGATAGCGTCGCTGATCGAGGACAAAGAGCACCGCCTGTGCTCTCCGCGGTACCGGAAAAAGGACAGGGGCAGGGACGTTGCCGCCGGCGAAGCCCCCCGCGACCTAGCCGGGCGGTACGTGTTTGCCAACGACGCCGAGGAGATCAAGGCGCACAAGTGGTTCCGCGGCGTGCCGTGGGACCGGCTGCACGAGCTGGAGCCGCCGTACGTGCCGCGGCTGTCGGGGGCCGACGACACGCGCTACTTTGACGAGGAGGATGACATTAGCGACTGGAGCGAGAGCGACGACAGCGACGGCGATGGCGACGGCGGCAGTGTTCGGGGAGAGGGGGTTAGCACCAGCGACCCGACGTCGACTCGCTCTCTTCAAGCAGCGGCAGCAACTGGTACGCATAACCACGACGCGTTTCTCCTGCCCCTTGCCCACTACCAGACGGCGCACAATGTCCTCGAGCCGCAGCAGCAGAACGACCGCGATGACTACCGCCACCACCAAAGCAACAGCCTACTGCCACCTCCGGGTTCCAGGTTCCAGCCGCCGCCGCCTCCTCCTCCTCCTCCTCCGCCGCCTCCTCCGCCGCGCGCAGCCATGAGCAAGGCGCAAGCCACCGAGGCCGCGCAGCAGAGGGTGCTGGCGGGGCTCAGCCGCAGTGCACAGAAATGGGCGCTGGCGGCCATCGCGGCGCCGTACGACGCGACGCGGCTGCGGGCGCTGGACGCGCAGATTGACGGCATAGCGGTCGGAACTGCCACGGGCGGCGGCATGACGGCGACGGCCGAGGAGCGGGCGGTGCTGCGGCAGTTTGTGCGGCAGTTTGGCCGGCACGAGCGCAAGCGACCGCGCGACAGGCTGCTGCGCGACGGCGCCACGCGCCGCGTCGTCATGGATGTGCGCAAGAAGACGGCCTTTATGGGCTACACGTGGCGGCGCATGCGCGGCGGCCCGCGCGGCGGTGGTTATCAGGAGCAGCAGCAGCAGGAGGCGATGCTGCTGGAGCACTTGCGTGCCGAGTTTGATGAGGACTGCCTCGGGCACGGCGGCGCGCCTGGCGTCGCGGTCGATGTCGAGGTTGACGTCAATGAGGAGGGCGGCTATCCCGGCCACGACTACAACCACTGCCATCCGTACGAGTACCAGGACCAGGACCCGTGCGGCGCCGACGGCGGCATGGCCCACGGACACGGACACGGACACGGTCTCGGCTTGACTGGAGTGCCGACGGGTGGTATTGGTGGTGGAGGAGGAGCCGTGTATGCAGGATACCACGGCTGGCTGGGCGATGGGCTTTCGCTGCCGGATACATACAGAGGAGGGATGAGCTTGCGTTGAGGGGGTGCTGGGTTGTGTTGTCCGTGTTTTGTGTGTGAGCCTACCTTGTGTGTCTTTTTGCTGTTGTTTGGTTCTGTGCGTGTTGCGCTGTTGGTGTTGTGTTTTGGTGTATCGCCGAGGAATTCAAGGGAGAGAAATGAGAGAGGGCGAGACAGTGAAATAGCTGAGGAGGGGCGGTTCGGCTGGAGAGTTGCCAAGGTATAGAGAGACGGACTGAATGAGTGAATGGATAGCAAACATTGTTATAGAGAGAAATAGGACACGCAAGGGGGAGAAGGGGAGAGAAACATGAATACAGAATATTGGCACTATTGATTTTTCTTTTCCGTCTTTTCTTTCTCTCACTGGTCCTGCGCTTGGTCTTTTGTACTTGTCAAAAGCAAAGGACGGAGAAGAGAAGCGGAGGTTTGGCAGAGACATGTGGTGAGAATGGAGACAGTAGAGAGAAGAGGAGATGGAATATATTTTATTTCACCTTTAATGTGGGCGTGGTGATGGGTACCTACAAGCCATTTCACTTTGTGATAAATCCAACTGTGGGGATCCTTCCTTGGGTAGAGCCTCCTTGAGTAGACGAACATTATATATTTTATTGTCTTTCGTGCACTTGACGAGAGACTTTTACAAGTCGATGATAATAGCGGCGCTGCCTTGTAGCAAAACGTGGGGGAGGGGTTTCAAGCTGTTATGCACTAGCCCGAGGTAGTGAAGGTGCGCGACACCATCCCGGATGCCCTGCACCAGTTATCGCTTCTCCATCTCTGACAAGGCCGGCTCGCGCTTATCCCCGGGTTTAGCTTATCGCTTGACGCGCTAATTACTCAAGTACCGTAGCGTAGGATACCGCATAGGCAAATAAATGCCACGGAACCTGCCGTTCTCTACGACACAGCCGTGCCGTGATACCGCGCAATATTTGGGTGCGGATGCTGCCGCAGCACCTCATGCACCTCTGCCTCTTGCAGCAGGATGGTGCAGCTGTTTGACGTTTCGCCGTACTCGAGCAGGTTTGGGCTGCTTGATGTAGACGATGGGCAGCCCGCGCGGTATTGGCAGAGTGCTACCCGACCACAGCTGCACTTCAGCACCAGCCCGACTTATGCCCGCCGCCATACCTTACGAAGCAGATCTACGTGCCAGCCCCCGCTGGCTTGACGCGAGCCCCCGATCCACTGCCTGCAAACATTTCGGGTGTCTCTTCGCGGTCAGGCTTTGTTGCATCGACGGGCGTGCAGAAGGTGGTCAGCTGAACGCTGTGAAGGTTTTGAGCTGACCCTATCTTGCAATAGAGCTCCATCTTACGCCAGAGGCATACGGGATCTTCTACAGCAAGACCATGAAGATGATTGCACGCGCCTGGCCTGGTGGAGTGCCGAACAAACTTCCCTATGTTGTCCCTGCCTAGGATGATCAGGCTGCATGGGTCAAAGAAGGCCCAACAAGGCAAAATCGTGTGTAGTGCGCCACGATTAGCGAGTGAGTTGAGACGGGCGGGGGTTCTGGACTGCGGACCTCTAAGCACCATGTCGTGGGGTTATCATTGGGGAGGCTCTTTGCAACGCAGCCAACGCCATGTTGAGCGCTAGCAGCCTTTCGATAGCTTGACTTTCACAGCCTCAACCTCCAGGATTTAGTCCTTCGGTTTGAGGAAATCATGACCAAGCACTTTCTTCAATCAAGACACTGCCGAGACCTTCAGAACCCCCGCTCGACGGAGGAGGGAATGCCACAGCTCATGCTGTGCGACACACTTTTTGCCTCGCGCACCCTCTTCGGTTCTTCCAGCCTCCAAATCAGTAGACGGGCAAGAAGTGGGTGTGGTCAGCAAGAGAGACACAGCCTACCCACCATACAACAGCACATTCTGCACTTTCACGGGCGCCAACATGCAATGCTGGGAAAAAAGATCTAAGCTCTAGACGGCGGTGAAGCGCCGCGCCACATGCAGCCAGAGTGACCGGTGGGGCGTAGCCATCCAGAAAGCGATGGCCAGAAGCAGGCTACCTTGGCGTTCGACACTTCGGTGTTGAGCGCAGCAACGCGAGGTAGCTTGCAGGAGGGGAGGTCCCTGATTTAAATAGGCTGATTGACCCTCCGGCCCTGAGAGTGTCTGAACAAAACTCCCACATCGCGCTATTTTCAAGTTAGGTTATTTCGGACCAGGAAAGCAGTCGGTGGTCATGACGGACGACTCGGTTGAGGGGTTCCCCCAGAACTCCAACTTCGACCTCCTCGCCAGATTGAGAGAAGCTGCGGAGAACGAATACGGACCCGCCTTTCGCGCAATGCAGAACGAGTCAACAGTTGTTCATATTTCTCGCTCCGTTGTTGGAACACCCGGTCCAACTGGTGACCCAGTCAGCAGGGTCAGAAGCCCTGAGCCGGAAGACTTTACAGCCAATTGGCCTGAGCCTGACAGCAACTTGTATGTCACACGTGCTAATATCAGCATGGCAATTGGGGACAAAGATGGCCTGTCGCTAACCGAATTCTCTCCCAGTATCGGAGCAATCACTCAAGATCTCGGTATTCGCCGTTATTGCCGTCGGTGCAATGCCGAGGTTGATGTGCACCCGGCTAGCCTCGTGATGTGTGCCGGCTGTGGAGGAGCACATCGACCAGTACACAAGGGCTGTCTTTCCAAGTCACGCGACCATCGACCCCCCCCGCCAGGATCAAGAAGTAGAAGAGGCGACTGCGAAGAGGTTTCATTCAAAGAATATGCGTACTTGACTTGGCTTCTTGACTCGAAACTCCTGCAGGGCCAAACCACCTCCCTTCACCTTGATGACTTGCGCACGACATGGTTTGGTGTGCCTCACGATCAGAAGGACTCACCCCCCAAGCTTCTTATCTGGCCACGGCTGCATAACCTGCTCACCGATACACCGGATCAGCCACATTACCAATACCCCAGCCTGGTGTCGTTCGTCGGAGACACCGGGTCCGGGAAAAGCACTATAATCAAAGCAATGATTCTCATGCTGGCACCGCGAGAACGTAGACGGTATCAGGTGCCCGTCCCCGGAACCGGGAAAGACCAGTTCACGTCAACAAGCAGTGATGTTCACTTATACGCAGACCCCTGGACTCTCTCAGCCGAGGTTCCGATTCTCTTTGCAGGCAAGTATCGTTCTATGGTCACTGAGAACAGCGCCCGATATTAGTCTCTAACGTACCAGCAGATTGTGAAGGACTTATGGGCACCAGCACCCCAGTGGCCCGAAGAGTCGCTAGTGCCTATCATGGGATCCAACGTTCTTCTCGCAGAACTGCTCGCGCTGCAAGAGATGAGGATATCCTGGTGATGGATCATAGAAAAAAGGCGTCGATGGAAGTGAGTCTGAGCTGGGCTCGTATCGTGCAGTCGCGAGAATCAGCTAGCAGAGCCGAGCCTCTAAGCGACGTGGAGATGGAGTCCGAGACGAGGTACTTGGATGATGTCTCCGATTACTCCGACGCTCAAGGCGATACTTCCTTGCCTGAGCCGCTTGGACATGTCCAAGCGGACTCGCGCGATTTGATCACAAAGAGCCTCTATCCACGGTTGCTGTACGCCTTCTCGGACGTTGTTTGCTTCGTGACATCGAATTCAAGGTACGTTAAACGCCTCTATTATCACTTCTTCCACCCCCCGGCGTAGAATATGCCTTAATTGACTAGCTGCTTTCTCCAGGGCATCGCAGGATATCCTTTGGAGGCTGTTTGAATGGTCCAAGGATGGCCTCGAACGCACCTTCAACCAACGAGTACGGCCCGGGCTGATCATCATTGTCAACAAAAACTCTCCAGACTATGATGATATGCTCCCAAGTGTTGATGACACAACTAAAACGTTCCTTGAGAGCGTAGAGAGCTCCAGCAAGTTCGTCGAGTACCAACAGAAATGGAGGTCTCGCCAACGGAGGATTGGCACCGCTGTGGATCTAATTCAGTGCTATTATGATGACTTCAGAGTCATCTCGTTGCCCCTCCATTCCGACATGCCCTCAACGGCCAGCCGCGTCTCTAAGCAGATAAAACGACTCTACCACGAGATACGCACTCTATCCGACAGTATCCATGCCCGCAGAAAGGCCCATGATCTGAACATGGACCTTGCGACTTTCAACTTGTACTTTGAAAGATCGGTCGAAGTTCTAGCACGCGACCACACCAGCTCCCTCGACTTCCATCCCTTGTCCGAGAATGACAGCCCGCTCCCCACGAGATTTGGTGAGCACATGGCGCTTGTTCTCGGGAAGATGGCGAATTTAGACAAATCAAGAGTTTCTGTCTCTGGCCGCGGCGAATTTCAGATGATCAAGGATATGGTCCCTTTTCTGGCATGCTGTATTCTATGTCAGATCTCAAGACAACTACAAGAAGGTGAGTAATTATATCTAATGTCAACCAACCAGTTATCTAACGAGAATCCCAAGATGTGTCCAACTTACAAGAAGAGCTTGTTGACGAGGCATGTCGCGGCCTTGAACGGTTCCGGAACAAATTCTGGAGGTGTGAAGCCATGTCAGGCGGATCCCGTTGTCAGAACTACTGGGAGAGTCACGATAAAGGACATCAATTTGAAGTCGCCAGAGAGTCGGCGTCAAGAGTCACGGTTGCGAACGGCGAGCCTCGCGCGCCAGAGGTAGATTTGATGGTCGGTCAACATGAATGTTCCTACGGGTCTTCTGTTGGGGAGTTCCGCGATTTACTTTGGCAGGCGATTCGACATTATGGACGACCCCGACAGGACGTTCGGAGGCGGTTGGTTTCCTTCGCCACGCAATCGGGTCTAAGCCGCCTCGAAAGCCAGAGAACTTGTCTCGCCTGTCTCTCGAACTGTCCCACAAACGTCCTTCCATGCATTCAACGGCAGCATGCTATATGCGAGGATTGCATACGCTGGCATACGGCTCCATCCCTGTCGGTAGGGTGCGTTATGACGATTGACAGCTGCCCGTTGGGTTGCCAGTTTCGGGAGCCTCCTTGGAGGGTCAGGGTAAAGCCGAAGGAAGCCCAGTCCAGGATTCTTGTACTGGATGGGTAAGTCTCCTCAACTCCATCATGTCTACCAACATTTTGATACTGACTGAATCAATCCAGTGGCGGTATTCGTGGAGTTGTTGAGCTCGCAATACTTTCACGGCTCATGGGTGAGATTCGGTTTGATATCCCTATTCAACAGCTCTTTGATCTAGTCATCGGCACAAGCACGGGTAGGTTTTATCAAAGAATATATATGCATTCAAACTGACATTAGCTAGGCGGGATCATAGCCCTCGGGGTCTTCGAGATGGGGTGGAACCCAGCAGAAGCGAGCCGCAAATTTCGCGAGCTCGCCCAGCAGGCGTTTACCAAGAAGCTCCGACTCCGGATCCCTGTCATCAAGCATGTTGCGGAGTACTTTTGCACATATCTATACCACAGTAGCGGGATCGAGGGCGCACTCAAGTCGGCCTTCAGCAATGACACCTACCTGTTTGGCCAACGCAGAGAATCATCCAATAATAGGGGAGGTGATGTAAAGGTAGGGGTTGTGTCATGTACGAAAGGACGCGGTCAGCCGTGCTTAATAGCGAACTACAATCGGAATCCGATGCAAGGGAGCAGGAATGGTACGAGCACGCTCGAGTTCATGAACCACCTGGTTGAGAGGCTAATATTTTGTATTACAGCCGACTACCTAGAACGGGAGGACCAACAGAGGAGAGACTTCAAAATTTGGCAGGCGTATGTCCCTACTTTTCCGGTGTCAAGTACCTTGCTGACTCTGTTTCCACTTTTAAGAGCTCGAGCGACTTCGGCGGCGCAAACATACTTTGAGCCATACAGGCACGAGCCAACAAAGAAGGTGTACGAGGACGGCGCCATCGTCAGAAACAACCCTGTCACGGTTGCTCTGGAAGAGGAGAAACGGATATGGAGCTCCGAGATCCGCCCAGATATTGTTGTATCGATAGGAAGCGGCATCTGTGTCGAGGATTCTGGTTCGATAAGACGAAACGAGCGTAGTGGAGGGGGGTGGAAAAAAATTCTACCTGCAAGAGTCAGAAAGCTGGTTGACACCGGAATCGACATGGTTGAAAGTACGCTAGACTGCGAAAGAGAGTGGGAAGACGCTGTCAGATCCAACCCGCAGCTTGCGGGGAGATTTCATCGCCTCGACATCGGTATTTTCGACCAGAAACTCCCGCGCCTCGACGAAGTCGACAAGATGGAAGAGCTCGAGAATCTCAGTACCGGCTACCTGGCCAAAAACAGCGAAACTGGGCAGAAGTACTTCAACACTAGCTACGGCAGCGCCTACTCTCATCTTCGCGCAGTCGCCAGGCAGCTTCTTGCGGCGCTCTTCTATTTCTCGGACGCAGGTGCCCTAGGTAAGACCAGCGAGTACACGAAACGGCTGACTGGTGTCATCTACTGCCGCCTCCCTCCTTCACGCGGGGCACAATCCCTAGTATGCGCCGCGATGTTTAGATTACGCGAATGTCGGACGCCTATGTTCGGGACCGAACTAGATAAGCCTTATACCCGGGACATCATCTTCACTAATACCCAAGGACGGTCTTTCGACCCTTTCACACTTTCTGCGCCGGTACAATTCGACATCCAGGCTGGCTCGTGGACAAGGACCATTGAGGCCTCCTTTCCAGCAAATCGAGACTCGGGCTGGGCAACTATCAGTGGTTTCTAGGGCATGGGTGGGCGCCAATTGTAGGAATACAAAATTTCTAGTTTGCTGAACGTGTTGAATTTTATTGTGGGAGGTGCCAACATCATCACGTCTGGTGACACGGCCAAGTACGGGCAGAGTGCTCGTTGCATGATGCAGATCCTTAGCGCCCACACAACCTACGTCCAATCCAAGCCGCTCATGGAGAACAGGGAAGACGACGCTCTTAATGGGCATCATTCGCGAGCTCTCGGGTCAATCCGCCAAGATTGCACCTAAGTGTCGCAATTTTTCCGTCAGGGCATAGACACGACCTTGAACAGCGTCACGGCTGCCCTGTCGAGAAGAAGAGGCAGTAACAGTAAAACAATGTGAAGTCGACCGGTGCATTTCGGGCGGTTATTGCAGGGCGGAGCTGGAGGGCACAGGAGAGGCTGGCCTGTTTGGCGGGGTCAGCCGTCCAAAAGAAAGCTGTGGCAGTGCTAATGACGAATGGCGGAACGGAATAGAGCAACTCCATACTTCCTCTTCAGTTGCAAGACGACGGTACTGAAGAAGATTGAGAGGAGTTGTATAATAGGGGACTATAGTACAAAGAGTGGTGAACGCCAACACCTGCCTGCAAAAATGGAGTGTGAAAATCCCAGCCATTGTTCGGCTTGTGAACGGTACCCAGGGTACTATATACGACATATCGTGGGCTGAAGGCGCTAACGTGCTGGAAGACTCACCGTAGGTTATTATGGTTACGTCTGATAACTATACTGGGCCGCCGTTCCTGTTACCTAGCGGAGAAGAGCTTCGTGATAAGGCTAAGCTGGTGGTTCCTATCCTTAGGGTTCGGCAGGAGTTTGTTCTTGGGGCTGGCACTGGCTACCGGGAGCAGTTTCCACTGCTTGTTTGCTACATAATCACAATATACAAGTCATAGGGCGTCACTCTCGACAAGGTGGTTTATGATATCTCAGCTCTAGAGTTCGCGTCCGGCCTATCGTACGTGGCAGTTTCTAGGGTCAAGACCTTAGACGGCCTAATGTTTGAGTCGCCGTTTAATCGGAGCAGGATATACCGCGAAGTGCCGGTATAGAGCATACAATTGAAGATAGCAGATTACGAGGCAAGGAAGTCACAGCTATTAGATCCACAGGAAGAGAAGGTCGACTCGAGCGATATGAGCGGGTATATAACTGATAGCTCTGTTATATAGATGTAAGATTTAGTTGTATAGGTTTAGCTATCGTTGTAAGAAAAGATCTCTAGAGCATCGGAGTTATTGGCCTCCGGATAGGATATTGTCGCTTCGCTTGCTCTCTACGTTATCCAAATAAGCCAACTATCGCGCCCTAATTTGCCAGGAGCGAGAGAGAGGAAGGAAGCGTCCCGTAGCGTAGCGAAGGGCCACGCGACTGACGAACGAAGCGACGCCAGCAATTTTAGTATATTCGTTTCCATATTCACTTCTATACTCTTCTCCTCTCTTTTTTCCTATATTTTCTAGTCACAGCGTGCCACCAAAAGGGCCCGAGAGGACATGTAAACATATACTTATTTAGGAATTCTACTATCTTCTACATATTTACTTATAACGAAATGACGATCCACTGATCCTGTTTTTACATTGAGCGCGAAGCTCGGTCTTTGGGCCAAAACCGTCATCGTCATCCATGATATAAAGGACCGCATAACCCAACAGGCTAGAATGCAACAATCATTAAGTACATACATTATATGATGGCAGACACAATGAACACAGTCCTACTACCAAAAGGCGTGCCAGAATAACAAGTCAGCGGTCCCTATCATTCTAGCCGTGTTATTTCTATATAGCCCTGACGGTTGCCGTGCCGTCACACATTGGCTGGTCCGCAGAAGGGAGTTCTTTCTGCGTGCCGCTTTTAACTTGATGGGCTCCTTCTGAGTGGCTAATCACACCATCGCTCCGTAATTGCCAGTCCTGTGCCTGCTACTCTTGCCACCTCACCGTGTTTGGACAAGTGAAATTGTGCAAAATATTCTTGAGCTTTTCGCAGTTCAAATATCATAACGTGATATTTCGTAATCCAAACCACATCTACTACTCATTTTACCACACTGTGATTTATAATCCGAGTCGCCAAATACGCTAAACCACCCGTTACCTGTCCGGAATCACTTTGCGGGCAATGGGACCTTCCTCCTCTTTGCTACCCTGCTACCCCCGGCCCTGTAAATGAAGTGTCTGGGGTGACGGCATGCTGCTCGGTCTTGCTTGTCTGGCTGTCTTGCTCAACGGCATCAGGCCCCCCAAGTCCTAGGAATGTCTGGTTGCCTCAGAAAGCGGCGGGACATTGAAGTCCACATTTCAGGGCAACCCTGGAAGTAGCATTAAACATCCTCGCGATGCTTTGTAAGTAGAGATTGCCGTATGGTTGCACATAGGTGATGATCATGTCCGAAAAGAAACAGCAACTGGCCGGTTAAGGCCGGGATGGTGAAGAGGATTGGTCAATTGGTAAGGCAAGGGCGAAGATTAAAGGATAAGGAAGGGAAAGGAAGGGGACTAAGAGCGAGAGGGTATTATATACTCTGGAAAACTCTAGGCATCCTAGACCTTGACCACACCGGCCGGGCTCGGATGGCCATTTTTTCCGACTGGAAAAACAAGTGATGACTGCTTACCGATTTCTCCCCCCTTTCCCCCTATCACCCCCCGTGGTACGCCCAAAGCAACTGGGTGGACAGGTGAATGCCATGCTTCCAGCAGGGTGGCCTCCTGTGGCAGCCTGGCTAGCACAAATCACGCCGCCTTTCGCTTTGATCACAACTAGGGTGCAGAGTCTCTGACAGAAACAACGTGGCATTGACCACCTGGGCTGCCCACTCCCAACCCTATGTCCCCGAGGGGCGTCACATTAGGTTCGCCATGCCTCTCCCTTCGCGCCGGACACAGCCGCGTGGCCGACTACTCTGAATCTCGGTTCCTTATCCTGCTAAAGAGACATCCTAATAGAAAGTAACGGAAATTATAGCTTAATTATCGGCGGAGGAGCTTATATGGCTGAGACCTGCGAAGTAAATAATCCTCGCGTTGTGGATACTGTGCTCCGGCGAACGTTGGCGGGACTCTCCATGTTCAAGGCTCTTGGCAAATATAGCGTGTGAATCGGCAAATAGGCGTATAACTAAATAGGGTATACGTAGCGTACTCGCTACTAATACTAAGAAGAAGTAGGGATTCTCCTCCGTTTGTAAGTACGACTTTTAAAAACCGAGATACTAACAAGAGGGAAAGAGGGTCCCGTTTTTGGATCCCGAGAACCCCTAGTTTCTGACCCCCTCTACTTCGTATGATAAGCTTCTAATCGCCAGACTAGTAGTTGGGTGGGTGACCACCAGCGAATCCCTGGTGTTGTATGTACTTCTTTTTTCGCTTCCCTTTGTCTTTGTTTTTGGTTGTGGTATGTAATGTAGGTATGTTGCGAGAGGCGAAAGGAGCGAAACGAGGGGGAGATAGCCGTCCCAAATACGGTACGTCTTATTTTCCTTCTCCTTCTCCTTGCAAGTTCGAGAAACACTTTGTGGGTATTCGTACAATACATGGATGACATGACATGCCATACATACCAAAACCCAGAAAAGACTCATGTGCTGTTCGCGTGCTGTTCACGTGCTGTTCGCGTATATAGATGCAGTAATTGAAACGAGAATCAGTGCCACCTCACCACCCCCTGTTGTCGCCTTCGTCGTCATGGCCATCATCATCAGACACTGGCACGGGCGGGCCCCCGCCGGCGGCAGCAAGTGCGGCCTTGGCGTTGACTATCTCCCACTCGAACTCGCGGAGGGCGCGCAGCTCGCTCTTGAAGAAGAGCAGGGCCAGAAGGCCGTCGACGGTGCCAGCAACAAGACCGAGACTGCCGAGGAGCAGCATCAGCAGGAACGACACCCAGTTGTGCGGGCTAAACCACACGGCGACCCACGCGCCGACGGCCGCCGCCACCGCCGCGAAGAAGTGCGCGCCGCGCCACCGCTTCTGCGCCCGCTCGCGCGCCGCGTACCACCGCGTCGCCGCCAGCACCTCGTCGTATGCTGATGCTGGTAGCGGCTCGACCGGCGACCGCACCGCCGCCAGCAGCTGGCTGTCGAAGCTGTGCGGGCCCCGCACCGAGCTCGTCCGCGGCGACTGCAGGTACGTCCCGTTGTGCAGCGCGTCGTCTTGCTTGTCGTCGAGGATCGTGGACCCGTCGTCTGGGTGTTGCTGCTTTTCTTGGTGTAGGGGCTGCTGTCGGGGGTTGGGGGTAGATGGGGTGTTGGCCGTTGCCGTCGTGTTTGTTGTTGTTGTTGTTGTTGCTGTGAGGCCCATCGCTGCCGACTTGTCTGCCGCGTGGTTGTAGTGGTGCGGTTGCGGGGCGTTGGCAGGGTCCAGGGGGTGAAAGACCAGCGTCGCCTCGACGGCAAAGTGGTCGCTGAGCGAGCAGCCGAGCTCGGGGTGGCGCATCATCATGCCGACGCTCACGCGGCTCACCACCCAGCCGCCGCCGAGCGCGGCCACGTCGCCGCACCCGGCAAAGACGTAGTCGAGGCGCTTGCCGCGGCTGTCGATGGTGTCGGGGGACACGGGGAGGTCGGGCTTCCCGACGCCCAGACGCTTTTGCTGGGCTTTTGGCCAGCGCCACGTGTTGTAGGGACCGTCCGAGGCGGCGCCGTTCTCGCGGATATTGAACTCGGCCGTGGGGATGGGGCGCCGGCGGGCCCGCTCCGGGGGGTGGTCGGCGGGCCCGACGGACGAGTCCGGGTGCAGGATGCGCCACGTGTCGCGGACGGGTGCATGGGCGGTGATCAGGCGGTGCTCGAGCGAGAGCGGCACCATGTTGAAGTCGCCGAGGGCGAGTACCAGACTGCCGCGCTCGGAAGCGGCACGCAGCAACTTGGACATCTCCCAGGCCTGGGCGAGCCGGTGAGCCAGGTACGAATCGTTGGGGCCGTGCTCGTAGGGGGCGTGGGTGTGGGTGTTGAAGACGTCGACGACGTGCTTGGGGGCAGGGCCGTAGCGGATACGGGCGTGGGCAACGCCCTTGCCGACGAACCAGTCGCCGCGGAAGAAGGCGGTGGGGCGGCCGTTGAGGGGGTAGCGGAACATGGTGCTCTCCTCGATGGGCCAGCGCGACAGGATGGCCAGGCCGCCGCCAAAGGGGCCGCTGAAGTAGAACTTGGCATAGGGCAGCTTGTGGCGCGTCTGGCGGCGGACGGAGCGGTAGTCTTCCTGCGTCCACAGTTCTTGTAGTGCGACAATGTGCGGCTCGGGGTCGGCCACGGCGATCTGGCGGCCAATCTCGGCCAGCCGCTCTCGGCGCAGCTCGGAGATATACTTGAGGCCCCAGCAGTTGAGCGTGAGGACCGAGATCTCGGACGGTACGTCGTCCATGGTGGCGGTGTCTCTCTGTGCACGCCTTAGACACTGTCTATCTTAGACCCAACTTAGTCTCTGCTTCTGTCGTTTCTGTCGCGGTTGTGGCGACGAGACGAGCGCGCAGTTATGTGGAACAAGCTGCGCTATATGAGGAGACAGAAGATCAAGTCGAGAAGAGTCTCGAGAAAGGGGCCGATCTCCCGACACACGAAACATGGACATGCAAAGAGTTGCAGGGAGCTGCTGTCGCCCTGCGGCCAAGCAAGCAGCCGTCGATCAAAGATACGCAGTATCCGCACCGGTTGGGTGGCGTATATTGTTTCAATCGGCCATTCGTTGTTCTTGTGTATCCTCCCAATTCCTTTTTCCCCGATTTCTTCAATCTGGATGAGATTTGAACTGATTTGAGTTGAGTTGATTGGGACAAAAGCAGTGGCTAATCACTTATTTCCGATCTCATTGCTGGCGATGAATGAAATGACTGCACACGTCAAAGCGGACAAAGTCGGCTCAGAAAAGATAAATTACCAACCTTGGGTTGGCCTAACAGGTTAAGGTACGTACGCTCAGATACTCCGTAAGGAAGGTACCCTAAATACTCCGTATACGCATCTAGCCTACGCGATGCGGATTCGGGCTGCCAACTGAAGAATCAACCAAGCTAGGTGCTGCTATCCCCGGCTGCCCCTGCCGTCCTGAGCTGAGGTGGGGGATTTGCGCCGCTAACCTGCGCCGGCCTGGGGCGGCTGAGTGAGCAACGAGCCATCGCATCTGCATTGGCCAATCGGCAATCGCATCATCCAACCAAAATCTGGCCCTATTCTTTTAGTGTACGTACTGTAGTAGCGCACCGGTCCCCTGACCACGCGCTGTGGGACGCAGGCCGTGGATCGTCAATTTCAACACGGCGCGGCAACACGGCGCGGCAACGCTCCCGTCCATTTCAGCCACGCGCGCCGTCCAATCTCGAATCTCGAGGCATCTTAAATCGAGCTCTTCCGGCACGCAACTCTTACGATTCCATTTATCACCAGCGCATCGCATCTATCATGGCCGGCCCCTCTGCAGGCGACGCGCGTCTCATGGAGCCGCCGACGAAGCGACGCAGAGTCAACGATGGCATCACCGACTCGAGGCCGCACCCTGCCTCCCTCCCCGCTCCCCGTAATCCCTCCTCAGCTTCGGCCTCGCCCTCCCCCGCCGCCCTCGGCCAGCAGCCTACCCCCAAGGGCATCTCAATTCGCCGGGGCCGCCCCGCCAGGAGCCCGCCTGTCGACGGCGACGGCGACGGCGACGACGATGGGCGATACCCTACAAGGACCCCTTCGAGTTCGCGCGGCTCGCGGTCGAGGTCTCGCTCCCCATCGCGCTCGCCCTCTAGGAGCCGCTCATACTCGCAGTCGCCATCGCGGTCACGCTCCCCTTCTCGCTCGCGCTCACCCTCCCACTCCACCTCCAGATCGCGCCGCCGCTCCTCCTCATCATCCTCGCGCCGCAGCTTCGACTCGCAAGACCCACACGCGCGGCGTCTCTCCCCCTCGGCCTCGCAGCCGCCCCCGCTGCTACCATCACACAAGCTGCAGCCGCTCCGGCCCCGCTACCGTCGGCGGCTGACCCTGCGCGGGCACACGGCTGCCGTCAGCCAGGTGCGCATCTCGCCCGACGGCCGGTGGATCGCCTCGGCGTCGGCCGACGGCACCGTCAAGATGTGGGATGCCGCCACGGGCGCCCACCTCGACACCATCGTGGGCCACATGGCTGGCGTGTCGTGCCTGGCCTGGGCGCCCGACAGCGACACCCTGGCGACGGGGTCCGACGACAAGGCCATCCGCCTGTGGGACCGCGTGACGGCGAACCCTGCCCACGCGTGCGGTGCAGGCGCTGGCGGCGCGGGCAGCGGCCGCATCCCCCGCGTCATGACCCACCACGCCGCCGCCGTCAAGACGGGCGCCGCCTGGTCCGCCGCTGCCTCGGCCACCGCAGCACCGGGCACCGGCACCCACCGCGGCGGCCGCTCTGGCAGGGGCTCCCTGCTCGGCCACCACAACTACGTCATCTCGCTCGCCTTCTCGCCCAAGGGCAACATGCTCGCCAGCGGCAGCTACGACGAGGCCGTCTTCTTGTGGGACGTGCGTGCCGGCCGCTTGATGCGCAGCCTGCCCGCGCACAGCGACCCTGTCAGCGGCATCGACTTTTGTCGAGACGGCACGCTGGTGGTCAGCTGTTCTACCGACGGTCTAATGTAAGTCTTTTTCCCCTTTTTTTCCTTTACTTTTTTTCTTCTTCCAACCCCCCCTTTCCTCCCTATGGCCTATCACTAACACTTTCCCCCTCTGCAGCCGCATATGGGACACGTCGACGGGCCAGTGCCTGCGCACGCTGGTGCACGAAGACAACCCGGCCGTAACGAGCGTGTGCTTCGCGCCCAACGGCCGCTTCGTGCTGGCCTTTAGCCTCGACAGCAGCATCCGTCTGTGGGACTACGTATCGGGGTCCGTCAAGAAGACGTACCAGGGTCACCGCAATAAGGGGTTTGCCGTCGGCGGGTGCTTTGGCGAGGTTGCAGAGCAGTCCGAGGAGTCGGGGATGACGCAAGCGCGGAGGACGAGGACGCGCGCGTTTGTCGCGTCGGCTAGCGAGGACGGCGACATTGTGCTGTGGGACGTCGGCTCTAAGGAGGTGGTGCAGCGCATCGCCGGCGCCCACAAGGGCGTCTGCTTCTGGGTTGATGTTACCAGCCGCGCCGGCGGCACCACCATGGTGAGCGCCGGCCAAGACGGCACCGTCAACGTCTACAGCCACTCGCCCAAGGGCGGCCGCGGCAGTGATGACGATGTCGCGGGGATGATGGAGGATGATGGCGGCGGGGACGACGATGCGGCTGCGGCCGCCGACCTGGAACTGCAGCGCCAGATCGAAGTTGATGCGCAGTCGCCTGTGCTGCATGTCAAAGAGGAGCGGCTGTGAGGAGCCAGGCAGTTTCTTGAAGCATACACACTCAAATGCGCACAGGTCCCTGCAAGCTGGGTTCGTTGGCGGTGTCTCACTGCCACGGGCGTCAAAATAGCGGAATGGTCTGATATAAGGAGGCAGTCGCAGCAGCAGTTTGTCTGCGATACATACTTAAAAGAAGCTAGATGGATGTCCTCGCAGCGGTTGAGATACCCAAAGAGTCTGGGGACCCTCGAGGGACACCCCCAGCAATCATGAATACAGGCGCCGTTGCTAGCTATCTGGCTAGGAGAGACATTTGACCCTGGACGCTTTCTCTGCATGTCTCCCGAATAATAATCCGGACCAACTGGAGAGTGAATCTCTGGCGACCCGCGACATGTTGGCCATCCCTACCTGTCTGTCTGTCTGTCTGTCTTGACCCAGGTGACTTCTAGTTCCGTGTGCTGGTCGCGGAGGGCGTTTGCTCCCAATGCCATGTCATTCATTACACATAGCGCCGCCCGCCCGTTCGCGAGCATGTCCTGCCGCAGCGAGCTACAGCCGGCCAGCTAGGTAGACATGTAGCTCCAGCTACTGCTATAACTAAAGCTCTATGTAGTATATGAACTTTTGTTATATATTCTTTTGTTTGTCTCTATCAAGTTCTATCTTGCTGCTGCTGCTGCTGCTGTTGCTGCTCAAGCACGTCGACGTCGAGCTCCTCCATGACCTCGAGCACCAGGGCCAGGCTCTCCATGAACGAGTTGACAGCCACGCGCAGCATGCGGTTTGTCGTTGCCTTGTACTCGACACGCAGCACCGTCTCGTCCTTCTCTTCTGGTGTTGTCGGGGTTGGAGGAGTAGTGGTTGAGAGCCGCCGCTGCACCAGCGCCGAGAGCTCCTTGTCGACGCTTAGCGCGCGGTGCGCGACGGACGCGAGACGCGCTGACGGGAACGGCACGTTGATGGTTCTGTATACGAGGAAATAATGCTTGTTAGGGGGTGGCATGTCCGCGGGTAGTTGTGTAAAAGGATGCGATGCGGGGGGGACTGGAGGGGTTGCACGTACAGTGCGCAGGGGAAGCCGTCTTGGTCCTCTCCTGGCGTCGCCATAGCCATCGCCACCAAGGGATGGGGTGGAACGGCTCCTATCTGATTCTGGCTGAATCACAACAAATACGTTTTTTTTTTCTTTGTTTGGGAGCCTCGATGACGATGCTTTTCTTTGCCAAGGGTTATCAAGGGGATTGCCACAGGCGACGACGGCGCTGCTGCTGTGCTGCCGAAAAATGAATGATGTTCCACTTCGGCGCAGGTTTGGCGGGGCAATGGCTCCGATAAGATAGCGAGAGCTGGCTGGCACTAGTGCAGAGCAGTTCAGTGGAGCGGAGCACATGTTCGGCCCAATCCCTGGTCCTGGCGCAGGGACTGGCTCTCGCAGACCCGGGAAAAGGGCCCGTTGCCATGGGGACGCGGGCCTCCAAGTGCTTTGGTGGGATATGATTGGCCGGCGGCTTGTTTTTGCAGGGCACATTTTTATGCGCAACAGACCCCCCATGCAATAACAACAGCACCAAAACATGTGTGCTAGAAACTGACTGCCCTGGCTAAGGCGGGTTTAATTACCTTTACCTCGCGCTGCCTCTGCAACAAACTACAAAACCTGTCGTGTGCTCAACAACAGCTCCTCTGCAAACAGATCACCGGCTTCCTTTTTTATTTTATTATTTTAGTTTCTTCTTCTTCTCCTGCTTGCGGGGGGAATTGGCCGACTTGTGGTCCGATACCCGCTGTTGTTTACCTGCGGAGTCTCTTGGCTTAGCTCGCCTCTGTTGTCGCCGCCGTGTTTTGGGTCAGGGATCTGTCGAGAAGGGGAGAAAACAAGAGATACAGACGACAGACAAGCAAAACACAACAAACAAGACCGGCCAATTCGTCTGGCATTGCATCGCAATCGCATCCGCGCCGGCATACCCATCCAATCGCAGCGCATCGCATCACAGCGCATCGCACAGGCCGCAGTCGCATCCCATTGCCAGCATCATAAGAGCATCGCTACTTTTACTACTACTGCATCGACAGACAACAGCAGTTTGGTTGAGATAGACGGAGAAATAGACACAGAGACGGAGACGGACAGCCAGCCACACCGACGGCATGGCTCCCTCGTCTCGACACGCCGGCAATCTCGGCCAGATTATCGAGTACATTCCAGGTATGTTGTCGTCCCCTGACATGAACATGATATCCATGAATAGTGCTGACATAGATGCTGGCAGACCGGCTATATCTTGCATCATATGTCGACGCGCCCGACGAGAACACGCTCTTCCCCTACCCCGACCCGCCGCCGCGGTCGCCCAGCAAGCGTTCGCAGCAGCGGGCCGTCGACGGGCCCTCGCCGGCGCAGCAGAGCACAGCCGCCCACAAGAGGCCCTTCTACTTCACCGTCGACGATACGCTCCTGTACAACGCCTTCCACCACGACTTTGGCCCGCTGCACATTGGCCACCTGTACCGCTTCGCGCTGCAATTCCACGAGATCCTAGGCGCGCGGGAGAATAAGGAGCGGCCCGTCGTCTTTTGGAGCCGGGCGGACCCGCGCAGTATGCTTTGACCCTCCCCCTTTTCTTTGTCGACACTTGGACATAACTAACACGATACCAGGCCGCGCCAATGCGTCCTGCCTCCTCGCGTGCTACATGGTGCTCATCCAGTCGTGGCCGCCGCACCTGGCGCTGGCCCCCGTGGCCCAGGTCGACCCGCCGCTGATGCCGTTCAGAGACGCCGGGTACAGCCAGGCCGACTACGGCATCATGGTGCAGGACGTCGTGTACGGCGTGTGGAAGGCCAAGGAGGAGGGCTGCTGCGTGCTCGAGACGTTTGATCTCGAAGAGTACGAGCGCTTCGAGCGCGTCGAGCACGGCGACTTCAACTGGATCACGCCCAACTTCCTCGCCTTCGCCTCACCCCAGCACACGCCCGTGGCGCGCACGCCCGAGGGTTCGGAGGGGTGGGCCGCGCTGCCCAAGACGCTGGCCGCCGTCGACGTGCACCCCACGCTGCCGCAGCCCTTCAAGAACGTGCTCCGCCACTTCTCGGAGCGCAACATCGGGCTCGTCGTGCGCCTCAACTCGGTGCTGTACAACCCGTCCTTCTTCGAGGCCCTGGGCATCCAGCACCTCGACATGATCTTTGATGATGGCACATGCCCGCCGCTGTCGACGGTGCGCAAGTTCATCCGGCTGGCGCACGAGACCATCACGGTCAAGAAGAAGGGCATCGCGGTGCACTGCAAGGCCGGGCTAGGGCGCACGGGCTGCCTGATCGGGGCCTACCTCATCTATCGCCACGGCTTCACGGCCAACGAGATCATCGCCTTCATGCGCTTCATGCGCCCGGGCATGGTGGTCGGCCCGCAGCAGCACTGGCTGCACCTCAACCAGGGCGTCTTCCGCGAGTGGTGGGTCGAGGAGCGCCTCGAGCGCCGCCTGCGCAAGGAGGCCATGGCCGCCGCCGCCGCCGCCGCAAACTTGGTGCCCAGCACCCCAATCCGCGCCATGCAGAAGGCCAGCCTCGGCCAGCGCAGCGGCAGCAAGAATAACAACAGCACATCAACACCGCCCAACCGCGGCTCGACCCGCACGCCGCTCGGCGAGATCGACCAGGACCACGCGCGCGACAACACCATCGGCGTGCACGAAGACTACCTGCCGGCGCCGACGCCCGGCCAGCCGCGCAAGACGCAGCGCGACCGCCACCACCCCTACAGCCGCGCCGCCAGCGCCAGCCTGCACACGGCGGCCACGCTAGACGAGGAGGACGAGGCGGCCGTCGACATTGACGCCAGCGCCGACCCCTCGTCGGCCGAGACGACACAGACTGAAGTGCTCGCCATGTTGCGCACCTCGGGCGGCAGCTCCGCCGAGTCGGAAGAGGAGCTGCACCTGCGCAGCATGCGCCGCAGCAGCAACAAACCCTCTGCCTCTCCCGAACAGCGCCACCGCCGCAGCGAGCGCTCCGTGTCGCACCACCAGACCAGCAGCAGCGTTACCGGCACCATGACGACCACCACCACCACCATGATCTACCAGGTCGTCGACAGCAACGACGCCTCACACGACATTGAGAACATTGGTACCTCTTCGGCATCAGCCGCCGCGCGCCACACGAAGGCCGCCGCCTACGACGGCATCCACCAGCGCGCCGCCTCGGCGTCCTCGTCGGGCGTGCTGGCCAAGGTCCGCGGGAATGCCAAGCGCCCTGGCGCCGTCGGTGCCGTGTCTGCCGGCGTGGTTTCGGGTACGGTCAGAGAGGCCGGCGTGCGCAAGACTAGCGGTCGCGTCGGCAGCGTCAGCGCTGCGCCTACGGCGGCTGCGACGGCTGTGGCGAGGAAGATCAGTGGGCTGTGAGTTGGCGGTGTCAGCTTGCTGAACTGAACTGACTTACTGACGAGCCGCGTGGCTGGCTTGGTCCCCTCGTCTTCCCTTTTTTTTTTTGGGTGTTGGGGGGGGGGGGGGGGGGGCATGAGATGCGAATACCGCCTGTGAAGGGTGGAAGCCGCGCCTTGTTTCGGTGCGACGGACCACGGCATACCATACACGCCACAACTTTCTACACCACGCCACGCCGCTCACAAAAACTTGACGAATTTCATGACCGCCATGCATGACCTTTGCTGGGAGTAGGGCCTGTACTTACTTGCGTGCTTGCTTGCTGTTTTCTTTTTTTATGCTGCCACAGCAACAACTTGAACAAAAAAACACGCAAGAGGGTGACTCCTCGGGTTTTTCTTCTGTTGTTGTTGCTGTTGTTGTTGTTGTCGGTGTTCTGTTTTATCGGCCAAAGCTTGTCCTGGGTTTATTTCTTTTGGAAACGGGAACGGGTTTGGGAACGGGAATTGGGTGCTAGTGGTGCTGGTGGTGGTGTCCTAATAATGCTTGCATGCTTGCATGCTTGCTTGCTTGTTTCCTGTTTGCCCACTACACACACGCACGGTTTTCACTTCCTTCTGCATGGGAACGAAAGCACGGATTTTGGCGTTGGCGTTTTATTATTTTGTTTTATTGTTGTCGTTGTTGTTGGACTTGGAGAGCGGAAAAGGGCGGCTGCGATGTCGTTTTGTGGGCTTGGTCTGTCAAGCTTGGCTATTCGTCTTTCTCTGCGCCGTCTGGATAATTGTCTTTCTGGATCGGTGGTTGGAAATGGACGAGAAGAAAGCCAGCTGAGGCGAGCTGGACTTGGTCAAGGAAAGAAACGGGGGAAGTGGCGTCGTGTCCCGGCGTCGTCTGTCTGCGGTCGGTGGGTGGTGCCATCGTCCAGCCAGCCTGATATACATATCTCTGTCAGGATATATCCCGGTATACGCTCCTTCCGAGTATCTCTTCGTCTGCCGGCCCGGCCAAATAAAATATAAATCAAGCCCTGTCACTTTTACGTCTTTTGATTGCCGTGTGATTCTGGCCTAGGATTTGCTGTGATGCCTACCGAGCCGAGTCGACTTTCTCGCTCTAAATGAAAATTTTAAGTGTGACAACTAAGCCGACTGACAACGTCCTGTTCAGCGTGGGCCATTTGGGATGGTGTTCTAAGACCGCGCTAATATTCACAAGCCGGAGCACGTACGTGCTAGTGTTGTTTAGCTCTTGTATTGAATTTACATGACAGTATAATTTACAGTGAAGGCATCTTGCACACACTCCCAAGATGAAAACATGCCCATACTTTTGAGTAACAACCCTACCGACTCCCGCTTTTTCTCCCTGCCCCGTTTTCAGTCTGGGTATTTGACAGGCTCTGGAAGTAAGGAAAGAAAGAACGAAATAAACCCCAAATTCAACGCTTGGCGAAAAAGACAAAAGAACAAAGTCACGCAGTCTTGCCCAGCAGCTGCGGGTGCGTCTCGGAGCCGCCCTCGAGCTTTTCAATGTAGGCGGCGGTGCCGTACGCGCAGACCTGGGCGAAGCCGCCGTGCTCGCCGGCGTCGAAGCGCAGCCCGATGATGGCGTTGCCGCCGCGGCTCTGGGCCTCGGCCACGAGGCGGCTGATGGCGTCGTTGCGGGCGTTGTAGAGCTTGCTTCTCTGTCAGCAACTTGTTACATGGGAAGGGATGGGAGCAATACCAAGTTGGTGAACCAACGCAGCTCGCCGCCGGCGATGCTCTTGAGAACCATGCCGATCCCGGCAGCCCAGTTGCGCGACCGCACCGTCAGCCCGTACACGGCGCCCAGAACCCGCACGACGCGGTACGCCGGCACGTCAAGCATGGTCGTCGTGAGCACGCCGCCTGTCTCGGTGAAGCAGTGCAGGTCCACCAGGTCGGGCGGCACGTCGACATGCTTCTGCTTCTTGGCGTCGGCGAGCGTGCGATTGTCGGGAATGTGGGACATGGTGGAGGTCACGTTGAGAATATATTGGCTTTTTTATTTTCTTTCTTCTTGATATCAGATTCAAATACGAGAGACAGTTAGACGACAAAATCTCGAGAGCCTTTGAAGCTGTTCTCTTCTCCCCCTTTTTATACTCGATACCTAATTCGAGCGCCAGACCACCTCACCGGGAATTCCCATTGCGACTCATTTCCCGGCAAGGCTCTCTTTGATGGCTGAACCGCAACCCAGCCCACGTCCTGGCTGCGGCTGCAAACAGAATGGCCAGGTTTAGCTGGATGGCTGCCAGTTGCCCTGGTAGGCTAGTCGCAGTTGCCTACCACGATGCCGATCGCATTGCAGTCGTATTTCGTATTAATTACAGTGCAGTTCAAATCAGCGCCCGACGCTGGCTGCAGCCGCTGGGCAATGCAATGCACGACGTCGGCAAACCCAACGACATGTCCTCCCTTGACAGGGCTGAGGTTGATGAGATGGGCTTCGGCTGCGCCATTTTGTGGTGTTAGAGGCGTCAAGTCGGCGACATTAGGCCCGAGAATGTTCGAGTCGCCGGGAGGAACCGGTTTTGCTCTTTCCCTGAGTGTCTGACTTACACCGTGTTGTAGGGTTAGGGTTTTGCCCCTGACTTAAGGTAGGAGACACTCGCCTCAACCACCACGTCAACCATCAACCAATCTTGAGCGGAAAACCCAGGGCGGCGCACAAAATATTTCCTGCCAACGAACGCGCCTGAAAAGGGTGTTGCCCCTGCAGGACTCGCATGGCATCGCGGGGAGATTGATTAGCGTCTGTGAGATCAATTGAGTTGTTACTACGAACCTGAGCGGAAACCCCACAAATGCAATATGGATGTTGCGGAACATTCCCTCCCACCGGCCCAAACGGTGCCTGCTTCCATAGCGCCATTGCGAGGGCAAGTGCCCCCAATGCGTCCAGCCCTCAACGGGTCGCGATGCCGCCAGCCCAGATCAAATCGTCATCTGGCAAAATTCAGCCGGCTCGCGGAAGACGAGGCCACGGCGAAGCTCGCCATCCGGGCCCCGTTCGTCGCCAGAGTGTCGTGTCCAGTGGACTAGACCTCATGATCATATGTTCCAGACTATATATTTAACATCCGGTTCTCTTCAAAGTATTTGAATTCGGTCCAAGAAGCAGACGGCAATCAGTGTTGCGTGCTGCACAACCCACAAAACACATAACGACCGGACAAAAAGGACACGATGCACTCCTCGCTCATGGGCCTCGTGGCCGCCGCCGCCGCTGTGGTCGCCACGGCGGTCCCGCGGCCGCCTCACAGCCACGCCGTGGCCGGCACCGGGGCGGTCAAGTGTCCGCTGGTGTTCGACGGGCGCGTCAAGGCGGCGACAGAGCTGTCCGACTTTGACAGCTACGGCACGTCGCTATTCAACCCGGACTATGTCAAGGGCCAGAGCCTCAAATGGAGCGACATCATCAAGTTTCCCGCGAGTGCCGGCAGCGCGCGCTTCGACGACGCCGCCCAGCACAAGCCCTTCGAGGTCACCATCAGCGACTCGAGCATCTTCCAGACCCAGAAGGGCTTTCGCCGTGCTGGCCTGCAGTTCCAGGGCGACACCAACAACGACAGTCCGGCCACGAAAGGCATCAAGACGATCCACTTCAGCGTCAAGTGGGATGCCCAGCGGGCGCTGAATCTCAGCCACGAGTATTTGGTGCGTAGCCATCTTATCTGTCTCCTCTCCTCTCTCTCTCTCTCGTCTGTTGTTGGGGGTGGGATGAGAAGAGAAAATGGAATACCCTCTTGAACCTAACCCACCCAAACCGCCAATCTAACCACGCGCACATGCGCCACAGAACGTCTGGCATGAGGCCGCCGACTACTCGGCGAATCAGTTCAACTTCGAGGCGGGCGCCATCCTGGGGCAGTCGGGCCTCGCGCGGGACACCTGGAAGGTGCTTGACCGCAAGAACAAGCAGATCTGGTCGACGCCGATCCTCAAGACGGACTGGCAGAACTTTGCCATCACGCTGGACTTTAACAAGAAGTGAGTTTTTACTCGCACTCGCTCACTCAGACTCATACATGCTGACAAGCTCCCCATCAAAAGTACGCTCCAGGTGTACTACTCCAAGGGCGACGACGCGCTCAAGAGCGTCACCAGCGCCGTGTCCAACGACAACTCGGGCGGCGGGCAGTACCAGATCGGAATCCTGAAGAAGCCCACTGGCACGAGCGACGTAGTCAATGCCGGCTATCAAGAAAGCCGGCTCAACGAAGGCCTCATCTACGGGAGCTTGTTTATCGAGGACAGCGCCAGCGCCTGTATTTCCTTGTAGATAGAACTGGGCGTCGATTGTTGTGTGAGACTCCTCGATCTACCCGAGTCCCAACGGCAGCATCCCGTACATGTACAGGGCCCGAGACTTGTGTTGGCCTTTCAAAAAAGAATAAATATTCCATTATTAGCCGACATATTTCCTCAGTGGAAACAAATAGGTCTGTCTAGATCGACACAAATTGTGCCCCACTGCCGAGGTATCAAGTCCAATGTGCTTTTGCGCGGGCCCCAAATGCTCCATGATACACCTAATCTATGCAGTCCAAGTAGATCAACCCTTCATAGCCCCTCTTTTTTCCTTCTCCTATCTCCTTCCGTTTCTGGCTACAAGCTTTCCTCTCAAGAAAAATGCTACTAAACCCCTCTACACGAAAACCGGCAATTAGTAGAACTGGAAGCGGAGCGCCTTGACCGTGAAATTCTCCGGCCCCGCGTACACCTGGTGGCGGAACTTACCCTGCCCCAGGACGGGGGTGTCGTTTCGCGGCACAATGTAGACGGCCTCGTCCAGCACACTGTCCGAGATCTGGCGCGCAACCACCAGTGCCGACGAGCCGTCGCGCTTCCGCACCCACTGGAACGACACGCCAGTGTCATAGCCGTCGTCGTCGTTGCCAGCGTCTCCACACATCGTCTGCGGCAGGCTACTCAAGTCCTCGCCCAGCGTCGTCCCCACCGCCCAGCAGTGCACCGGCGCCTCGGACGAGTCGTAGGCGACGTAGAACTTGTAGCTGGAGAGAACAAGAAGGCGGTTGGGTTAGTTTCCGTCTCTCTGCGTAATGGCAACGCGAGATGGGACGAAAGGTAAGGCTTAGGGAGCTTACTAGTTCCGGTGGCTTAGGACCATAGCCGCGGCCGCGAACTTGGTGACGTTGAAGGACGGGATGATGGTGACGTTATGCTTGGAGTCGGCGACATCAGAGTCGGGCGCAATTGGGGCTAGGGGAGAACATCTCGCGGCCCCGATCAGTGTGGCGAGTGCAATGACGAAGGCGAGGATGGGCGTTCTTAGAAGGTGGTGATACATGCTGGCTGACAATATTTGCTCGAGTATCTGGGCCTTTCTGGCCTTGTCGTAAATTGGTAAGAGTCGACTTTTTGGTGTAAGTGCAGTCAGTGCAGTTCCCGATGATGTGGGAAGTGGTTAGACCGGTCGATGGCGAGCGAGTCGTGCGAGTCTTTTCAGTTTAATAGACGACGAGACCCTTTGCTCCCCTCTTGCCAGGACGTCAGGTGATGGTGGTTGGAAGCGACGCTGCAGCATCGGCGATCTCCCCTTCCTCTTTCAGACGATTTTGACACTTAAGGTTCGAAAGCTAGGTGCTGTCAGGAGGGCATCCGGGCCACGGTCCAGTGTTAGTGGTTGTCTGTCTCTGTCTCTGTCTCGATCTGATCTCTTAACCCCTTCCTAGGTAAGGTAAGGCGGATAGATAGACAGCGTCTCGGGATCCCAAGCCGGGAGAGTATCTCTTGGCGCGGGCTTCACATCGTCGAGTCTCGAGAGAATAATGGGTCGGTCCACAATCGCTCATCCCAGGTTCTTGTGCTCCAGAAAGACATGAAATATTTTCCGGGTTTTACGGCAAATGAGGGGGGTGCGTCAATCTCATGGATGGGATGGCGGCATTATCGGGTGATATGGGCGCAATTTTCTGACGTCACGCACTACTTAATATGCTTGCTGTCCATATCTCCTTCCTCGACCTGAATTGACCTGACCTGACACTTGTGTCCCACGGACGGTGAAGACTCGGCCGCCTGGCCAAACCCAGTCCGCCGGATCCATTTTAAGTGTGAGCGTCTTTCTTAATTGCAATTTCCGTTTGTTCGGCTGCCCTTCCCTCGATGCACGCAAACTTAAAGCCCCTCTCAATTGCCCGTGCAGAGCGATCGAGATCTCATCCTGGCTCGACGGCCACGGCCACGACGGGATCCAACGGTAACATGTCTCTGCCCGGTGATTGGAATTGGCATCGCGAGCCACTAGAAGCCGTTTCAGACACGGCAAGACTGAAGAAATACCTTCTGTACTAGGTGTCATAATCCGTGGGCGGCGGATGCGAGTAGGGCCAAGCCATATGAAAGGCCCTATATCTATCGTAGATACATATATGCCTACATACGGAAGATGTATGCATGTGTATATATAGACAACTAAGCCCCGCCTGCTGCTTTATATGTTACACCGCAGTCCGAGAAGCTCCCCATGATTATCTCTGGGGACCTCAGGTTCCGCGCGGAGATCTGGGGTCTGGCCAGAACGAGCGAACGGCACAGATAGGTTGCCGGGAGGTTGAAATTGAGACGATCAATTGGGCAACGGGCCGCAAGTATACCATGGGCAGCCCGCGGTATTGGCAGAGTGCTACCCGACCACAGCTTCACAACAGCACCAGCCCGACTTGGGCACAAATGCCCGCCGCCATACCTTACGAAGCAGACGACGCCCCGTCATGTTTGCTGGTCTCGCCGTGGGACACAAGAGTCGGGCACCCGCCTAGCTCCCATGTAGGCAGGCAGGCTTGCAGGAAGACATCTCGGAGCCGGAAAACTCTCTCCGCTTTCACCACCGCCGTCCGATGCAATGCACCTGTGTGTGCGGTGAAAAGTGTAAATGGCCAAACCTGCATGACGGGGCTGCCACTGCCACTGGCAGCAGCTGTGCCCCACCGCCAACTCAGCGGGCAGCGTCCGCCTTTGAACAAGTGTGTGCGTGCAAGTGAGCTAGGTACCAATGGCCTAAGCTCGGTAACAAAAAACTATGCCTCGCCCGCCTTTTTCCCTGCTCTCTTTCTTCTTTCTCTTCCTTTCTTTCCGGCCACCTAGACCGACCAGACGACCATCGATGAATCCATTGATGGTGTCCTTGGATCGGGGAAGCTTGGAAGCGTTGTGAGTTCGGCCCTGCGGGAGGACAGAGTGGGGGGACATCGGTACTTGCTTGTAGTGCCCCTTCCAACCCCGAGGCCGTCGCTCAGCAAGGGCTCTGGCACTGGCTGCCGGCGACGACTCAAGGCGTCCCAGGGACCCGTGCCCCATTGGGAGGATCGCCAACCAAACCACAGCACCAGCTCGTTCTGACGAACAAAGACCATCGTGTCCCTTTCAAGACGTCAACGTCAACAGCCTCGTCCTGTCCGATCTGGCCAGCGAGGCCGTCATATTTCTGCCTGCTGTGCCGACATCTGGCTGCCCCCCTTTGGTACGTTTTGCTCAGCCTCTAGTCTGTATTGGGCCCGCAAGTGCGGCGTTCCACGTAACGGACACGCAATCAAACTCCGTATTTCGTTTTCGCGTCGACCTCCCTGTCCGCTAGGCTGAGGCTAAATTAATTTTATTTCATTCACCTGGCAGCTGACAGATAGCCTTGACAGATTTTCACCACGCCCCTAAAAATCGTCAAGCCATTCAACCTAACCAACGCTCTACAGAGTTCAGACTCTTTACTCGCCGAATAACCATCAATCAGATCATTGAGCCTCGTTTGCCAGCCAAACCTGAATAAGCATCAACCTGCGTCGCCTCAACCGCCAAAATGTCTCGCATCCAGATCCCGATAGACATGCTAACGTCGCGCCTGAACCTTGGCGACCGCTTCGCAAGCATGCGTTCTGGATCACTCGCCAGCCGCTTCACGAATCTGCGCCCGATATCCGAGTTCTTCGACTTCAAGCGTGTGTCCAAGCCCGCCAACTTTGCTGAGGCGCAGTCGCGTGTTAACTACAATCTCGGCCACTTCTCGAGCAACTATGCCGTCGTCTTCGTCATGCTGTTTCTCTACTCGATCCTTAGCAACAAGGCTCTGCTCTTCGACATCGTCTTTGTCACGCTCAGCATGTTCCTGATTGGCAAGCTGGACGGCCGGGATCTCGAGATTGGCTCGCAGCGACTCACCACCTCGCAGCTCTACACGGGAATGTGCATCATCGCCGTCCCCGTCGCTCTTTACGCTTCGCCCATCGGCACCATGTTGTGGCTGATCGGCGCCAGCGGCGTGACCATTCTCGGCCACGCTGCTTTTATGGACAAGCCTATCGATGAGGCTTTTTCTGGGGAGGCGGTCTAGGTGGTCGGCCGCGAGCTCCCAAATCTGCGCCCCAACGGGGAAGACCATCGAGGCGCGAGCGAAGGACACACGCAGCGCGCAACGGGAGCGACGACACGGACAATTGGTGGGAATTTGGCCGGCGTGTGGTCGAGGAGGTGGATACCGATGATGATGATTCTGATACGCAAGGCGCTAGTTTGGCTTCCGCTGCATCAGGGAAAAGGATTGCCAGCGATCCACTTGAATTTACGGGTATAGACTTGGGCGATAGGGGCGGTAGTGGTAGTGGTGCTCGACAACGGAGGGCCTTGACTATTCAGCAGGATGGGCACGACAACGACGACGAGATTTCGGAATACGACTCGGCGCGGGAATCGGGTGGCAGTCGCAATCAGTCGCGGCTGAGTTTACAGGAACGGGAGGATGCTCTGGCCGACGCTGCCACGGCCCGCATCCAGCGGGCAAGGGCTAAGGGCAAGACAGACGTGAAGTTGAGCAGAGAAGAACTGGAAGCGTACGAAAGACGACAACAGCGTATGGAAGATGAGGAACGCAGAAAGCGGAGAGAGCAGCGGTTTGCCGTGCCCATTTCACACCTCGAGCCGGCATCGCGAAAGAAGAGGCACGCATTGATCGGAGAAAGCCCGCCTCAGCAGCACTCACCTGCTGACAATGAAGGGCAACAACACCTGGCCCGTCCTGCAATGGGCTACTTTCCTCCGCCATCTTCCCGCGCTCCACGTCCTCGTTCTGGGACAGGCTCGTCCCGGCCACCCAGCCGGGCGGCCATCGATAGGGAACAGAGTTCTTCACCATTTTCCTACTCTTACATTCACGGAGACCAAGCAGCCTCGGTCAGACACTCTTCCGATCCCGCGTCTGGCCGTTCTCCGTCTCAGAGTCCACAGTCTCACCGGGATTCGGTGACTCCGAATCAATCTCCAGCAGCCACTGCTCCAGGGGGGCCGGCAGTGGATCCGTTCCAGTTCATGACTGCAGGTGCACGCGCACCGTACCACTCTGGAGCCCCATCAGCGCGTCGAAGCGTAATGGGGCCCCCTAGTGATGCGGCATACGCATATGGCGCTGATCCTGCTCCAAGGGCGCCTGCGCCTGCGCCTGCTACCAGATCCTCTGGCAGACGGCGGAGCAAGGATGAAAGTAGCGACGAGGAGACGTCAAGCGAAGAGGCCACTGTATCAGACGGCGCAAATACCCGTACACGGCAGGGTGCGAGAGTCGTCAACTCAGGCGTTACCACTCGTGGACGTGTTCGGGAGAGCGTTGTTGTCGCAGAACCGCCGGCAGAACCTGAACGTATACGGCAGCCATCACGAGATCGGACGCCTCCTCCTTCCTCCAGCCGGCATCATTCCTCTACCGCTCAGTCACCCGTCAAGCGCAAGTCTGTAGGTGGCGTTTCTGGCTCGACAAGAAGACGCAAAGGAAGATAGCTTTCCCCTTGGCTGGATATTCCTCTGCGCGTGAGAGGACGGAACCGTTTCCCGTGCCTTTGTCTTTTCGCATTACTAGACTAGTACGACAATTTTAATTCTGCATTTCCTTAGTACAGGGTGTTTTCCAAGTTCATGATTGATAATCTGCGCTGTGGTTAAAGTAATGCAAAGGGGAGTATAAGAATAACAAAGGGGATTTATTCGGCCCAGGTATATTCCAAGACTCCGCGTCGTGAACAAAAAGCAATACAGGGTTCAAAATAAGAGAAAGCCTCCCGGAAACAAACACACCACATGATCTCATATCCAAACAAATCAAGCTCTGTACTGACCCGCATCGCAACAAATCTCACGAGAACATCTTGGCGATGCCCTTGAAGCCATCTCCCCACCCGCCCGCTCCCCTGCCGTAGCCGTCTCTCTCGACGCTCCGGCGCTCCCACTGCATGCCTCCGTCGCGGCCTCTTTCGATGCTGGCATGAGCGTGGTTGAACCCAGCACCAGAGCTGCCGCCGCCGCTGAGGCCGCCGCTGGCCATGCGCATGGCCTCGCCCACGAGCCCGATCGAGTCGCCCGTGGCCGCCTTGGTTGCTACGCCGAGCATCTTCTCCACGACCCCCGGCAGCCGCAGCCCGAACCGCGCCAGCAGCGCCGTCAGCGCCCCGCCCGTGATCAGCGGCATTATGACCAGCATGAACACCTTGAGCGGGTGCCGCTTCGCGTAGTATACTAGATCCCGTAGCAGCCGCTTTAGCCGCCGCAGCACCCGCGACACGAAGTTCGGCCGCGGCGACCGCTTGTAGTATGACGGCGAGCGCGCACCGCCTGCGCCTGTTTTTGTGCCTGTGTTAGTGGTGACGGGGTAAAATGGACAGAGAGAAAGGACAGAACATACCGAAGCCGCTGAAGAAGCTGCTGCGGCTGGCGTTGCCGCCGCCGCCCAGGCCGAAAAACGACGCCCCCCGGCTGCTGCTGCTCTTGTGCTTGCGGTGCTTGTGGCCGCTAGAGTCGGAGTCGGAGCCGCCCCGGTCGCGGTGGCCGTGGCCGTGGTCGTGGCCGTGGTCACCGTCGCCGCCGCCGCCAAAGATGGACGCCGCGATGCCCGACAAGCCCAGCCCCGCGCCGGCGGCCGCGGCCGAGTGCGAGTGGTGGCGCGTCCGCGACCGCGACCGCGACCGCGAGCCGGACTTTGACCGCTTGGACGACTTGTGGTGCCGCTTCGAGTGCGAAGACCGCCCCGAGATTAGCGATGCCGTGTCGTCGAGGAGCCCCATTGAAAGTTGTTTCCTTGGGGCCTGAGGGGGGTTGTGTGGCGGGTGAGAAGGCTCTGAGCTACGTCGAGCGGCTCGGGTGAAAGAAAGAAGCTTGAATTGCCCGCAGGAAGGAAGGCGGGACGGGAGAACGAGCTCTACCTTGGAGCTATGATCGGACCGAGCTTCAAGAGATGTTACCCCTTTTTTCTCTCATTCGCTAACTGGGAAACTGAAAGCAGAGAAACTCTAAGTTAAGCCTAGGGACAGTTCAATTGCCAATTAGTTCAGTTGTTAGAACAGCTGAAGCTGCAGCACGGCGACGGAGAGCTTTCACTTTGCGACTGAAAATCAAAAGGCGCAGCCCCTGATTGGCGCAATGGAGTGCAACCTAGTGCTTACAGCCTCCTGTCACCGACCCCCCAGGGCCCCCACACACCCCAGACATTCACCGCTGCGGGGCGGGGTTTGGAAATTCGGGAGGCTAGGGAACGCCTTGCAGGTACGGAGGCTCAAGTTGCACCACTTACATCTGATCGACTGTCCTCGACTGCCTTTACGGCGGTCAGAATGGCGGACTGTCCAGAAATAGGAGTTTTCGTTTCTTGATTCATTCACCTCAATTTGACCTCAATACCCAAGTTCAAAACTCAAGCAATTGTGCCTTTCATAAAAGCCCAAAGGAAAATACTCAGGGATTCCCTCCAGAATGTCCAACACGAATTGAGCAACTACTAGTTTGACACCAGCCCGAAATTCAAATCGAATCGAATTGCCGGAACACAGCCATGCTTCTTGGTCCTCGTGAGAATTCAAACCCGTCACTCGCCTCATCCTCACTCACCCCCCTTTTCCTTTACCCAAAACACAATCAATCACATACAGACCTTAAATCTTCACTCAGCATGGAAACAATTCCTGTGAATTAAACCTGGCATTCCTAACCTCGTTAGACAAGTAAAGCTTTTCTGATAGTTGCAATCTCATATCTCTCGCCCAGACCCAGCCCCTCACTGCGTTTTTTTCGCCTCCTTCCTCTCCTTGACGTTCACCGTTGGCCTAAATCACATCAAAAAGTCAGCAAGCGAGCAATCAGCAAGGACGAGGCGCATAGCCATTCCCCCTAACACGCAGCATCAGGCACGCAGAAAATAAACAAATAAAAGTGCAAAACAAGACTTACACGGCATCAACAACACTCTTCTTCCCATGCCCATGCCCATGCCCATGACTCAACTCCTCACCCTCCGCGCGCTCAAGCGGCATCTGAACCAGCGGCATCAGCGCGAACAGCGCAAGAGCCAGTCCAGCAGCAGCATCAGCCCTTGCGTCCGCGAGCGTCGCAGCAAGCGTGCCTTGGCCCAAGAGAACCAGAGCAACAAGAGCATCAGCACCAGCCATGAAGAGCAGCCCGGCCACACCGATAGCAAGCCGGAACCCCGGCGCGCGGGGGATCTCGTAGCGGACGACGAGGAGGCGCGTCCACGCTGCGACTGACGCTGTTGCAAGCAGCAGCCACACTGGCAGTGTGGATGTGAGTTGTGTGAGGTATGTTGCTGTTGTTGTTGATGATGATGCCAGCCAGGCCAGCGCGACGCCCGTGGCAAAGTTGGCCGCAAAGTAGACGAAGCCAATGCGCACGATGAAGACGGCCAGCGCAATGTCCCACAGCACTTCGATCACCGACTCGGTCGTCTCGAACAGCACCAGGCCGCCGCTCATGATGTCTGCAGGCCTGGAGATGGTGTCCAGGTAGGTAAGGTGAGGGAGTTGGTTCGGCTGACACAGTACGTTAATGCGCGTATGTGTTTCTTTCTGGTGTAGAGTAAGCGATAATTCGGTGAGGTTACCAGCTGTTACTGTTGCCGTTGTGGCTGTGATTGTGGTTGTGGTTGTGGTTGTTGTTGGTGTTGTCTCGGTACGAGTTTACTGAGAAACTTGGATTCCGAGCTTGGTTATTTAATTCAATGGCAGTGAGCTTAAAAATATTGTTATTGATGAAACAGCCAAATATCCCTTGCAAGCAGAGCCGGAGTTGTTTTTATGTCTGTCAGGATATGTGCCATCACGAGGCTCGCGGGTTAGCGTCCAAAGTGGCTTGATGCTGCCAGCTCAAAAGTGGTGTGACCATGGGGCGACTCACAAAACCTCCAGTTTCCGGCAACAAAAGGCGGCCGGTTAAGCTGCAGAGCTGACCCCGAGAAACAACACTGAACCTATAGGCCAGAGATTCCTGCGTAGAAGCTGCCTATCATATGCCATGTTTCCCTCGTTTACCATCACGGGTCCCAATATTCACGAGTCCCTGGCCAGACCTTCTCTGTTTATTGACCTCTCAAGGATGAGAGGACATGCTACTAAACTGCAGACCGTAAAGATTCTGAGCTCACTACGGAGCCATAATCCAGTGCATCTAACGCAACAACCCCTGCCTTGCCTATCTGAAGGCATTTGTATATTCCCTCCAAAACCATCGCTATCGCAGTGTTCGCTGGGTATCGTCTGCACTCCCCCGGCGGAAAAAAAGACTCTCGCCGCCCATTCATTCTCAATTTCCGACAAACCGGCAATGCCATCGCTCGCATTAAATGGCCGTCTTGGCCAGCTTGCTTGCCAGCTCGTCGACATCCTTGTCCTTTAGCTGCACAACGGGCTCCTCCTGCGCCTCCTCGGCCTCCTTGATAAGCTTCTCAGCCCTCTCCTCAACCTCCTCCTCCTCCTCTTCATCCTCCTCCTCCTCTTCATCGGACTCGTCCTCAAGGTCGCTCAGGCTGTCAACGCCCCAGTCATCTTCGACTACAACATCGCCGCCCAACTTCTCCTTGCGCTCCTCGAAAAGCTCCTGGAGAGCAATGATCGACTCGTCCTCCTCGGAGAACTTGTTTCCGTTGAGCTCGATCTTCCTGAGGGCGGGAAGAGCCTCCTTCGCGGCCACCGCCAGCCCTCTGAGACCGGGGGCTGTGATGTCGTTGTATTGTAGACGAAGTACCTCGAGCTTTGTGTTCTTTCCCTTTCCGAGCGACTTTGACAGAAGCACGCCGCCCTTGGCGCCGAGAAGAGAATCGCCGATGCCCAACTCCAATATCTCGGTCCAGCCAGGGGCAACAGCTGCAAGGGCTTTGGCACCCAACAGAGTAAACGTATTGTCCTGCAGATCCAGCGTCTTGAGGCTAGTGGTATGCCGAAGACCCTCGCTAATCAGATGCGAAATGCCCTCCTGCCTGATGCCGTTTTGAACCATCTTTACCTCCTTGACCTGGTTGTGCAGGCTGAACGTCTTGGCCCAAGCTGTCATGCTGCCGTTCTCAAGGCGATTGCGGCCGCAGATGACAGTCTCCAGGTAGGGCACATTCTGCCCCCGCTTGCGCGCCGCCTCCTTCTTGGCATGGAGCTTAGACAAGGCGTCGGCAATCAAGATGCCGGCGTGGGGGCCCAGGCCGTTGTTGTTCAGGTACAGGTGCTGCAATGGGACGTGTTCCTCCAGGAAGGCAACCAACGGCGCCTGCGTGTTGAGGCCAAAGGCGTTGTCGTTGAGGTTGATCGAGTTCAGGTTCGGGAGGTTCAGGATGGACGTCAAGAGGTAGGAGAGCGCCTCGGGGATTTCGTTCAGGAGGCGGCCGGTGAATATATCGGCTAGGTTAGCGACCTAGGGGTAGCGAGTTAGCGTCCTGCCCAAGGAGACATGGAGCGTAGATTGAGTTTACCCTTAGGCCCTTCTTCGTCGCAAGGACCTCACCGAGGAGTTTGCACGCGCCGACGCCTAGCGTGTTTCCCAGTAGTCGCACCTCCTCGACATCGTCCATCGCGCGCAACTCGACGATGTGAAGCTCCAGGTCCTCAGCCGTGTCGAGCTTCAGACCTTTCCCCTCGAGGGAAAAGACCTTGGTGGGGGAAGCCATATTTGAGTCAGCTATTTAACTAATAAGAGGCTAGTATATTTTAGCAACAGCTGCAAGCTTTGGAGCTTGATCGTAGATTGATTGCTATTGTGTAAGTAGGCAGAGATGCAAGGCGACTTGACAGTCGGCGCTGGGTTTGGTGGGGGGAGGGGTAATAAACAGAAAAGTTCCAGCGAGCGATGCCGTTGCCTAGGGCTGTCAGGTCAGTGTCGGGTCGGGTACCAAAAAGTGGCCCCGGTTCAGCTCAGGTGCGCCACCAGATTGGCAGCTGTGATCAGCCGTCTGTCAGCCGATACTTCCCTCGAGGTCCTTAGTGTGATGCCTTTAGCGACGGGTGCCACTGATTAAGTTCACGTTGTATGCCAGCCGGCTGTCGCTATCATCTGAACCGATGCCAGGTCGAGTTTGCGCAACGATACGAAACCATTGAACAATAGACCTGATCGGATTGCCATTGTTCCAGCCACGAGAAACTACAAGGTTGATTTTCCATTTCATCAATGAAATCCTCGGCACCGAGACACCAATTTGCACATCCAACAACAGTACGCCCGTCTACTACGTAAGTCGCGCCTAGACTTCCAACGCACACGGGCGGGCGGCCATCGAACCGAACCAGAGCCAGAGCCTTGCATAGACCCCTGGACGTCGTCCCCGTCCCCGTCCCCGTCACTTCCATTCTTAACCTTTCCGCACAATGGCCAGAGGAGAATCGCCCGCCGACGACTCGCCGCTTTCATCAATGGATACCTCGGAAGACGAATACCCAGATGACGCCCCGGAGCTCATGGACGAGGAGCCCCCAGCCAAACGCCAAAAGGTCGGCGCCGGGTCAACAACGTCGTCAGCCGTTGTCCACGAGCCTGATGCAGACCCCGACCCGCTCGAGGGCATGTCCGACGTGTCCGACGACACCGACGGCGACATCCCAAGCTCGCCCGTCAATGCACGCCAGGACGAAGATGACTTCCAAGAGCAAGTCACGACGTGCGCCTGGGAGGGATGCAGGGCCGGCGACATGCGAAACATGGACAAGCTGGTCGAGCACATCCACAACGACCACATCGAGGGCCGCCAAAAGAAGTATACGTGCGAATGGATTGGCTGCACAAGGAAGAGCATGCCGCACGCGAGCGGCTATGCGCTCAAGGCGCACATGAGGAGTCACACGAGAGAGAAGCCCTTCTACTGCTATCTACCTGGTACGGTCCCCCTTGGCGCGCGCCGCTTCGATTTCAAAAACACAATGACAGAAACTAATGACTGACTGACTGCCTGTGAATAGAATGCGACCGCGCTTTCACGCGCTCAGACGCCCTCGCCAAGCATATGCGCACGGTACACGAGACGGAGGCTCTGCGGCCTTCAGACCCCGTCCCTAAAAGCATGCAGGCTGGCACCGTGGGCAAGTCCTCGAAGCTCAAAATCATCCTCAAGACGCCGCAGTCACATGCGGCCGGGCACGACGACTCAGTAGACGACGGTGGCAACGGGGACGAGTCGGGCGGCGACATCTTTACCCCACTCACCGAGGAGCAAGGCTTCTCGTCCAACGAGATCTCCATGTCGATTGAGCGGCTAGCGAAGCTCTGCCGGCTGCAGTTCAAGTGGGCCGAGGATGAGGGAGAGCTGCTGCGCGACGAGTGCAAGCGGTGGGAGGCGCTGTACAAGCAGGAGTGGCTGGAGAAGGAGGTCCTCCTCGACCAGGTGGTGCAGAGCGAGCAGGCCTGGCACGTCCGGCGCAAGGCCATCCTCGCAGGCGTCGCCGATGTCCAGGTCGTGCCCAACAACACGGCTCCGACTACGCCCTCGGCCGTGGCAGTGGCCGCGAACGGGGACCGAAACGAAGCTCGGGTTGCTGGTGACTAGGTGCCCTACAACCCCAAGCTACCGTTTCGGCCCTTCCGGCTAACGAGACGTTACCAGGTCCCTGCTGCCGCGGGCCAACTGCACCAAGCTCGCCGGTCGCTACGCTCGGCCGAGGAAGGACGGATTATAGGCATCGACGACTCTCGTTTCGCTGCAATGCGTAACCACGTGTGCCCCGAAGTCAGCAGAACTGGTTATTGAGCCGCCTTTTTGTTGGGGCTCTACGATATTGATGACGGAGATACGGAGTAAACGGATTAAAAGGGAGGGCACGGATGAGGATACGGCCAAGTCTCTGCTTCCTGGGGCCTTCATGGAGGGGAGGTGTCCGTGAATAATACTCGGGGCGGCACATATTTTGATTATTTTGGGACTTTTATTATTATTGCTTTTCATTCCTTTTGTTTTTTCCCCTGCTCACTTCTTTTGCGGATCATTGTTGATTCCGGATTGCCCCCCTGAACAGGCTTAAAAGACTGCATCTCATGGGGGAAGGCTGTTCGCTCGCAGCAGCCCCTCAGCTGAGCTCTCTGGCGTTCAGCTGCATTTATGTACAACATTCTATTTGGAGCAGGCGCTCGGCGTGACTGCAGCATGGCGACTCGCCAACGTTTACTAGAGCTGGATTCTTTACTCTATTCCGGTGCGAAGCCTCCTATTAGAAATACATCCCCCTTCTCTGCTTGATAGCGAGATATTAATTTACAGAAACCCATCAGATAACAAATCGCGACCAAGTGTTCAAGAGTCCTTCTTCACCTTGCTTAAGGGAGTTAAGTTGCCTTTCATCGGACGCGACCAGTCTCGCTCAGCCTCGTGCAAGACACCACTCGTGCACTTTGCGAACTACCGCCGACCTTCTCAGCAATGGCAGAAAGTCAAGAGGATTCGCCATCATCGCGCCCATGTCGGACGTCCAATGATACTGTCCACTTATCGGCCTGCCGTTCCTGTTCTGGTCGCTTCACTTACATCTCGCCATCTGGAACTGCCGTCCACGTTGCCGCCGGAATTCCAAGCCCTGATATCAAGTACAAGGCAGTCTCGCATGTATGGGGGCCGCCACACGTTGTCCACATGGTCTGCCAAAAGTGCTCGACAGACCATGGAATCCGTCTTCGCAGTCATCCGACATTTGATAACATCATGGCGCGCTCGCGGGGCCGGGCAGCACAATCTGGATGGACAACATGTCCATCGACCAAAACAACCAAGCCGACGTCGCTGCCCAGGTCGTTGTGATGGGAGAGATCTACTGAAGGGCCGAGTGCGTCTCGGTCCTCCTGCCCGAGTCTGCCAAGGAGGCATATGAGACCTTGGCAGAGCTCCTCTCGATGATGACAACGCTGCTGAGCAGAAAGGGGCAGTTTAATTACAACCCAACTAATAGCGACTGGGACGCTTCCGGGCCCGAGGGGATAGAGGAGACGGGCGCCATCGCAGGGCGCTTCTTTCAGCTCGTCGATGGCTTCCAGCACAGTCTAGACAAATACAAGTACTAGACGCAAGCCTAGACATTTCAGGAGTGGGCGCAGGCATACGATGTCGGGGTGGCACTAGACCTAGACACCACTGCTAGAAACGATGTTGTCAACAGGTTGTCTGTCCTGCGCAAAGTCAAGTCGACCATCGTCTACGCCGCCACCGGGATCGCAGACTATAAGCTCCGCAAGGGCCAGTACGCCCTGATGGATCTCGGGTGGCCGCGCGGCTATGCGAAGCCGAAGCTCGACCGCGTCAAGCGGCTGCTGCCTTTCGAAAACGCCTTCGCCGCGCCAGACGAGATATCGGCAGACGAAGTCCGTTTCCAGACAGCCATGCCCAACCAAGGGACGAGCGCGCCCCTCGAGCTCCGCACCATCCCTCGTCAGCCGCGCACAGGCGAGGAGCAGTTCAAGGCGCGCCTGTGCCTGATGCTTGACTCCTTTGCCGGCATGAACGAGCGCGAGGCGATATTCGAAACCAACCTGGTCTGCTGCTGGGCGTCCATGTGCAACATCCCCTACGACTACTCCTTTTAATGTGTGCGGTGATGGGTATGAGCCATTTCACTTTTGTGATGAATTTGACTGTGGAAGTTCCCCCTTGAGTAGAGCCTCATTGAGCAGACGAAATAAAATAAAATATACACATATAGATAGATAGAGTATGTGCACGTTTGATGAACTTGTTTATAAATATTTCTTCGCTTCAACATGCGTGTGGGCCGCAAAATCGCAGAGGAAAACTAGGGGGCAACGATACATAGGTTTCTTTACTTGCTGGAAATATCACATACGACCATACCTGGTTGAAAACTCGGGATCCCGTCCGCTCTCCCATAGATAAACAACCAAGGGCCAGATCAGTAGTTGGGTCGGTGACGACCAGCGAATCCCTGGTGTTGTATGTCCTTTTTGCTTCTTTTTCTTTTGTTGGCTTCCCTCTACTTCATGCCCGAGGGGAGCTACCGCCGAACTAAGCCTTCACTAGCCGGCGAGACAACCATCACCCAAGACTCACCACGGCCACTACCCATTGGCGAGGAAAACAGTCACAGATGCTTCGGCCTCTTCCTGTCAGCTTCGCTATTCTTGAACGGCCAGCCGCTCGTGCGCTTATCCGCGCCCGTCCGCTTACTGAGGCGGCCCTTGTCGCCAGCAAACAGGAGAGTCCCGAGCCCGAACGCCGCAAAGGCACTGCTCCCTAAGCAGCCTAGCAGGTAGGCCATCTGGCCACTGCCGTTCCACCTTGCGTAGCTGTAGAAGGTGCTTGACGCGTGGTACAGCATGGACACAAGAACGACTGCGTCGGCGTAGGGGGACACGGTGTCGGCAGGGCCTAGGTTTGGGGGAGATGTGAGTAAGGCACATCACATTGTGAAGTCTGTCATTTTTATTGAGGAAATACGATGGGCGGGAACAGTTCAGGTCTTAGGAGATGACTAGAGATTATAAGTGAGTGCAAGGAACTCACTGTCTGTCATGGAGGCAAGCGGTAGGGCGCCGGATAGAACAACCAACAACAGGCCGATGGCAAGTTGGGACAGCCCCAACGAGCGGGCAAAATACTGTTCAACCGCTACTATTCATATTAGTGACAAGTATGGGCCAACATCTTCCCACGGGGGTCTTGACGTTTGATGGGAGCTGCGTGAGTCGTGCTATACTCTGGGGCCTCCCTACGGTACCCCTGAGTAGACCTGATCCAGCTTGGTTGGGGTAACCGCGATTTGTTTACTTACAGCTGGGGTGGCCATACTGATTCTGATAGCGGTTCGGCGCGTCCACGCTCAGTAGCGTGCTGATGAAAGTCGGCCAGACAATCAATGGCACCGCTTGAGCGCTCAACCAGGCGAAGCTGCCAAAGCTGTACACTGATACGGTCTGTAGGACGGGTGTTAATGTCTGGTCTCGGTGGTGAAACCTGCTTGTCTAGCTCTAGCTGGGAAACAACTCACGTCCATGGCCACCTAAAGTCTCTCACTTCTCTCAAGAATCTCCGGTCTGGTCCCTGAGTGAACTCAGTTCAAGCACAAGCGTATGTATACAGGCACTAAACCGGTCCTCGAAAAAAAAAAAAATTGACACCGCAGGAGCTTTGCAATGTTGGAAAAATGATTGTACTCAAACGGAATGATTCACCGATCGGAAATCGTATTCTAGCCGCAAATGTGTCGAAACCCACGTATGTACACGTACCCACTGTTGAAAGCTGAGCTCTCACCTAGGCTGCTGGCTATGATCTTGGCTGACCGATGAGCTACGTCATCCGAAACAAATGCGCTCTAATTAGGCCAGATACCGACACAGTGTGGGGGGGAACTCAAGCTGCCAGTTGCACCCCCCTGGCGCCTCCTCCAGCTGGGGCGGCGACAGAGAGGGGTCACAGGAGCCGCCGCTCGCTCCCCCACCAAAAATACTGGAGGGCAGCCGATGTCGCATCGCAAATGCGCTGAAAGGCATTTCAAAGCAGAAAAAGCTAATATACGTACCTTGCTGTGCTAATTACGAGTCCACAACTTAAGAGGGGTTCACGAAACACATAGACGACACGAACAAGCAAACGAACCGACTTCAAGTACGGAGTACCGAGAACGGAATACCTACCTCGAATACGGTACCTACCTACGCCATTACGCAAAGCCAGCCGGGGTTTCAAAGTCTATCGGGGTCCATCAGTGCCTCCCCGCGGAGAGATACCATTTCACACATACACGTATATAGGTATATATCCGGTATCTACAAACACACACCGAACTGTCTCCCTGAAAAAACCAAACCCCGAAAACCGGGGCATTCCTCCCCTAGACGACCGACCGACAAACACAGCCGCAACCATGTCGGCGATCCTCTCAGTCGACGAGCTGAACGACTTCATCAGCCCGGGCGTGGCGTGCATCAAGCCGGTCGAGACGCTGCCACAGAAAACAACACCCAAAGATAACGACGACAGCAACGAGCACGAAGTCATACTCGAAGGGCAACCCGGGCAGGGGCAGGAAGGCCTAGCACCGCCGGCGCAGATATCGCTTACAGACTGCCTGGCGTGCTCGGGGTGCGTGACGTCGGCCGAGGCGGTGCTAGTCAGCCTGCAGAGCCACAACGAGGTGCTCAGCGTGCTGGACGCGGCGGCGGCGCTGCGGGTAGTCAATAATACTAGCAGTGGCGGCAGCGGGTTCGCGGTCGAGGGGCTGCAGGACCCGTCGGCGAGACTGTTTGTGGCGAGCGTGTCGCCGCAGACGCGCGCTAGCCTGGCTGCGGCGTGCGGGCACGGCGTCACGGAGCGGCAGGCCGGCCGCATGATCGAGCAGCTGTTCATGGGCACGGACGGCTTGCCCGGAGGCGGGCGATGGGGCAACGGGTTCACGTGGATGGTGGACACGAACACGGCGTGCGAGGCATGTCTCGTACTCGGATCTGACGAGGTTCTTAGAGCTACCTCTCCTACAAAGCAGACACTACCGCTTTTGCCGTCCGACAAGCCTGCTACGCCAACCATTACATCCTCGTGCCCGGGCTGGGTATGCTACGCCGAAAAAACACATCCCTACGTCCTGCCCCATCTCTCTCGCGTCAAGTCCCCGCAGGCGCTCATTGGCACCCTCGTAAAAACCACACTCAGCCGTTCGCTCGGGATTTCCCCCGACAGGATATGGCATCTCGCCATTATGCCGTGTTTCGACAAGAAGCTCGAGGCCAGTCGCGAGGAGTTGACGGACGCGGTCTGGGCGGGCGACGGAAAGCCTGGCCGGGGCATTCGGGACGTCGACTGCGTCATTACGAGCAAGGAGATTCTCATGCTCGCCGCCTCGAGAGGTATAGACTTCTTTGCACTGCCAAAGGTGGCGGCATCGCAACCACTCTTTCCCGACCGGCTCATACACAGCTTCCTGTTCGCCACAAGGAGTCGCCAACAGTCGCGGGTCGCGGGCACATCTGGCGGTAACCTGCACTATATCCTCCATGACGTCCAGTCGAGACACCCGGGATCGCGAATCGAGACGGCCAGGGGCAGAAACGTCGACGTCGTTGATTACGCCGTCGTTGCTGCGTCCGGTGAGACTTTGTTCAAGGCCGCGCGGTACTATGGCTTCCGCAACATCCAGAACTTGGTTCGGAGACTAAAGCCAGCCAAGGCTTCGAGGATGCCGGGAGGAAAGCCGTTTGGTGGCGCCAAAAGGCCGGTTGGGCGGTCCTCGGGCATGGATTATGCCTATGTTGAAGTCATGGCTTGCCCTGGCGGCTGCACCAACGGAGGCGGACAGATCAAGGTCGACGACCAAGCAATCATTGATCGCAAGGGCCTGCTGACAAAGCCCGGCCCCCAGGAGCAGAAAGACTGGCTGGCCGAGGTTGACGAGGCATATTTCTCGGCTGATGAGCCAGATTCTGGACAGGACCCGAAGGACGAGGTTGTGGATGGCATTTCCCCTTCAAAAATTCGAGATACTCTGGCGCATTGGTCGGACATGACTGGGATAGGGCTGGATAGATTGGTGTACACGAGTTATCGAGAGGTTGTCAGCGATGTTGGTAAGAGCCAAATAACCGACACCGAGAGGGTTGTGCAGTTGGCTGGCAAGATAGGGGGTGGTTGGTAAGAGCCATGCCCGGGACCTGCATTCTCCACGGGAGTAAAAATAATCAATTATCCTTGGCTCCGCGCCGAGCGAAGCCAAACCCACCCCTTCCGCTGCCGTCTGGACCTCGTGGTGACCGAATAATTTGGTCGTCAGCTCGTAGCGTGCCCGATCGGCCTGACTGCTGAGGCGACTCGTCACCGCTGCGGTTTTGGGCGCCAAATCCCGGCCTTGGTGAGGATACTGGGTCAAAGAGTTCCCTCGAGGGCTGTTGATTCGTTTGCGGGCGACGGGCTTGGCTGTCTTGTCCCCGGTCGTTGCGATAAGCGCCTCCGCCTCCGCGGCCGCGGCCTCTCCCCCTAAAGCCCTGCCGGCCTTCGTGGGCTTGCGGGGGTGTCGTGTTGCCTGGCGTCGACTGTCCCGAGGAAGGGTTAGAATCGCCAAAGATTCTAGCACGGGCTTCTTCGTAGCGCCGCTGCTTCTCTTCGAGCTCGCGCTGTTGGCGCAGCCGGATTTCCTCGGGCGTCGGTTGGTTCTTCTGCGCCTCGTCGTCTTCGTCGTCGTCGGCCTGTGCTGGCTTTCGGCTGAGGAGCTTCACCGCCGGCTTGAACGGCGTTGCGAGAGGAGGGACATTACTATTGACCGGCAGAAAGCTGGGCTCCTCCTCGGTCTCTCTGCAAGGGCAACGTGCCATGTCAGGCCAAGGCTCTAGATGTAACGGCACAAAGCAAAGCAATGGGACTGGAGATTTGCACATACGCCGACTCCCACAGCTGCCGCTGGGTCTCGGCATGCTTCGCCATCCGCTCTGCGCGCGTCATGGGTGGTGATACTGTCTCTGTCTCGGGGCCTCGGTCCTCTTTCGCGTCGCGGTCCGCCTTCGCCTCGAAGTCTTCGTCATCCCAGGCGTCGGGGACGTCGTCATGTCTTGCCATTGCGTCTGCTGATACAGTGTTGTGAATTATACGATAGTTTGGGTTATGCGATGTAGGCCTCTCGATAAGAATATGGCTTGGTCAATGTCGCCGCAGATTTGCCAATGTTTGGTTGACAGAGTGTCATTTAGAAACTTGTATTTCGATTTCGGCTGCGAAGTCAAAGTCAACACGCCCGCACCCCGCTATGTGCACGGGCCCGATGTCGACTAGTGATAGGGGTGTCGGCACCTGCTCAGCGGACTCGAGATCGGAGCTTCTACGACAGAGTACAACTTACTTCACGAGGAAAGCAGACAAGGTAGACAAGTACCCATCCGAGGACAGAGCTTGAGCAACACCGTCAGAGTCTAGTCTATTGAGCTTGGCTTTCGTGAAGAATCACAACCTCGATCCCGTCATTATCAAACTGCCTATACAGGCTCAGCCAGACAAACCCAAGCCAGGGTATGTTACCTAACAAAGTGTCCTAAATCCATCAACCATCTTCCACTCCACGTCATTAGCCCTGTCACATTGCTTCCTCCTCGTCGCCAACCCACACCCGGTCCGACCTGGTGATTTCTTGTCATTTTCATCCCCCACCCTCTACTTCCATTTACAATCCTTTGGGTGAATTTTGACACATTCCAACTTCCCGCAGAAGTCGCAACGAAAGACACAGGCGCAATGAACTCGGATGAGATGATGTCAGACACCACAGTCAACACCACTAAGGGGGTGCCTCCCCTAGATCTCCTCCAAAACAACAGCAGTGGCGGCGGCAGCCTGGCGGATGTAGCAGCAGCAGCAGCAGCAGCCAAAGCCGGCGCCGGTCCCGCGGCCTGGAACACCAAGAAGTTCAGAGACGAGTACGAGATGGCCAAGACGCGCCTCTCGGACCAGAAGTTCAATATCGGTACGAGAAGAATGAAACACGAAAAAAAAAACTATAGTAAGGGTTTTTGTAGCTTGTGATTCTAACGGCATGTCCGTCGTTACGTATATACCACAGCCGAGTACCCAGACCCGCTGCTGCCGCGCCGGGTCTTGCCCCGGCAGTATCCCTTGGGCGTCACTGCGGAGACAGAGCGCCAGCTCCAGGAGCTTATCGCCAACATTCGTGTCAACGGCGCCGCGTGAGAGAGCGAGGGGTGGGATTACGAGTCATGGCGAATGTATTTCATCACCCTCCTAAATTTACCACTCATGCCGGGGGATACTGACATAAAACTAAGATACCGATCGAGCTAGCAGGTGAGAGGGTCACGGGTATTTCCTCACCCACTAGAGGCATCATTTGGGGGCGTTGTGTAGAAGGCTTTACAGATGTTTGTTTATATTCTATTCAATTTTAGGGTTCTACCAGAACTTCGAGTCAAAATGAAACGTGTGGTGTACGGAGTACGAATACACACATTACGCAAAGGTTGACAGTTGACTGTGGTCTCTGTTTTTGAGCGTCCAGTTCCCCTTTTACCTTTTTGGGAACCGGTGTGAACATCCCGGCCTGTGTGTAATTGTACTTCCAAGTACAACACACACACACACACACACACACACACACACAGACAATATACCAAGGCTTGTCTTGGAATGTGCCTTGCGCAACCGCAAATGTGTCGAAAAGGGGAGGCGGACTTCGGAAAGGCTGCCGCTCAGCTAGCTCGCTCGTAAATAGAGCGACAGAGCTAAAGCCGATTTGCGCGGGCGGCTGTCCAACACCAACACGAGAGGAGGCAAATTCTGTCTATCGAACGGGGGCCTAGAAATGGATGGACGACGTGCGTGCAGCGCTGATAACACTCTACGCTGAGAGACGGAGATCCTGTGCAGCTAGACTGCATCTACCTACTACTATCTCGAGGCCAGACCGCAAGTACGAAGACACGGCTGTATACCGAGTATCTCCTGGCCAGTTTGGGAACCATGTATTTGACTAGCTAGAATATAGCAGCACGAGCAGCGAATACGTACTTATAATGATAGGTAGATACTCCGAAGACAGCTGGTTGGCTGTTATGGTAGCAGGTAGTAAGCTCGTGACGGCCCGTTGATATTGCGGGAGAAGCCGGGTTTGCCTCAAAGGGCCGATTTGGACAGGCTTACTCGTAGGGGGAGGGGGTGCGGATATGGAGACATATACCATACATAGTTGGGGCCCTCATCTCACTAGGCTCTTTACGCCCCTAGGCTGGCCGCGATCGAGGCGCGTTGTTGGGAACCCGTAGCTCGCCCGTAAGCATGTTGCGACACGGTCTATGATGAGCAGGCAAAAAGACAAAAAATGGAGTCTCCTTCAGGACGTAGTCGTTGTTGGGGGCCTCGACCGTCTCGGCATCGCCTCGACCGCTTGGCCAAACCACGACTGCCGTCAAAAAGGTTGACCAGAATACCGCCCCCTGCCACCCCTACATACTGGAGTCCTTGTCCTCGCAACAGTACGGATACGGATACAGCAACGGGGCTAATAAGGTAAGGTATTCCGCATTGCGGACGCGGACGCGGACGGATTACCAAGAACAGTACCGAGTCACCTCTCACTGCCTGGATATGGATCGTTTCGAAACCGGACAGACGAGACTCAATCCAGACGTCCGGACTTGCCGTCGCGCGCATCACAGAACACGGGACGACACACCCACAGACACCCTCGGTAGGTAATTGTAGTTGCCGAGAGGCTGAACTTCAGCGGATCTAGCTAGGTAGGAGGCTTTGAGGCAAAATGGGAACGACATGCTTCAGATCCGGCGGATCGGGTCGCGCAGGGCAACCTTTCCTTTCCCACCGGCTTGCTTGTTGTTGTTTGACTCCACTCCACACCGAAGAAGCTGCCCCGGCCTGGGCCCGGCTGATGTGTGTATATGCATAGGAAGGGGCAGATCCCACCAGGGAAAGTCTTCCTCAACATCAGCAAGGCAAGGTAAGCTGGGGAGGGAAAACAGCGTGCAATATGCTTTGGAAACTCCTAGGCTCTTAGCCTCAAAACAACTACGCCGTACCAACCTTAGCTATTACCCGACTTACTTAGGACTTTTTGTCTTCGCCAAAACTAGCGTGTTGGGCTCGTGTGGAAAGAGAAGCCGAACAGAGCCGTCTATCCATCCATCCCTTAGATGCAGCCATACACAGCTGAGGTTCCAACCGCAGCTACTACCCAGGACAAGACATTGCCTTGCCGGCGACAAAGCCCACCAAGCAACCAAGCGCACAGCGCATTCTGCGGGAGCGGGACTGTAAGTCGGAAATCCGGCTTGCACATACGCACGTCCGTCTTGGATTACCTATGGCTGGGTATGACTTGCATGCAATGCACGCCTTGTGCTTGCTCACAGTTCCCTGTCTCTTGCATCGAGTCGCCAACCTGAGGGCGGCGTTGCGAAAGGGGGGCCCGTCTCTCTTTAAAGGGTAGAAGGCGGGCTGTTGAGGGCTGGCTGGCCAGAAAGTCCCAGACCAAAGACCTGGCCCGGTCTAGGCTTATTATATGCAGTTCCAGCTCTAGCCATCAGACTCAAATAATAAAGAATAATGGATGGCGACCAACAAGTCTAGGCCGCCAACGCCAACGACCCGAGACAAATCTGTACCGCTGCGTCACCGCTTTATAAGTAAGTACGTAACACGGGTAAACATTGACACTGCGAGCTCGGGTCACTATACCACACAGCTCGGTCTCTTATAATACGGACCATGTTGCCGGAGGGGTCCGAGTCCACGGCAAGGCATGCGCTCCAGGTCGGCAAAGAGCTTGAAAGTATCCGTAGCTATGTGCCTTGGTAAGGTAGGTAGGTGGTATGCATGAGGCCAATAATAATAATTTCCCCGTCTCTGGATACCATCCCATCCCCCGTGAACTCCTTTAGGTAGGTGGGTAGGTAAGCGCATCGGCATCGGCAGTAGTTTGACTGTCCGCTTTCGGGGCTCGTCACACCAAACCAAGTCACCCTGGCTGCCCAAATCGATGCTTCTAGGTGTGGCATAGGCAGTTCGGTCGAGCCCAGAATGGAATTTCCTCGGCCTATGTCTATGTCGATCCAGTAGTGTATGTGCCTACGTAGTAAGGGGTGGTCACATCACCGCGCCGTAGCCGTGCTAACGCGGGAGGCTTGGCATCTGACAAGCTGAGACAAATATGTATCTACATACAGAGTATTCAGAGCATTCAGTACATAGTACGCATTGTTTTACCTTCTATGCCTAGGTACCTTGCTTTGCACAGACGGGAACCGAGTGCCGATGCGGTGCCGGATATCGATTTGAACCTCTCGCCCCAAAGGCCAAACGTGTTGGTCTCAGGTCCAGAGCTGGCTGGCCAACATGCCTGGCCATTTATGGCCAACGGGGGTTGCCCTGACCTGACGTGTTTGGCCTGGTCGCGGCCCCTCGCAGAAGGATTAAAAATAGCCGGACCTCGACTCAAGTTGATGGATGGCTGGCGTGGAAAGCTTGTCTAGAGATAGGAAGGTAATATCACTCTCGGTTGGGAACCGAAAACCCATCGTCGTGGATTCTGTTTCTGTTTCTGTGACTGGTTGTCTGTTTCGCCCTTGCAACCAATCTCCGAGAAGCTCACAGGCTGCTCGCTTCTGTTACGTATTATCGATTCCAGTTTCGGGGCTGGCCAAGCTGACCGACGGGAACTGATGAGAGAGAGTCGAGTGTTGCCTACCTTAGGTCGCCCGCTTTACCGAATTATCGCCTTCTCTAGGCTCTTGGTCTGGAGCTGTCAATCCCATGCAGAGAGAGGGTACTCGCCACACTTTGGCACACGCAAAAGACGGGGTCTTGTATGGACGAATCCGCGCATTGGACGACAAGTCGCAACGGCTCGGTTTGCTGCCCTGCCCTGTCAAGCCTGTCCTTGTCGTGCCCGCATCGCCAACACGCCACTCCCAGAGGCCAACGAGCTTGCGCATAGACCTAGTCGGGCACCACGGAGCTCCATCTTGGCCGTAACTCGTCGTCGTCGCCGTCGTGTCATATCAGCCCTGGAGCCCTAGACCTACCTAGAGCTGTCTCGTATCGGGCTTGTCAACGTGCAGCAACAGGGCTCTTCAGTCGCCAGTCGACAGGCGACAGACTCCAGTCCCCGCATTGGATGCCTGTGCCAGCCAGCGAGCCACTCGCAGCCCAAAACACGTTTCGCGAGAGACTGAAGCGTCCGGCGGTTATCACGGGCTCCGAATCAAGTGGCTGAAATCCGTCCATGGGACGACCGACCGACCTGACTAGCCCCGCCACGCCCTACCTTACCTTAGTGCAGTAAAGGTTCGGAAGGTCTCGGTACTCACCTGGGCGAGCGCCCGAACCACCCCTCACTACCTACCTAGACTTGCACATCATCGCAGTCCTAGTGGTCGCTTTGACACTGTGTTTGTATACCTCGCACCACGTACTGTACTGCCCGGGCAGGCTTCCCAAGAGCGCGGGGCGCCTTTGGGCAGAACCTGGAAATCGCTGTAGGTGCCCCCTCCCCCTCCACAACCTACCACGGGCATTTTTAACTCTTTGGAAGGCCCCCCTCTCATACTAGTAGATGTCCTCCAATTCAACCCAACCAGCGGATCCACTCGCGAACCTTTGACTCTTCCACGCAACTAAACGGTCTCCCTTTTTCTTTATTTTACATCAGTCGCCTACCACTTGCAGCCCGCCACCGTGCTCGACATTCGAGAGTCGACTTCGCCGGCGACGAAGAGCCCACCGTGGCCCACCACATCGACACCCGTCTCCGATTCGGGCCACCTGTTATCGCAGCGCGTCGCTGAGCGAGGCAAAATGTCGGGCCCCGCAGGAGACACTGCTGCCGCTGCTGCACCCTCTGCCGGCGGCGCGGGAGGTTTCGACCTGGTGAGGAGAGCAACCCAGGCCATGATGTCAAGGTATGTTACGTTGCGGCATTGCGCACCGCACTCCTCTTCCCGGCACCACCTCCCGTCACGCCCAAAGCACCCTCTCCTATGTTCTTTTTGCCTCGTTCGTCAGAGCGTCTTTTCGCTTGGTCACTGGCCTTGCATCCGGGCTGCTGTGCTTCGGCATGCCTCTTTCTGGACGGCGGCTGCCATCACTTTACCCTCCCAAAGTGGCGGCGGCGGCTTCTTGCGGGCTTCCAGAAGGCCGCATCAATTTAGCCGCAACCCACTGCCTATTCGCATCCCGCCCACTGAGGCGTCCCCCCTCCAAAAAAAAAAAAAAAAAAAAAAAAACCTTCAAGTTTCATTCCCAGGCCATGCACCCCTCCTGTCACTCTCAAACAAAGCAAATGTTGGCCTTCCTGGTAGTGCCAGCATCACCAGGCCTCGTCAAACACGGCTGTGCCAAAGTTGGACCCCGCCTGTGCATTTCCACCAATAGTGCCCTCGGCTATCTCAACCTGGGGGGCGGGCGCGGGCCAACTGACGGCATATGTTGTGAAATATCCGTACTTCCACCTATCCATCCTCTGGAACCCTCTCTCTGCCTTGCCTTGCCTTGCTTTGGATGCCATAGGCTAGTTGAGTCGGCAGCGCCGTCATCGCAAGTCGTCCCAGTGTCTCTGATGGCGCTGGAGGCACTTAGTGCTGGGGGTCGGCTCCGCCCACCGGAAGCTCCCTAATAAGCAGCGCAGCGCTGGGATGTTGGCACACCATAGGCGCATCAGTGTGCGTATATGCCGCATCACTATTTGATTTGCACATGCAAAACCCACCGTCGCACCAGGATTTGATTTTGGCGCGGTTGCGATTGCTGCTAGGCCAGGCGAGGGCTTATCAAGTTGATAAGCCTGACTGGCTGACTGAGTGGACTGGACGAAGTAACCCTGATCGATCCGCTCACCCCTCCCCTCTGTCCGACCCCGATCTTGGGACTTGGAATTGGGCCGCTGCATGCTGGAAATGGTCGGAATCGCCCTCCCCCCCCCTTCCCCCCCACCTCCCACTCCCGGACCCTCGACAACCACATGGCAAGCATCAAGGGTGCATGCCGACCTCTGCGCTTGGAGGGTCGAAAAATTCTCGGCTTGAAGGGTTTTCCCTCTCGGCACGCACGTCGAATATGCTTGTTTCCTTGTACATGTATTTTGCCTTTGCCATGCGTTCCTGACTGAAAACTCGCTGCTTTTTTGGTTTTGTTTTTTTCCCTTGATTTCTGGCTACCGTCTGTCTGGGTTTGGTAGACCAAGAATTTCAAGAAAATTTTCCGTCCAGTCTTCGTCATCGACGGAGTACCTATCCACATCTAACCCCTCTGCCCGAGACAACTCATCAGCTCTGGAACTTGGCCTTTCCCTTCCCCCCTCACGCAGCCTAACCTGAGTAGTCATCATGAGCTAGCGAATTTCCCACGACCGCCTTTGCTGTGCTTCTTTCTCATACCCATTTCACACGCGATCTGGGCCTTCGCGCTTCATTTTTTTTTTTAAAAAAAAAAAAAAAAAAAACACGCTTACGATTTCGCCACTGTTGTTGCTATGGCGGGTATTAACAAGCGCAGCAGGTCTGCCGCCGCAGAGGACGACGGAGTCGACCAGCTTGGATCCGAGACACCACGGTCGGGCGTCGCGACCCCGCAGCCAGATCTCCACGACAAGCGGTTGCCGGGTATAATGAGCTATTTCAACCAGGTTCGTTCAAGCTCTTTTCAGCGGTTGCTGTCAAGTTCCTTCAAGAGCGGCGGCGGGCAGAATGCGACTCCGCCAGAGCCTGCCGCGCCCCAGGTCGAGGAGTCTTCGCACGCTGCTTCCCCATCTCAGCTTCCACCCAGCCCTCTTGAACCGGTGTCCTCCTCTGCCTCGTTAGAGGAAGGCCCTCCTCTCCTGGCTCATGAGATGGTGGGACTGTCCCTGGAGACGTCGCCCCAGGAGACCGGACTACTGCATCCATATCCCACCCCTCCGACTTCGCAGCGGTCTTCGTTGCGCGCGGCCGATTCGTGCAGTCAGAAGTCGAGGGTTGGGTCCCCCCCAACTTCCCGACCGGTCAGTCTCCGTCATTTCACCATCTCGGACTTTGGAAGAGGCAAAGGACGCAGAAATTCTCTTCTGGCGGCCTTGACGACTACCGTCGACGGAGCAAGCGTGTCCGCCCGTCACCTGTCAAATCCTGCCGGGCGTGCCTCTACTGTGCCGAACTCTCCAAGCCGCTCACCCTTTAACTCTGGGGGCGGCCATGTTTCTTACGAGTCCGCATCTGTCGTACACCTCAAGAAGCTAACTGACGTTTCGGCCAACAAGAGCGGTACATCTACCCCTACCCGTGCGCTATCTGCCGCTCAACCATCGCCCGCCGAACCCCAAAAGGACACCCCCACTCAACAAGAAAACGGAGACAGGATTGACCGCACCGTGGCCCACACGCCGGCTCCCGAGGGCGCACAAGCGCCTGCCGCCAAGGGAAAGCTCACCATCAAGATTGCCGAGGCGAGGGGGTTGAGGAAGTGCAAGGATCCCTATGTCGTTGTTGTCTTCCAACGCAGCGAGCTTATTTCTGGCGGCCCCCGCCCCGGAGAGGACGATGACGAGGCCGCCATCGCTGCCGTTGCTATGGGAGGTATTCCAATCCAGCGCCAAGGGAGTGACTCTGGCAGGCCACCCATGGCCATCCCGATGCGAAGCAGACAGAGCAGCAATACTAGCCTTACCGACTATACCACTTTCCGGAACCGCAACGGTCGTCGATCCTTTACAAACCCCAAATGGGATGCCGAAGCTCTCTTGTACGTGAATCTTTAAAATCTGTTGAAGCACCCTGCTGACTTGAGCAGTGACGTTGTTGGCTCGGACATGCTCGTGGATATTTCTGTCTACGGTAACGGACAATCTGGGCAGGAATTCCTCGGGCATTTGGATTTCCGGGCTCAGTCTGAGCGAGATGGGCCGATTCGGGGATGGTTCCCCTTGAAGGGAAATGCCGATACGATGATCGAAAACACGCCCACGGGCGAGATATACGTTGAAGCCTTCTACCATCGCACTGAGCAGAAGCACTTCGGACCTGCAGACTTTCAGATCTTGCGGCTCATCGGAAAAGGCACCTTCGGCCAGGTGTACCAGGTTCGGAAGAAGGACACCAAGCGGATCTACGCCATGAAGGTTCTTTCCAAGAAGGTCATCGTACAGAAGAAGGAAGTCGCGCACACCGTTGGCGAACGAAACATCTTAGTCCGCACGGCCATGGCGGATTCGCCATTCATCGTTGGCTTAAAGTTTTCTTTCCAGACGCCTTCAGACCTCTACTTGGTCACCGACTACATGTCGGGCGGTGAGCTCTTTTGGCATCTGCAAAAGGAGGGCAAATTCGAGGAGAAGCGAGCCAAGTTCTACATCGCCGAGCTGATTCTTGCTATCCAACATCTGCACCAGAACGATATCGTTTACCGCGACTTGAAGCCGGAAAACATTCTGCTGGATGCCAATGGCCACATTGCACTCTGCGACTTCGGGTTATCAAAGGCCAACCTGACAAAGAATGACACAACCAACACATTTTGCGGCACAACCGAGTACTTGGCCCCCGAGGTGCTTTTGGATGAGGCTGGATACACCAAGATGGTCGATTTCTGGTCCCTAGGCGTCCTCGTATTCGAGATGTGTTGCGGATGGAGCCCTTTCTACGCCGAGGATACACAGCAGATGTACAAGAACATTGCCTTTGGCAAAGTCAGGTTTCCTCGCGACACCCTCTCCCTGGAAGGACGAAATTTTGTGAAGGGATTACTTAATAGGAATCCGAAGCACCGACTTGGCGCCACGGATGACGCTGAAGAGCTCAAGCGACATGCCTTCTTCCAGGACATAGACTGGATTGCTCTTTCCAAGAAGCTCATCACGCCGCCTTTCAAGCCGCAGCTAAAGAACGATACCGATGTGTCGTACTTCGACCCCGAATTCACCAACGCGCTCAACACCAACGGGTCGCTCAATGAGAGGGCGGCTGCCCTAGCCAAGGGATTTGCGACATCTACTCCGCTTTCCCCATCGGTACAGGCCAACTTCCAGGGGTTCACGTTTGTTGACGAGAGCGCGCTCGAGGACCACATGAAGGATCGGTTCGAGATGAGGTATGAGGACGAGGACATGGATGATGTCAGCAACTCCAAGAAAGACGACGACTGGGACGATCTTCACGATCTCGATCCCCGAAACGCGAACCGGATGAGCGGGATTGTGAAGACGAATACGAACGACGAGCAAATGTTCGGTGCATCCAACTTCGACGACATGTAACCCGGGTCTCGGCTTCATTCAATCCTCTGCGACTAGTCGGGTTCCGCTTTTGTCTTTCCACTGCGGATTAGCTGGCTTAGGGATAAAATTTATTGTTGATGACTTGCACGAACAACATGGCATTATGCATTTAAGGCGGTCACATTGGCATCAAGGTGTTTGGTTCACTGAACGCACACTTGGCAGGGCGTTTTGGTGGATCGGTCTAATGGAGGGTGGTTAGGCGTCGTTGAATGTAGTGGCTGTCCCGTTTTCCTTCGAGATCGTGGTTGTTCAGGGGGGGTTCTCTCGCTCACCGAAGATGGCGGCCCCATCGACCTAACAGAGTTCATGCTCGGTAGTGTTATTGAAGCCGAACACATCGCGTCTCGTTGAAAACTAAAGTCATATTTAAGTTCCGAGTACCTTGCGTTTGCGCCCTGAACGGCAAGGGAAGCGGCAAAGCTACAGATGCGGTTTAGCATAGTATACCCAGTAGTAGTTGACGATGAGGTGAATGATGGCCGGGTTTTGGGTTCACTACCGGTTTATCTATCTATGTCGGCACCCTTTCATAGTAACGACGGCGGTTCGCTGGCAGCTTGTAATTAGCTATTAAAAGGAACAAAAGGCAGAACAGGCTGCGATAAGTAAACCGTACAGCTACGGTGATGTCTAATGATAGCAGCAAGGCACATGAGGACCTAATCAATTCCTAAAGAACTGTGTATGTGTACTAGCATGTTTTTTCTTTGAAAGTCTCGGTCCATCCTCCCTCGTGCCAATGCATGTCCTCCTTATATAATAATAGATATTTATCTCACCCTACCGTGAATTAAACCAACGGGATACCTACATACTGGGCACCCAAGTCTCATATATAAATACACTAGGAGTTTAACTGTTTGACGCTTAGCTGTACCGCGGCAAATGCACGTAACTATGTTCGTTTTAGTGCGTGCGTGATGATAGGTGTAAGCCGTTTTAATCCAACCACTGTGTGAAACCCAACTCATGGAAATCTCGTCGCTTCTTGTAGAGTAGATAAGCGAAATACAGCATACAATATTAGGAGTATTTGTCGTAAGGAGGACACTGTAGTAGACCAAACCACCCCACAGAAGCCGCCCCGTGCTACCTAGGTATGTGCAATGATGTGCAGCGACAATCATCCCGTGGAAATCAATAAGGTATATAGTAGGAACTGTGTATGGAAACACCCTGTGGATAGAGACATACATAATTACATGGGCAACTTCCTCAGGGGCTTTTGTGGAACAAAACATACTGTGAAGATAGATAGATACCTGGTATCTATGTCGTATTCCGGCAAGATATCGTGAAAAAAAAAGAAATTACCACATCAGAGCTCGAGATCTTTGAAAGAACGAAAGAAAATGTAGGCAGAGTGCTCCCATGATGGTATCGGAAAGGGTGCAGCCGTAAGAATCTGGGGAAGGAGGGTGCGTTAGAAGGTGGTCAGCCATGAAATCACAAGAGATATTTTAGCCTGGCCTTCAGGCAGGGGCCTGTAAGAAGTGGTTTTATAACAGGGCGGCAAAAAGAAACAATGTACACGGATTCGTCCCTTCCCAGGTCTTCCTCCTCAACCTCGGCAGCCTTTTCCGACTGAGCATGGCTGTTCCTTCCGGCGTCTGTCTCTGAGAGTGAGTGTGCTCTCCTCTCTATCTCTCCACACACACACACACACACATGTGCCAAACCGGCTGTCTTGTCTTAGTCTCGTCTCTGGGCCTCAAGCGTAGCGCACCAAGACTCGAGCGGGGAGAATCTAGAGTTTTTTCTTTTTGGAGTGGGTATGCGGCGTGTTCTTTAGTGGTGGGCAGCCTCCTCCTCCTCCTCATCAACCAGCCAGTCCTCGATGACCGGTGTCGCACCCGCCGCCGCGCCCTCCTGGCCCTCGACCTCGACTGCCATCGACTCGTACTCCTTCAGGCTCGAGGCCAGATCGGCCTCCTCGGGCGACTTGGGCGCAGCCGGCACGCTGAATGTTTGCACCTGGCCAACAGAGTCCGACTCCTTGACGGGGGTCGGCTTGTACGCCTTCAGCTCCTTGAGGTAGAGCTCCTGGACGAAGTCGGCTGTTTTCGTAGAAGTTAGAATCACGGTCCGCATGAAAAAAAACAAGAAACCAATTGCGAGAAGCGGCCGCTGTAGTATGTTGTGTATCGTGGTGTGCTAAATGGAAACGGTGCTGCGGGCTGTGGGCGGGCAGATCGCGAGGCGTGTGTACATCGAGGTTGTCGAGGTCGAGGCAACATTGGTTGTAGTTTTGTCCATCGATGGGTGTCTTATTCTCTATCGGCTGGCCGACCGCGGCAAGTAGTGGCGCGTGTATCGTTACCGCAAGCACGGTGTCGAAGAAGCCCCGCTGTCCAGAGGGCGAAACGTCATATCGTGAAAGTCGGTGGACAAAGTCCAAATCGTGATGCGGTCCATGGTCGATGTCCGCGAGCGGGGGCTGTGCAGCAGCATCGGGAAGACCGGAAAAGCCATCAATTCAACAACGTACCTCTCCGCGAGACTGTCGGGGCAATAAAAGATCTCATCTGAGTCTGGGCAGCGACATTTTGGCGGGCAAATCTGGAGACGGCCGCAGCGACCTTGCGAGCGCTCTGTTTCCGAGGGGAGGGGGGGTTGTCGCAAGATTAGCTTTTTCCTGTCCTTGTACTCGCAAAAAAGGGGAGCAGCAGGGCGTTGCCAATTGGGACAGACGTACCGAAGCTCTGGAGAGGGAAGAGAGCATTTTCGGATGCTGGTGCGATGCGCAATTGACGACGCTGTGGATGTGTGTGGCGGCCACGGATGGAGGGTGGTGGAGAGGTTCTTTGGGCACTGGCTGAGAGGTTTTCCAATCCCCGGCTGAACTGCTCATGCATCGTCTTTTCGGAGTTTAGCGCGCCTCGGGGGGAGCTATCTGTCACGTGATCCGCTCGCAACGGGCGTTCTCGGGAGGCACCTTGCTTTTGGAGATACCATGGCAGATACCTATCCGTACGGACAACTCGGTCCTTCGCTTCCTAGGATATACAGTTATTGGTATTGCTCGATAAGAACCGAATTGACAGAAAATATCATGCGTGATTTCCCATTGTGAATTGTTGCATTTTGACTCGATGAAGCCCCATCCCGCATTTCTTCAAAGAGCTTGGACTTAAATCTGCAGCTTCCCAGCTGCTGTCTATTGGCCGACAAGCTAAACTTTGCGGCCAACAGCTCCTCCTCTTTGGAGACCAAGTAAATTTAACACGCACCACCAGGTAAGAACTTGAAGCAAGTTGTACTTATGCACTTAAGGTACCTTACCTGCAGAGGTGACAGGCTCTACGGGCGGTAATGGGTTTGATAAGACGACTCGTTATTTGCGTACAGAGATAGGGGTACTGCGTATAGAAGAGCAGAGGAAAGCCAAGGTTCCTGGAAATAACAAATTCTAATAACCCGACATACAGTACAGATACGTCATGAGTTTATTCTAGAATCTGCACCTATCGCTACAGTATGATAATCCCAACTCCCCATCTCTTTAGGCTAATATGTTCTTTCCCTGTAACGAACATTCAAGGTACTAGTCACTTCCAGATCATGTGCAGCGTGACCAAAGTTATAAACAAAAGAATCCTCCAAAAATAATACCCAAAATCGCGTGGCTTCGGCCTTCGCAACTACTCGACTTGTTCCTCATCTCAACCCTTCGCCCATACTCCTAGAGAGGACGCCCAGTTTCCTTTCCGGGACCGCCGACCGGGCCCTTTCGCTTACGAAGAGTAGACCACCCCTTGACAACGAAATAGGCGAGGAAGATGACGCCAGCAACGACACTGTAAGCAATGATCAAGGAATTGCGCTCGTTGGACAGCTGGAGCCCCAGACCGCCGTTGACAACACCCAGCGCCATCAGAACACTCCCCCAGCAGATGTGCACGTAGCTGACGATGCCACGGCTTTGCGTCGCCACGTAATTTCGGTGATGCCAGAAGCCAAGCACGGGTTGAATGACCATCAAACAGACGACCAGGGTGCCCAGGCGGGTGTGCGCCTGGTCGAAAAACTACAAAATAGTCAGCAACTGGAAATGGGGTCGGGTAATCAACCGACACGGAGCCGACTTACCTCGTTGCGATCCATGGCGGCTTGTACACCGAGCCCAAAGCCTGCCCACATGAGGCAGAAGGCCACAACTTGCCAGGCTCCATGAAGCCACCACTTTCCAAGCAGCGGCATGAGGAGCGATCCCAGGGGGTAGAGGATGGCCATGACCAAGGCCATGATGACGCCGTGAGCTACCAGTACCGTGTTGCTAGGCTTGCCCAGTATCACAACGCCGTTGCCCGTGCTAGGAGTCGTGTCTGGGTCCGTCGAAGTCCCATTTCCGGTCTGCTCCGAAACGAACGGATTGCTGTCGCTGCTGACGGTGGCTTCATTGAGGTTCACGGTGAACTGATCGGTATCGTCGTGTTGGACGAGTGCGGCGTTCTTGTCCTTGGTGGCTAGCGACGACCCCTGCCTCCACGCCGAGATCCAACCGCTCCCGGAGCCCGTCAGGGAGAGGGTCTGACCGCTACTCCAAGCCTCGCAGTTGGAACATTGCACATTGGCAATCATCTTTCCGTTGATTACTCCGCTACCGGCAAGGAGCGTCAGCTTCGCTCCCGTCGAGCTCGTGTCCTCCGATGGTGGCGTGTGGAAGGTGCCTGCCCGGGGCGATATCGTCACGTTGCCAGCTCCGTCCTGATAAAGGACAAACATGTTGGAGCCGGACATGCTCGATCCAGTGCCGAGCGCTACCCATTGGTAGCTTGTAGGTGCTGAGATCTGGAAGTAGATGTTGCCGGACCCTGAACTTGCCGAAGATGACGGGACAGCAATGCCGAAGCACACGTCGCCGACGGAAGCACAGAAGGATGTTGGCGCGCCATGCGTGATGCCAGCGGCTGCCTCGCGAGTCAGTACGGTGAGCTACGGCGGCGAGCAATTCTTTATTCCCCCTCGCCGGGCCGGTTTATACACGGGGGGAAAGAGAACGATACATCAAATCGGAGAAACTGGGCCACACTTACAAAGCAGTGCCGCGGCCACGACAGAGCGACTATTGACCTTCATGTTTCGATTCGGCAGCCAATAGCAAGCAGGCGGTGGTGTTGTGTCGGAAATCTGCGGGTGAAGTTGACGGAATCAAACGAAGAGCTACTCAAGCCTGAGCAAGGGAAAGGATAATGGCCGGGCTCCCTGACGAGGCCAGAAATATAAACAGACCAGACCCTCGAGCTTGCCTGCACGGACTCTTACTTGGTTCCTTGAAAATTGATGGCGTTACGCGCCGCTGGAAAACATGTGTGGTTCCTTTTTGTAAGTTTTGCTTCGGGTCCGAATTAGCGGGAAGAGGGCGAGAGGCTGCGGCAACGAAACAAAGCGCAAGGGCGCTTGCACTCGATTCAGCACACCACTCAGGAGACTGCCCGAGAAAGCTGGTGCTAGCAAGCTGGGCAAGAGGCGCATGCCCCGTGGTAGACGGTAAGTTACAAGAGCAGAAGCCTTGGGTTGATTACAATCTCACCTAGGTTCCAGAGACTGGCTCGCGGGTTCCTTATAGTACAAGGTTTAGGGTCGCAACTTCTGCTGACACCCGCTGACACACAGCCAACGCCCACCAGCCGCGCACGCCTGATTTCAGAGAAGAGACGATTGTCCCCTTTGGAACCCATGTGCGGTGATGTCAAAAAAAACGGGCTGCACGCCAAACAGCATTCCAGAGTGTGCGCCACTGTCGATGGCGCCAACTCTTTTGTTCTTGGCCATGCAACTAGAGGCACCTCGTGCGACTCGCGCTTGTTGGCAAGCAGACTTCGGCCTGTCGCGGGGGTGGGGGAACCTCGAAATCGACGCCAGCACATTGGTCCGCCGACTAACAACGTCGGCCGTCTCGGCCGTCTTGGCCGGCAGGGCCAAGAACCTTAATCATGATTGATAAGACTGTTTCCCCTTGCAAGTTGCATCTCTGACCATTCCTTCTCTTAGCTTGCTTTGTTTCAGACAAATTCGATGTCTTTCAAGGTACACAGTAGATCTCCCTCTCTGCTCGGGGCCTGAGCGCAGCCTCTGGCCATCTGATCATGGCTTGTTTACCAAGCCTCTTGGCTCCGTATCGCGGCACGCCTGCGGAGTGCCATTTGAGAAGGCTTATTATTAATAGGTAAACCATCGTAGCTTCACAGTTTGAAGTTTTCAACGCCAGCCTGCTGTTGTCAGCGCAGTCAGCTTGCAGTCGTCTTGATCCAGTGCAAAGCCGACTACCTAATGTTTAACACAAATATACGGAATAGTTGCCACGAGGTGGCGGTGATCCGAACTCTATGCCTGATTAATCGCCCGTAGCTTTATCTGTCGTGTCTGCTTTGGCAGTGTCGACAATAGAGCAGCCAGAGGCTAAGATACCTAGGACAAACCAGCCCAGTGGAGAAAAGCAACGGAAAGGCCAAGATCCGGGGTCGGGTGCTCACTGCCCGAAAATAGCGGACAGGGCCTCTTCCCCACCTCGAATTAGGCCGACAGAGGTTAGGGGCAGATCAGTAACATCTTTTTCCTTCAAGTTCCTCCCAGGCTGTTAGTCCACTGAGTATTTGATTTTTCTCGCAGAGACAGTAACGCCGGATAGTTACGTATCAACCGGCTTCCTATCTTATTTCGCGAATGCTTGCCTGACCTGACATCATCGTCCTCTTCTTCTTTCACTGTATCCGATTTGCGCAATATTTCTTATCGAGGAAGGTCCATTGTTTCTCTTTCAAGACGGACGGGATTCTAGCTTATTCCGGTCGAGGTGGCCGCTGCAGGATTTGAATTGGGTGACGCAACACTCCCTTCTCTTTTTAACATTGAGGCGCAGCAATTGGTAGCACCAAATTCCGGCCATCTCCCAAAGTGAAAGACGAAAGTTCCCGGAATGGAGCCCATCGGTCGTACCTGCCCCCCCCCACGTCCCCGCGTCCTACGTTCGTACTTTGGAGGATTTTTGTATTGGCCAGTTCCAGGCCCGTCCGCCCTACCTAAATTACAGATTTTCGGAAGTGAGGCCCAAAGCCTAAGCGGCAGAGGTACCATATCATTTAATTCTGATGGATATCCCAACCATCTCTGCCGGGTGTATACGCGTGGGCAAAATTACCAATAAAGGGGGTTTGATTGGGCCACTGCTTTGCTCTCAACCCCTACCTCGACAATATGCCGTGGCTAGGGATCTAGAATACTTATTGGGGAGATGAGCCGAATCCTGGGAGTGGGTGGCATTTGTCAGGGGAGAGTATCCCGTAGTGACAGTGTGAAGCTCCCGGTATCCATGCGTTGATAACCAAACCTGCCGTTCTACAGTACATCTACAGTACCTTCACTTACCATGTTTTTTTGGCGTTCACGCACAGAAGCAGCCGGTTTCGTTTCATTATTTTTTGTGTTTTCTCTAATTCTATAGGTACTTCGTGCCTTGTGTATAGCTCTCCCTCGTGGGCGCCAGACGACTGGGACGATCCTACCCCATTTTCGGCACATGCATAGTACACACCACTCAGATGGAGGAGACACACTACTAGTCTGGTTCCATCACAGCATAGCAATAGCCTCACGACTACTGGCCCGGAATATCCCACCTCTGAGAGAGAGAGGCAGAGAGGGGAGGCCTCCCGTCTCCCTCGGACCTGCACTGCTACACTACACTACACCACACAACACACAACCGCGTCTTATCACTCTCAGCCATCGCATATCCCGTCCCCGTCCCGTGTACCAAGAATATAAGTGTACTATTACACTACCGTTAGAAACCCGCCCCACCCCCGCTTTCCCCGTGCCCGCTTGCATCCTTTTTTTGGAAAAGGGGAAAAGAAAGGGGAGTAGGGGTTCCTTTCCATCCTGCATGTGGCACAAGCGAGGGGAGAGAAGGGAAGGGGATGGAAGGAAGCGGCGTCCCAATCCCGCACCATCCCAAGAACGGGTAGCTCTCAGGCGGCTCGGTGACGGGCGGACGGGCGGACGGGCGGCGGGCGGGCGATCGGGCATGTGTGGGTGTGTGTATGCCGTCCGAACGTGGTCCGTCCCCCCGTCCCCCATCCCGTCGTCCTGGATTGTCTCTTTTCGCTCCGTGCACAAGGTATTTTTGTCCCGAGTCCTTCCTCTCAATTCCCTCTTGATACTCTGACAACGGATAAATCCCGGGCCTCTGCTGGGTCTTCAATAGTACAGTACACGTCTACCCAAAAGTACCGCAGGTAGGTAACATTCCGTAGGGCACCTAGTTAGTACTCGGATCCGCGGTACGGTACACGCATTTTTGGGTGTTGTCTTTTCATCCTCCCATTGGCGTCGGTACTTGGGCAATCCTTAGTTCCCCCATCCGATCCCATCCGATCCTATATCCCGCCCCCCCTGAGCCGCGCAACCCATCAGTCTCAGTCGATTGCAGATCCCTACCTGACTTGGTACCGTACACTACCCTGGCTTGGCCCGATTAGTGCGGTCTGGACTCTTGCCGACTACAACCTCGCCGCCGCCGTCGTCGTCGTCGTCGTCAGTTCTGCACGAGCCTCTTGTCGACCTGCTAGTCCAAGGCAACTTGCCAAGACGCGCGACGAGACGCTGACAACCTAAGCCTATACCAAGTACGCATGTAGGCACGGTAGGCACGGTTCGTAGGTAGTCAACTCAGCTCAGCTCAGTCATCTGTACTGTAATAGTGTTGCCGAGTGCATATACTCACTGCCCGCTGGTCTTGGTCTTGATCTTGGCCTTGGCCTTGGCCTGCAGCTAGCTAGCTAGCCAGCTGAAAAAAATAGCAAGCGTTACGCGTCATCAACACAGACCCCATCACCGCCCGTCTCTGCCTCTCCGGGCACTAGGCGGGCAGGGTTAATGCCTGTGTTGAGCCGAAAGGAACTGAGAGGACGATCCAACTACTACCAACTAGACAGACCGTTGGGCCGAGACAACGTGTATGTGTACCAGACAAGAATCGAGGACTGTGCGCCCCCACTAGCCGGCCGGCATAGTTTCGTTGCTTGGGAACAGGCACAGGAAGCCGTCGCTTATTAGTCTCACCCGAGAGCTAAAATAAATTAAAGGCAACTAGGGTGTCTAACTCCTTGAACCAACCGACCAATACAAAACAACCTAACGCGTCATGACAATAGCGGAACTCTGAGTGGTCTGATGAAAGGATGCTTAACAAACCTGGAGAAGCTTGAGCCTAACCGCCCTCATCCCAGAGATAAACTAGAATGTCTGTTTATTTCTCTGTAGACACATTAGAATGGCTGTCTAAGGGTTTCTGCAATTCTCTAGCTGTTCAAATAGGTCGCCAAAAGAAAATCTATGTTACCACGAGCATCTCCCAAGTGTTGATGCTCTTTCCCAGAGTCTCGGAATTAAGAAGAGAGCACACGGCGGGTTTATCAATGCGCCCAAGCCTTCCCTCTTCTTTCTCTTGTTTCCCTTTTTGTTCCCGTCCGCTGTCCCAAACCCAAGCCAAGCAACAACTGTAGCGCTAGCAATCAATAATGTTCATTCAAATGCCGACCCCGAACACCCGGACACCCGAGCCCCCTTGTCCTAGCGAGTCCTCCGTGTCAAAAGGACGAGGCCCCACAATGCACTGCAATACCTCCCTGCAGTATCCACGATAACGCATCTCTGAGGAGTAAGGACCCAGGCTTGCGCGTCGTCAAACCTCCCTTCTGGAACCAGCTGGAGGCTGGCTACCTAGTAGGGCGGAATCCCAAACCCGTTACCCTCGAGCAGGCTGCTCGATGCGACGTAGCTGAACCCGCCAAACATGTCGTCCTTGTCATCCTTAGTGTCAAAAGAACTCCACGGATCATCTAGCCTCGTGACAACCGGGCTGAGGCTGAGGTCGGTGAACTCGGCCGCGAAATTCTCAGCCAGCTCGGGATCCGTAACCAAGGGCTGAATCGGCGGCTCCAACTCGCGAGCCGCGAGCTTCTTCCAGTCGATCTTACGGAAGAAACGGTGCTTCTTGATCGTCGCAAGATCCTTGGGCATGTTATACCCCAGACGCTTCGTCGGATCCTTGCGCAAGAAACGCGTCAGCAGGTCCTTGGAGTCCGGGCCGAGGTAATACGGCAACGAGAGCTTCTGCTTGACAATGTTATCCTGTATCTTGGCATGGTTTTGGCCGCGGAATGGAGGAGCCCCTGTCATCAGGTCGTAGGCGAGGGCGCCAAAGGACCACCAGTCGACAGCCTTGCCGTATTTTTGGCCGAGGATCACCTCGGGCGCCATGTACTCGACGGTCCCGAGCATCGAGTGGCACTCGTCCGAGTCGACCGCTACCTTTGAGAGTCCAAAGTCGGTCAGGAGGAGATGGCCCTCAGCATCAAGGAGACAGTTCTCCGGCTTGAGGTCGCGATAGACCACGCCCAAGTTCTGGTGGAGGTGAGACAGAGCCAGCACCATCTCTGCGAGGTAAAAAGCCGCCGTTTGCTCCGGGAACATCTTCTCCGTACTCAAGTGCGTAAACAGCTCGCCCCCCTGGCCGTACTCTAGAATCAAGTACAGCTTCTCCTGGTCCTGGAACGCATAGTACAGCTTCACGACGAACGGGTGTCGGTTGACGCTCTCTAGAATTTGACGCTCCGTCTTTGTCTGCTCGACCAGCTTTTTATGCACAACGAGAGACGCCTTCTTGAACTGCTTCTGTGCGTAGAGCCGCCCCGTGGTGCGCTGCTTCACCAGCAAGACGGTGCCATAGGTGCCCTTTCCTAGACAGCGCAGAGGTTCGAAGTCGTCCGCCGTCATCTTGTCGTTCTTGCGAACGCCATCGTCGAAGTCATCTTGGAATATGTCGGTGCCATTTTCTTCGGCTCCGTTGACAAAGTCCTGCGAAAGGTCGATCTCGTAGCTAGTCGTGGCTTCCGATGCCGTTTCATCCCCGCTGGCACTGGCGCTGTTCTTTCGAACAAGCCCATTGTTTCGCAGAAGCGTTCGACTGCTTCCGCGGCGGCTGCTGTTGAGAGTCGTGTCGCTTGCGAGGTGGGAACGGTGGGACGGCTGGCTATCGCTACGGGTCATGGAACTGGCACGCGAAGATTCGGCGGTGCTATTGAGGCTAAGGGGCTCCAGTTGCATGCGCAACTTGCCGATCCCGCTGATGGCCGGAGACGACACCGGCTTGAGGATGGGGCTGCAGTTTGTGCTGACAACATCGTCGATGATGCGCGATCTGCGGCCGCGCTTGGCCGAGTTCTTGGCCCGGAGCTGCGGCGGAGAGGAGTAGTCGGACTCCTCGTCGCCTGACGTTACCGGAGTTCCGTTGAATCCACGCACCGTCTTGAGTGCTGGGGTAGCTGGGGGGATCATGGTCGCGTGCGCCGAGCTGATGCTTGGCCTCCACCACGTCTAAAGTTCAAGGATTTGCCTTGTCGCAAGGCTACAAAAATCGCGAGTGACACGATAAATTTTGCGATTCCCCTTCTTGGGCCCGAACAGGTCGCGCACGCTCAGGCAGCCTCACACTCAGGGCGTGCCGCGGCGTCGCTCGGCGTCGGCTCGAATGTCGATGAATGCACGGCCCAGTCCTTGGTGGCTTGGAATTGCTCGCATCTGGGACTTGAAGAAAGAAGAGGAGTTGTCGCTGATGTTCTCTTGGGTATGCATTTGCGGGGGGTGTCTGTTGTTTGGTGTGTTGCTGTGATCGTGAAGAGGTGAGCCACGCGAGGAAGGAGGTAAGGTAAGACTGAATTATTTTTTATTTAACCAGGTGTTCACATGCGCCAAAAGTTGGCAGCCAGCCCTGTCTCTCCCCAAAAGCGGGAGGCCCAACTTGGGACGGCCAAGAAAATTTGAAATGGTCGGCACATTCATTGGGCGCCGTGCTACGGAGTACGGCCTGTACCAGGAAGGTAAGGCGTCATCTTTCAGCCTCAGATCGCCCTATTTTTGCGCCTCACACGCCGGATCTAGGGAATGTTGCAAGGATTTACATGCTCCAGCCTCCACAGAAGTGGCATGTACTGAGTGGTATTGACCTGCATCCGTGCATAAATACTCTTTACAAACGAAACTTATCACTGAGAATGCTCTCTATTCGCACTTGCCGTTGGGGACAGAAAAGGGCGGGTCTCTTTCGGATTGAATACTCAAAGTCCTGGCAAAATTTGAACGGAAGGCGGCAATGGAGGTGCATAAGTTGACCCTTGCCCGAAGAGGCAGGAATGCAGAAGAACACTTTAAAGCAAACCAAACCCGCAAAGAATCACTCCATATTCGTTTAAGGTGGCATTTGATACCTGAATTCGTTGGCCTGCACGATGCCTTATGATATGTTTGCGCCGCGTGTGCGAATGATATAGGTGCTCCCTTCGTTTGAAGGTAAGGTATGGAAAGGTATGTTTACTTCCTGATCGTTAAACCTGAGATACTTAACACCTCGTCTCAATTCCACACCAAAACAAAACACATCCACTCAAAAAGGACAATATAAAAGATCATTAGAAACCTAATAAAAAAAGGTGAAAAAAAAAATAAAAAAAAATACAACACTAGGGATTTGCTGGCCGCCACCGACCTAACTACTGATCTGGTCCCTAGAAGCTTGCCCTACGAGGTAGAGGGGGTCAGGAACCAGGGGTTCTTGGGATCCAAAAACGGGCCCCTCTTTGATGCCACTCGGCTAACCTAAGCAGGGGCCGACATCCAGGGCGGGGAGTATATTCCAGCTCTATGCCGCCAGAATGGCTAATTTCAGAACTGTCCATCAAGTCCACAACCTCTGCCCCTTTCTTAAAGCTCCGGCCAGACCTAGCAAAGGCCGTCCTTTCAAGTCCTCACCCACCCATTCCTTCGTCTACCAACCCAAGGGGCAACGATGTGACCTCTCAATTCTCTCCTTTTTTGCTTTTGCTGGTCTCTTCAGCATTCTCTCTTTTAACCCGTACCCTTTTCTTTCACTCATTAGCTCCCTTTTACTCAGTCTCGGCCGCAATCTACCAGGAGTAGAACTACTCAACCTACGTCCTTGGTAAGCCGAATCCGTAACAAGATGGAACATCCACTAAAGCGTTACACCTCCAGGCTCGGCAACAATAGAAGTACTAAACACCTCGTGGAGAAAATACCCGGCTTGCTCAAGCGCCTCGAGGAGCTCGATATCGCACAACGCCAAAAAGATTTGGCCCAGCTAACGAAGCCGCAATCACAATCTAACACGGGCGTCCCATCAGCAACCAGGTCACTCAGGAATAAAGGATCCCAAGAGTCTCTCAGATCGCGCGATGAGCCGGAAGCACACCCGAGAGAAGCTACTCCGCAACCGGAGGTAGCCCCGATGATTACCAGCGCAGCTCCCGCCGCTGGTGAACAGCCCGCGCAGGGTAGCCCATCAGAACTTCAATCACCCTCAGCCATTGCACGCCAGGCCCGCGCAGCTGGGCAGGCTCGGGCACGAAAGCAAAAACGTTCCGACTCGGTCATCAGTGCCGAAGGGCCCGCACCTAAGTGCCCGGCGCGGAGCATAATTATTGTTTACTACGATAGCTACGTACAGGCCTTCTTCGAGGAGCTTATAAATTTCACCAGCGCCAGCCTTAATATGTTACGAAAAGCGAAGATTGCCGCCAAGGTGGCGCAGATGCGGCTGGCCGAACTTGATGAAGATGAAGCGGAGCCCAGCACACTCAGCCCTACAGACGACTCCATCGCTCCGCTCGAAGCTGCATCAACTGTTACGGGTAAAGCGGAAGAGAAAATACCCAGCTTGCGATACATGATCTCGATACTTATGCAATCACAAGGCCTACTCCTCGTGGCGCAGGTTACTCGTAGCCGGAAAGGGTAATGGTAGGGGTTTTCCCCCAAAAATCTCACGATGCTCATTGACCCGGTCCAGCAGCTAGTCGAAGCCTTCCTGCTGTTCGTTATTCATCAGGCCGAAGGCACAGCTGAAGCACTGGCCTAGGTTGTTAACGCTGACGACTTAGAAGAATGCCAGCGTTCGTTTTGAACGTGTTATCGTACGTCTGTACACAGGGATGAAGCTTCCATTGTTCCTCACACCAAGGGGTAGTCTAGAAAAGACCCTCTGATTTCTTCTCGTTGTCTTTGGACCAAAGCACGGAATACTTTTTGTCGTCAAGTCGTCAAGTAGCTCCATCGTGGCCTGGAATGGTGCATTCCCGTCAAGGCTCTCCTTTCACCACAACGCTGAAAGGGTAATTGCACTTTAACCCTATAACCCGTGTATTTGCTGTGCTCTCCCGAATCTTGCCTCTGCCCGAAATCCTTGATGTGGTTCGCTGTACGAAGCTTTTTAATAGCGAAGAGAGAAGTCGTCCAGTCATGTACATCTTTCGTAAGCTCATCGAGGGAGTCGTATTTGTGGTTGAAGCTTGTGGTCTGGCCGAGGCATGCGCGCGGCTATTTCTATCGCTAGTTAGTCCTATAAGTTGAAAATGAAGCGACGCACCTAGCAGACTTGAGAGTTGTTGTGGTAGCTCAGTTGACGGCATTGTGGTTGAATGTGCAAGAATTTGGTGGATTTGGTGGATTTGGCGATGCCCTCAATTGCAGGTAAAAATTGGCCTAGTTGGCCCGGGCGCAGGGTGCCGCGCGCAGGACAGGTGGCGGATTTGGCAATCTTAATTGTACTGTACAAAATAGACAGTCTCAAAAAGAAGATACTAATAAAAGAACCGCTTCTTATTACGCTTATTTAAATAATAATAATTAATTAGGGTCCGCCCAGCGGCACCCCTGGCCCGGTGGCCCCCTCGGCCTCCTCGGCCCCTCCGGCCCCAGCCCCCCCCCTTGGGCCCCGTCCCCTTGGGCCCCGTCCACCCGGGCGCCGCCGCTCGGGCCAGCACCCATTAGGACAGAGCCCCGAGAACCGGCTCGCTGCTACGAGCATACCCACAACCACGCCAATCACCACCACCACGGCCCACCCCGCCTTGCCGATATCGACCTCGAGCCAACACTCCCCCTTCTCCACCCGGCTTGACGGCGCTCACGCCGACCTCCCCTCCCGTTGCAGGATCCGACCCCCTCACCGAAGTGACTTTACGCACGACGGTACAAGACTCGTTGACCTATTTAATACCCATCAACGTTAGTCCAAAGGGCAAGAGGGGAGGGGGCTTGCTTACTTTCTTGTCGGTAGGGCATCCGGCGGACCCTTCGGGTATGGAGGAGGTGGCGAGGGAGACCGTGGTGTTTGTCGCCGTTGGGAGGGAGGGTTGGTCGAGGGGTCGGCCTCGACAGTGGGGCTGCAAGTGTTGGTGGTGGTGGTGGAATATTACGGGGCAAATGAGCCCCACCTTCGTAGTGCCGATGAGCGCCCACGCACGCTGTGGCCCCGCTGTGCGAGTCCTTCGCTCACTGGCTAGGCGTAGGTTGCAAGGTGGTTCTTCCTATTTACGCGGTGGAAGTGAAGATTAAGGGTTAGGGTTAACGGATTGGCGATTGATTATTTTCAGGCGGGACTCAAGTATTCTAGAGCTCTGACGGCGAACTTCGCGACTCTCGCCTCAAATCCTCATCAGCCTTGCCAACACTAACCCAGGCTGCTCTTTTCACCAAAAGCTCCCGTCGATACTCAGCAAGCAACCACAATAGATCTACAACCATGATTCACCCATCGCGTCGGGCATATGTGGAAGAAGCTGAGGCCGAGGTACACTTCCCCGCTAGCATCTTCGCACCGCGAAGTGTTTGCTATTTGACTCGAACGATACTGTGCAAGGCCGAGCTAACCGCGCCTTCGTTTGTAGGATCGAGGAGGCATTGATATAAACGACGTCCGTAAGTTGCTTCCGCGCTGCAACACTTATATTCGCCGTCTCTAATTCTAGCCCCGCAGCCATTGATCGCGACTATGACATCCCGGGAGCTGGTGCCGGCATTGCGCCTGAGAAGGCGTCGGCCCTTTTATCACAATTTGAGCGCAGACGGCTAGCGGCGACTATTGCCGTGCCTACTGACGATGGGCGTGTACGGGCCAAACTTCGGGAGCTAGGCCAGCCAGTTACCCTCTTTGGCGAAGGCCTTGCAGACCGCCGCGACAGACTGCGAGAGCTGCTCACAGAGCAGGCGCAAAAGACGGGCGAAGAGAAGGCAGACGTCGAAATGAAAGACGCCGAAGAGGAGGAGGAAGAGGGAGAGGAGCAGGAGGAAGAATTCTACACTAGGGGTGGACCAGAGCTTCTCCAGGCTCGGAGAGACATCGCCCAGTACTCCATTCCCCGAGCTAAGAAGCGCATCGAATTCCAGAAAAAGGAAGCGGCCATACCCGTGCGCAACCACCTCATATTCCGGAAGGAGGTGAAGGAGCGCCTCCAGTCGTTTGAGCTCCAGGGCAGTCAGACCGCGGGCGAGCGCCACATCAGCATGACAAGAATCTCGCCCAATGGGAAGCTCGTCGCCACGGGGAATTGGGGAGGCCAGGTGAAGCTGATCGATATTCCCAGCCTCGAGCAAAAGCGCACACTCAGGGGCCATACAAATAAAGTGAGCGGCCTCTCTTGGATGCCCGGATCTACACTACCAGAGTCGAATGTCTCTGAAGACAGCGTGAATCTTGCCTCGGGCGGGGCAGAGGGGCAGATTCACCTATGGTCTCTGACGCAAGACACTCCCCTTGCCACCCTTTCGGGGCACTCGCAGCGCGTATGTCGTGTCGAATTCCACCCTTCCGGGAAGTACCTGGCATCTGCATCAGAGGACACCTCATGGCGGCTGTGGGATATTGAAACAAAGTCAGAACTACTACTGCAGGAGGGCCATTCCCGCGGGGTCTATGCCGTCGCCTTCAACACGGACGGGTCTCTGCTTGCGAGCGCCGGACTAGACAGCGTCGGGCGGATTTGGGACATGCGCTCAGGACGAACCGTCATGATTCTGGACGGCCACCTAGACGGACACATTAAACCTATCTACGGCCTCGACTGGGGCTCGGATGGCCACCGCGTTCTGACAGCGTCTGCTGACGGGTGGATCAAGTGCTGGGACGTTCGAAAGGTCCAGAGAACAGGAGGCATTGGCGCCCACACAAGCTCAGTTGCCGACGTTCGCTGGTACAAGGGCCTCGATGATCCCTTCGACGGCACCCCGCCAGGCGTAGATGAGGAGGGGGTGCAGCTGCCCAAAAAGTCTGGCACCTTCATCGTCTCGGCAGGTTTCGATGCCAAGGTCAACATCTTCTCAGCCGATGACTGGGCCCTCGTCCAGTCCCTCAGTGGCCACACTGGCGCGGTCGCGAGCGTGGATGTGAGCAGGGACGGAAAGTGGATTGTGAGCGGCGGCCACGATCGGACAGTCAAGCTATGGGGCAGAAACGACTCGGCAGGCATGTATGAGGAGGCTTGATGCAGACCGAAATAGCAAACATTTGATACCCAAAAAGAAATACAAAGCACGCGCTTTTTCTTTGTAGGACAGTTGTACGAACGGAGTCTAGTTGTAAGTATAGCCCATAGGGAAATCTATTGATGGGTTCTGTACTATGCACGTATTTCGAACTTTGCAGGGCCTTCTCGTCGCTGGCTCTGGGGCAACTTTGGAAGCTGGTGTCGTGAATTTACATGTGTTCTGATGCAGACGGCAGTTGATGTGGGGACCTTGAATTTGGTGACGGAGCTCCAGGGACCGCGCCATTGGAGCGCTAGAGCCTCGTTTCGATAAGGGCCAAAAAGTGGCTAGCATCGACTAGCGTAGATTTCTTGAGCTCTCACTCTTGGTCGTTTCGTTTCCATGCTTTTGTCTTCAACAAAGGAAGGAATAACTGGAAATCAACATCTCGACCTCGGTCAGCGACAACCAACTCGCCACGCATCGCCCAATGCCAATGCGCACGATTATCCCGCGCATCATCTAAAAGGCGATCAGGGGAGGATTATTTACATCAGCCTCGTCCCAGCCCCCGCCGCGTTTTGTCGCCAACCATGTCGTCCAACGTCGACAGATACCGCCCTGCGCGCGAGGGCTACCAACCGCCATCTCTCCCGCCAAAGCCGCCGCCTGCGGCCATAGATCGCCATTCAAAATCGCCTGTGAGAAGGCGCGATGTGCCCCCTGCCGTCCCATCCCCGCCGACGTACTCGTCGAGGACCTCTCCGCCCCGACCGGCCTCGCGCCGCAGCGCGCCATCGCCCGCCCATTCGAGCCCGCAGCAACCTATCCAACCGCGTGCCGATCAGTGGTTTTTTACCACTACCGAAGTCGCGAGCTCGCCCAGCATAGTCGATGGCCTTTCGCTAGCTGAAGAGCGTCTGAGACGAGCTAAGGGCGTCAACTTTATCTACCAAGCTGGAATTCTCCTCGACCTTCCACAAATAACGCTCTGGGTGGCTGGCATGTTTTTCCACCGCTTCTACATGCGCTTTAGCATGGTTGAGGAGAAGGGCGGTATACATCACTACGTAAGCTTTGGCGAGACTACCCCCAGCTTTCTCTCATTAACTAACCAATATGTTCGAAAACAGAACATAGCAGCGACGGCTCTCTTCCTTGCTAACAAAACCGAGGAAAACTGTCGGAAAACGAAGGACTTAATTATCGCCGTTGCCAAAGTGGCGCAGAAGAACACAAAGCTCATCATCGACGAACAGAGCAAAGAGTACTGGCGCTGGCGTGACAGTATTCTCACCTATGAAGAGGTCATGCTTGAAACCCTTACATTCGACCTCATGGTGGACAATCCGTACCACCAACTATACGAGATTCTGGGCCAGCTTGACCTGATCCACAGGAAGGGGCTGAGGAACGCAGCGTGGACCTATTGCAACGATTCGTGCTTGACCACTTTACCGTTGCTCATGAGCCCGCGCGACGTCTCCCTCAGCGCCATCTTCTTCGCGACGATAATCACAAAAGAAACTATTGACGACGTCAATGGCGAGGCGTGGTGGAAGTTCCTCAAGGGAAACGAGGCCCTCATGAGCAAGGCCTTGTCCATCACCACAGAGTTCTACAGGGAAAACCCACTTAGGAAACCGGATTCCAAGATGCCTGGCTCGCCCGAGTTCAATCTAGAAAGCACTAGGAGGAGGGGAGAGAACTTGATAGGTCAGACGGAGGCCGGTTCAAGCCAGGGCGGGACTCCAGCCCCGACAGACCGCGCCGGTACCCAGAGTCCCCAGCGTGCTGGTGCCGGCGGAAACCGTGGCGCCACTGCTAATGGCACCGGCCGACCGGACCAGGGTCAAAGCCAGGAGTTATCTATTGGAGGCAGCAGCGCTAAGGGCGCCGTGAGCGCCGATACGAGCTTGGAGATTGCCTCTCATCTCAGCAGAGGCGACTCGGACGCTGCGCTCAAGGCGGCCGCCAACGACCTTGATGTCCACGAGGGCGAGACTAACGGCAGCCGCGGCCTCCGCTCGCCCCCGCCTATCAAGCGCAAAAGCGTTGAGCTAGACGACAAGGATTCCGATGGGGACAGAGAAAAAAAGAAACCGCGGTTGGTTAGTGCGGGCGAGGACGACGAGGGAGAGATCAAGGCACCTTGAAGTCAAGATATGCCAGTTTTTATCTTCCAGCGTGCGCTGGTTCCTCCGGTTTTTTGTATTCTTATCTTCTTTTTCCACTTTCTTTCAGGATGGATGGTTCTTTAATTTCTTTTTTTTCTTTCGGCGTCGTTGGTACGGACGCGGTAAAGAAGGATGGGGTGGCCGGAGCATGGATGGTTTTGCGATTTTCTAAATATTTGCCTGCAAACCAAGCGGGTCGGGGTGTCTTACTGTGGGGGTCTTCTTTCTGGGGGGAGTTTGCAGGAACTAACCACGGTGCTGGCTGGCTGTAAATCACCTCCTTCGCGGCACAAACAATACTTGTGATATTTTATGTTATGATTACGTTCGGTCTAGGGCGAGCGGGGCCGGGGCTTCGTTCGGTTTGTAGCGTTTCTGGGGCGGAAAGGGGGTTTGTGTTGATGGCGCTGTTTCTCCGACCCAAAGAGATTGTGCGGCAGATATCGTTTCTTAGACTGACTGATACCGAGCGAAACCAGGACCTCTAGAACGGTATCCGTGTACTGTATTCCCAAGTCTTACATTCCAGACAGCCGTCACTGCGCGTGCTCGTGTCCTGTCTTGAGCATGTAGTCTATTGCCCGGCTACCTGACTAGGCTACCTATCCTAGAAACATGGCCTGGCTCGTCTCGCCTCCCCAGCCCCTGAACAACAGCAGTAGCACCAGCACCGCCGTCGGCCTCCCTGATGGCCGCCGCCTTCCGCTTCTCGTCGAGGAAATCAACTAGGTCCACCATGTTAGCGCACGCCAGCATGGCGCTGCGCCCCGCCCGCCCCAGCAGCGCCCGCTTGTTGGGCCCCATGCCCGGCCCGCACATCTCGCCGACGTGGTGCTGCACCAGTTTTAGGGGTAGCGGGCACCGCGCCGCGTACCGCATGAACGCCTCGACCGCCGACCACGGGCACGCGTCGTGGCCCGCGTACAGCGCCGGGTTGGCCAGCAGGGCGCGCGCAGACATTAATCCCGCGAGCTTGGGCACGTTGAGCAATGGTGTCGTTGTTGTGTCAGTGGTGGCGGAACTGGTAAAGGTGGAATAGGGCGACGCGAACGGCAGCGCGCTGAGCGCAAACACGTCCCCCGACACGAGGATCGGCACGCGGTCGCCGAATGTTGATGTCAGCAGCGACAGTGCCTCTACGTTGATGGGCGTGCTGGACGGCGTCGACCGTGTCCGCGGGTGGATCGTTAGGAAGTCGACGTGGCGGTCGTGCTCGGGGCCGAGCACCGTCGTGATGAAATCCATCGTCTTGCTGTTTTTTTTATAAAGTGCGTGAGTAACAACATATACCCCTTTCTTCCCCTTTGTCTCGGGGTGAATTTTGAGTCTTCCTAGTCGTGTAGGATGAATGGATGGATAGCAAGAAAGAGGGCCTAACTCACCGCAGGTCCTTGTGCACTCGGATCTTGACGCTGACGCTCCTCCCCCTAGGGCTGTCCATGTCCTTGTCCTTGCCGACGGCCCAGCCGTCGCGACGCAGGTGCTCGCGCGTCTCGACGACCATGTTGCGGACCAGCTCGCGCCGCTCCATCAGGGCAGCGCCCATAGTCTCGGCGCACGCCCACGACTGCGGACAGCCGCAGTTCAGGTCGACGCCGCTGCTAAAGGGTGCGACCAGCGACGACGCCCGTGCCAGCTCGAGCGGCGAGTTGGCACCGAACTGCACAATGGTCGGGGGCTGGGGGCCCTCGGTGGACACGGTGAAGTCTTTTGGACATGTGTGTTAGTTTGATAAGGTGATGCGATGAAGAGGGAGGGTGCTGGCGCCGACTTACCGCTGTCTCGGGCGAACTTGTTTCGGTTGAACTCTTTGGCCAGGATCATGGGCGTCCAGCAGAGGTCGGTGCCATATGCAAAGACTGTGTGGCGGAAGGCGAGCTGAACGGTAATACTCATCAGACTTTGCTTGTTCATTATGAGACTAAGGTGGTTGTGACTACCAGGTAAGTACTTGCCTTGCTATATCTCACCATCGGCGCCGACGTGTAGAGAAATCTCCTTTCCTTTTTGGCCACATCGAAGAGTTTGAGGGGGCTGGACTCGGTCAGGTATTGTGGTATTCAAATACTCAGGGGTGAAAAGGGGTTCACTTTCTGTCAGGTGAAGACAAGGACAAGGAGAATGAGGTGACAACTCATGGATGAGAAAGACAGGAAATGCGTTCTTACTGAACATGGCCAAAACCGGTAGGGTCTGCCATGACTCTGTCGAGATCAGGGCTCAGAGTTGAGACGCCTAACCAGAATAGTTGAGAAAATAACGAATGTGGAATGAGTTGGCGGATGAGTGTCGGGTTCCGAGAGGACACACCTAGGTGTGCACCGGATCTGCGGCAGTCTGCTGTATGATGCAGATCACGCAGAGAGAAGTTAAGAGGGGCTTGAGACTTGAGCAGAAGTGAGAGACGAGCAGCCCATTATCCCAAGATTTCCACGAAGTTATCTGTCACCCCGACTTTTCCTTGTCTGCAGTCTTTGGGAGTGGAGATTCCAGATCTTGAGTTTAGGTCCTGTCGTTTACAGAGGCAAACGCCCCGTAGCCCTTAGTGGGATGTCCTGTAGGTCCTAAAAGGCGCTGATTGGCCGCCTCAAGACCGCCGTTTCGCAGCGTCGGGTAGGCATGGCTAACGGCCCAAACTAGCAGGAACCACCCGTAACGTCCCTTCCGTACAGCACACTTGGTACCCGATGACACGCCCACGAGTCCATTACTGTGTAGGTAGATTTTTCTGGGGATTCTGAGGCCGTCTGGAAGCTAAAAGACGGGAGTGCCCGCGGGCGGTGGCATCGAAATTCAGTCTCCGAGCCCGGTGGTACCTTACCTTCCATTTACTTGAAAGTTCATTGCGGGCACGCGAGTCATTCTTTCGACTAGGCGTCATTTTAAGGTTCGCAGCGTCTTTGGCTCTGGCATGCACAGCGTGTTATTACATGGCCGCCTCATCTACAGATACAAGTCGATGAGCCACCTCTTGTCGCTGCAACGACTAATGGGCCGCACAGTCGAGGACGACGACGCAATGGGCAATCCGGTCATCGGGCTGCTGGGGGGCGGGCAGCTAGGACGCATGCTGTGCGAGGCGGCCAACCCGCTGGGGATTGACATTGCCATCCTCGACGGCAAGGACGCGCCGGCCAAGCAGGCGCACAGCACCGGCCGCCACGTCGCCGGCTCCTTCAAGGACCCCGCCAAAATCCGCGAGCTCGCCGCCCGCTCCGACTACCTGTCGGTCGAGATTGAGCATGTCGAGACGGATGTGCTTGAGGACATTGAGAAGAATGGCGTCGACATCAGGCTCGCCAACGGCTCCACCGTCACCCACCGGCCCCCCATCCACCCCTCGTGGCGCACCATTCGCCTCATCCAGGACAAGTATCTCCAGAAGGAGCACTTCGCCGCCAGCGCAAGCAAGATCCCCATTGCCGCCCAGCTAGCTGTCGAGTCTGGCGATGCCGGCCTCGCCTCGCTCCAGCATGCCGCCAAAGAGTTTGGCTTTCCCTTCATGCTCAAGGCCCGCAAAGGGAGCTACGATGGCAGGGGCAATTTCAAGGTCGATAGCGACGCCGACTTTGCCCCTGCCCTCGCCGCTCTGGGAAAGCTGCCCCTTTACGCCGAGAAGTGGGCCCCCTTTGTGAAGGAGCTTGCTGTCATGGTCATCAGGACAGAAGACGACGAAGGCCATCTCAGGAACTGCGTTGCCTACCCCGCCGTCGAGACAGTGCACGAGGACAGCGTGTGCACCAAGGTCTTCATGCCCCCCAGGGACGTCGCAGAGAAAGTCTGCGAGGACGCCAGAGCACTGGCCTGCAACGTCATCAGCACCCTGTGGGGTCGCGGCGTCTTTGCCGTGGAAATGTTTGTTCTCGAAGACGGTAAGACGGCCTCGGCTTGTGTTCGGGGGGGTTTCGTGAGATCTCGACACTAATAAGATTTAGGGTCCCTAGTGGTCAACGAGGTTGCTCCCCGCCCGCACAACTCGGGCCACTATACAATCGAGGCCGTGCCTTACATGTCGCAATATAAGGCCCAGATATACGCCGTCCTGGACCTCCCAATCCCCGAGACGCTGACACCTAGGGTCCCCTCGTCCATCATGCTCAACATACTGGGAGGTGCTGCGCCAGACTCCCACCACAGACTGGCACGGCTGGCGCGGTCCGTGTACAGTGATAGCATGGACGTCTACTTGCACCTCTACGGGAAAGAGTCAAAGCCCGGCCGCAAGATAGGCCACATCACCTTGACGGGGCTCTCGTCCATCGAGGAGTTGGAGAAGGAAGCTCGACCTTTTATCAAACTGGTCGACACTATCAGGAAAGAGCGGCTCGACGCCGTGTCGGAGCAACTCCGCCCTCAGGCGGAGCCCTCGATTGACGTGTCCGAGAAAAAATCTCCAGAGACACTAAAGAGCTCCAAGTCCGAGAAGAAACCAATCCGGCCTGAGACGGGCAATCATGTAGATGGGCCCTCAGACAAGCCTCTGGTGCTCGTGACGATGGGCTCCGACTCGGACCTCCCTGTGCTGAAGGCCGGGCTGGATATTCTCAAAGATTTCAAGGTTCCGTATGCCCTGGACATCACCTCAGCTCACCGAACACCCAAGTATATGATGCGTGTCGCCGACGAGGCCGCAGGTAAAGGCATCAAAGTAATCATTGCCGCGGCCGGCGGAGCCGCCCATCTTCCCGGCATGCTGGCATCGGAGACGCCGCTGCCCGTCATTGGCGTGCCCGTCAAGGCCACGCATCTTGACGGCATGGACAGCTTGTTGAGTATCGTGCAGATGCCGGTAAGTTTCATAACCTCATCCACTAAGCAACCCAGGCCTTGTTTCTGACCGGTGGTCTGTGTTCTCGGGAAATATAGAGGGGAGTTCCCACCGCTACGGTTGGCATCAACAACTCAACCAATGCGGCCCTGCTGGCCATCCGTATTCTCGGCGCTTTTACCCCCCGCTACCAGGAAAAGATGCGGAAGTACCAGCTCGACATGGAGGAGGCCGTCATTGAGAAGGGAAATAAGCTTCGCACGGCAGGCGACACCGAGTATCTCGTCGAAATGAAGGGAAAGTCTAAGTAGAATATGAGCACATGTGTAGTAGATAGAGCCATTTAGCGTTCTTGACGTCTTTTTTTATACTTATCTCAGGTATCTGCAGCGACGCGAACCTGTGTTGGGACACGGAAGTTGCTGTCTAGCGGAGATATTTGGTTTGCAAAGTCAGCCTGTCCTCGCCTGCTTTGTTACCATGAACCGACAACTAGGGCTGGAAAATGATCTGTGTGTCCAACGCGATTAGGGAGTATTCATCGCAACTAACGTCTACTGAGGAAGCCTCTGGGGAGAAACGGCTTCCGTAAATGTCTGGCGTGTCGCCAATTTTCCACCAAATGTCCCTGGCACCGCGACTTGCCCGGGCAGATGCTGGACCAACAAGGTGACCAAATGAGCCCACTTCTCAAGCCGGAAGCGCATGTTTTGACCATGGATTGCCGAGGACGAACGATTTTGCGTGTGTGTGAGTGTGATTGAGATGGCGATGTTGTCGTTTATTTAAAAGGGGGTAGGAGTCCTTGTCCGGAGACCCCAAACGACCTTGGAGGCTATGGCAAGCCTTTCATTACCCACAGCCAGCATTCAGTCTAATTTATCTGACTGGGAATTGTTGATATGTGAGTTTTGGTGGCGAGTTTACTCATTTCACACTTTGCGAACGCTCCCCCTTCTGAGCTGACTCGGCAACTCGGCAATAAGTCACGAGCGGATATCACATCACTAACTAGATGCCCAATCAGGTAAGCAGGTAGGCAGGCAGGCAGACAACGAGTACTGTACGAAGGGATTATTTCCCATAATTATTCTGGTTCTCGATTCTTGCTATCCGAAACCATCCTTGGCTCAGGCTGGCTGGCTGGCTGGCGGTTGTTGGGTATCACGTCGGTACCTACTTACCCACCTAATTCGGTATGATAAGGCACTCAAAAGTCGGGAAGGAGAGGGGGGGGGGGGGGGGGGGGGGTTACTTGGCAAGGAGCATGCGGAAAGTAAAGCAAAAATCCGGCGAACCAAGAACAAGAATTTTGAAGTTGGGGTTGTGGTTGTGATTTGTCTGTCTGTCCTATTCTCCTATTGGGGATATCTCGGGCCTCTTGATATCAGGAGATGACTGTGGTTGTGACTGGGAGAGAGAGACCCCACTGTTGTGCAATTCTGTCCACCTTTTGTGAGAATAAGAGAAGAGGAAGAGGGGAGGGCAGGAGCTTTTGGGTCCGCCTTTCATGTCTGACGTTGTATGTATAGGAAAATGATGAAAGGAAATGTATTTGAAAAGGACTAAACAAGCCGCGGCGCAGGGAAACTTTTCTATCTAAACTAGCTATCACCTCCTAGGTATGTAAACCAACTGAGCTACCGGTCTGCTGTTGGGTGCTTCAGCTGCTAGGGCCAAACTCAACCTTAGTAGCGTCAACGGCCTCGTAGACGACGTCGACGGTCATGTAGTTCTCGATAGTGATGGCGGAGGCTGCGTCATTTCAGTCAGCAACAGTATCAAAAGAGAAAAGGCAATGGAGGAAACGGAGGACGGGAGAAGGGAACTGACAGTCCTTCCACTTGACGCTCCAGTCGGACCCGTCGGGCCCGGTGGGGAAAGCGACCCAGCCGCCGGCCTTGCCGGCGTAGACGACAGTCTTCTTGGCGGTCGACGAGCCCAGACGGAAGGCCGTCCAGTCGCACGTGGTGCCCTTGGGGAAGTTGCTGGCGGCCGGGTTGACCACGTCGGAGAAGTCGAGCAGCCCCTGCTTGCCCACGAGCGCCAGCGCCCGCTCCTCCTTGCCCACGGGGTATGTGTGCAGCTCGACCAGGTTGCTGCTGCTGCCGCTCGGCACCGGGATGAAGCGCACCACCGACGAGTCCTTGAACACGCCCACCAGCGCCCCGTTCACGCCGAGATACTGCCCGTCGAGCGCCTTGTTTCGTCTGCGGCCGCCCCGTGTTAGTGCCGTGAGCTCAAAGTGGGATGGGTAATGGGGAATGGGGAGGTTACGCACGATGAGAGGCGCAGCGTGTAGATTTCTGGCTGGCCGAAGATGGGGCTTGCTAGGCCGGTGGTGGCCAAAAAGGAGAGGGCGAGCGCCTGCCACTTCATTTTGTATGACGTGATTGTTTTGTTGTTTTGTTGTTTTGTTTGCTTTGGCCGAGGTTCAGACGTTTGAAGTTGTGTGTGGATGGCAGGGAGGATTGGATATGGATGGATGGATGGGTATAATACCTTGGCCAAAGGGTGTGGAGGTTTGGTGTCTATATCCTAATTTCTCGTGGTCGGTGTTGAGGAGGGGGGCGACTTCTTATCCTTTTTTTTCTCGTTCTCTCTTGTCGTGCTGCTTCCTTCGATTGCTCCTGGTCCGATTTCTTCTTTTCCCTACTTCTCCTTCCACCAAGAGCCGTGTCCGTTCAAAAAAGGTCTTGTTTCGTTCCTTTGCCTCCCCCCTTAGTGATGATCCCGTCACCCTCCTCCTCGTCTGGCACACCAACGTCACATGTTTGGTGGCCTGCTTGCTGTGTGTAGGTGAGTGGCCATCGCCCTCGCCCACAGAAATTACATTGCGGTGCCAGGCTTGGCTCGCCTGTCTGCAATTAAGCCAAATTGTCACGGCTACGCTGGTGAATTCTTCCGCTCTCACGGTTGCGCCTGGGCGTCCTCACTTCGGAAATCCCACACTCACAACCACACCCACTCACGCTCTGCCCGCGCTTCTCTCCGCAAAGTAGGGTGTGGGGGCAATTGAAGAGAATAAGCAACAGAAAGAAAAAGTGACATAGTAGGTAAGCTATCTACCTGGTTAATTGCCGAGTCCCCTAAAAGCTCATGGATGCTTATTTTTAGCAGTTCGGCTTCTGTTGTGCTCTGCCCCCCAGACCTGGTTGATGTCCATGGTCTTCATTAATCTTCATATGTCTCGATATTTGCCGGGCCTGTTGTGGGGTGCCGCAGCAGAGGTCGATCTCGGTAGAGCTGGCTTCTTTACTCTTGCCTTTGTATGGGTTATGTATGTGCATACAAAGTGTCGGATATGCACCTGGCACCTGTAGGGCCGAGTCACGTTTGTCCCATCGTGCATGCGCACGCAGCTGAATTTAACATGGAGAGGTGCTAAAATAGCTGCAGGCTCTTTCAGGTTGGGTGTTTTATTTTGTTTCGTTCTCGATGGTGCTTTCCGTCGGTTCTAAAAAGGCACCCAGGATTGATTGTAAATCTAAACGCCCAGGTGGCTTCCTCTGCATCGAACTTTGGGGTCGAATCGACTTCCCTCCTTCACGGGATACAACGCTTGGCTGCCGAACCAAATTCATCTGGTCGTTGCTTCCTTCCTCTTCCACAACGGACCGCAGAAACCGCGGCCTCGCAAACAATTAAAGTTGATAGTAGCTGGCCACCTGTCTCCTTCCGTCTCCTTCTTTTTTGCGTTCCTTCCGCGAGCAGCCGTGGCCAACTGTGACGCCGTCGCATTTCCTTAACTCCATTCTTCTCCTTGGCCATGAGGCTCTCTCGACGCCCACCTCACGATATTAAAGACCCCTCTGGGTCTCTGCAAGCTTCGGAGCAGTGTTGTGGGTTGTGTACCTATTTCAGGAACAATCCGACGTCCGCCCCTTCTTGAAGTAGCCTCGGTGCAGCAACGCCAAGTCTCCATCCTCCATCCCCCAGACACACGCCCCTTTCTTCCCCAGATCAAGTCAAAGGAAAAGGGTTGCTCTGGGTAGCAGCCGTTGGCTCAATGCCCCTGGGGACACGCCACAACACGCACCCTCTTCTCCACTAGACGTAGGGTAGCTAAGGTAGCCTACGGAGAATTCTTTGTTTGGTGGTGGTCAACTGTCACCATCCCTTTGGAAGCCTTCCACTTCCAGTTCGGTTCCGCAGCCCCGAGTCCGGGGAAGGGCGGGCCCGACGGACCTAGAGGGATAGACCCCTAGGGACCTTAGCTACGTACGTCACTACCTCTTCGGAATCCTCTCCCTTTTTTTCGTTCCCTTTTTCAGAATCCGAACAACTCACTTCCTTCTCTGTTCTCCTTCTAGAAACAGTAGTGCGTGCATTGGCCGTATTGCTTCCGCCTTGGCTCACCCCACACATATATGTTCTCCGCTGGTGTCCAAACGGGTGAATAGGAATTGGATATGAGGGAATCCTCTCCCCCCTCCATAAATACCACAGAAGCTCGCTGCCGAGTGGCTGACAGCGAGCCGGGTAAACACAGGGTATATACCCCAACTGACACTAGATCTAGACGAAACGTAGCAAACCTCTTGATAGCAATTCTTGATATTGCCCAGATAAATAATAGAAAAAAAGAAGAATCGCCAAGCTGAGACCAGTTTAGGATCGCTGGTTTAAGCCGAGGAGTTGGACATGGACATAGACATACTATTGCATCCCGCAAACCAAGTTGCGACGTTCTATCGTCATACTATACTATTTCTCTCATTTAGTTCTAGTGAGAGATGTGAGCCCCTTTTATCCTAGCAGAAACAAATATCTATATCTCTCTGCCCTTGGTCTGCTGCATGTATTCTCGAACATATCACCCCGCAAACTAACTCTGAGCAGCATTGTCGACCCCTTTTTGCACCTGAAAATATCATATTCCCAAGATACAATGCAGCTCTTCAAAGCCTCTTCGCTGTCGTGCGCCCTTGTTGTCCTCCTCGCGGGCAGACATGTGGCTGCCGCCCCGAGGCCGCAGGGAGAAGAGTGCGAGCCGCGTATCTTATGCATCGACGGCATCAACAAGTGCGGTGTTCGCTATGGCGGGTAAGCAAGCAGCTCTCACTTACGGACACGGCCCCGTTCTTTGGTCTGTCTAACCAACGCACCTCACACGGGGGGAGAATAGCTGCTACGACGTCTGCGACAAGGCCGCCAGGCCCAGCGCGCCCCCGTGCCCGCAGTTCACAACAATAACAAGCATCTTCCCCATAACGTCGACGACGGCAACTATCGTGACCCAAACCCCACCGGCCGAAAACAACTGCTCCAGCCAGACCGTCTGCTGGGACGGCATCAATTCCTGCGGCATGACCTACGGAGGGTGCGTGTTGACCCCCCCCCCCCCCCCTTCTCCTAACACTCGAGCGGTGAAACTGATTTTTTACCTTTCCTGAAAGATGCTTTTCGGCCTGCAGGCCGTGGCCCACGTTTGCGGCGCCTCCGTGTGCTACCACCGAGCCGACGGTGACGTCGGTGCCCGGCAGCCTGCCTACGCCGGCTCCTGTCCTTTAAAAAGAAAGAAAGAAATGGGATATCGGGATTGGATGAGATGAAAAGGGGGCTGGGAGGAGAGGGGGGTAATGAAAAGAAAGTTACTTCCCGGTCTGTAGGAGAAAAGAGTGTTGAAAAGGGGTGGTGTGTGTATATGGAAATACGTAAATACAGCAAAAGCAGAGAGACATCTAAATATCCTCTTAGAGAGCCAGCCATGCTCACTCGGTACGGTACGGCGGTTGTCAGGCTTTCTTTCTTTCTTCTTTTCTTTCTTCTGGCTGAAACCCGAAACACGTGGGATGATACAGGAGAAGTGGGCGGCTGAGATTCTTCACGAGGGCATCAGATGACGATACCCTGCCTCGTCTGCAGCCGAGCGGACATGGTGAGAGAGTGTTGATTGGGCGTGTAGCACGTACGTTAGCAGACTGAGTGAAGTAGCATGACGTCTTTTCATACAAGACGTGAATAAGCCACCTGATGATAATTCATATGAAAATAACGCCACCTCAACCTCGATAAGACAAATATAAGGCAGCTATCAAGGGACTTCCTTAATGGTAGCAACCCCCAAGAACTCTCTCAAAAAAAAGTCATTTCCTATGTGCTGGTACGTACTGTGACAAAGTAAACTCTAACTATGCAGGAGAAACCGAGGTACAAGTTTACAACATCTATAAAAGTCCGCAGCAATGTCTGCGTATGTGTTTCAGCGGTGCCCACCGCAATCTTCTTCTCTCTCCCACCACCACACCATTTCTCCCTATTTGGTACTTCTGTTTTTTACCCTTAACCCAACCATTAAAGCATCCCCGTTTGCAATCTTCTTTCCCTCTCGTCTTCTCAAAACGCCATCTCCTTCTTGATCTGGGCAATGGCCAGGCCGGGGTTGAGGCCCTTGGGGCACGTGCGGGTGCAGTTGAGGATGGTGTGGCAGCGGTACAGGCTCATGGAGTTGTTGAGGGCGTCCTTGCGCTCGGCGGTGCGCTCGTCGCGCGAGTCGGCCAGCCAACGGTACGACTGCAGCAGCATGGCCGGGCCCAGGTACTCCTCCGAATTCCACCAGTACGACGGGCACGACGTCGAGCAGCACGCGCACAGGATGCACTCGTAGAGCCCGTCCAGCTTCCTCCGGTCCGCCTTGCTCTGTCTATACTCCTTGCCCTGTTTCCCGGAAAGAAATTAGCGTCTGTCAGTCCCGCGTGACACTCTTCCCGGCATGCGCAGTTTTGCAAACAACAAGTGGGAGAACTCACGTCGGGAGACGGTGTGTCTCGCTGCAGGTACGGCTTGATCGACTTGTACTGCTTGTAGAACTGCGTGAGGTCGGGTACCAGGTCCTTGACCACGTACGTGTGCGGGAGCGGGTAGATCTTCATCTCGGCATTGACCTCGGTGGGAATGCGGCCTGTTCACGTCGTGCCCCAGAGGGACCTTCTGTAAGCGCGTGTTCTCTTCGCCCTTGAGGGCTTGCCACGTCACCGAAGGCTGTATATCTCCCCATTCTGTTCTCCGTCTGCTGATTCGAGCCTGTGCTGCGCGACAACAACGACAATGACAAAAAAAAGGCGCCCCTCCTCTTCTCTCCGTATCGAAGGCTTTTCTCTCCGTCTTAGGACTTACAAAGGCAGGCTAGGGTGTTGGTTCCGTTGATGTTCATGGCGCAGCTCCCGCAGATGCCCTCTCTGCAGCTGCGGCGGAAGGTGAGGGTGGGGTCGAGCTCGTTCTTGATGCGTATCAAGGCGTCGAGGACCATGGGGCCCGTCTTGTTGAGGTCGAGGGAGTAGCTCTGCATGGTGGGTTTCTCGGTGGGCGTGTCGGGGTTCCAGCGGTAGACCTGGAACGTCTTGATGCGCGCCTTCTGGTCGCCCGACGCAGTCTGGCTCTCCTGCGCGGCGTCGGCCAGCTGCGCGAAGCCGCGGACGGGGGCGGCGGCGGCGAGGCGAAAAGCCGGGCGCGATGTCGCCGAGCCGAAGAGGCGGGCGGCGCACGAGGAGCGGAGAGCTGCCATTGTGGCTGTGGCTCGAGAGCAGGAGGGATGCAATCAATTCGAGGTTCTGGGGATGCCAATTGAGCGAGCCGCTTGAACACTGCGACTTGTGCTTCTTCCTGTCGCGCAGGTACCGGGTAGGTGGATGGGTGGTCGGTCGGGATGCGGAAGTGGGATCGAGAAAAAGGCCTCGGTCTGCTGCTGTTGGTGGCGTGGCGGAGGACCGATTGACGACCTTTGTCGGGTCGGAACTGCATCATCACCTGGGTCGCCCAGTTAGCCGGCACACCTCGGCAACCCCTGTCCAATCATGTGCCACCGAATTCCAATTCCACCGCGCACAAATCAGAAAGCCGGCCGCCCCCGATGTAGTGACAAATGCGGAAAGGCTAACTGGGCCCCTGTGGGGAACATGCCGGCTTAGCTCCCGCTGGGCCAGCAGCATTCGGGACCGCTGCAAAGTTTCGACATTGGATCACCATCAGGAGGCTGCATCACTTGCACAAACGCAAACCGTATTTACTTGTGGTATACGGTAGTAGGTGGCGATAATAACAGGGTCTCTCCGCTAAAGATTCCAACGGCCGATGATAGCTCGAGCGCTCTGAATCTCTGTAGCCCTCCCCGAGTTGCGCCATTCCTCTGTTTTTTTGGCCTTGGCTCACAAGCTCTCAACCACGACAAGGTGGAGGTTTACTGCAATGTATTTCTCAGTCCCGCCATTTATCCTCAACTGCATCGTAGCCCAAGACATTGGGGTCGATGTTGAGGCTCTTAAGCATCATCAACATCGTGAAATCCTAGCAATAGTCAGCCTTCTCAAGTGTTACACGTAAAAAAAATTCAACGTAGGGTAAACAAACCAACTCGTCGCCCTCTGACTCCTCCTTCCCACTCCCGCCGTCCCCTTCTTCATCAGCACGCCCGCGCAACGCTGCCTCGCGGCGGACGTCGTCGTCGTCGTCGTCGTCGCACCTGCACTCCTCATTACAGTCCCTCTCGTGATCCCGCCGCGTCGCACCGCTCCCGTGGCCATCGCCATCATCAAACCCCGCGAAGAACCCTTGCTGCTGCTGCCTGCGCGTCTCGCGCCAGGCCTTGCCGCCGCCCATGCCCGCGACGCGCCCCTTGATCAGCTCGAACAGCTCCTCGGCAGCCTGCTGGCTGGCGAACTTCCACTTGCCCACCAGCTCTCTAAGCTCGGCGTCGATGATGCTGGGTCCTCCGTCGCCGGTTGGTGCTGTTGGTGGTGACTGTCGCCGCAGTCTCCTGCTCTGCTCAGACTGTTGCTCGATGCGCTTGGCCTGCCGGACGACGTTGAGCTCCTGCTGCAGCTGGCGCACGTGCGCGCCCGTCTCCCGTTCGGCTTGCCGCATCCGCTCAAGCAAGTCCTCGGCGTCGTAGTCGTCGTTGTCATCCACGTCTCCGTCGCGCCGCAAGACTTGCCCGCTGCCGCTGCTCTTCTTGCTGACTTTCCCAGCCAGCAGAGTTTCCAGCCTACTGTTGCCGGATCTCGACGCAAGGCTGCTGCTACTGCCGCGCATCGAAGGCTGGTTCAGCGGCGAGCCCCGCGAGGCCGACGCTGGTGTCGAGGGCCACGCGCCGTGTCCTCCTCGCCGAGTGGCGGGATTGGCGCGCGGGGTGCCCGCGGTCGCTACTGCTCGTGCTGCTGCCTCTGCACCCGCCGCTGCCCGCGCAACGTTGGGGGAAGCATTGGCGGCGCCTGCCCTCGTCCCGTCATCTCCCTCGCCGGCCGTGGCAGCCTGTCTGCTGATCATGGGCGAGCGGAAGGGCTTGCGCAGCGCGACGTTGGCGGCTTCGGCGCGGCGGCGCTTGTTGGCTGCTGCCGGCCCGGGGGTTTGAGACGATGAAGACATGGGTGTGTGAGACGGATCATCATCATTCAGCTTTTTTTGCTAGTAGTAATTGGTATCTCCCTGCCCAGGCAGGTTGAGGTTGCGGCAAGCGTTAAAGTAGGACTTAGAATAGACTTTTAGACGGCCTGGCGATTAAGCAATCAAGTTCACGATCCGGCCATGTTTCATACACCTCGCGGCTGTCAGGAAGGGAGGTGCCAGTCGCTCTTAGTTTGTGTTCAGGTTCGACCAGGGTGAGGGAGGCTTGTGGAATTATTAGGTTGAGAGCGGATGATGACAACTTACAAAACGCCACTGTGCAGATGAAAGGGAGCAAGTGTTCACACTGTTGTGTATTGGTAACCCTAACCCTATCGCCGATTCCATACAGACTCCATACAGTGCTCCGGACGAATCCTACCTACATCACGTCTTTGAACAGCTCGAAATAATGCTCGACAATTTCGCGTTTTATAGAGATTTCATCCTGGGATAGCATGCGTGCACGTTCGAGAATCAGCCAAGATAAAAAGTGATTCAAAAAGTCTGTCTAATGCCTCGCCTCTCTAACGTCGTAACACTAAAAAGCAAAATACAAATCTCGTCGCCATGCTAAATAAATTACACGTCACCTAGGCGCACTCATGACATTCATATCCTCATTCATATTCCCCCCTTTTACAACTTCTCGCCCTTGGCCCAGGCCGCGCGGCCGTACTGCAGCGGCCACTTAACCTCGACGCCGAGCTGGTGCGCCGCCCTGAGGACAAACTCTGGCTCCTTGAGGAACTGGCGCGCGACGAGCACGAGGTCGGCCTTAGTCTTCTGCCCGTGCTCGCCGTCGACATCCACCAGACCCTCATCATCAGTCTGAACAACGCGGCGGGCAATCTCAGCCGTGTTAACAAACCCGACCGCACCGATGAGCAGCGTCTTGCCGGCGGCACGGACAGCATCGCGGATCTCGCTGGCGAGGTCGATCTGCACGGTGGGCGTTATCTGCATGCGCTGCTCGGCGTTGTTGCCGGCGGAGCTGACGTCGAGCAGGTCGACGCCGAGGTCCGGCAGCAGTTTCGCGAGCCGGATGCTCTGCGCCAGGTCCCACGACTCGCCGCCCGTCCACTCCATCCACTCGGTCGCCGAGATGCGCACCAGCAGCGGCATCGTCTCGGGGATCACCGCCCGCGTCGCCTTGATCACGTCGACCAGCAGCCGCGTGCGGTTCTCGAAGCTGCCGCCGTACTGGTCTGTGCGTTTCTTTTTTCCCCAGAAGTGTTAGCAATCTCTAGTTTGGATTCCTGGGTGTTATGAGGCGTACGTTGGTGATGGGCGACAGGAACTCTGTGAGCAGATAGCCGTGCGCAGCGTGGATTTCTATCGTGTCAAAGCCGGCGCTGACGGCGCGGCTGGCAGCCTTGGCGAAGCTGTCGACCAGGCCCTCGACCTCGGAGACGGTCATCTCCTTGGGCTGGGGGAACTTGGGCGAGAACTTGATGGCGGACGGTGCCCAAACATTGTCGGGCCAGCCGCCCTGGGCAGCGGTGGCAGCCTCGCCGTGGCCGCGGCTCTGGGTGTGCCAGGGGGCGACGGTGCTGGCCTTGCGGCCGGCGTGGGCGAGCTGGATGCCGGCCTTTTGGCCCTGCGAGTGGATGAAGTCGACGATGCGCTTCAGCGGCGCGATCTGCGAGTCGGTCCACAGGCCGCTGTCCTCGGGCGAGATGCGGCCGTTGGGTGTGACGCTGGTGGCCTCGAAGATGGTGAGGGCAACGCCGCGCATGGCCATAGCCCCGAGGTGCACGAGATGGAAGTCTGTGAGGTGGCCATCGTCGGCCGAGTACATGCACATGGGGCTGACGGCGAACCGGTTCTGCAGCGTCAGCGACCGGAGCTTGAGCGGGGTGAAGACGGTCGGCGTCTTGGTGCCGGCGCCATTGTCATTGTCCGTGTTGAGCGCCGTTCCGACGGGCGGGTCCTGGGCTGGGGTGAAGAAGGGCACGCCGGGGGCCGCAACGGTTGCCGTAAGCTTTCGGACAGTCATGATTGGGTGTGGGGGTTTTTTGGGATGGATTTAGAGTGTTTGACAAGGTGCTAACAGCGTCCCCTGCCCGATTTATGCTTGTAATAATGCAAATGTGAGGTAAGCTTGGAATATTATGAAACTTGAGAGCGATATCGAGAATCCAAGATGTACTCACTTTGATATATATATATACCTAAACATAATTCCATCTGCAAAGGGCCACGGTTTTTTCCTTGTTGATTCCTAATCCAAGCTCTGCACCCCACTTACTGATTTCTAACGTGCTTCATCGGTACTCGGGAGCGAATTGCTCCGTACTACGGCGTACGCACGAGCATAATAGAGGGTGCATCGAACGCATCAAGCGGATTCGGCGTTTCAAGGCCCCCAATGAAATTTATTATCTAACAAGCAGCAGCCTTGAAATTCGGGACGGATTACTACTCGTTGGGCTGGTCGCTGAGCGAAGACCCTCTCGGCATTCGGTCTTCTGTTTTCTACTGGAGCCGTTGACGTCAACATGGTGGCTGCTTAGCTAACACCAGACCCTCTGCTCTCGGCATTCACAGGAGAGTCGGGTGTTGCTCTGAATATTCTCCGTCTCGACAGACCGGCCGCCACAAGGTGGCGTGGGCCTCGGCACGATTTACAGAGTGAATACAGATATATTCCGCAAGAACCAACAGCTGTGAATTTGGCAGCTTGGAACAAGCCCCGGCGCAGACGAGATATACAGAGCTATCGAGTAATCGTGCCGGGAATAAACACCCAGCCCAGTATCCGTACGGAGTATTGCTGCCAAATATTCCGTACCAGAGCCGGATACGCACACTGTCAACCGTGGTCGGAGGTGGCGTAATTGAATTACCGGCCGGTGTGACTGAGCCCCTGAGGCTCCGTCATCTCAAATGAATGTCGTTGAGAGTGGATTATGCATCATCTTGATAGCTAAAAGGAACCTGACAGATTGGTATCATCAACTTTGTTCCTCGAGATTTCGAATCGTCTTGGTGGCTGTCTGTAAGTTAGGGGGTTAGTCGGGGAAAGGTTGTCCCTCAAAACGACCACCACTCGACGGGGAAGGTGCTTGGGGCTTGGAGTCGACCTGGCCAACAATACATAGTACATGTACACCTCCCCTTGGGTTTGAAGGGTTAGTGCGATACAACCAAGCCACCACGTGACTTTTTGGTGAGAACCTGCTAGAAAAGTGACTTCAAACCCCCTGTATTTCCGGCTTATATCCCTTGTTCAACCCCCCTGCAAAGGTCAACGAGCTAACATTTCAAACCCCGGGGGAGGTGTAAGAGGCCCCCCTCCCCATTTCTTCTTGTTCTGGGCCAAAGATTGACTTCCTGTTTGTAACTTCCATTGGTTGGGTCGGCTCTTGGCCTGGGGTCTGAGACTAACTTTGCAGCTTAGACACGGGTATTTCAACACATGAAGAATTAAAACGACAGGCTTTGCAAAGCTGCGAACTACGGGTTCTCTGAATGTTTGCGGTGAAAGTTTATCACACACTGCGTATCCGTACTTACGCAGTGGAATGTTTCTCCAACAGCTGGCTGGGCTGGCTGGTCTGTGCCAACCTGCCTCGTGGCGGTTGGGACCGTTCGGCACGTCGAAAGGATGATGCCCTGTCGATCTCGGGGCTTAACGTCTTCATTCTCGTTATCATTGGCCACACGCAGCATGGACGCGGATTCAATGCAGGCAAGGAATTGAGGTGACACGAGGCAGCGGATGGCGAGCGCGCAGCTGGGAAGGGGCTCTCGTCGTCAGGGGCAGAACAAGGTGGGGTGTCATCAGGGGCAACAGGGCAGGGGGGCGCTCCTCGGGCTTGTCCGGTGCCGTCACTCGTCAGTGGTCGGAGTGGCCCCGGCAGACCGTGGCAACTGCCCAACGAGTGCATGTTAGCGCGTTTACTACTGCGAAGACTGTAGCAACGGCGGACTGTCACGTCAACTTCGAAACGAAACGAAACGCCGTTTCCGACCACGGCCCGACAGGGAGTCAATCAGTCGACTGTTGTGACTTGCTGGTGGCAAGCAAGCGAGGATGCAGGGCAGTTGTTGGGTGCCTTTTTGGCGACGTGATGCCTCGATTTGGGACCTAGCCCCCGTCATGGGTTCCTTCGGTTCCCTTAGGTTTCCCTTCTGGTAATCCGTGGATTCGGGTCTCACTCGCTCTTGGCCCAGCATGCGAGACGGAGAGAAATACAAAGAGCCAGCGCCGCGCTACGAATGCGCGTCGGGGATTAATTTCTCTGATTGATCCTGTTTCGTGATTCGTGTTTCTTTTGGGTTGTCACTTTGGTATCGTCGGCATCATGAGGTGGAGTAATAAACCAGAAGTTGTCGGGTCGTAAGTCAGACTGCTATTCTTTCTATTCTGCAAAGCATGTAGGGCTTCACGTGCTGACTCGTCCAGACTGGAAGGATGCGAGGCTGCTACCATCTTGGTCGGCCAGGAGCAGCGCGAGTTTAATCTGCACAAGAACCTCCTCTGTGAGACGAGCAGCTTCTTCCAAGAACAGCTCGAGCACCTCGAACATGAACAGACTCCAGTCCAAACCGCCCCTAGGCCCTCGTCTCCTTTACCATCACTATCGTCATCTTCGTCATCATCATCCTCCCCATCGCCGTCGCCCTTATCGGTTCCCGACCCGGCTTCATCGTCTTCGTCTTCACCGTCGTCTCCTCCCCAAGACAGTGACGACGATGACATCATGTGGCTGCCCGCCGAGAACGCCGACATGTTCGAGCTCTTCGTGCTGTGGCTCTACCAGAGGCGCTCCTTCCACAGCTTCCTCGATGCCGCCATCCAGAAGATCACCCCCGCCCAGTGCCGCTCGCTCCGCTTCAACCTCATCCGCCTGCACCTCTTCGCCGTGCTGATCGACCTGCCCGCACTCCAGGACGTGGCCATGGACGCCCTTCAAGACATGTACCTGCACCTCGACTGGGCCATGTCCCCGCAGTTCATCGCCTTCATCTACGGCGAGTGCCAGACCGAGCAGGCCTTCAGGCTGCGCAAGTGGGCCGTGGCTATGCTCGCTTGGACCCTGCACGGCGGCGACACGAGCGTTGCCCAGGCCGGCCACTTTGACCGCCTGTTCGTCGCCTTCCCCGGCCTTGCCGAAGAGTACCGCAAGCACCTGACCAAGATGGTCCAGAGCAAGGCCGACGTCCGCTTCAAGAACCCCCAGCTCCGCCTCCCCGTGAACAAGCTCCGGAACGGCGAGCGCTTTTTCGGCTTCCGCCAGTGCAGCTTTCACTCTCACCGCGCCACCGTCGGCGAGAGCACCTGTCCCCACCTACTCGCCACCATATCCTCCCCCGAGCTCCGCCCGGCAGCAATAGCGAAACCACAGTCCGACGACGTGGAGTTCGACGTCTCAGACACCGAGCAACTCATCTTGACCTCCGTCAGCGACCTGCAAAATATCTCGTTTCTCGACTTGTCATGAGAGAAGGCACGACAGGTGCAATTCGATTTTGTCTGGTAACAGGCCCTCGCCCTGACCCGAGGCTCACCATTATACGACGCCCCTCGCCTTCAACTACCTCAATGCCGTGAGGACTGTTTGATCCGCCGCCTTTGCCTCCGCTGGTTGGAAGATATAACTGCAAAAGTGCAGCAGTGTGTTCCCAGAATGCAAAATTCACAAACCCACTCGGCCCCCACAGGGATTTGATTCGGGGGAGTCCGGAGTCCCTAGCGACCAAGGGTGATGGAGAGGAGCGCAAAATCCGAGCCGCGAGATTGGCAGTCTGACCCGGTCCCCCGATCGGACCTGCTTAGGTGCTGGCCACCTAGGCTTCCGGGAAGATATGGCCATTACAAGAAAAGCCAATTCCCAGCAAGTACGTCGAGGGGACTAAGCATATCTACCCGGGCGAATATGAAATCCCCTCGGGATGTTGGAACTACATTACATGTTCGGCCGTGGCTGTAGAGTTAATCAGTAGACCTAATTAGACTAGATCAAATTACCCTCAGATGGGCCGATTCTATATTCACATTTCACTTGACACCGTGACGACAAGCAACGAGAAGCTAGGAGATGGCAAGCAAATGCGAATTGGCATCTATGTGTTTGTATTGCGTGTATCTCGTAATGTCCTAGAATGTAAAGGTTTCGTGTACGTACATGTAAAAAAGGGGCAGATGGGGGGGAAAGAAACCTGCCGGCCGGCTCCACTGTTTCGCGAAACAGGGATTCTAGATAGATACCCAGATATATAGATAGACAGATAGGGGATAGATGTGGTGTGGTGTGTATACCTTCCGACCTTTCCCTTGTACTATCTACTAAACAGAAACCTCCCCAGCGCCAGATCCAAGCCCCAAAACCGCCAACAGCTGGGTGAATCGAATGACCCGAAAAGGGGTCTCAAAAAAGGTCTCAAAAGGGGGGGAGGTAGAATTCAAGACAAGAAGAGAAAAGAAGAAGAGGAAGAAAAAAAATCGTCAGCGCGTGCCAACTTCCAGAAGCAGGGCAAAGCAAGGCAAGGCAGGCTTCCTGTTGCGTGTGTGTGTTCCTCTCGACCTCAACCGACGAAGTGGTTGGTAGGTTGCTAGCCTCGCCACTCAACAACAATAACCACCAACACGCAAGAAACGAAAGGGGCATAGGCAAGGCAAGGTTAAGGTAGATATATCCAGAACCAACGGTAGTGGATAGAAACAGACCAAGCCCATGCCCATGCCCATGCCCATGCCCGGTTAACGCTACACATAGACTCCCATCCACACAAAGAGAAAGACACCCACACGCGAAAGGAAACAAAGGCCCGGAATGAATAACGCTCTACGACGCCGGCGCTATGGCAAAGTAACTCGCAGCCTTGCCGCTGCCGCCGCCAACAGCAGCGTTGACATCCAGCTTAGCGGCCCCGAGGCCTGCCACGCCGGGCGTAGCCGAGGACTCGGCGCCAGTGCGCAGCTCGGCGATCTGAGCAGTGGACAACGCCGTGGGGAAATCTTGGCCAGGAGTCCCCGCAACATCGCTCGGGTCAAGCACATTGACGGACACCGACTCGGACGCAGCATCAAAGACGACAGCGACGCGGATCGGAGCGGCCGCGTCGAGCGGGCGGGGGAAGTAGTTCGAGTCGCCGCCGCCGGGCGACGCGTGGAACGTCGACTTGCACTTGTCGTCGCCGCTCTGCAGGACCTCGAAGACGTCGAACTCGCCGCAGTTGGACGTCCAGCACGAGCACGCGGAGTACTGCCCCGTGCGCGCGATCTTGGCGTTGAGCATCCACAGCGCCGGCATGTCGAACTGCGGCGCTAGGAACGAGCCGGCCGGCGGCGCCGGGTTGGGGTCTGTTGGCATGGAGAACTCGAAGAGGAAGGTCTTGTCCGCCCCGTCGAAGCCCTCTGTGTGTTGTGTTGGGTTAGTCCCTTTTGTCCTTTGCCTTTGAGGGGGTTTCGATGTTGGCCGCAAAACGGGTAAGGGGGAAAAGGGGGGAGGGCGGATGTGGAGAGGATACAGATGAGATGCAAAACAAAACAGCAGAAAGGTAAAAAAAACATACTGAACGCGGCAATGCCGTCCGGGAAGTAGCCGCAAGACCCGTCGTCGCACGGCTGGTCCGTCATGACGGTGTACTCGTGGGCCGACCAGACGGTGCTGTTGGCGAGGACGGCCGGTCCGGCCGAGCTTCCGCTCATGTCGCTGTTGGCGTACGACAGCTTGCCTCCCGGGCCAAAGTTGCCCAGGAATGTCAGCCCGTTGGCCTGCTGCGCCGCGGCGCTGTAGTAGCCCGTGCGGACATGGTCGCCGGCCGCGGCCGCGGCGGGCGCCTTTGCGGCCGGGGAGTTCTTTGCTGCGTTGTTGTTGGCGCTCTGGGCAGCGGGAGTCGGTTTCGGCGCTGCTGATGCCGGGCTGTTGTCGACTTTCGCCTCTGCGGGTACCGGAACGGGAGTCGGCGGCGTCTCTCCATAGTAGTTGTTGATCCATGACACGACTTTGCCGTCGATGGTCGCCGTGACCCAGACGGTCGGGTGGTCGGCGCGCTCCTCCACCGCCTTGATCTCCTCCCGCCTCCTTCTGTGACCGTGTGCGTTCTGGTGGTGGTGCTGGAGCTCGTTTAGGTGACGCCGGTTATGGTTGTTCTGCTCTGCACGGCGCTTGTTGGTCTTGTTCCCGGCCGCCGCCGCGTCGACCTCGTCCCGCTTCTTCTTCTGAGGCCCGGGCGTGTAGACGGCCAGCTGTCTGAGGGCCAATGGGCCCCGGAAGTGGAGAGACAACTGCTCGTTGAACGGCGCCAGCGGGCCCGAATAGGCCTTGGGCTGGAATTCGCACTGGCCGGTGGCGGAAATGCCGACCACGTCGTTGTACGTTCCTGAGCCTCCGAGGTTTGTATACGTGATTTGCTGGACAGGTGTGCAGAACCAGTTGCCATTTTGTTGGTAGCTGGTCTTCGCGCAGAGGTCCTGGCTTGTCGCGGCCCTGGAGACGACGGCGCCTGTCGCGCTGGCAGACGCCAGGATGGTTGTTAGGATGTTGTTCTTCATGGTTGCGATCGATCATAAAAAATAAAAATAAAAAACAGCCGTGTCTTGCGTTACTGAGTGCGCGCAGTCGCCTTTATGTTTGCCTGCCTCGCCTTGCCTTGCTACGTGCGTTTGTGTGTGTATGTTCGTGCCTGCTGAAACCGTTTGCTTTGGGGGTAGAACACGAGGCGAAGAAGAGAACGGCTCGCGCTGCTGTGACTACCTCAAGTGCTCGACGCTGTCTTGTAATTGGGAGGGGTTGTAAAAAGGAGTGTCAAAGACGACGTCAGAAGCGCAAGCAAACAGGCAAAAAGGAATGACCTGAAGAATGAAGGAGTGAACAACAGATGGCAGAAGAGTGAATGGCCTAGCACTCGGTGGCTGAAGCGAAGCAAGTTAAAAGAAACAAAGAAGGTGAGCCCCTGGGAACGAAAAGGAAAAAAAATCTGATCCGACCAAGTGCGGCGCAGGAGCAGTCCGAAGAGAAGGTGGATGAGGTCTGAGGCGTGGAATTGTAGGGCGGGAAGGTCAATGACTTGAACTTCACCAAGCTGGCTGACGTCAGGTGTCTTGAAGGGGGCCGTCGGAGGAGTGAGCGGCAAAGCAGAAACGAAGCCATCTGACTGGTTGAGCCTTGACGCCGTCAGCCTCCGCCCCCTTTCAGAATCCGCAGCCGAAGCCGTTTCATCCATTTCAGCTCAAGTTTGCAAAAATAACATGTTTTGATACTCTCGGGAAAATCGCAATTATCAACCGCTATGGTGGATGCTCACCGCGAAACCAGATGGGTAAAGCTTTGAGCCTCTCCAACCGCTATCAAGTGCGGGTGGTGATGGTGATCTGTTAGTAAGATCTTGGTGTCCTTGGCGGCATCAGCCGCTCTCGTCCAATCAGGCAGCCGATTCGGCATCTGGCCAAGAGAGTCGAGGGCTAGTGCCATCCCGCTCTGCAGAAAAACACCATTTCGCCACCGCTCGATGCAGTTCAGAGGCAACCAGTGCCGGCCTTCAATTTATTGCGGGTCGTCTTCCCGCCAGGGCTGTTGGCCCCTGAGTAGGAAGGACGCTGCCACATTACATGGCGAATTGGGTCACAGGCCTTTGCTGGAGCATCGCTGGAACAAGAGCTGTTGCGAACGATGAGATGACTGGAAAGACTGGCCTTGAGCGTCTGGTCCTGCTTGTCACTGAGCCGCATCACAGGAAGTAACAAATACTCTTTTGCTGGTGGTTCTGACACTTCAGGCAACAAGAAACAAGGAACAAAAACAAAAACCACACTGGTGTTCGTTGTCTTGCGAATTTAGCCGCCAAATACTCGCCGGGGAGCCGCCATGCCAGGGCAGATGCCAATCTGCACGGCACACTCTCGGCGCGGCACTGGCGAGTCCAGAACCGCGTAGCCGGATCTTCTAGAAGCGGTCCATATATTGAAACATTATGCAAAAGGATGCCGTCCCTCGCTTGCCAGATATAGACGGAGGAGGTGGCGAAAATTGACCAACCGCTAGGCTCGACAACAGACACTCGCCCATATGATAAACCAGGCTTTGGCTACTTCACCACCAGTCTAGCCATTTCTCCGACTGAGGTAAACCGAGAACAGGTTCGAGGAAGAGAAAGGTGGTAAATGGGAGACTGATACTCGCCTGTATAATACCTTGATGCGATGTCAATTGAGAGAACAGAGCCATGGTTGAAGGTGGATAGCAGCAAAACTGAGAGCCACTGAGAACACTATGACGAAGATGCCTTGGTCCTCTTGCCTCTGCCCCTGCCCCGCCCCCTGCCATTTCCCCTGGCCTTCCCTTTTGCGCCAGTCCGGGACTGCGGTTCTGAGTCGCCGTCGTCTTTATCCACTTCGTGTTCCTGAACATTGTCGTCATCGCCGTCATTGTCGTCTCCCTCGTCTAGAACCGCAGTCTGCTCGCGCGTTTTGCGCTTCTTCGACTTCTTGGTCCCCGAAGAAAAAGACATGACGGGAAGCTCGGTAGACATGCTGCCGGTGCCCGTCGTGCTTGATTTGGCCCGCAACTTGCCCACCGCGTCTGCCATCCGCTTGCTTCCCTTGGCCCGCTGACGAGGCGCAAATGCCTCCTTGACGCCCGCACCGACACTTCCCTCAAAGTATCTCGTGATGTTGCTCTGCGTGCCCTCCCTCTCGCGTTTGTTCATGTCCCTGATGACCGGCACCAGTACCTCGTCGGTGTGCTCCTGACTCCAGCCAATCGTCGACGTCAAGAACTGGCGCAAGCCATCTACATCGGGCACACCCCACTGAAACGGCTCCGGGGTGCTGTCGACCTCGGGCTGGAGGTAGGCATCAAACACCGCGGGACTGGGAAACCCTAGAGGCAAGAAGAGCTTGGTCGCCTGCGACTTCCGGAACTTTCGGCGGAAAGGCGACGAGGCATCCGCATCCTTAGGGCGGCCATGGCTCTGCACGTCTTTCCACCATTCCTTGAACGCCTCGAGTCCTTCCTTGCCGGGAAACTCTGACAGGATCTCCACTGCCGTCACGGGACCGACGCCCGGAAGCCCTTCGGTGTAGTCGGAACCGAGCAGCTGAGCAATGGCAATGAGCTGCTTGCGGGAGAGAGACAGCTCTTCCTCTAGATCCTTGGCCAGGTAACACTCTACATATTTGTTGCCGTTGAACATGTTTTTGTAGACGCGGGTGCCGCCAAACAGAAAGGTATCCGAGTCGTCCGTCACAATGCCATCGACCAGGTCCAGGCGCACGAGCTCGGCACACTGGGCTTCGGCCTCCATGGGAGCTGTGATGTAGGGGATGCCAAACAGGCGCAGCAGAGCCTGGCATTCTGTGACCATGACCTGCGTGACCTCATCGGCATCCCGGCGGTCTTTCTTCTGCTGGGTCCGCAGAGCTCGGAGCTCTGCCTCGTACGCCTCTTGGTTTTCACGCTGTGATTTGTTGTTCAGTTCGCTCGCAAAACGCGCGTGTTCTTGTGCCTCTTCTGCCAGCTGCGCGAGGAGTTCCTCTTCCTCGGGATCGCTGAAATCGTCAAATTCCTCAGGGCCAGGCGCCAGTGGGTCGAATAATGGGTCCTCATCAGTGGTGATGAGGCCATCAGCTGCCCCTTGCTGGGTATCAAGAACCGCGCCATCTCCAAACAACTCCCGCTCGATTCTGGCTTCTTCCGACTCTTGAGTCACATTCAATCCCGAAATAGGCGGATTTTGTGGCTCAGGGACAACAACATCCTCAAACTCGACGTCAGGATCTTCGTCGGGAGACGTAGAACGGGCAAACTTTTCCGATGCTGTGTCGGTAGCTTTAGCTTTACCGCGTGCCGTTAAGACGTCGTCGTCAAGGGATGGAAGACTAGCGCCAGGCTCTCTGGCGGTGAACTGCTTAGCAGGAGCTTGTCGGGCATAAAGGGGCGGAGGAGCGTCGAGGATCTCAAAGTCGCTGTTGTTATCATCAGAAGACTCAATCTGCACCACCAATTCATCCTGAAGTCGGCGTATGCGAAGGGCTTCTTCTTGAGCCATCTCCTCATCCTCTGCATCCATTTCGGTGTCACGCTCCTGTTGTTTCCTCAGGGACTCTCGGATATCGGTCGTGTCTGCGAGCCAAGGTGGCAACGGAAGAGGAGCGTCTTCTTCACGCAGCTTGGGAACCTCCCGGCCCTTGGTTTTATCCAGGACTATTTTCTCAAAACCCCCTGCGCCGTCGTCCGACTCGGCCTCCAGTTCTCTAGTTTCAACCTCGTTAAGTCTCTTTGGCTCCTTTTCCACCGCGGGCTTTCTCATTGAAGAGAACATGTTTCCCCAGTTGAGTCTCTCAAAGGGAAGCAGGCCGTCAAAAGGACTCTTCACGTTCGGTTTGATAGGGGCCTTCTCTGCCGGCGTTTGCGTCGTCGGCTTTTGTGCTTGTTTCTTCTTTCTGGCGGCTGCCAAGGCTGACTGAAGATCGACATCGCTATCGCTGCTCTCACTGTCTCGTCGGTGAGGGACAGTGGCGTTGGCCCTGTTATTCACAATGTGCGCAACCATGCGCCCGCTTGCGCTGACGATAGGTTTCGCCGGCTCTGCCGCTCTCTGGGTCCACACAGGCGCCGGAGCCTTCTCTTCGTCTTGGACTTCGTCATTCTGCGCCTCAACACCATGCTGGTTGTGAAGGGACAAGGCAATGGCACGATTGAGATCTTCATCTTCGTCAGCCAAGATGGCATCTTCGTCGTGGCCAAACAGATCGGCATCATTAGTAACAAAAAGATCGTCTCCGTAGTCGGCATCATCGGCAGAGTCTACCAGTCTTAACTTGGGCAGCCTGTTCACGCCCTCAATTGGAACGTCCTCAAACTCGATACCATCGTCCTCGTCGTCTTCGTCGTCGTCATTTTGCGCCTGGTACTGAAAGTCCAAAGCATCAACGTCTATAGGCTTGTGTATTTTACCGCTATCCTTGTCCCTGCTGACGACGCCAAGGGCCCAGCCGCCTTCAGCGCCCTCATTCTTGACGAGTATATACTCGCGATTTTTGTCGCCCGCGACACGTGCGTTGATAGTCAGATCCAGGCCCGTCATGCCCATCTCGGCCATTAGACGCTGGGTAAGGTTGTTTCTCTCCTTGACTCTCTCGATCTGGAACCGGGAGAAGGCCATGCGGTCTGGAAACATGCTGTCTAGCTGGTCTTTGCTCATACCCATTCTCAGGCGGCTCCGCAGCCGGGCAGCATTCAAGATGTTGTACCGGTCTGCCGGCGGCAAGCTCTTGAAGAACTCGCCGCTAAAGTCGATTTTGCTGAAGTCGTAGAGATTGATGTCCTCGCCGTTGTTGAACTGCCTCGCATACTCTTCAAGCTCCTCCACGCTCATGATGCGGGGGTCGTTGGGCTTACCCATGGCCTCGATTCCGTTTTCTAGCTCCGGGAGGTGATAGGCGTCTTGCTTGCGGAAGCCCCGCGTCTTCTGGCGCTCCTGCTTGGACATGCCGAGCTCTTCAGCGTATACGACGTTGTCCATGTCGGGCAGCTGCTCCTGCTCTTCGTCGTCGTCCTCTCGCGCGCCGACAGTTCCGGCAGCCTCGACGCGGCGCTTGCGCCTTTCGTCCTCCTCCTCGGCCAGGCGCTGCATCTGCACGGCGAGCAGCTTCCCAGCGGTGCGTGCGGCATCCTCGCGGCGGCCCTCGCGTCTGCGGCGACGGCCCTGCAGCGTGGCACGTTTCAGGGCGGGAGCACCGCCGTCAAAGACGAAGACAGGCCGGATGCCGAACCACAGCAGCTTGCAGATGCGACGGAAGAAGCCGACGACATGGCTGTTTCGGAGGGCGTTTCCCTCCTTGTCGCGGACGGCTTTGAGGAACTGGTATATCCAGATGGAGGCATCGACAGCAAGGCGCTTGCGGTTGAGGGTGGCGAGGTTTGTTGGGCGCGCGCACGGCTGCACCACGGTCCAGAGGCCGTTGACACCCATGATCAATCACTCACACCAGGCAAGACGATGCGATGCGATAATTCATTTGCGAGAGCAACACGGCCGAGACAAAGCCTCGTACTCGTCCGCGAGACAAAGCCAAGTCATCGGGGAGCTGAACTGCGTCGTTTCTTTGCTGTCACTCAAGGTAGCTTGGCTTCAGTTGCAAATGGCACTGGTGGTGGAGTGGCGTGACGACATAACAATCTGCAAGTAATAAAGTCAAGTCGCGATAACTAAAAGTTCACGCCGATGACTGATTTGCGGCATGTCGATCGGTCTTGCTGCCTGCCAGACCTACATCATGCATGAACACTTAAGCGGGGGCGAAAGCCGCGTTTGTTACAAATTACCAATTACGGAATACGAATAAGCTAAGATAGAGCACCTCAGCTAACCAGAATCCTACTTTACTCTGTATATTTATGGTTTCGGGAGCTTGCATGAGCAAAGTTAAGGCACTGTCTGGAAAGACTGATGCACATTGAAGACAAGTCAAGTCGAAGAATACTTCCATCAGCTTACCTGACACCTAGATCTTAGGTGATACTACATCTCTCCGCGGCGCAGGTGCTAGACGGTGAGTGGGCCTCCCTAGGTCCAGGGCCCCTCCATTCTTACAGGGCTGCTTAGTGCAGGCCAAACCAGGCCAGGTCAAGGCCAACAACATAAAAACCAACGCCCAGCCTCGCTTCAGCTCCGAGCACGCACACGTCGGGTGTGTAAGTAATCCCAGACGCACACTCACGAAGGGTGGGCGGGAGTAAGACCAACCTGCCTAGGAAACAGAGCCAAAATGATGAGAGACGACACGAGCATCGACATCAGCACGTCCCTTGAGGCGGGGGACGAGCAGGCCAAGACGAGGGAAGAGGCGGGCGGCTTTCTGCGGTCGCTGCTCAACAAGAACCTGCGCGTGACGACGACCGACTCGCGCATGTTCATGGGCAGCTTCAAATGCACTGACACGGTGTGTTTTCCTAGGCTTTTAATGCACCTGCCTCCTCCCCCCCATCTTCACGCACTCTCCTCAGTGTAATAAGACCTCTCTCACCTCACACTCAACCAATTTCTCACTCACTCACTCACCCCGCCCTGCCCCCTTCCCCCCCTTTTTTTAGGAAAGCAACATCGTCCTGCAGGACACATACGAGTACCGGCAGCCGTCGCTGCAGGCGCTGCAGAAGCAGGTCGAGGAGGCGGTGGGCGCCGCCGCCGCCGCGACGATCAAGGCGGACATGACGTCTCGCTTCCTGGGCTTGGTGGTGGTGCCGGGGAACCACATTGTCAAGATGGAGCTGGACGAATTTGTGAGCCAGATGAGGAAATGAATAAAATAAGCCTCTACAGAGTGAATGAATGGCCTTGGTATCTATTTATCGGTGCCGCTGTTTCGTAATAGCTCTGTCTTATCTTCCCCTACTGCCTCTATTGGGTGAGAGGGCGCGTTATTAGGCCGCGGAAGTGCCAGACATTGAATACATGTATCTATAAACTCTGCGGACAGCTTCCAACTAGGCACCTACCTTAGGTACTGAGATTGATTGAGCTCTAAATATTATGGTTTTGTGGGAGTGCCAACGGATCCCAGGCGACAAGGCTATGAGCGTATATCTGACTCGTGACTCTTGCCCCTTTCTCGTGATAAACGTATATGTAAGCCCAAAAATAGCGAGAACGTTGTAATTCACGAAAACTACGTTAACACTAGTGCCAGGAATTGAGCCCCTGTGAGAAGTATTAACTTGCAAAGGAGCAAGTCCACCTGAAAGGCAACAAGCCACGGGCGCGCGTAAAGCAAAAAGAGCTGATCTTTAGTAGTACACGAAGAGCATGTTACTTAATCATCAATATGATATTCCTCATTGCCGATTGCTAGGAGCCAGGTCCACCTCCCAGCCGATGGAATCCTCCACGCCTCATTACCAATTATAATGCGAAACCGGCGCTGAAACTACCCTTTTCTTCAACCCTGCCCGCTAAATAGAGCTGCAAACCATAATTCCTATAGGGCACAGGCTAGTCGTTTTCATCTTCCTCCCGCAAAGGGAACGTTGTCGACGTAGTTTAGTAAAGAATAGAGCAAAAGACGTTAATCAAGTCCTAGGCAAGGATCGGGTCTTGGTTGCGGCCGCGGTTCTCGCCGTTCAACCCCGTCTCGCTGTCTAGGATCGAATGACTCGGCGCGTCAATGTCATCTTCGTCCTCGTCCTCATATTCGTCCTTGTGCTGCCCGGCCTGGACCCACGAGTCCCGATCGTTAAGCGGGGCGTCCTGTCCTGACAGATCATGGCCTTCGGTGCGTGCCTTGATGTTGTTGCGGCGGCGTTGAGAGAGCGTCCGAGCGCGCGTCGACAGCTTGGCCGAGACGGCGGCATTTTGCGTCACCCAGTTGGTCAGAGAGTCCTCGCAGTCCTGGATGATGGCTTTGCTGGCTTCGTAGCCATCGTAGGCCGCGCGCGTCTCGCCCGGTGTCACAGGGGTATCGTCAATGAGCTCCAAAAGGTGCTTCCCGAACCCGGCAATAATGGCCACCTTCTCGCAGTGTTCGCGCAACGCATCGAACTGGTAGGTATAGGCCGCCTTGATCTTCTCACGCGTAATGTTGGATAGCTGTGCCTCGGCCACCAGGGACTCGGCCTCTGCTCGGACGAGCTCCTGCTCGAGGACGACAATCCTAGGCGAATTGGGCTCCTTATATTTGAGTTGGGCAATCTGATCCGTGATCTTTTGCTTTCCTGCTCGCCGTGATTAGCATAAACGAGCGCCAAAACTTCTCGCTCGGAGCAGGGAGAAGGACTCACTGTCTCTGCTGGGCTGCACTGAGGCCTCGATATTTCTAATACTCTTGATGGTGACACGATATTGGTCGTACCGGTCGACATACTGGTCCTCGAGCTCGCCGATTTCGTAGAGCAGAACACCCAGTTTGTCTGTGACATCCGAGACGTCTTCGTCGCCGCCCTCGCCCCAGAGGGAAAGTTGTTGCTGCGGGCTTTGTTAGCCAGTTACCGGCAGAGAATGGCCTGGGTCGTACAACATACAGCAACTTCCATTCGCTCCTTGGCGACTGTTTCCAGGCTTCGCATCACGTTCTTCTCCATCTTGACGAGCTGAGACAGCTTCTTGGCCAGTTCGGGCCCGAAGGCGCCCGCAGTGTTGCGTCGCAGGGCATGTCCTACATGATGTAACGCTTTAGCTCAAATCACCGGATCGCAGGCGACAACCATTAGCAAGAAAGGGTGTCACTAACCGATTCCGCCTCTGCCAAAAAAGCGGTGCGCCTTGGTGCTCGAAGGGGGTGGCGGGGGGTTCTGTGTTTGTCAGTCTCGGTAACCGGCCGAATGCATGCGCCGTGCACAAATTAGGAGAAGCATTTACGCGTACCTGGATCTGGGAGGCAGTCGGCGCCCTCGTGGCGCGCATGGAATATGTGCGATGCATTGCGACGGCTGCGCGCACGGCGGCAGTGGGGTATAGGTGGTGGTTGTTATTGTTGGGTTGCGAGGCTGGTCAAGGCAATGAGCGGATGCTTGATTGATAGTGATTGCGACAGAATACGGAGAATGCGTTAGATCGAACGTTGTGGTTTGACGTCGGTTAGGTTTCGTCGGGTATCACCAAATAAAGGATTTGACTTTGGATGGAGGAGGCGGGAAGCTTGTTTGCGATCAGATGAGATGGATCAGGCCATCGTTTAATAGGTATGCGGTGGGCGAGGAGGAGGGCGAGACCCAACTGGATGACGTCGGTGTCCCCGTTCCTGCAACTGAGGCGCAGCAAGCCCATCAAGCCCATCCAGCTTTTGGTGGATTGCATGCTTCTAAGTGGTACAGACCAGCGCCCAAAGTGTCCGAAGCGGCACTTGGATTGGATTGGGATTGGCGTGCGGAGTAACTCAAGAAACGCACTGCATGAATAGGTAGCTCTTGATCATTTCGCTGGCCACCAACATGCCACAAGTACTCCGTATCACTGCGGGAATTGCTTGGTCGATCGTCTGGGATGGATGCTGCACTCTGGCGGCTGATGGTGTCAAGCTTAAACTACCTTACCTAGGTTACCGTCCAGTATCATAATATTTGAGTCAAGGCAGAAAGTATCAATTTCACTGGTCGCCGTTTTCGAGCTTTCAATACTTCAGGTCTCGGAAGCTGACGGTGAGGCATATTCAGGTACTGGTAAGGTACGAGGTTGAAAGATGGTGCAGCCCTGCAGACAGACACGATACAAGTCTAGGCCCAACTGAGGCGACAAGAAGCCAGAATCAAGAGTTGTAAACAACAAACGACAACCCAATTCAATTGGGAATGGTTGGCTTTTGGAGAGAGCTATCCCGGCAAGCGGTTGACAAAAAAAAAGAGACTGCTGACCTACGGAGGTTACAGGCAAAAGTTTTCACAGTGGGTCGGGTACTGGCAAGGGTCACGGTCAGGGACCCACTGTCCCCTCCGATGTACCAACGCGTCGCGCACAGCTGTCAATCCAGAAAACCATCACCACCTTTGCAATGGCTTCGGATCCCCCCTCTACGCCACCCTGCCAGCATTTCAAGAATCCTGATATTTCCCGCGATGAGCGGCTTCAAGTTCAAACTCTCCGCAATATTGGCTTGACGTACGAGCAAATAGTTACGCAGCTTGGGTTGACCTACAACCAAGTTAGATATACTTCCAGCGCTCCAAATGTTACACCAAAGAAACGCTCTGGTCGACCTGGCCTTCTCAATTCCGATCAGATTGAAGATCTGATCACCTTTATTACCTCCTCGAAAGCCTCTCGCCGAATGCCTTACTCGAAGATTCCTCTTGCCCTTGGCTGGAGCTGTTCAGAGTACGCCATCCGCTACGCCCTTCGTAACGCTGGCTTCAAACGCTATGTTGCATACCGAAAGCCCCCGATTACCGAGAAGAACCGAAAAATCCGCCTCGACAACGCTCTCGATCGTGTACACTGGCCTCTCGAGCGATGCTACGAAATCCTCTGGACCGACGAGACCTGGGTAACTGCTGGTACCCATCGAAAGGTCTGGGTTACACGCCGTCAAAACGAGGCATACGACCCGACTTGCATCGTTGAGCGTGAACAACGGCCAAAGGGATGGATGTTCTGGGGTTCATATTCAGCAAAACATGGAAAAGGGCCTGCTCTTTTCTAGGAGAAGGACTGGGGATCGATCACTGGAGAGAAGTACTCGGAGAGAGTTATCCCTCTTGTTGATGCGTGGTTTCGGCTTCATCCCGGCCAGGTATTTATGCAAGATAATGCCTCTCCTCATACTGCCCAGGTCACTCGCGAAGAGCTTACAGCTCGAGGGATTCCTGTTTACACCCATTCTCCCTATAGTCCTGATCTTAATCCGATCGAGAACGCATGGAACTGGATGAAGGATTACATTGCAGTCAACTACCCGGCAAAGATGTCATACGACCAACTGCGCGAAGCAGTAAATACTGCATGGGAAGCGGTCCCTGAGGAATTCCTTAGAGAGCGTGTAGATACAATGCCCGTACGGCAACAGGCTGTCATTGATGCCAATGGAATGTGTATTCCTTTCTGAATTGACAGCTGCGCGCGACGCGTTGGTACATCGGAGGGGACAGTGGGTCCCTGAACGTGACCCTTGCCAGTACCCGACCCACTGTGAAAACTTTTGCCTGTAACCTCCGTAGCAGTACTTCTACACAGGATGAAAGTCGTTGGGCTACAGGGTATCTCAAAGTACCATCATACCACCACCACATCTCCTGACGATGCCAGCTTAAAGACCATAGAGCAACAGTCCAGGACGCCTGTTAGACTTTTATCATCCGCACGGGCCACTGATCTTTTGCGGTCTCTTTTATTTTGTCAACCGCTTGCCCGGGTATCCGTAGATGATGACGAGTATGCCAAGATTATCGTTAGACGCATAACCATCAACTCAACATTATGGTCCCCTAAAACCCTCCTTTACAACTACGTAGATAATTCTACCCCGTACGGGCTAGGTGTTAGGCGATGAGTCCGTGCGCCTCTTTGTCTTAGCTGTACACCTCCTCCGGGGTAATACATGTTAGCGTAGGAAGGTGGCAAAGTTAGTGATTAGCGAGATTTCCCTAAAAGATACTAATAGTAGTAACGTACCAAGCTAACATGTATTTCCCCGGTGGAGGTGTAAGAGTTCTTTCTCGCCTGCACGGGGCGATCGCGTCTTCCACAGCCGCGTCTGTCTGCTCCTCCACAGTTATTGACAACACCATCTCGGCCATACAGCCTGCTCACACTAACAAGTTGGGCACCATCTGCCACGATTGACCGAGCTCTACGGATAGTCACTTGCGCTACGTAGTCCATCTACGGCACGATTTGATAGCTTTCATACCCTAGTGCTGCGGCATGAGCACTGCCAATTGAGCAGTTGCGGGCCTGGTTTTTCGCTCCTCGACGACATCGCCCTCCGGGCCTTCCCTCGCCGTCTCCGTTCAGGTGCCCCCGCGACAGACCCCTTGTGGGAGCCTGGGCCCCTATTGATGCGTCGCCCGTCGGGCTGTAGAGCCTAGGGGAATCAGCTATGACTCCTTCCAATTTCGATCTCGTCGACCTTACCGGCGACACGTCCGAGAGCAGTGTTGCCGGTGACGAAGTTATCGTGAGTTCGGTGCAGGTCGTCGCCCGCGACACCCGCAACACCCGTGATACCCACCAGCCACGCGAACCCCCCGAGCCCCGCGACACGGTTCATTACAGGTCTGCCGACTCGGGTAGGAATAGGGATACCTCGCCGTGGAAGCACCTGTTCCAGACCCGGAACCAGCCCCCGCCGCCTGTAAAGGCGCCCACCCTAGACACCTCTTCTTCCGTCAAGCGTGTCCCAATTGCCTCCCCCGCAAGCAAGCTGCCTCTTCGCAACGATGGAACTCCTTCAAAGACGGCGCGGTTCGGCGACTCTAGAGCCCCACGGTCTCGGCCATCGAGCAGCAGAGGCATTCCACAGCACCCCACCCCGCAGTCGGCAGGACAGCTGACGCCCAGGAATCAGACACCAAAAAAGAAAGACTGGACAGTTGATAGGCTTGTCAATGCTCTAGGCACTTATTCCGAGGCCGTGGGCAAGGGCCATTCCCGCCTTGTCCAGTTCATGCTTGAAGAGGCCGAGAAGAAGGCCCCTCAGCCGAGACATTTGAGCGACACGGACGCCTTTGCGGATATGAGGTCAATTGCAGTCGACAATAACGACAACAGCGCCCTAGCCCCTGAAGTGCGGACAATGGTCATCAAGTTCAAAGTAAGGTGCCCTTTGCCCGCTCACAATGCCACCTCGTCCCTGGGTGGCCCCTCGAGTCATCCTCTTGACGTGCCGTCTAATACCTGTGTAGCAACACAACGGAGACCATGGGAAAGGCAAAGGCGGTGGCAGGCGATCCACATTCCCCATCGTCTGCATCAAGACCGATAAAGCGGCTGTCCCTCGATACAGATTCCATCACGTGGAAATCCGCAAGAACATTCTCACCCCCAACACCATGCTCAACTTTGTTCCTCACCTCCGAGACGTCGATCCGAACTCCGCCGAGGAGATGAAGTACAGCAACTGGCTCGGCGAGCTGGAGAAGCTCGATAGCCAGTCTGGCTTCAAGACCCAAGACCGTGGTCTGAAACACTTGAAGAGGGTGCGGGACGAGTACGCGGCCACGCTTTCCATGTACTTGGAGCCCTGGCTTCGAAAGCTGGCCATCGAGGGCTGCACAAAGTCGAGCCTCATCCGCTACATGGCAAGTCAGACCGAGAAGGATGATGCCATCACACCTCAGCAGAAGTCGAGCCTTCTTGACAGCTACAGTGAGGATATGGATTCCCCGCAAGCCATCCGGGGAGCGAAGATGTTCACCGAGGCATTCAATCGCGTTTTCGATGACTCCAAAAAGATATGCCGCGCCAACCTCCGCGATATCCTGCTCCTCGACAAGTCAGTTGAAACCATCGTCGATAACAAGCGGGCCAAGGAGACGCCGAGCTCGCAGAAGCAGCGCGACCAGGATTTGATGCCGAGGATCGAGTCGGCCCTTGCTAGCTATTCGATTCTCGGATGCTTGATCTGTTTTAGCCACGACTGTGAGCACGGCGAGTTTGATGCGGAAAATCAGAGGGGAACCTTCTCGATCGAGGGGACAGGAGGTATTGCCCGGGCCCTGAAGGAGAAATGGGCGTCCCAACTTGGAGCCCGCAAAACCTCTCAACAAAACGGAAGCGCCAGCAAGCGAGCTCACCCGCCGTGTAACAACCAGTGCTACCGTACTCACGATATTGGAGTTGTTGCCCAACCTTTAGAGCCGTGGGCCGAGAACGAGATCCAAGTTCTTGAGCGGGTATTTGCCACTCTTGGCTACAGCGCGACACTAGAACCTCACTGCTTCGTTGCTGCCGTGCTTGATCGCCGGTGCTGGGACGTGTACCGCAAATTCAAGGAGTTAGATCTGGTCCTCCCTCCCGTTGAGCCGCCCACCGAAAACTTCAAGGTCAAGCCGGTTTCCTGGTACGACCGCAAAAAGAAGCAGCTGCTGGGAGACTGGCAGGATTGCACAACCTCCCATGAGCATGCCTCGAGAGAGCTCTCTGAACCCTGCCACCACGAAGGGCCGTGTAATGCGGCGAATAAATGCCCTTGCCAAATGGCCTATCCGCACCCCGTTCTCTGCGAGCGTTTCTGCCATTGTACCGCGGATACATGCGCCCTCAAGTTCACGGGGTGCGCTTGCCATTCGACTGGGAAGACATGTCTACAGCGCCAAAAGGAAGGAAAGCCATGCATCTGTGTGCAGCTAAACCGGGAGTGTGACCCAGTTCTCTGTAAGGGGTGCGGGGCACGTGACAGAGCTGACCCTGAGAATTGCTACGACGAGCAGCTTCACTCGACCGGATGCCAAAATGTCGCCCTCCAGCGCGGCGCATCTCGCGTTGTCATGCTCGGCAAGTCCCAGCTTGAAGGCTGTGGCTACGGACTCTTCACTGCCGAGGACATCCTACAAGACGGGTTCGTGATAGAGTATACGGGCGAACTAATCACACACGACGAAGGCGTCCGCCGCGAAGCCCGCCGTGGTGACGTGTTCAACGAGGAGTCAAACAGCTCGTACCTCTTCACACTCTTGGAGCACGAAGGAATCTGGGTCGACGCGGCTATCTACGGTAACCTAAGCCGCTACATCAATCACGCTTCAGAGTACGACAGAAAGGCCTGCAATATTACGCCCAAGATTCTATATGTCAATGGCGAGTATCGCATCAAGTTCACGACCCTTCGTGACATCAAGGCTGGGGAGGAACTGTTCTTCAACTATGGAGATAACTTTCCCAACTTGACCAAGAAACTGCTTGAACAAGACGAGGACAAGCCAAACGACAACGGAAATAGCGGGGCGGCGGCGGCACAGAAGCGCAAGAACAGCCAGCGGGGTGTCGCGGCGCGCAAGTCCACGGCCAAGGTGAACGAAGCAGAACTGTCTAAGGCCGCGCGCGGAAGAGCGCGAAAGACAGCACCAGATCCGGGCGCAAGCTCAGCCGAGGATGAGATGCCTGAATGGGCAAACATCCCACATGATGAGGACGACGAGATGGCTGACGACTGGGGTGAGAATACACCCCGACGACGGAAGAAGCGCGGTGGCAGGCGTCCGGGCGCCGGGCGAAAGAAGAAGCAGCCGGTTCCTAATCCGAATGCGGATGTCATGGACATTGACCGCTCCCGCGAGATCAGCGATAGTCAAGCCGGAGACACCCCCAACGGTAAGACAGCTGGTGGCGACGACACGCCCACACGCCGCCGCCTCTTGGCGCGTGTGTTCACACACCCCTCCGAGTCTGAGATTGGTGTTAAGGCCAATGTGCCAAAAACAGCCGCCAAACAGCCACAGCCGGGGCAGCAGCCAGTGAAAAAGGCCTCCAAAAGAGGCGGCGCCCGCCCCGGTGCTGGCCGCAAGCCCAAACACCCGCGTCCCCCTATCATCACCAAACCGGACACTCCGACCAGCACGAGCACAGCCAATAACAACATTGCGGCCACTAAGAGTGCTGCCAATGGCCCCGAAGATTCGGACGATGCACCGCTTGTGGAGACGGTGCGAGACCGAGTCAGCAGTGAAGGCGGTTTTGACCGCCTGTCTGGCCAAGGTGGTTCAAGCTCGACGCTCCGCGGCGGCAATGGCAGTGCATTCATGAGCGTGAACTCAAGCACGAACAGCGTTAACGGGGCCGGACGAAAGAGGAAAGCAGATGATCTCGAGCTCAGTCCAGAAAATGAAGAGGCAATGGCCGTCCCACTCTCGACTGGCGGCGCCTCTCCGCTGGGCGGCGGCGGCCCATACCGCGAATACCACTTCCAGCTCATTGACGACTTTCCTGGCAGCAGTGTTGGCGGCGACGACGACGACGACGACGGTTTATCGCTAGCTGATCGGTCGGCTAGGAAGAGGCAGAAGCCTCTCCGCTACAGAGTTGACGAGCAGCCATAGTTCCCTGATATCTGCGCAGCTGAGGAAGGGGGTCGTCGATGCGGATACAATATTGAATTTCTTTTAGAGCGTGACAAACAATAACCCATAATCTAGCTCGCTCCATATCGACAGTAATAACTTGGACGGAAGCTGCCGTTTCTATCGTGCTTGGCGAGTAAAGGGGGAGAGAAGGGAACTATCATACCAAGTTTCTTCTATTTTGTTGTTGGGGTTTGAGGCGAGGTAGTGGACAACTGCTAGGGGGGGGTTTTCTAGTTTTCTTTTCTACTCCCATCCCCAACCGAACCTCTAGATTCGGGGTAGGAGAGGGGTTTCTTCAAGAAAAGACGAGGGGAAATGCTAGATGTTTTATTGATGGTTCCAAACCGACGGTTGCCTAATATACAATGTACTTTTGTTCGATATTGGTGAATATGATCACTTCCCAAACCAGTAGTCTGGCCGGAGTGTACGGAGTACATATTATATACGAGGGCTCAAGAAAAACGGAGATCAAACGGAGGGATCACCCTCCCTAGTGCAAGGTCCAGAACGACACGTACTTGCTAAAAGGGGTTGGATTAAGCTCGTCAGCTGCCTACCTTCATTCAACCTTGGTCAACAAGCCGATCTTTCACAGTACACAGGAAGATACCTAATTACTCTAAGAGCTATAACACGGGATCCAACGAGGTTGAACAGATTAGTATGGCGTAGGACGACGCCTGATAAACGAACTGGGGTTTCCCGAGAATAGGAGGTAACAACCTAGGATTACTTACTTTCGATATCTTCACGTTCAAAACGTTGGATTTTTCGATGGAGGTATGAAGAGACCAATTCTTCAACACTGGATAGTAACTATTATACTGTCAAGAAAAATACTCGGGGAGAAATAAGAAACGATTAAGCAAGAGAAGTCCCAAAAAAGTTGTAAGAATTAACCCTAGCATTATCTCATCCCGAAACGCACAGCTACCTCAGCTGTACATACGCGCACACATTTACACAACAGAGAGAAACACAAAGATATAGAAACAGGCCAGAGAGACAGCCAACCAGCAAACCAGCAAAGCCAGACAGACATGTGCACAAGGCAACCAGCCCCTTTTGCGTGCCCAACTCCATCTCTGCCGCGGCCGGTAACCCCTCGGCTTGTCTGCCTGCCCGAGCCATGTCTCCATGCAAGACGGCCAGAGTGTCTGGGAACGAGCCGTCTCGGCAGAGCGACATCCCCACCACGCCAGGTGAAGGGGGGAATCGCCTGCATCATCAAGTGCTCATGGCTCATTTCAGCCGGCATGATGGCCAGTCGTAGTAGTAGTAGAGAGGCAAATGCAAAAAATGCCGCCATATGAGAAAGGAGAAAGAGGGAAGGTGCTCTGAAAAGGTTTCGTCGGCGTGACTAAGGGAATGCATGATTCTGTCACTGACTGACCGGCTCGCCGCCCGGTTACCCAGTTATTAAAATCGAGGGAGTCGACTGCTGCTCTCTATGTCCTTTCAGATACCGAGGCCGGGCCACCTACACTTCTTTCTCCCCCTGCCGTCTCACTTTATTGACCGCCGCGAATGTTACCAAACACTGCGCCAACAAGAGAACCCGCTTCGTTTATTCCTTGACCGTGGTGCGAATTGCTTGCTCGTCTTCTTCCAGCTGCACGTCAAATTCACTGCACTCGCCCCCTACCAGAAGCCGCGGATCGGCCATGGGCATTATTGTGAGGTACCAAGCTTGTCGTTCTCTCCACTCGCAGTAGAGCTCATTCCTGCCGATCTTCGGATAGTCGCGCACTCCGTCTCGTACCGTTGCCGGCCTCATGCTATAATATCAGACGCTTTGTGGATAAACACTCGCAGGCTGTTGGCAATTATTAGCGAACATGTAACGACAAACAAGAGAGGAATATAAAAACGGAGATACGGGACATACCGGACTGTTGAGCATATGGTTCCTCTTATTCCTCCCCTTCTTGATGTGACTCTTGAGAGCGTTCGAATCAAGCGGCTTGAGCAACTCGAAACTGCACAAGAGCTCGGAAGATACCGACATGACGGCTCCCCAATTGTCAAACTCTCCGCAGTACTTGACAACACGTTAATAACAGGCACGAAGATACCACGGGGCATAGTATACTCACATTAGGCGCACTAAACACGGTGACCAGGACTCGGTCATTGAAGAACTCGTAGCCATCCTCCACCACCATATGGGCTCGGCAAACGAGATCAAAGTCGTGCGTGGCAAGGAAATCCGTGATGACCTTTTTGCCAAAACAATAACTAACGCCCCGTTCATTCGCCTCCCAGTCCTGCTCCATGTCGGCAGGATCAGACCAAAGAAGGTCATTGAGCAAGCCATAATCGGGGACATCGGTGGGACGGGCGATGTTCCGAATATCGTCCATATGGCCAAGAGCGGGCGAGAGGCCGCCGTGGACGCAGAAGATCTTCCCGGCGACGATGGAGGCAATTGGAAGTGTGTTGAATGTGTCGATGAACGTCTTCCAGATCTTGACATTGCACCTCCGCTTGCATTCATCGTAGAAGCCGTAGACGCGCGTAACGTTGGCGCACTCGTGGTTTCCACGGAGCAGGAAAAAGTTCTCCGGGTACTTGAGCTTGTAGCAGAGCAAGAGCAGTATGGTTTCAAGCGACTGCTTTCCACGATCGACGTAATCGCCAAGGAACAAGAAGTTGGCGCTCGGTGGAAACCCGCACATCTCAAACATTCGGATCAGGTCGGTGTATTGGCCATGGACATCTCCCACAATCTTGACAGGAGCGTCAAGCTCAAGGAGAGCCGGCTGTGACAAAAAGCACTCCCTTGCTCGCGTGCAGATGGCCACTATCTCAGCGTTCTTGAGGCAGACACTCTTCGTAACCTTACCAGCATACGCGGCATCCAAAAGGCGCTTGATAAAATCATCGAGGTCGATATCGTTGATATCGCCCATTGCAACCCCGGCAACTCCATCTTCCTTGCCAGAGTCTTGTGAAGCCATATCCGAGACGGGGTTGATGGTGTTCTCGCGTTTTACGAGAATCGACTGCCCGGGTTGCTGGGTTGACACGCCAGGGTTCCCACCTCCTGACGGCGGTTGGTCCGAGACTTGGTCAACTTCCCCGCTTGCCTGGGCAGCGGAGACATCATGAATCCCTGTCCGTATGGAAGCCGACTGAATCGGCGACGGGGGCGGTTGGTCATCAGCCATGGGAGATGTGGCAGTGTCGACCGACGAAGGCGAGCCTGGGGTTGGAACAGAATCGGCGCGGGCAGCTCGGGTCGAGGCTGCCTTTCCGCTTTTCCCAGATCTTACCGAGGCCGCATCCGACTTTTCGGTCCCGTCCCCGCTCGAAAGTATGGTGGAGCTCCTGGGGCTATCCGTCTTTCCCGACCCTGGTATCTTGGACCGGAGGGACCGGAACGACCGGGACGAATCCTTGGTGTCGGACCTGCTGAAGGACGGGTACGACTGCAAGCCCTCGGGGCCGCTACGGTCTCCGTTGCCAGTTGACTTGGAAGGTCCGGCGCCAGCGTCCTTAGATGTTTGGTTGCCCATGATTTCTCAAAAGTCAGAGCGCCTTGACAACTCTGGACAGAGAAGGTGCGGGGCTGGACGGCGTGCGCGTGTGAGGTTTGTGGTTCCGGCAGAATCGCCTTTGAATTCCCACACAGCCTACCACTGCACCCGTCTAGACGTGTATACTAACTCCGGCGTGCCCCAACGTGCTAGGGAGGGTGGTAGAGACGATCGAGGCAAAAAAGCAGGCGGATGGCGGTGGTGGATCGGCGTCTCGATAATCTCTCCGTGATTGAAGACTAAAAAGAACAAGATAAAGGATGGATGGTGGGTTCTTGGCGGGGAATGGCGGCGGCGTATATCGTGACGATGCGCTTGCCTTTGGTTGAAGAGGCGACGGGGCGTGGGACGTCGGCTTTAGGATGGACCGGAGCTGGGATGCAGTTGGCAAAGCGGGTTGCTGATACCGTTAAGGATGAACACTGCGACTTCGGTGCGAGAGTCGATGATGTCAGCCTTGAATGTTCCTCTGAGTCAAGTTCATGTATAGTATGTCAAGTGAGCGGGTAGGTTTGGGATGGAAGAGAGGGGGCGATAGACATCTAGAGCTGTGTTGGGGGGAGAAAACGTACGAAGAGTGGGAGGAGGGCGAAACTGTCAGTCTAACGTGCCAAGACTGGAGTCTGAGAAGTGAGGATATTTTCGACCGTGAGCGAGCTGTTTATTGCTGCCGCGTCGAGTGTTGAATGCCGGCGAGATGCAGATATGTTTGATCTGATGAGGCAACGTAAACGTAGAGTTTGCTTCGTGACTTGGGGTGGGCCGCTGATGCTGTGGGTGCTTGCTTGCATGTGTCGGGAGCCGAGAATCGCCACCAGTGCAATTGCGCCGAAAAGAGGTCGAGGACGAGATCGAGGCCCGAGGCTGCGCAAGCGGCGAGTTGGCAGCGAAGGAAACCTAGCGCAGTGGGCAGCCTGTGCGCGCCTGAAAGTAATGATTAAAGGAGCCAGAGACAAGAAGAGGGGCCTTGAGATGCTTAGTCGACGCAAATTAGAGTTTTTCGCAGGTGGTGGTAGTGGACGAGGCTGATTGGTGATCGCTGCATCCGAAGGCGTGGGAAGGACCTGGGGGGGGATGACGGATGGGGCTTTGTAGACTGCACTTTCGACAGGCACTGGGCAAGCTCAATTGGGCAACAACACACTGCCGTGCAACAACACAGACAGGAACCAAGGATACAGCAGACAGCAGCTGAACACACAAAAGACAATCGCTTCGACTCGCCGGCCTCTTGAATAAGGTAAGTAAGTTTAAGTTAGGTGGATTACTTTTGCAAACATTCATGTCGATGGACGTCTAGGGCAGGCAAGACTCTTCCAAATAATGTTCAAGTGCATGTTGGGTCCCCCAGAACGAACGGCACGTGCCTCCCCTTGTTAGGTGGGGCAGTCGCCATAACTTCCCGAAGCAGGCGTCAAGCTACTCCTACACAAGTATTTAGTGCTTCGGACCTTAGCTACCACTCATGCATCCATAACAACCCGTTCACGACCACGACGCCGGCGCCGCCCCCCATCGGCCGCGCGCCGACGTCTCTCTACCTCAGGTTGCCCAGCTGCATTGGCTATTGCCTATGGTTTATTATTTACACTTGAGCTCCGAGAACTGCCTTGTCCTCCGTGCCCAAGGTATGGGACAAGTTTTCACTAGTCCAAGATAGTCGATATTACAGTGTCGTGGTCTCGCTTCGTCCCCCTTTCCCGTCCCGCTTTCTCTTTCCATTCCCATTTCATTGGCATTACGGAGTAGCCTTTGCTTCTTTGGTTTCATCTTCCAAATATAAGCTGCTTAGCAACTTGGCATACGAGGCTATTGGAATGAAGTGACATGGTGGGTATGAGACATCCGACTACGGGTTGGCGGGCTCTGGGTGTTGCGAACTTGCGGCAGCCCGCCCTCTGCCCAATCTACCCAATCAACGGACCCGGGTAGGTATTGCTGCGTGAAACCTGCGGGGGTGCTGGGCTTCCGAGAATCGTCCATTTTCCAGCTCCTTGTCGTCGGGATGTCTGCGTGGGGGGATGGGGGTGAAAGGGGGGGGGACGGGTGAGTCCTGATGCAATTATGTCCGTCGATCTTCGAAAATGGCAGCCGCGGGAAGCCTAACACCAAGCCGGGAAGAGGGTGGGAGGACGGATGGTGCGGAGGGGGGCAATTCTCCCGCTGGTCGCCGGACGTCGTCCGGAGCAGTTAGCGTTGCTGTATGTACCTTTGATGCCATGCGATGCGACTTTCCGACATAAAACGTCGGCATGTTTAGGTAATTGCGCATCTCCCAGTCTGGCCAGAGCAAGGAGGCCGCATGGAGAAGGGACACTCCTCCTTGCCCGAGACGGCCACATGACCTCCCCCATGACCTCCCACATGCGGTGAAAACGCACCGTGAGAGGTCACTCGACAAGTAGACCTTTCTCGTCCAGACCGTTGATTCGGTAAGCTGCCTGCCGAACGAGGCGCTCGGTCCCCGATTCGCACAAGTCCACCGCGGCTTGCTCACTGTGCAGCGAGGATATGGGGGGGCAACGTTATGTGGGGTGAAGAACCTTGGAATTAAGGTGTACCAACCCCACCCAGCGGCTTATTCACCGCAAAGTGGAAGAAGGCACAAAGTCATGGCTTTGCTGCGCAATCTTGCATTAGTCACCAAAGTATTTATGAAGAGGAAATAGCGGCTGCATAAAAGCCAAACATTTTGCAAGAAACAACCTACAATTAATTAGGCAAGTATTAGCATGCAGCCCAAGAGCCCGGCCTATAGCTTAGGATCAGGATGAGGATAGATAACTAAAAATAATATGCAGATTTCGAGATTCTGTAGGTCTATCCCACCATCTCCCGAGAGCACGGCCAGGCTTGACCGAGCCCGGAGGCGAACATGGCCGGGATTCCGCAGTCAACCCGGCGGCAGTGACAGTAAAACACGGGGCCGAGGTGGTATACTAAAATCTAAAACTGCATTCCTACCAATACCCAGGAGTGGTGGGCCTGTCTGGTTGTTTACTTCCAGGTTGATTACGAACCAAGCATGACTGCGTGGCATGCTTATTCCTCCTCCGCAATGGGCCCGAGACAAACCATTATATATGCATCTTAACACGTGACAGCTACTATATTCGACTATTTTCGACGTCGATCATTACCAATCACCTTTTTACTGGGTGGAGTTGAAGAAGGTGCATTATAACGTTGATTAGCCTCTTGCTAACTCTTTGAACGGAATATCACTATCGTTTCTGTTCGGCTGTGAATGATGATAAATTGTTGCACGTGATCTTAGTTGACATCGCATTGAATTGTCTGGCCAAATAGGTCTAAAAGTGCAGAAAATAACGCTTCCTTGTACTCGTTGAGAGAGGGCAAGGGGAGTGTTGTAATCAGCTCGAAATGAGGGCATTCCGAGGCTAAGAATGAAGGAAAAATACAGAATGAAGGAAGCACAGAGGCATGCTAACCAGGGCCTGAAAAATGTGGTTCAATTCCTTGAAAAGTAGGTCAATTCCAGGCGACATATATCAAGGAACACTCAGACTCTCGCTCTCCCCCCAAAAAGGCAAAATTCAAAAATTCAATCCTTGAACAGAAATGGCCAGCATGGCCTTTACTAGACACAATGAAGTCCGAGGAGTTGATGCTCTACTTTGCTGCTTCTACTTTACTAGGCCTTTGAAGCCTCCCTTCTTGTCGGTGCCCAAGCCTGAATTTAAGTGATTAGCAACCCGGCTTCGGAACCACGAGGGTCGCAAGACACATGGTAACAGAGTGTTGCACGCGATCGAAGTTGGCAGCGCATTGAATTGTCTGCTCAATAGGTTTAAAAGTACAGAAATAAACGCTTCCTTATACTCATGGAGAGAGGGCAAGGGAGGCGTTGTAATCAGCCCGAAAGAGGGCATTCCGAATGAAATGAGGACATTCCGAGTCAAGAATGAAGGAAATAACAAAGAATGAAGGAAGCTCAGAGGCATGTCAACCAGGGCCTGTCCAATTCCATGAAAAGTGGGTCAATTCCAGACGACACAGAGCCATAGCCTGAAATCACTTATCACAGGAACAGGCGGTTTGCCATGCTGATATTCAGCTTAGATTCTAGACTTAACTAGATTCACAATTCCGGGTATAATTACGAGGTCCTTGAAATCTGGCCTGTTGCTGGGCGGCGGTGACGGGATATAGAAAACCGTGAACCCTAAGGGAGCTTGGCTAACAGTAGACAGAAACATGTTAACCCCAGTTTCAAAGCCCTTCTTCCCAGCCCAAAATTCGTCTTGCTCTATCAATTCCCCAGTCAACCAGAATCCCAATAGACTAAGTATCGCCGTTCTCTGCCCAACGCGTTAATTAACCTCTTCTTAGCTACCGAGTCCGCCGCAATGTCTAGTTTCGCTTCCGCCCTCCTCATACCCTGTCACAGCTCTGCATGGAACACCCAGCGTCTGAAGAGTATCATCGGGATCTGGGCTCTCCTTGGACAACTCCTTCCTAGTGCCTCCCACCTTGGAGAGTATTCCTACAACCGTCCTGATGCTAGACCGGAGGTTGAAGAGACTTCGAGGATTTAAAGCTCGTAACGAGTCAGCAAAACTTCCAAATGTAACGAAGCTGAGGCCTGCTCAGAAGGGCGAGCACCTACGCTTTTGCAAAAAAACAAAACCACGAGATTTGGCGAAGCACGGAGCAGCAGTGGTGCGGGTTGGGGGGCATCCTACGACATGCCGAGTCCAAAAGTTTTGAAGGCGGTGCCCCAACAGGCCAGCCACCATGAATCTGCGGCCGGCAAGTCTATCCAAATGAAGAGTGACGACGAATCTGGCACCAGTACTCTTCGAGTCTGCCTTGCAGGTAACGAATGCTGCCGCTTCCGTCAGGAGAACCACACAAAAAAGGCACGGTCAGGATAGAGGATTCCAAGACAACGAATGCCTAGCCCATTGATAGAAGCCAACGCAGAAAAAAAGAACGCGCGTCTGATCGTGTCAAGACGGGCCATGCCCACGTGCTGGATTACGCGGCCCAATGAGGGCTAGAAGCCTAGGGGGGCTGTGGCTCGCACATAAAAGGGGGGGAGTAGGCAGGTGGTGAGTGGCTCGCCAAGACTTCGTAACGGGCCACAGGTTAGTGCCGCAGCAGCATTCATTGACACCAAAGTCGTTACCCGACCCTACCAACTCCTGCCCTTGCATGCTGCTGTCTCTTGGCCAAGAGGCTCGCACTCTAAGATGGCACTGCTACACAGTAGCCATGCATACTTAGAGGCAAGGGGCAAGCAACGGGTTAGGTGCGCGAAGAGGCCTGTATGCTAGGGGTGTTTCCCGCGAGGGGGCAGCTGCTGGGACCGAATCTACTTGGCAGACATTAGGTATTGGGTGGGCAGCTCGACATGTCGTAGAAGGTGTGAAGGATGACCTTTACCAACCGCGGAGTAGAAAACAGAGGATGTCATGAGACGGGGGGATAGGAAAAGCTGCTAACCCAAACTGTCGAGTTTGCTTAGTTACTAAACCACAGTCCTATTTGGTTGCCTTAGCTACTGTAACTGGCTCTCTTCTCAATCGACACAGCGTCATCCAACGAGATGATTATGTTTGTCAGATTGTCTGACCCTAGCTCGTTGTATCGTCGTTAATTACTATCTAAGTATCTAATAAGGGCCGCGAACAGGGCTGGGACTTGGAAATCAATTAGGTCGATTACGTTCTGCATATTTGTAAGTGAAGGCAGGTACGCCTGACCAAGGTGGTCACAATGAAAGTGCTGAAGAGAGCGAGCAATGACTAGTATTGGTAAGAGACTTCAACCTGGCCCTCGCAAAGGAAGGGGCGAGGGCCACTGCTTATATACATGACAGAGTACAGGGCGGGCCATTAACAAAGGAGTGAGGTCTTGGCCCGCTCGGTACGCGTGTGAGTTGGCCGTGTGTGTGGGTTGGGGGTTCTTTCCTTACAATATTTAGCTAGGCAATCAGGTACCTGCCTATGAATCTACTCGAGCAGATAGATCGTCAACTGTGAATTGACTAGCGGAGTTTGATATTCGATCACAACCAAAAATAGTCTGAGAGAGAGAGCTCTGACGAATAAGTGAATCTGTGAGCAGAGGCCCGTCACTGACATTCAATGGAGCTCCCACAGGGCTGTGGACTGCTGAGAGAATATTCAATCTGTCGCACTAGCGCTGCGTTATATACTGTCTATTCCATTGAGAATTCCTTAAACCTGTCCTCCATTTCCTCGGTCTTATTCCCGCTGAAAATCTGGTCTCGCTCACTCAGATACCAGATGACGAGTGGTGGCGACCAAATGGTAGAGGAAGAAAAAAAAGATGTCGTATGCCATGTGATTGGCTAGACTCAACGAAGCCCCACATAAATGGTCTGAGCTTGAAATCGAGACTAACCGTGACTAGTTAGCCCGTGAAGTCAGCTAAATTTAGACGGGGGCTCATCCAGTGGCCAGGCCAGGCTGTCCAGACTCCAAGCCCACTACCTCCAAGGCCCAGTGACGAAAAAAGCCTCATGGGCCTCGCAAGCCATGGGCCTAGTATGCGATAGTTTCGAGTTAGCTCGAAGTCTCTCATCCAAGCCTCGTGGGAGTGCACACGATATCGAGCGGAGCCATGGATAGTTTGACCGCATTCTTGTCTCTTCTCTCCCATTAAGTGCTCCGTTCGGCCTTCCATCTCCGTTACTCAGTATAACTGTTATAACCGAGTGAGAATAATACGCGGATTGCGATGATGAAGGAGCAGCTTAGTAGAAGGCAAGGGTGTCACTGTTTAACTGTTGCCTGTCCCTCTCCCCCGCTTCATGCAAGAAGAACAACTCAACGGCGCGGTTTGCTCTCAACTGCAGTGTATCGTGAGGTTGGGGAAAGCAAAGGGCCAATCCTCGAACAGCAAGCTCCTGCAGGTATGCTGCAGTCGTCGCGTCGTCGGTTCGAAATGCAGTTGGTGATGGGGAAGAGCTTCCGAAACCAGGCTGGCATTGTCGTGCAGTTCCCGTGCCAGGCAAGTTAGCTGTACTATCAAGCGGTCGCATTTTCCATGCAGTGTCTACTGTCTTGGAAAGGAACATAATGTTCGACATGTGAAGCCAAGTAGTGAGGCACAAACATGGCCCTTCACTCTGCAACGGTGTCTGTAAAGCTTGGCTGTGACTTCAATCCGTGGGATGTGGCCCCCCGTGAACAGGGGACCAGAAGTGGGAACCGGGACCCATCCAGCCCGACCGCTAAAATTGAACGAGCGGACCGGCTCCGTTGAAACAGCCCAAGATCGGCGGCCAACAAGGGATTTTTCCACCTTTGTATTTTTTTGAGCAGGTATCTTGGTCCATGCCGCATCATGCATGTTGCTCTGTATCTTGGACGGAACCCCCCCTGTTGATCATGGATGATTTTTCTTTCCGGGGTCGAAGTTGAGGTCGAAATTCGCGACGAGCGGCCACGGATCAAAACACGGTAGCTGCGCGTGTGTGGTGCTGCGCGAATCTGTCGCGGTTCCATGGCATGTTTCGTCTAGGTTACTACATCCGGCTTCTGCCCAAACACCTGGTAGATTATTTCCTGGGGATATCCATACCCCAAGTCGCTGGAAGGAAGTGGAGGTTGGCCAGGTAGGGCAGCCTTGCGCAACCAACACTGGAAGCGGCCGCGCTGACGACCCTGCGGACCCTGCGACCTGCCATGGCGGCCAAACCCTTTTCCCCGCCACCTGGAAGGGTTTCTATCCGTGGATAACTCACTAACGTTCGTTAGTCTGGCACCTGGGGGCTCAGCTGAGCCAATATCGCCTCTGGAACCTGTTCCTAGTGCACATGCAATTGAGATGGAAGTTTTCGCGACGACAGGTGAGAGGCCGTTTTCGTTCCGCGCGTCGCTCAACGCCTCAAAGTCTAGTCAAACAGCTCGGTTCCGAAGTGAGATGGGATTTTTTTTCGGAGGCCTGCAATGGAGGACAGACAGCGGGGCGAGACCTGGCTTGCGTGCTGATCCGTTCCATTACCGCCCCGAGGCAGGGGCTTATCGGACTTGCAGTGCTGCTCTCGACCTGCAATTACCACCCGTGTATTAAGGCGGGGGGCTGAGTTGTGGGCTGGTCGGGCCTCGTTGATGGGGGGATTACGTCTCCTGTCGCTCCGTCCACACGAAAGGCGGATACGACTGCGCCACTTTGCCCGAACAGCACACAGCCAGCCTGATGGGCAGCTGAAATCCCTGCATTCGGGTGCATCAACCAAGCGGGCAAGCACCTTAGATGCACGCACATCTGCACTAGCACCTGGGCTTGGGGCACAGTGTTTGAAGAGTGGGACACCACCCATACCTTATTTATCTGTCGCCCTCGTCCTCCTCTGCATTTCTCCCGCTTCTGCATTCCCGTCACCATCGACAAGCAATTGATTTTCGAGCGAACCTTCGTTTGGATTTCGTCATCTTTCGTTTTTGCCTTGTCTATCCTGTGGTAGAAGGCATTCACTCGCTCGTTGGAGGCCATCTATCTACTGTGTCTTATCGCGCAACATTACAGAGTATCTTACCTGACAGCTGCCCGACTCGACAAGCAAGCCCACTCTACCTTCCGCCCGTTGCTGAAACTCTCATCCCCTTAAGTCGCAGCTTGATCTCGAAAGGTTAGCTGGACATCAGCCCAAGCAACAAACAGCAAGATGGGCAACATCGGGCGCATTGCCTGCGTGGCACTGCCGTTCCTTCTCACCATCGGCGCTATTATTGCAATGCTGGTAGCTGGTCTGGCTGGAGTCGCCGACAAGTCGCTCTACATGTTCCAAGTAAACACGACGGACCTCTCCATCTCGCCGCTCTCGGTCAGGAAGATTCTCAACGTGCGGAGCCCGGAACCGCAAGGCTTTGGCCTGTTCCACGACGTGCCGTCGCTTATCAACAAGGAGGCGGACGATACGTCATCCAAGTCGACCAACATCACCGCCGCTGACCTCGGCCTCTTCAACCTCTACGACGTCGGCATCTGGGGCTACTGCTACACCCCCCAGAATGGGTCGCGCGAGTGCACCAAGCCTCAGTTCAACTGGGCCACGGGCGCGCTGAACACGACAACTTCGGGAGTCAACAGCCTCATCACGTCGACGGGCCTGAACGTCACGCTGCCGGATGGCATCATGAACGCCGTGCAGGCTTTCGGCACCGTCTCGAAGTGGACCCAGGTCGTCTTCATCATCGCATACGTGGCGCTGGGCGTGGAGCTCTTCTTTGGCGCGTTTGCCAACTGCAGCCGCGCCTTTTCGTGCGTCACGTTCCTCGTCGCCCTTGTCGCCATGGTTGCCGTGTGCGCTGCGGCGGCACTCGCCACTGCCACATCGGTCATTGTGGTTGGTGCCGTCGAAGGTACGGCCAAGTTCTACGGCGTCAAGGCGAGCTTCAACACGAGGTTCCTGGCTGCCGTTTGGATCGGCGCCGCCTTCGCCATTGCCTCTGGCTTCTTCTGGCTCTTCACAATCTGCTGCTGCAAGCCCGACCACACGCGCAAGAACCGCGAGCGTGGACCTTCGGCCGAGAAGCTCATGTCAGGCCCGTACCAGCCCCTCGAAGTGCAGCACGGTGGCTATCCCCAGCAGTACCCGCAGCAATATCCCCAAAGCTACGGTGCTCCGCAGCGCGACCTCGCGTACGAGCCTTACTCGCACGCTCGTGCCTAGAGGCAATTAGAATCATGTCATGGACAGCAAGGCGTGTATCTTGTTACGATGGAGCTTCTACCAATAGGCGTGGTGTTGAGGTTTCTTGCGAATGACTTTTTTCTTCCTCTGCGATGGGGTGTTTCATAGCTCTATCGATTCCGAGTTTGTTTATTTCTTGTCGCACTGCATTCAACCGGCGTTCTTTTTTTCGATGGGAATGAGGGGAGGGCGGAGGCCTGGTAACCGGCTTAAGAACGGTTTCGGGGGGATTTGATACGACCGCAAACAAGGGCAGGGGCAAAAACACTTTTGCCTCGATAGATACGGTTATTACCTATTTAGGATGATTGATACCCCGAGCTCGAGGGGGGTTGGAGGAAATGATAAATTATGACACATACATACGCCCAAACCAACAGACCTCGTAACTACCTTACCTCCTGAGGTTGTTGGTGATGGGCAGTAAATATACTTATTGTAACTAAGTTGTAGTCTACTTTTATTTAATGCGTGGAAGGTCTTTGTGAGCTAGATTTGAACTTGCTGTCTTGGTCTATTGATTTAACTTGTTAGAGAGGCCTGTTGTCGTGAACATGGGCGACAATACGGTGATGACTAGTAAGGTAAGGGTGAAAGTACTGAAAGTACTGAATATGAGGCTGATGAAAGGACAGGAAGGAGTTATTTTGCCACCCTCAAAAGGCAGATCTGTTAATGCAACTAGGCGCCTGCAATTTCAAGAACGGTTCGCATGAAGCTAAAAGGCCTTAAAGGGCTAAGTGATGTTTTTGTGTTCGTGGCTGCCCCTGACGATATGCAACAATCACTTCAGGTAGCACATTGAAAGAGATATTTGTAGAGTAGGGTTAGGGTTGAAGCGCAACAAATCACTAACCCAGAAAGCGAAAATGGAATGTGGCTAACCTCTCATTGACGGACGGTCCTGAGCAACGCAACACATGCAACCAACAACAAACGACATGGTCTTTTTAGAACACACAATCTGGGCATAACGGCAGCTATTTCATGTCAGTAAATAGACGCAAGCTTTGCTAGGTGCGATGCCCGATTTTCATTTTCCCAGCAGCAGCATAATGGCGGCGGAAAAGGTGCGCAGTTTCCTAGTTTGTGCTAAAGTCAATTTTACTTTACTTTGTTTTTGAATCACCCATTCATTCACTCGGATTGTCGTCGCCACCGTGCGTGACATCGATAGTGACTCGCCCGCTGACACGCACCACCACCCCCCGGGGCTGTTCCTTCGCCGCCCCTTAGAGAAGCAGCAGCAAGTCTGTGACAAAGACAAAACTGCGGCACAGCTACCTGTCGAACCCAGTAACGGCCCTCGAGTTCTACTGCCCCCCTCACCAACCAGGCCGCGTGCTCGTGCTTGCCGGCGAGGACACCTGGCTCAAGGTCTACGACGTCGCCAGCTCGCGTCTGCTCGGCCAGCTCAAGATCTTCTACTCGGAGCCCATCCACGGCATTTACGTCTCGCGCCCAGGCGCAGACGCAGTCGCAGAAGCAGACGCACCTGAGCGGACCGGCGAGCGGACCGGCGATGGCCGTGTCCTCGTCTGGGGCGGCCACTCGGTCACAGTCCTGCCCCAAGAGTCTCTGCAGGCTCTCGTCGACGGCTGTGCCCCCGTGCAGCAGCCGCACGAGCTCAGAGCCGCAGACTGGATCTACGATGGCATCCTGTTCCCCTCCGACACGGCCACAAACGGAGCCCTCGTAACGGCCCACAACGAAATCGTCCCCCTTTCGGTAAGTGGCAGGGGGCCGGCGCACGCCCTCGTCTTTGGGCCCCTGACGTCGCCCTCGCGGCCCATTCTCTACTCGGCGAACCTCTGCCTGCTGTCACCCACCTCTATCCTCGTCGCAGGCGGCACCGTCTTTGGCGAAATTATCGTCTGGAAGTACCACCTAGACGCCCCCGCCCATTCTTCTCCCCAGTGGGAGCTGCTCTACGTCTTCACCGGCCACGAGGGTTCAATATTCGGCGTCTCCATCTCCCCAGAGATTGAGCTCGCCCCTGACGGCACTAGCGTGAGGTTGCTCGCAAGTTGCAGCGACGACCGGACGATACGGATATGGGATATTACGGACCGCCCCCTGGCCGTCGCAGGGGCTGTCACAGGAGCAGCCAACGGGGAGACCCAGCACACGAGCGCATTGGCCGAAGCCCGGGAAACTGGCTTCGGCGGGAGTAACTCCGAGGTCAAGTCGGAAAACAAGCATGACTCGGCCAGGTGCTTAGCCGTTGCCATGGGCCATGCCTCCAGGATATGGCACGTCCGGTTCACAGGTCGCACCAACCACCACTCGCCGCAGGCCAGCCCCATCGAGGTGCATTCCTTTGGCGAAGACTGCTCGCGGCAGAAATGGGAGCTCACGATTGACCTGGCACGGTTGCACGCCGCGCCTAGTCGAGGGCTGTCAGATGTAGGAGCAGCTGCAAAGCCCGAGGACAAGCCACTGGGCACTCTCCGACTCCGTAGCGCATGCTCTGCTCACATCGGCAAGAACATATGGTCTGCCGTCGTCTCTTCCGGCGCGGACGGAGTCCCAGTAATAGCAACAGGCGGCGCGGATGGCAAGATTGCTATATCCGGTGACCGGAGCGGGACTGATGGACCGGATGTTGACTCGAGGCCAAGCTATGGCGTCCTTGACATCGATCAATCCTTCCACGAAATAATAGAAAAGCTCCACAGACCTGAGGAGACCCTCCCGGTCGATTTGCCTGCGGCTATGCCGAACAGGAGCAGCAAAGATGGGTTCCAAAGATATGCCTTCATATCGGACAACACTGTGCTCGCGACTACAACGGCCGGGAGACTCTTGCTTGGCACTGTGGGCGAGACTCTGGCATGGGAAGAGGTCACTCTCCCGCCGGCTATCCGCAGCGATCTCAACTCCTTTAGTCTTGTAAAAAGTCCTGCCCTGGACATTGCCGTCATTGGCAGTGCAAGCGGGAGCGTCTACCTGCTTCAGCCACTTCACGAGATCAAGGAACTGGCCAAGCTCCCGGGCAAGATCTCAGACATGGTTTGTGTGCAGTTCTCGGATTCTGCAAGTGACCGACAGGCCAAGACATGGGCTGTTGTTGTCACTGTCCTCGGCGTGGACCATGCCACAATGTTGACGTTTAATGCTTCGGCTGGCGATTCGCTGGTAGACTCTAGGCAGATCACGCTCAGGGAGCACTACATTGTGACCGCCGCGAGTTTCTGTGGCGGGAAGCTCGTCTTGGGGTCTAGAGTCGGAGCCGTGACTATTTACAAGACCGACGCCAACTGTTTCACGCCCGACGTTTCTCGGCGGGATTGCAAGACCAAGGACGCCGTCACCTGCATTGTGCCGCTGCCTGGGAGCCAGACCTCTTTCCTCACGGGGTGCAGGGACGGCAGGTACCGCATCTACAGCATTGGCAATAGCAACAACGCCGACGGCTCAGGAGCCGGGAACACCACACTCCACCTGCAGCACGAGATATCGCCGCCCATGGGCATGATCGAGGGTGCCTGGTTTACCGCACCGCCCAGCCAGGGCGATGCAGAGCTGATACTGCACGGGTTCCGCGGCAAGCAGTTTGTCGTGTGGAACGAGACGTCGCGGCACGAACTCGCCACGGTCGAGTGCGGTGGTGGCCACCGGCCCTTTGACTGCGTGTCGCCCGCCGCCGACGCGGGGCAGCTGCGCTTCGTGTTCACCAAGGCGGCGCACATGCGGCTGTACTCGCAACGTCGGCCGGCGCTGCGGGCGCTGCGCGAGGGTGGTCACGGCCGCGAGATGCGCGCCGCCGCCGCGTGCGGCCCGTACGTGGCCACGGCTGCCGAGGACACCACTATCCGTATCTGGCAGTACCGGGACAGCAGCGACTCGTCGGACACGCGGCGCGGCTTCAGGTGTCTCGCCGTGCTGGAGAAACACTCAGCCGGCATCCAGTGCCTCAAGTGGGTCGGCCCCGGCTGCCTCGTCAGCAGTGCCGGCAGCGAGGAGTTGTTTGTATGGCGCATCACTCGCCTCGATTCCAGCTACGAGGCGCTCGCTGTCGTGTGCGAGGCCGCCTACCCCGACCGCACCCCCGACGGAGACCTGCGCATCATCGACCTGGACGTGCAGCCGTGGGAGGCAGCGGGACGAGATATTGTTGGGGGCGACGGCAACGGCGCCATGCTCATCTCGCTCGTCCTTTCGAACTCGACGCTGAAGTCCTACCTGTACTCCACAGAGCACGGCTTCCAGCTTCTCGCCCAGGGCCACTACACGGGCGCCTGCTTGACGCAGATCCGCCACCTGCGGACGCCGGCCGACGGGGAGGGGGCGGCCATTCACATACTTACGGCGTCTACCGACGGACACGTCGCCCTCTGGGCCGCCAGCGGCGTCCGCACTACCACTAGCAACAAGGGTGAGGACGGTGGGCCCGCAGAGTTCGCGCTCGCCTCAGTGTCCAAACTCCACCAGAGCACCATCAAGAGCCTCGACATGGCGCGAGAAGACGCCCCAGACGGCCGGGGCCAGCGGCTCGTGGTCACCGGTGGCGACGACAACGCCCTCGGCGTCCTCGACCTCGCCTGGTCGCCCGACGCCAGCGAGTTCGCCGTCCGCACCCGGGCGCGGGTCAGGGACGCCCACGCGGCAGCCATCACGGGGCTGTGCGCCGTCAGCCGCGACGGCGCGGGCTATGTCGAGGTGGCGACGGCCAGCAACGACCAGCGCGTCAAGCTCTGGAGGGCAGAGCGGACGGATCTGGCGGGGGGCTGCGGCTTCGCCGTGGCGCTGCTCGATGACCAGTACAGCTCCGTCGCGGACCCGGGAGATTTCGAGGTCATCGCCCCGGGCAGGTTGATGGTTGCTGGTGTGGGCATGGAGGTGTGGGATTTGTTTCAGGCGCTGGCGCCGGTCGGTGTCTAGCGGTGACAGGGAGCTCTACGGTCTGGAGTGTAGATTGGTGCAAGTAAACAAAATGACATGTGCAAAAAATAGATATGTAATAAAAAAGAAAAAAAAACATTTTAACATTAAAGGTGGCTAACGAGTGTGACGTGTAGATCGGGAATAATCTGATATCTTTGATGATAGCCATCTCCATCCGATCACTTTAATTCACGCATGCTCAATTAATCATCATTGGCTCGTCTGCATGGGATGATAATGGGTATGCATCATACCCCGATAAAAAGCCATTCAAAAACAAAAAGCACCAAAAAGAGAGCGAATGAATGAGTACTACTCACTAAGAGATAGAGAATACAAATACACACACATGAAACCGAGAAGAATGACCGCGGCAGGGCTCGAACCTGCGATCCTCTGCGTGTAAAGCAGATGCCTTAACCACTAGGCCACGCAGCCTACTAGGCGTTGTTCTTGATTCGTAGATTGGGAGTGGAAACTCGGGCTGAATATGGAGTTGGTTCGTTGTTTGTTTTGTTTGGTTGTCTGGTTGTCTGGTTGTCTGGTTGTTTGTTTAGCAGAGAGAAGTGATCGACTCCATCTGTGAGATTCTCTTCTCAGAAAGTTCCATTGGCTTGTGTATACCTGAGAATAAGCTATGGTGGTTATGACACTTTGCTTTGGTACCAGGTTTTATGTCTCTGAGTCTACGTCGTTAGGCCTAAGGTAGTTGATGGTTTGTCTCTTTTTGTATGTATTTCTTGGCCGAGATCAAATCGAGACTTTTGTTTCCGAACCTTTTTTCTCATCACAAAGCATCATCGCTACAGAATAGAAATACGAGAAACCATGATGAAGTACAAGCTCAGCTTCCTTACATCAAACATAAATTTCACATCTTATCCAGACAACTGCAAAAGTATAATGGTCTTTCTGACGAAAACCCGCCAAAAAAATTAATAAATTGTGAGGAACTGTACTGGGATCTGGCATGGGCCTCCATCGAGTCTGCGAGGGCGAGGAATGCCAGCCCGACATATACTACGCAGAAAATTAAGATGTTGACTTTTGATTTCCCTGTTCTTCTGATGACCTCTCAGAATGAGCAATTGCACGCACATTCCAAAAATATTTACCTCCTTTATTCCGGTCAGTTTTAATAAGTAAACAAATGGGCGAAAGGGGGGGCGGTTCAAGATCCCCATCACCAGGTAGTCTCTGCCCCACACTTGCACAGTGCTCCGTTCATGATTGGCCAATGCCACAACCTCCTCTGCTCCACGACAGCTTCCCCCCACAGCTTCAGCGTCTCCCTGCGCAGGTACGGAATACCAACATACAAGCACACAACAACAGGCGATCGAAAGAGAAAGCCGCCATGAAGTACCTCCACGCCACCAATGCGCTGCTGCTGCGCAGCCCGAGCAGCGCGCTCCTCTCACGGTTTGTTAGCTTCCGCTGCCGGTCGGCCACCCGGCCAGCTATTAGGTTCCAGATGAGAAGCTAAGCATATCACCGTCTTTGCCAAGCAAAAGCTCCTCGCCGCCGTCATCATCAGCCGCCGCGACGCTGGCCATCATCTCCGCGTGCCGGGCGCTATCCTCCTCCACCTCTGCGTCCGCATACAGCAGCTACAGTAGCACCAACAAACCCGCCGCCTTCGCAGCTCGACGACCCTTTTCGCACACGGCGCGCGCGCACGCTAAGAAGGGGTCGAAGCGTGGAGGGAGAGGCGGCGACGACGCCGAACTAGCAGCAGTAGCAGCGGGTGGTGGTGGGAAAGGGAAAAAAGACAAGAAGAGCAGCAGCAGCGGTAGCGACACAGCCGGGGACGCCGACCGGCCGTTGCCCAACGGCGAGGACCCGTTCAACCTCGCCGACGTGACGTACGCGTTCGACAAGGCCGAGCGGCACCACGGCGAGGAGCTGAAGCGCATGCGCACGGGCGGCGGCAAGTTCAACGCCGAGGTGATTGGCGCGCTGCCAGTGCAGGTGCCCGCGACGGCGGTCCCAGTCAAAACAGAGCCCGCAGCCAAGGTAGGAAAAGCCAACAAGAAAGCCCCGACCGCCGCCGCTGCCGCCGCCGCCGCTGCCGTGCCCACAGTAACGTTCCCACTGCGGGAACTGGCGACGGTGGCGCCCCTGGGGGGGCGGCGGTGGAGCATCCTGGCGTTCGAGGAGAGCTCTGTGCGGGGCATCATGAGCGCGGTGCAGCGCAGCGAGGCGTTCAACCAGCAGCCGCAACGCAGCGAAGACAATGCGCTGGAGCTGACACTCACCGTGGAGCCGGAGCGGGCCGAGGAGCTGGTGCGGCGGGCCAAGGAGACGTGCCAGGCGTGGCGCGACCAGGTGCGCGACGAGTCGCACCGCCGCGAGGCCGTGCACAAGAAGTGGCGCGCCGACCGCCTGATCCTCAGCGACGACCACCACAAGCTGCGCGAGAAGGTCCAGAAGCTGCAGGACGACCGCATGAAGGTCATTGCCCAGAAGGAGAAGGAGATTCTGCAGTTCATTGCCAACAAGGCGGGCTGAGCGTGAAAGGCAGTTCTGTGTGTCCGTTGTCATGTATAAATTACCTCCCTGTCTACAGTACAAGTCGTACCAGTGAGACAAGGTCCATATAAAAACCAAAGAAACCAATAACGGATTTGGACGGCCTAATGTGGTATATATTGTTACAGGTCTATGTAGTATATGCGAGGGTCAAGCCACTGGCCCAGTCTACTCTCGTCCCCTCTCCTCTGCAACCCTCAAGCAACCGTCTTCACTGGAGCAGCACCGGGGGGCTTGCGAGCAGCCGGCAGCAGCTCGCGGACCTTAGCCATGAAGGCCTGCGAGTCGGACGGCAGGTACGTCGGCTCGCGGCTGTGGTAGTTGGCGAGCGTGCCCATGACGTTGGAGACGTCGACGAACTGGGGCTTCTCGTACTTGCCGAGGACGGCGGCGTCGAGGACGGCCTGCTTGGTGGCATCCTCGGCGGGCTTAAACCGAAAACCCGGGCGGCAGCTCTCGAGCCACTCCTTCTCCTCCTTGGAGCTGAAGAACAGCGGCTTCTTCTCGTGCGAGTAGCGCTTGACGGCCTCGCGGATGTCGCCCGTGACCGTGGTGACGGGGTCGAAGGGCCGCCCGCCGCCGAGGATGCGCATGGCGCGCATGGCCGACTCCATCTTAGCCACGGCCGCGTCCGACGCCAACGCCGGCCCGTACCCCGCCAGCGACTCGGCCGTCACCGTCGGCACGTACGCCGTCACCACGCCCTGCTCCATCCGGTTGATAACCTCCTGCTCCTCGGGCGTCCACCTGGCCTTGAGCCGCTCCGTGTCTTCGCCCTTCCCGCCGCGGCTGCCGCGCTTCTCTCCCCCCCTGCCGCGGCCGCGCGTGGTGCCTCTTCGCGCTCGAGGGGCGAATCTGTCTCCGCCTGGTGCTCCCGCTCCCGGGCCAAATCTGCCTCCGCCTCGTGCCGCCCCACCCGGGGCGAATCTGCCCACGCCTCGTGCTGCCGCTCCCGGGGTGAATCTGCCTCCTCCTGTAACTCCTGGTCCCGCAAAGCTGGCCGGCCTGGCCGCGAAGCGCGGTGGTCCCGCTCTGGCAGCTGGGCCGGCGGCACCCAGGCGACCGCGGAGACTGCGCAGATTGATGACTTTGGGGCCAAACGCAGCGAAGGAGCTACCCATGGTACGGACATCGACGGGCCCGGGAGGCGGTGTGGTTGCTGCCGAGGGCTGTGATGTTGCTGGTGCGGGCCTCGACTGGCCGCCGCCGCCGCCGCCGAGCTCGGCTAGCTTGGACGCAGCGGCCGACGAGCGCTCGCGGGCCGTCGGGGGGGCTTTATCGGATGACGCAAGGCTATGTGTCATGGTCGTAGAGAAGGACGAGTATGTTTGCCAGCTGATGGGCTGGCCCCTAATGATGCTGCTGCTGCTCGCTGCGCGGAGACACTGCGCCGCGTTTTCCCGGCAGCTGTCGAGCGCCCGCCTACGCCCGAGGGCAGTGTGGACGACTTGCCGGTTCATCGCCGGTTATATGCGCGCTCGCGTTCGCGTGTCGCTGTGCTGGTGCTGTGCTGTAGTTGGAGGGGGGTTGCGGGCCTCAATTGGGAGGTCGTCTAACAAGGCCCTCGGGATTTTCGAGATTTGTTCGGGAGCTGCTGAGCGGGAGCGATTGAGGGTTGGCGTGAATTTGTTCGTGCGTTTTGATTGGATGGTGGGCCGAGCAGTTGCGAAGTACAGTGGGGCCCGCTGAACCACTACTAGTAACACTTCAATGGAAGTTCCCCTTGCCCAGCAATTGCTCTTTCCTCTGAACAACCTCCTCCCTCACGGCCTACCATTCACCTTCTAAAAGTCGTGGAAGGGAGTACGACAAGTATCACGTCAAACTAGCTCCCAGAAGTTCACTCTTTTTCTTCTTCTTTACTTTTTTTTATTTATTTTGTTTCAGACATACTACCCCATAAATACCTCGGTCCTTTGCCTGGGCCTCGTGCTAGAACAGATTTGGCTTATAAATGCCTTATCAAATCATTTTGTTGTATCTCCTTTAACCCTCCTGCGCCTAGATACCCAGAAAAGACAAATTTTATCTAAAAAGGAAAGCAGCTTAGATGGTTTATTTGGCCTGGTTGTCTATGTGCTTTTTAACCCAAGGCCGCTCCTTGTAAACCGACACACTACATGGGCTCCGCTAAAGGAGCCTCAGGGAAGCAAAGTGCAGGCCATTCATAAGGAATCTAGCAATATAGTAATGTGTTGCGTAGATATTTTGGGGTTACGGAGACAAAACAGCGTTGGCCTCCAGCGTCAACACACCCAGCCTCTAGCAGGCCAGGTTACAGTTGCTGCAATTATCACCCGGTCTTTGGGGTCCAAGCGAATAAACCGGACACAGGGTCTCCAGGGCTAGATCTTCTCTTCGTCTCGCTAACTACCTCCCCGACTCTTCAAACACTACGGAGATATTTCTAGTTCCATTGGCTTTCGACACGTTTGGCTCCTGGGTACGGGACTACCTAGATGGTCGGTGAGAGGTAGCAGTATCACTGAAGTCGTGCGTCAACCGGCCCTCTGTCAACAAGATCCGAAGAGAACACAAACAGGGAAGATAGAGTATGTACATATTTACAGGAGCCTATTTGTGACGACGAGTAGGACTGGGGCAGGGGTTGAAAAACGGAACGTAAATGGGGCGGGAACTCTTCGTTCTATAGCCATCTTTGTTTCTTTTAACTAGTACACGCAGTTAGCCGCTCCGAGAGGCTGAATACCCATCTTATTCCATGTCGACTCCCATGTCAAACTATACTACATTCCCTTCACCCGCCATCCGATATAGACTTCATTTATTGCCGTATCCCCAAGACGCTCTGGCTGCCGTCAACGAATGGCCTCGTCCATCTTGATACTTGCGGAGACGCATGTAGGTATGTAGTTAGTCTTGACATGATACTGCATATAATTTATTAATGTGATGGTTCGATGGCAACGACCGACCTTCCACTCCTGACCAGCCGCCGTCCCATACCTTCCTCCGACCTCGTCAGACAAGACAAAAAAATTACAGGACAGTTAACTGTGATATGGCAAGACGTGTGTTGTTTGTTTATGGCCGTAAGTCTGTCCAGTATTATTGTCTCTCAACTAAGTCTGTCTTAAAACTGACAAATCGTGAAGTCATACCCAAGAATTGCATATGCGCTGCTGCCCTGGTATCAGATCGGGCCAGATCCCCGGGTCATCGGAAAGAATAAAGTGACAGCTCACACCAACGGAACACTGTCTCTAAAGCTAGGCTAGAAGCCCTTACCCGGGACGTTCTAACACGGCAGCTACTGGCACGAGATATTCATGCGGCAGAAGGCGTGCCTTTAGAATCCTGGTGGCGAGACTGAGAGAGCCTAAATACTACTGCTAAAAGTCTGGCGAGTCTGCTTTCAGTGTTTTTGATACATCTAAGACGACCGCAAGAACCAGGCTGAACTAAATCAGGTTGGGTGGTCCCATATAGCCCAGATTGTGGAATGTTGCCGAAATGGTGGGAAGGGAGATAATTTTTGGGGGGCGAGCTGCAGCACCTTACTAGCACGGTTTCCCGCCTCGACCACAGTTGAAACCTCCACATGTTTGACTAGTTAGCGACGAGACACAAAATGAGGGAACATGGCTAGCGTCCGAGATACTCAGACACTGATCAGCCAGTAACTAAGCTCTTGAACGTAGATATCTGTCTCTCGCCAACAACGAAGCTAGCAGATCTTAGTTTAAAAATGTGAACTTCACCCTCGAGCAGTCTCCTGTATTGGAAGCGAGCAGGCCCAGGGGAGACTGCCAACGGATAAACATCCCGCGTTTGCCCCGGTATGAGACGACGCAGTTTATTGCCTGCAAGTCTTGGCCTTGGGATGGCAGGTGAAATTGACATGTGCTTATAAGAGAGTTCAAACAAGCATTTCGTAGACCCCGTCTATATCCAATTCTGGGTCGAACTGCTTTATATTCCTGATTGGAACGGAATAGGATCCCGACAGAGTGCGGCAGGTGGTTTAGAGGTGACTTTGATGTAAAGATGGAAGGCTGTCCTGCAAGTTCTGCTGGCCCTGTCTCTCTTGGCTGCTGCTCTATGGGCCTGACCACGGGAGAAGCTTCTCCATTAGGCGTCCCCCACGCTCACGCGACTAACATGGCATCCGACGGCGGGGCGAGGCTTGCGGTAGCGTAACATTGTTGACAGATGCCGTCACCTTTAGGATGTAGGACATGGTGAGTGAGCACTTGGATGCAATGTAAAGCCATGTGCATGCAAGACATCTAGTCGACTTGACCGGGCACCGATGTCGTAGCACTAAAGTTGGCGATTGGCGGTGCATGCCCGTAGCTACCAGGATATGGAAAGAAGGGTACCCAATAGCCCAAGGGGGGCACGCCTACCTCTGCCTTAGGCACTTTAGATTACCTTAGGTATGCGAGACGGTAGACGTTGTTCATAGCGCCCGGGTATCGAGGCAGTCGATATAGCCGCGACGGCAACGGCAACGGCAAGGTAGGATGGTCGGGTAGGCACCTAGTCGGCGTGGAAGATGTAGACGGCCAGAGTAGAGACGCAATCGGCAATAATTTTCACATAGTCTCATTGCCGTGCTGCTAGGGCCAAATCGTTCGTATTAAGAGAGAAATGAAGTGATAGCTAAGGTACCTACATAGTAAGGTGGGTAGTGTGAAAGAAGACGGAAAGAGCGTCGACGGCACCTCCATGCGGGTAAGTCGCTGTCATGGCGAGTAGTGACACTACGGGTAGGTGCGTTGCGTGCGGTATGTATGTACCTAGTAGTACTAGAGTCCATGCATGGAACACTTCGAGTCCTTAGACTCCTGCTGCCACCTTCCTTGCCCTGGAAAGCACACGGGCTGTAACTCTCAACGGGAAGCCTTCGAACATGCACGGAAGGCGCGTTCCTAGGGCTTGAACAAGAAATTTCTCCGATTCGCTCTTCAGGGCGGCCCGCTGCCTGGGGCATTTTCTTCCGAGAGACCAAACATGCGATGCACACAACGCAGCCGCATCAACATGCCAAGTCCGACTATGGTTTCGTTCCGTCAGCTCCCTGCCCTTTCTCGCCGAGTACTGCCGAGCAGAAAGCTTGCTGGCATCGGATCGTCTCTGTGGAACTCGCTTTGCTTCATTCGCCGGTCAAGTCATTCATTCGTATGCCCTGCCGCCTCTTCTCTCTCACGAGCAATGGCGAGCCGCGAGTCCCGCTGCGGAGCGTTTCTGCTTTGACTGGTTGGGTTGCATCAACCACTATCTGGAAATCCGGTTCTTGGGATACAGACTGTTCGCCGACCAGCTGGTAACGCAGTCTGCCCAACGATGCTCCATCGAAACCCCATCTACTGCTCGGCTTCCCAGAAACTGTAAACGTCGAGCTGCCGATTTCGCCGGTTGTCAGCGGCGTCAGCGACCCCCTGCCTCCTCCGTCTACTCTATACAAAGCTAGACTATCTGCTCCGTAGGCTCCATCCCATATCCGTATCGGTTCCATAGATAGCAATGGCGCGCGGGGTTCCATGTCGTGCAAATCACGTTCAATCCGCAGTGGTTAGCCCGTCATCTCCAGGGAACCGGGCCGGAGTCCCGCCCCATCTCACGGCTTCCGATGGCTCTTCCCCAAGATCTGTGTTTGCGAAACCTCGGTTGTGCATTCCGACTTCATCGCCGTGCCTGTATTATTCCCACGGTCGTTGATTTCTCAGCTGCGAATCCCAGGGCTCTCTGCCACCTGTCGCCTGTCGCCTGTCGCCTGCCGCTTGTTGCCTGTCGCTGCCGCGTTTACTATCATGCCGTGCCGATCATCTGCACTGGTGATTCTGCCGTTCTGTGGAATAATCGGTGCAGAGCGGCCGACAAGAAGATGATGAAAAAGGCACCAGAAAACAATGACAAGCCCTCTTGGCTTCGGAGCGAATGCACAATAATTACCCAGCGAGTAACAAGAAATCCCGGATATCCATCTCCGCCAAGTACGCTCAGCTGCGATTCGAACTTCCAGTCCCAAGATGCTTCAACCACCCGAAAATCGCACGTCTCTCGACGGCTGGCTGGGTTGGTGATGGAGGTCCAAGGCTCCGTTCGACGGACCCGAGAGCCGCCCCGCCGCATTAACAGGGATTGCGTTGCTGTGCTGGCCCAGGTGGCTGAATCCACTTCTTCCTCGAGTCGACGGGGATTGTCGGGGATATTCAACGGACACGCCGTTGGGGAGCCGCTTTTTGTTGCCACGCTACAATACCCTAGGTGATCTACAGAGCCTAGAAACAACTTTGGGAGGAGATGGTGTCACGTTGCAGCTCGACGATCACCACTTTGCCTCGAAAGCCTGTTGCACAGCAGCCAGAGGCCGTAGCTTCGTGCCCTCGGGTGCAGTACATGCCAGAGCTGAGAGGACTTGTCGAATACCTTGGCCAGGCCATTGGAATCGAGACAACTCGACCCAGCAAGCTGTTTCGCATCGTAGTTGGTATCAAGGATGTTGAAAATACACTACTGGAGCTAGGCCTTGCACGAGAGTCACGGTTTACGTTTCCACCCCCACTCGGCCTAATTATCATTGCTTGTCCTCTTATGCAATACGCATGTGGATATCTCGCCCTACACTAGCTGGGCCAAACGATGCTACCGCTCACACGGTCCGTTCCTACCGATATGGCTATTTGCGCCCGAGGGGAATAATCAAGGAAACCGCGGACGGAAACTGTCAAGTGACACACGGCTGGCCTGCATCGAGCAGGAGGCTACAGTCTCGAGGTCGTTCCTAATCCCACTCCCCACGGATGCGGCGCCTTGCCGACATCCTTGTTTAGCATAGCTATAAGTCCCCCGTAGAGCCGCCCTTCAACATTGAGGGACTTTGGAACATGGTATCTTTTATATGTCATCCCCCCCAAAAAGCCGATCGAGTGCTTGTCTATTCCTAAATGACCTCCTTTGTTTGTACTAGTCCCTCGCATCATCTCTGGTCTTGGTATTATTCTTTGTCCAGTGCCCTCGGACCATCGACCGGATCATGTCCAGATCTAGCGGTTGATTCTCGGCAAACGGGCGTATGTTATCTACCCAGAGGCACCCTTTCCCGTTCCATTTGAGATCTCTAGTCTCTCTATCTCATCATAGCTTTCATCATTGAAAAGCAACAGCTGTCAGCCTGGTTTAATGTGCGTACTGAGATAATAGATCTGTATATCTTCCCACGTTGCTCGCCGAGAGTCAGACACGAAAGTGTATGCCGTACCTACCACACGAATCGCACCCCGGACACATATTCCACAGGACGTGAAAAGGGACATCGAGATGGCCTTAATCGCCCCCGTGTCAGGCCTCGATATTGAGCGTGATGCTGTCCAAAATGCCTCGCTGGCCGGCAGCATCGACACCAATACAACGCCAGATACCGAGTTCTCACCTCCAGATAGCCCCTTTCATCAAAGTGGCCCTCCTAAGAGCAAGAGGCTGTTAGCAAGACAAAAAGTAGCCACATTGACCCAGGAAGAAAAGGTGCGTGTTTACCCCATGCCGCTTTAGATTAAACCAGGGTGGGAGTGCTAACATGGGGTAGATATCTCTCCTGACAGCAGCAGACTTCTGGAGGACGAAAACAATCCCTTCCAAGAATATTCCGGCTGTGAAGACAAGTGACGGGCCCAATGGCGCCCGAGGCGGTATATTCGTTGGCGGTACAAAGGTTAGTCTCGAAATTGTGCTTTACGTCTAGGGGGCTGTCGACTTTTGTTAACCGCCGTCTGAAGGCCGCCCTATTTCCTTGCGGCATCTCGCTCGCAGCAACATGGAACAAGGATCTTCTTCACCAGGTCGGCCAGCATCTTGCCGAAGAGGTCAAGGCTAGATCGGCCAACATCCTCCTCGCACCCACCGTTTGTCTCCATAGACACCCGCTAGGAGGAAGGAACTTTGAGTCGTTCTCCGAAGACCCTCTCCTCACCGGCAAGCTGGCAGCACAGTACATCCAGGGCCTGCAGGAAGGAGGGATCGCTGCCACCGTCAAGCGTCAGTCACCCATTATCTTCCGAGCTCTTATTGAGGTTGACTTGGCCGGACAGATTTCGTTGGCAACGAGCAAGAGACAAACAGATTAACCGTCAACTCGGTGATATCGGAACGGGCGCTTCGTGAGCTGTACCTGCGCCCATTTGAGATTGCTGTCCGCGAAGCAAAGCCTTGGGCAATCATGACATCGTACAACCTCGTGAATGGTGTTCACTCAGACATGAATAAATTTATCCTGAAGGACGTCCTCCGTGGGGAGTGGGGGTATGATGGGTGAGTAGCGAGCTGGTTGGGGAACAACGCAATGGGTGAGGGATTGGACTGACATATTCTTTTCCAGTACTGTCATCACAGACTGGACTGGCTTGAACTCGACGGCTGAGTCGCTCAAGGTCGGCTGCGATATCGAGTTTCCCTTCTCCACGAAATGGCGGTTTGAGAAACTCCTCGAGGCCCTAGAGGACGGGAAGATCACCCAGGACCATATCGACCGCGCAGTTGAAAATGTCCTCACTCTTGTAGAGCGTACCAAAGGGAACGACATGTCGGTCGAGGCCGAAGAGAAAGAAGACAACCGCGAAGAGACGAGAAGTCTCATCCGGGAGGCTGGTGTACAGGGGCTGACACTTCTCAAAAACGAAGGGGCACTCCTGCCCATCGATCCGAGGACCACAAAGGTAGCCATCATTGGCCCCAATGCTAAGAGGGCAATCGCTGGTGGAGGTGGCAGTGCAAGCCTGAACCCGTACTACAATACGCTACCCTTTGACAGCATCCAGAAGGTTGCCCGGCAGCCGGTCACATATGCCATAGGATGCCACACCCACAAGTGGCTTCCTCTCGCATCACCTCTGTGCGCCGACAAGACTGGGAAGCAAGGTGTCACGATTGAGTGGTTCAAGGGCGACAGGTTCGAGGGCGAACCAATCGTGATGCAGCGGCGTATCAACACGGATCTCTTCCTCTGGGACTCGGCGCCTGTGGCCCAGGTTGGCCCCGAATGGTCGGCAGTCGTGACGGCGAACTTGACCCCGACAAGCACCGGGACACATACCATTTCTTTCATGTCTGTGGGTCCAGGCAGACTCCTGGTCGATGGCAAGCCGACCCTAGATCTCTGGGACTGGACAGAGGAAGGCGAGGCAATGTTCGACGGCTCAGCCGACTATCTGGTCAACGTTGAAATGGAAGCCGGCAAACCTGTCGAGCTGCGCATTGAGATGACAAATGAGCTGCGGCCGTTCTTCAAGCAGAAAGAAATCGGTATCACCCACAAGTACGGCGGCTGTAGAATCGGCTTCAAGGAAGAGGACCAGATCGACTACCTCCAAGAAGCCGTGGACGCCGCGAAGGCGGCAGATGTGGCCGTCGTGATTGTTGGCCTGGATGCCGAGTGGGAATCGGAGGGATATGACCGCCAAACCATGGACCTCCCGTCGGACGGCAGTCAGGACCGCCTGGTGGAGGCCGTCATCAAGGCTAACCCGAGGACTGTTGTCGTCAACCAGTCTGGCTCGCCAGTGACTATGCCCTGGTCTGACAAGGCCCCGGCAATCATTCAGGCTTGGTATCAGGGGCAGGAAGCCGGCAACGCTCTCGCCGACGTTCTCTTCGGTCTAAGGAATCCTAGCGGCAAATTGCCGGTATGTTTATCTCTTGCGATGTGACTGTTCGTATCACACCGCATGTGTGTGCTGACTTGTTGCTGCAGTGCACATTCCCTAAGCGGCTCGAAGACACCCCGGCATATCACAACTGGCCGGGCGAGAACCTGGAGGTGGTTTACGGAGAGGGGCTTTACATCGGATACCGGCATTACGACCGCGTGAAGGTCGAGCCTCTCTTCCCCTTCGGCCACGGCCTGTCGTACACGGCCTTTGAGTACGGACGGCCGTCACTGAGCTCCAAGGTGCTGGCACAGGGTGAAAGCATCGAGCTCGTTGTCGCCATCAGCAACGTCGGGGACGTGGCTGGATTGGAGACTGTGCAGGTATACGTGCGGGACGAGAGATGCAGGCTTCCGCGGCCAGAAAAGGAGCTGGTGGCGTTTGAGAAGGCTGCTCTCGAGCCCGGCGAGACTAAGCATCTACGGATACAGCTCGACAAGTACGCCGTCGGGTACTACGACACGTCGATCCAGAGATGGATTGCCGAAGAGGGCACCTTCAAGGTGTTGGTTGGCGCATCGGCTGCAGACATCAAGTACGTGCAAACCCCCTCCCCCGCCTTCTCAGCGTTTTATATCTGCTTGGAGCTGCGCTGACAATTGATAATTGCTTTCTTAGATACTCTGTTTCGTTTGACGTCAAGGAGTCTTTTACTTGGGTCTTTTAACACGCAGAGTCTGAAAGGCTCGCACTATCCGCCATGTCCTTGCATTTCTTGGATTTATTGATGAAGGTATGTGAGAGAGAAAGGAGGCTTCATGTCATGTTATAGGATCCAGCAACATGCACTTTTCGAGCCGAGAGAGAACCAAGAAAAAGAAATTTCTGCAGCGGATTCTCTTCCGCGCCCTGCTTTGTGCCCCTTGCATGTCCTTCTCAAGGTACTTCCCAAGTGTTGTTCTGCGTGAAGCTGCTGTCCGTCCTATATTCAGCAACACGACTCTACGGGAAATAAGTAGCCGCTGGGAATACATTCTGCCCCGTTGTTTCGCCCCCTTGATATTATTGACATATGTATATAGCAGGACCTAGGTAGCTTTATTTGGTATCATCTAGAAACTCATGAGCATCGGCCACGGCTTTTTGTAACACTCGTTCCGCACACAAGCACACCCAAAATCTCCATTCTCGGCCGCAACCCTGCCATCCTGACCAGGGAGGCTCGTCACAGTGGTTATTGCGCGCGGGGGAGGGGAAGTGTTTACCGGTGGTTTGGGGCTCACGGAGCCGGGCGCACGCAGGCGCCATGGCCAGTACAGTATCGGCGGTGTCATGACATGGTCTGGAATTACCGGTCTTGGGGAGGTAGCTCGCGTACTCGAAGCGATGAGGCGGGAGACCACCTCAAAACCACACCCTCCTTCAGAGATTTAATAAATAGGAATTCCGCCAGAGATCAGAAGACTGGAGGGCAAGGCGAACTAAATTGAGGAACTCAAAGAGCCAATTCACTTCTATTCCTCCCATTTAGTTGCTCCATCTATCATTCATTTATGACGTATAACTACATCGAGCCCGTTAGCCGTTGATGACTCGTAGAGCGAGCCGTCGAGTCTATCGTCCAATGACTGGCTGTTCACAGCGCCTGACGAAGTGCTAGCGTCACTGCCGTCGACGCTGATGGGGTCTTATTGAGAAGCACCCTCGTGTCGTTGCGTTAGGGTACTGCAAGACTGCAAGACTGCGGGCAGCCCCATTTTCGAAACCCCGCAATTTGGCGGCCAGGCTGGGAACCGTCCAGTGTAAAGTGCGAGGCTCGGTGTCCACCCCCACGGTAGCCGTCAGGATGGTAGGAACGTTTAAGACGCCAATCGGGATCAATCCAGGAGAGTGAGGCGGTTAAAGGCCTGCCCTCCGCCCAGCATCGCTGTGCTTCGTGCCACAGGTGAAGCCTCGAATCTGCCCGCGGCCGATCCTCCGTCGACGACAAGGCACTTCTGACGGATGTCAGCATGCAATCGGATATCTGGCTGGAAGTCACATCTGCACGGCACCTTCGTGGTGTGCAGCCACCTGCAGCGAGTCAGGCAGCTTCAATTGAGGTTGCGTGAGGCTCTGGACTCGAACAGTTTCAGGCCTATTTATTTGGCCGAGACTCCCACGCTCATGGCTGGAGACGCGAGATAACCCCATTCTACCATCCTCGTATAATCCACTTGCCCAGCCGTACGGCTACATCCTTGGCTGCATCCCGTCCTCTCCCCTCCAGATGGACCAGTTCACCGGTACCGACTGGGCTGGACATTGGTTTGAGCCTCCCCCGATATGGGGTGGCGCTGATCACGGCGCTCTTACTGTGTCTCTCCTCTGGCCTTTGCACGGTGACGACGCGATGCTCGTCGGCGATGCCGCCCCGTTCGCCCAACCCCAGACCCATGCACCGCCTCTTCCGGCGTCCGAGCCGGCTCCGACTGCTCCATCCCCAAAGCCTCCACCGAGCTTGGAGGAATGGAACCGGCACAGGTTCAGGATCAAACGTCTCTACCTGGACCAGGACGAGCCCCTACGCAAAGTCATTGTCGCCATGGGCGAGGAATTCGGCTTTCACGCCACGTAAGCGCCACTTCCGAACCCTTTAATGCCTTTACCATGTGTACTAATGTTCTTCCGCCCTCAGTGCCAGCATGTACAAGAAGCGGTTCAAGCAGTGGAGTTTCGTCAAGAACAACAGGGAGCGCGACGTGCGGTCCATGATGGCGCTCAAGAAGCAACGTCAAGAAGAAGGTAAGACGACTCAGTTCCTCAACAACGGACGGCCGGTAGTCAACAAACGAATCGAAGCATATCTGCAGCGCAAGAAGCTGAATCCGGCCACCTTCGCGAAGGACGCCGCGGCCTCTGGCTCCGAGGCTCTGGCCTGCTATATCAGCTGCCGCACGCCTTCCCCGGCCGCCTCGTTCTCCCCGGACTTCTATCGGCATTCTGAGCTGCTTCTCAGGGCCACCCGCGACTCCGCCCTTGCCCAATTTGGTTCCGACAACATGACCACCAAGAGAATGGAAGAACTACGCCTGGCAGGCGTACCCCCTACGCTCGCCCCCACGGCTATGACTTGCAGACGCATGCTGAATTCCAAGGACTTCCAGTCAGCCGGACGGGTTCTCCGCAAGCTCGGAATAGAGCTGGAGAGCAGTGTCCGGGATGGTGCATTGGAATTAGTTCAGGACCTGCTGCGCTTGACAGTGATTCTGGGCTCGGGATGGCTCAAGGCTACAAAATCCCTCGTCAAACAGGCAGCCTGCCTCTCCAGGGAGTACGGCCGTTCTGCGACGCAGCCCCTCGGCCATTTTCTCGCACAATTGCATGAGTGCGAGATCGACTGTCTGGTTCCGACGGCGATATCGGCCTTGCTTTGCCATATCCACGAAACATCCCTGATATTCGGCAAGGACAGCTACTTTGCAGTGCGGAGCTGGACCTCGACAGCCACGTATCTGGGATCCAGCGGCAATTTGGCGTACACATCGTTGATCCAAAACGCCGAACGCGGCGTGCGGCAGTACGAAGCGCGCTTCGGGGAGTGCGACTGGAAGACTCTCGACTTCCTAGACGACGTCGCCGAACTCGAATACGAGGAAGCCTTTGTGCTAGAGACTTCGATGGACAAACCTCGGAGGCGATTCGAGCTGCTCTTGAAACGGGCGGAACAGGGGGGGGACCAGGCCTTCTGGCATCGGTTCTACGGTCAGTACAGTCTAGCTTGGATACACCACAGCCAAGGTGCAGACGAGGTGGCCGAGCAATACATGAGGGGTGCGGTTGAGACGCTTCGCAACAATGATGTCACAGACATCGATAGCTTTGTCGACAGTTGCGTCGTTCTGGAGCAGTGGCTACTGGATAGCGGCCAGCACGAGTCGGCGCGAGACGTCCGGGAAATGTGGACGGCCGCTCTGCCGCCCGATGAGGAAGCAGCCGTCGACGGGGCCCCACTTGTCGTAGCCCAGCTCGTCGGCCAGGCCGCAGAAGCCGCGATCAGTGCAGCCGAAGACGCCGTTGTAGGCCAGGCAGCCGGCCGCGCTGGCGCGCGCCGCCGCGTAAACCCTGCTTGGTAAGCTTGTATGTAGTCGTTGGTGGCGCCATCACTCTAGACAGCTTGATCTTGTCTGTTGACTTTCTTTACGTGTATGGAATTGGGGAACTCTCCGACGGTTTACTGAAGTCGTCCATCTTTAGCGCTTCTTGTTGAGGCGGTCGGCCGTCTTCTTATCTCGTCTGGAGAACAAAATTGCCGTGAAACTCGGACGAGTTATCAGTAGTATGTACATGTACATACAATGGGGCGCCAAAAGTATTGCGCCACCCACTTACACGCACCCTCTTTCTTCAAACAATCACAACAATGTCAATTCTAGGCCAAAAATACACGCAAAATGTGCCAAAATGATCGTAATTTGATGGTCAGACTCGGCCATCCAATAAACGTGCAGTGGGATCATTAAACGAATTTTCTTGTATTTCCGTTTATCATTAACGTTATGGTCTATTCATCAGTGCGATTTGATGTAATTATTGCGTTGGAATGCGGACGAGATTTGCCCAAACGAGAATCAGATTAGGTCTTACACCTTCGATATGCCATGTCTTGAAGCAGTTATATCGGCTATGTCGTCGGTTAGATAAGCGAATACGGAATGGGACTGCATGACGGGCGCCTGTTTCGCTCTAGACCGACGAAACTGGACTGGTATCAAAACTTAGAATGACTAAGTCGCGGGAACTGCAAGTCCTCATCTGGTGCAATGCGGGGGGTGCGAGTCGACACGCCGTGACCCATGCGTAGACCTTCGCTAACGACAGCGGCCTTGTTTTTGGGGCTGTTACCAGAGTTCCCGTATCATTCGGTGATAAGTCGAAGAAAGGAGGCTAACTCACAAGATACGACAGCGCCTCCAGCTCAGCAAGCGACATCTCAGAATCCACGCGCGACATGACCGATATCAGCTCATTTATAAGCTTCGCCAAGACCCTCGCATTAACCGTGCGCTTACCTCCCACCACATATCCCTCCTCCTCCTCTCCCGCCATAGGGGCGAAACCAACGTAAGGACACTCCGCCGCCCAGTCGTGGTATGGATGGATGTTTAACTTTCAAGAAGTTGAATCCAGACCTTGTTTAATCCAACACTCAGGTGGGCGAGGGAATTATATAGGCCCGTGGAAGAGCTTACAACGTTACGTTTAGGGGCAAGGGGGGTCAGCCTCGCTGTTAAAGTATCAATCACTCCATTGTCCCCTCGTTGCTCGTATATTAATTCAAAGCCCCATTAATACTCACGGTTCTAGTCCCAGACAAATGGCCCCTTTAATCTAGACTTCCACTACAGGTCAGGCCCAACCCCTAGAGCAAAATGCGTGCGAGATAAGGATGGTGCTCCGCGGTGCGGAGGCGTCTTACCGTATAGACCATGCTAGAATCAGCCCAAGGAAGGATAAGACGATAGCGTCTCCCACCTCCTCCCCGTGTTTTTCAACCCACTCTCCCCGCTTTTTTCAACCCACTCTCCCCGCTTCTGTTTCTCGATATGAACCATAAACCCTCTTCGCCATAGCCCGTCAGCACCCCGCGTCGAGCCCTCCTAGGAAAATCTAGCGTCTACTGGCAGCTCGTTAGAAGATAACGGCTACAAGGTCAAGGCCGAGAAAAAGGCCCAGACTTACCAACCACTCCCTATCCACCCCTCCACTAGCTAGCTTAAGAAGACTACGGAGTAGCGATATTTGGTATATCTGTCTTTATATCCCGTTCTGGTATCCACGTAGCCTTCTTATCAGAGCTTAAGGATCTATGCCTTCATGTTTGTGTTTAGGAGAAAATGGCGACTGAGAAATAAATATAGTGTATACGGCGCTGCACTGATCCCGATTATAAATACATAAGTAATAGCGAGAATGCTAGCTCCCGTTAGTATGTCCTTTAGTTCTTGGAAAGTCCTAGGCCTCGGATGCGGACTACCCTTGTTATAAACTTTATGTCACGGTCGCCACGGGCTCATGTGATAGGATTGATTCTATTGGCTGCATTGTGGTTAGAGTGTGGTCTGTGCACCTGCCTCACTTGCTCAGCACCACCACCTATTTCTCCGCGCCCTACGCGGACCCTGCGATAGATTCCTTTCTCTTCCTTAGCTTTGAATCCACATTCGTTACTGCCTTCAACCTTTGACTTCCCTACCTTCGTAAGGCGGGCCGTCACACTTTATATCCTGTACGTATCTGGCCGTATATCTCGTACTGGGAGTAAATACGCGGCTCGCTACTCTCGATTCCGAACCTCTAGCTAGTGTACTTAGTCGAGATATGTCTCCTTAAATCCGACCCGTATAATATAATAGTTCCTTGAGTAAGAACGGAGTTCCAATGTACCCCATGAACTCTCGTCGAGGGCCTGGAGCCTAATTATTATTTCTAGTCTATTTGTAGAGAGAAAATCGGCGAGCTCCACGAGGAACGTGCTACCCAACATAGTTCCTCGTCTGCTATCACCACCACGCCACCGACACACCTCCTTGTTACCTCGCCCTGACAGACATCTGTCTCTCTGTACATAGACAACAATAACGTGCGTAGTCCGCAAGACAAGGTCCTCGCTATCCGACGCCTTTGTCCATCTTCACCTACCCGACCGCCGCATGTTCGGCATCTAGTCTAGTGCCCCATATTCCTCACCACCCTCCTACCCAGCCACAACCCCAGCCAGTCAATTGCAAGCCAGTTGCCCGGGCCAATCAGTCAACCTGCGCGCAAGTAGGTACCTAGGTGCCTCAGGGGCTCGCGGTCGCAACACAAGTTGCGCCTTGCTCCTATTAGTTTCGGCTCCATCTGAGCGAGCCACATATCATTCAAGTGCAAAACTAAGCAGAAACCAGGCAGCTCTTTTCCTGTTGCGTCTAAGCCTGATCCTGCAGATCATCCCCGCCCAGCTGCCCTTCGCGAAAATATGCACTTGAAGCGACCTACACTCTCGCTCTCGGACCGCGGATACTTGCGGAACCCTCATAGAATAGAAGCTTTATTATATCCTCTTAGCCCTCCCTATTCCATACCATAGCCGTAACCATGCCTTCTCTGCTCCTATGCATTGTACCTAGTAAGAATGTCTATCACGTCTACCCGACGGTGCAGACGAGCGAGGGAGAGCGGTGATATGCCGTCCTTGTCTGTGTAAGTCTGTTCAGCACCATGATCCAAAAGCATCTTCACGACTTCGGAGTGGCCATCTGCCGCGGCCCAGAACAATGGGGTCCGACCAGATACGCTCCGTACATTAACGGCAATGGCATGAGTCGCCAGGAGAACTTGGACCACTACTTCGTGCCCGCGTGAAGATGCGATCCACAAAGGCGTTATGCCGTGGATATTCTGCTTGTCTGGAGGTGTACCATTGCCCACAAGCTGACGAACATCTGCAGAGTCTCCCGTTTTGGCGGCATTGTAGAGGCGTGTGATCTTGAACCAGCTCTCTTTATCACTTCCAATGCTAGAGTGCTGGTCGAGGAAACGAAGGACCTGTTCCTGACCACTGGTGGCGACCGCCTCGATCACCCCAGCAGTGACTTTTATACCAGTAGTCCGATGGAGCAGTTCCATCACCTCATAGCCCGTAGATTCGTTCCTAGCTGCTGCCTTGACCACCTCTTCAGTGATCTTGACTTCGGCGCCGCGCTGATCGAGAAGCAGTGCCATCACCTCCTTACCGCTCTCCCGGTTTCTAGCTACTGCCTCGACAAAACAATCCCTGCGTCGCGGATGCTGTGCTTCGGCGAACTTTGGCAGGACTCTCCCAAGTGGAGGCTACTCCGCGCGCCCTGTGTCAGATGGCGGCAGGTGGAGATTGAACAGTGATCGGTTCTCGTGGACGACTGCCAAACGCCGGTTTGAGAAGTTGAAGTTGGTAATTCTAGCTCAGCGCGAAGAAGCGAGCTCAGAGAACCCATATCCAATCATCTCGATCCACGAGGCCATAGAGTAACGTGAGTCACGGCCAACAAGGCTTACGTTGATTCAAAGGCTTACAAACTAGGCATGCCTTACAGTAGGCAAGTCTTGCTATAGGGCTTGTAGTAGACTACGTACCCCCGCTAAGGTAGTTTCCTTTTCCTTTCCTTAGCTAAATCCGCACGTTCGGCCTACAAGTCAAATCTATCGCCTACCAGCCTGAACATGCTTAAGAGCCGTGCCTACGGAGTCCTATCATTGGTTTATAGGGAGCCGTCATTTTTGGGGTTCTGGGATGGGAGCACTGGGACAGGGGCGGGGAGGGAAGAGATAACAAGGCGGTGGTGAGTCCCGTCACCATACAGCCCTGGCCTGCCGCAGGCGCCCCAGGAGGCCGCTGGAGGCAATAAAGAGAGAAAGAGCCGTTCAGCTGGCCCCTTCCTGACTGGTCAGGTTGCTTATTTTATATTTTGAGTATTCACTTTGACTGATTACCAGTGTAATAGGAGCTTGCCCTTTGTTCATCCCCACAGCAGTGCTCTGCGTTGATATGTCCCTCACCGTTTTTATAGCGGTTAATTCTGCCAATATGTCCGTGCGTCTTTCTCCACTTTAGCTTTGCTCAGGAGAGGCAGGTTTCGGCGCCTTGCTCCTACTAGTTTCGGCTCCATCTGAGCGAGCCACATATCATTCAAACGCAAAACGCCCGATTCAGCTCGCTCGAGCGTTGTGTCGTTGGTTGCCCTGTAGCGCTTAAAAGGGGCATGGCTGCATCAAGACGCTGTCGCCATGGCTTCGCCTTATTATAGCAATGGAAATAGCAACCGCTTCACCCCATCGTCCCGCAGCAGCTACCGTCGACAGCCCTACCGCGGCGACTCAGACTCGACGTCGCTGCTCGATGACCTGCGCGCCCTGCTAGTCCAAGGCGCTCGCTCGCTCTGGCGCTTCTGGAACGATCGCGGCCGTCGCATGACCTTTGCTGCCATGGTGTCCGCGGGCCGTCGCCTGCGCCAGAACCTGGCCTTCCGCCGCCTCTTCAGCCTCCCGCACCTGCTCGTCCTCGCTTGGGTTGTTCTGCTTCTCTGGGGCGAGAGGTGGGTGTTTCATTCGGCGGTCGAGAAGTGCCACTGGGGCAACTGGGAGAGCTGGGTAAGACATATACACGCGCACACACACACACTACCACAAGCGCACGAGACTAACAGACTCCTCCCTCCCCCCCTTGCAGCCTGCCGGCGCAGAACCACATCGCGTCGTACTCGTCGCCGACCCGCAGCTCATCGACCCTCACTCGTATCCCGGGCGCCCGTGGCCGGTCAACCCATTGATCTACCGCATCACCGACAACTATCTGCGGCGGTCCTACAACCAGCTGCAATGGCAGCTCGTGCCTGACAGCGTGTTCTTCCTCGGCGACTTGTTTGACGGGGGCCGCGAGTGGAAGACGTTGCACGGCGACTTTAGGGACCCCGAATGGGGACCCCATCCGGACCACGAGAAAAAGTACCTCAAGAAGTGGAACAGGAAGTACGGCGAAAACTTCTGGCTGAGGGAATACCGGCGGTTCGGCGACATCTTTTTCGACCCGTGGATAGCGGCCGGAGCAGCACCCGACGCGGCGCAGAAGCGGCGGAAGCTTGTTGCTAGCTTGCCGGGGAACCACGACCTGGGCTTCGGGTCCGAGATCAAGATGGGCGTGAGGAACCGATTCGAGACGTACTTTGGCGAGGGCAACCGCGTCGACGTGGTGGGGAACCACACATTTGTGTCGGTCGACACGGTCTCGATGAGCGCCGCCGCCTCGAAAGATACGGGCCGCCACGACCTGAAGCCCATATACAGGCCGACGGAGCATTTCCTCAACGACGTAAAACGGACCAAGCAAAAGGCCGTGGAGAAGGAGCTGCGCTTCCTTCGCGGAGAGGTCCCCGAGGTGCAGTTTCACCATAAAATCGAGGAACTGGAAAAGGCCGACTTCGGTGACCAGCCCACCCTCGGCGAAGGCGCGCCCGACCTGCCCACCATACTCCTCACTCATGTCCCGCTCTGGCGCCCCGAGGGGACCCCTTGCGGGCCGCTGCGAGAGCACTGGCCCCCCACGAAGCCTCCCAAGGGGCAGACAGAGCCGGTTGTGCCCGATAGCCGCAACGCCATCTCGATTTCAAGGGGCTATCAATATCAAAATGTGCTGGGCGAGAAAGACTCGGTTAGCCTCGTTGGCAAGGTCGGGAACGTTGTACATGCCTTCTCCGGCGACGACCACGATCACTGCTACGTTGTCCACGGTGCGAACCAGGGCGGCGTGCCCGAAATCACTGTCAAGAGCATCAGCATGGCCATGGGTGTGTCGACGCCCGGCTTCCTCATGTTGAGCCTGTACAACCCCATCGATGCCGACGGCAAGCCCTTGACGGGAGCGGGCAAGCCGACCCTGCAAACCCACCTCTGTTTGCTTCCCCGCCAGCCGTCAACGTACGTGCGGTATACCACTTTCGCCTTCGTGTGCATTGCTCTCCTTACGATACGCGCCTTTTTGGTGCCGGTGCTCAAGCTTTCCCGCTTCGCTCTAGACCCAGAACCAACCAGAAACTCGAGCATCTTGCCCGTCTTCAAGGCCAAGGTGGAGGACTACGACGAGTACGCCCTGCCGTCAGCGGGCTTCTCGGCCTCGCACTTTCTCTACGGCTCCGGCACGCGCGACCGGAGCGGCTCCGTGACGACGGGCGGCTCGAGGCCGGGCAACACGATGACGCAGAATCGCAACGTGGCGAGCCCCAAGTCGAGCAAAAAGAGCCACCACTCGCACAGCAAGGGCGCCAGCGGCAGCAAATGGGGCTGGAGCGGCCAGTCAAGAGGGCCGCCCCGGATCGAGATTCGCAGCGAGAACGAGGACATCTACGACGGCGGCAAGTGGAAGGCGGCCATCGCGAGGCCCAGGTCGACGGTCAACGTCGTCGCAACCGAGCTGTGGACGAGCGTCTTCAGGGTTGTGTGGATGGCCGTCTTGTTCTTTGGCTGGCTCACCTGGAAGGGATGAGCTCTGGAGTCTGGTCGATGGCTGGACTTGTTTCTATTTCTCTTCATCTCTCTCTCTCTCTCTCTCTCTCTCTCTCTCTCACTCACTCACTCTCTCACGCATATATACAGTCCTTTGCATCATGGCTGGGCTAAAACGCGACAAAATATCTAATCAGACCTGTACTATTTATTATCTACATTTCACACACGCAAGGTAGGTAGGTCGGGTAGCTATATTATATATATATACGGACAAGGGCAGGTTGGGGCACTCTCACACAATGTATAGTATGGGGCGGTGGAAAGTTCATGACTAAGTATAGATCGAACAAGCGATGCTTGTTTGCTTGCATTCTTGTTAAGGACAAAAAAAAGGCGACAAATATTAATATTTATCATGATCTATTATCTATTGTTTTTAGGGGGGTTTTGATTGCATATATTCGTATGTACAAAGTGCTTTCTAGGCTACATAACGCAATGCATACCTACTTTATGATTCTGGGATAAGACTGTTTGCCGTCGTTTACAATTGGCTGCTTTTTCTATCTGCCAACCTCCTTTTACTCGTTCCTTGCTGCAACTAGGATGTTTGTTGGGCTGCGATTTGCATTCGGCTTAGACTATCTGGTGATTGGATTCCCGGGGGGGAAGGGGCGGCGTCGACGCGCGGGATAGATGGATCCTTACCCCCGGCGCGGGTATGGGCCCGGGCGCGGGCGCGTTAAAGTGGTTGCGTGACGCTAGACCGCGACTGCCATCAATCAATCAGTCCCTGTGCTTCCCCGACTGTCGCGTTGGGGCTGAAACGAGGCGCTCCACAGGGGGAGATCAGCTGCAGCCTGCGCCTTGCTCTGCAGCATCTTCTGTGCGGTGAGGGTGCGGAACTCCGCCTCTTGTTCTGCTCACCTATTCTACAACTTGGTTTACCTAGGTAATGAATGCCCCACGGGCAAGAAAAAGTTGAAGGTAATTTTGGATTACCTTGGTGCGTAAGTCCAGATGCGATTTTGGCACCATAGAGTGTCCAATGTTCAATTTCCATGCTGGGCGTTTGCCCTGCTCCCCCTTTCCGTTTCCGGATCTCATATGGTCAGGTTCAACAAAGTCCCGCTTCACCGCAGCAAGACTGGCAGGCACAGGGAGCTCCATGCCTTGCTCCTGCTGCAAATTGGGGGCGGCTTGGGCGCTGTCCGTCCACTAAGACAAGGCCAAAGGCTCAGCAACCCTTGCTCTAGGCTGCAGGTGGAGGTGGACCTGCCCGAGCTAATGAGAGCGTGACGCCAAAAACCGCGTCTTTTCCACGCATAGAAGTGCGTGCAGGAGAGAGGAACGCGCTTTCGCTTCGCTCCCCCCCTCCCTGCAAAAAAAAAAAAGTAGCACTCAGCCGGGGCTTCTTTTAGGTGAGTTGCCCGGGGTAATTCGTGAATATCGAAAAGGCCGTACCCGCCTCACCTCAACCTACTTAATCCACCCCCCCTCCCCTCCCGCGCTACCTGCCTCCTTGAAGTGTGTGCCATTTGCCCGGGTTTGGCTTGACGAACCACTACAGCTCTCCAGCCCCTGGCCTATATAATAATCGTTTGTTTGCTCGTTTTTGTGGGTGCATTTTGTGGTCGATTTCGATTTCGGGCATCTCAGCATTGTCTCGTGATTTCCTCACATTCTTCTCCCTCGTTCGGTATCAAACGCCTTGTCTTGTCTGTGGCGGGTGCATTCTGTGAGACGGGGAAACCGATTGCCGGCTTCGTTCCCCCGCGCCTCTTCTACCCGAGACGTGTGGTTGTGGTCGCTCCTCCGACGGTAGCGCTTCTCCGCAACCACGACCATAACCATTGTCTCACGACCTTGTTCTTGCCTTCACGGCACGCCATGTCTACTCTCAAGCGCAAGGCCGCCACCCAGGCTGCAGGCGCCGACGCCAAGAAGCCCAAGCAGAATAGCAGCATCATGTCCTTCTTCGGCCCCCCAAAGGTGACGCCCTCGGCAGCGAGCAGCAGTAGCAGCACCGCTGCCACGACCACGGGTGCCAATGCCGGGCCTGAACCCGCTGCTCCCAAGTTTGACAAGGTCAAGTGGGTCGCCAGCTTGACCCCCGAGCAGCGGGAGCTTCTCCAGCTCGAAATCACCACCCTCCACCACAGCTGGCTCGCCCTTCTCAAGGACGAGATCACCACCAAGGAGTTCCTCGACCTCAAGAGGTTCCTAAACCGCGAGACCGCTGCCGGCAAGAAGTGGTTCCCCCCAAAGGAGGACGTCTACAGCTGGTAGGTGACCCGATCCGCCTCTTCGCCGCCGCCAGAGCCGGACTGACAGATGTAGGTCGCGGCACACGCCCTTCAACAATGTCAAGGTGGTGATTGTCGGCCAGGACCCATACCACAACCACAACCAGGCGCACGGGCTGGCCTTCTCGGTGCGGCCGCCGACGCCCGCGCCGCCCTCGCTCAAGAACATGTACACGTGCCTCAAGAACGACTACCCGTCGTTCACGCCGCCGCCCAACAAGGGTGGACTGCTGACGCCGTGGGCCGAGCGTGGCGTGCTGATGCTCAACACGTGCCTGACGGTGCGCGTCCATGAGGCCAACAGCCACTCCAACCGCGGCTGGGAGCGCTTCACGCAGCGCGTCATCGACCTGGTCGCCACCAAGCGCACCCGCGGCGTCGTCTTCATGGCCTGGGGCACGCCCGCCGCCAAGCGCGTCCAGAAGGTCGACGCCAAGCGCCACCTCGTCCTCAAGGCCGTCCACCCCAGCCCCCTCAGCGCCTCGCGCGGCTACTTCACCTGCCGCCACTTCCGCCTGGCCAACGACTGGCTCGCCACCCGCTACGGCGACGACACGGGGCCCGTCGACTGGGCGCTGACCGAAGGCGCGAGCATCTTTGCCAAGGAGGGCGAGGACGACGAGGCCGCCGAACACAGCGACGCCGTTTCCGACAGCAGCGTGGCCAAGAAGGTCCTCGAGGACGCTGCCGCGGCCGCCGTCGACAAGAAGCCTAATACGAGCGGCAAGACCAACAAGAAGGCCGCTTCCGTCGCCAAGTCAACGGCGGCGGAGGACGACGAGAATGTCGCCCCCGAAGAAGACGACGTCGAGGCTTGATATGGCCAGGAAACCGTGTCTGCCGACTGTGTTGTCGTATCAACAGTCGGAGTCTGTCTCGGCCACCAGCCTCGCAACAGGCGTGTGGATTTTTGTTACCTCTATGCCAAACTACTACAGGCGACCCTAACAAGGCGGACGCGCGGGCTACAGTGGCATGGTGTAGCTCTGTCTCCTACTTTAGGGAGCGCGGCAGCTTTACCTATGCTTGATATTCCCCGAGTGGCTGCTGAATCGCCGTGTGCGAGAAAGGGGGAGATAGGTGGTTGGGAGATCATACCATGTATGAGCTACCTCGAAAGTTACTCCCCAAACACACGCCACCCCTCTCAACGCCATCATCTCTCTTGAGGAGATATACACATGGATCACGTATGGTGCTGGTGGGCTGGAGTTATTATCATGTCTTGCGTCATTTGGAAGACGGAAGAAGGATGAGTTAAGGGACAGAGATGGGGGCGTATGTGTGTGTGTGTGTGATCACCCGGCGCAACATGGCGAATGTTTCACTTTTTTTCTTTCTTCTGTTTTTGTTTTCCCCCTTTCTGTGAAACTTATACATACATGAAGTCCACGTCTCATACCCCATCCTCTCCTCTCCTTTCTACACGAGAACAGGAGAGGGGACGTGGGCTTGGACGATTAGGTAACTACCTAGCTGCTGGATGATAGACGCTTGGATGCGTGAGCTGGGTCGGGTCTTGCTTGGAGAGAGGGGGTAGAACTAGCTGCGAATGCCCCATACCGAGGGGCTGTTCCTTACCACAACCCACCTTACCTACCTGGATAAATATAAATCAACCAACTTAATCGTGTTCATTTGTGGTGTGTTCGTTTTTGGTGTGTGCGTGGTGATATGGGTATATATCATTTCACTTTGGTGAGAGATCTAACTGTGGAAGTGGAAGTCGCTCTTCAAGTAGGTAATTAGACGAAAGAAAACACATCAACCAATTGTGTCGTTAACACAAGCTGCTATATTTTATTTCATCTGCTCAAGGAGGTTCTGTTTCAAGGAGGGAGTTCTACAGTTAGATTTATCACAAAAGTGTACACAAGCGTTTACCGCGGTACAGTAGTAGGCTGGTATGGAAGATACCTCCTTTTAATTTGAGATGATTTTGAGTTTTGATATCATCGCTGCTCCTTATCAAGTAAACAAGTCTTGATCTCACAGAAAACCTTCAAAGATCCTACTTGAACTCGCGAGATACCAAAAAAGGGGGGTAGCATATACTTACTTGTTCTACGGCATTATAATCTATTGCGCAAGCAATAGCTCATGGTCAAGTCGGTGGAAAGGAAAGCTCCTCTTCAACGTCGAGGCTGTGTAATGCTAGTTACCATCATTGTCAGCCGTGCAGTACGATGCTCTCCAAGATTAGTTACGCGGCGCCTTTTCATCTGTGTATGTACATGTACACGTAGAGCAGGAGGTATAACCCAACGGGTCCCTGGCGGTGGCTGTCATGTCTCACGGGGTTGAAGCTCCGGTGGACTGTGGTGGCGGGCGTTAGTTATCCGTAGCTCTGGCGCCGACGAGCTATTTACCGTGTCAAGTGTGGGACGGCCGATCGCGCGTTGGTCATTAGGAGTCCACAGGAGAAACGCCAACTGAAGAGCGCACCTCCCTTTTTTTTTGGTTGCTCCCTCCCCATGTCCTTTCGTCGTCTGCTTTGCCCGACGAGGACGGATTTCAGGGGAGCACACGCCACCTCAGTCAGAAACGTGAACTCGGGTCATGCCATGCACAGAGTCGACCGCGAACCAAGCACCGAGTTACGAGAAAAGGGTCATCCTTGGGTTGCCGTGACATGCTCCTCTTAAGGTGTTTTTGGGGAGTATCGGGACTTTTCCACAATACGTACTTCGCCTTCCTTCGTTTCATGAATTGAGATACTGGCGAGCGTGGTGGTAAGACTTAGACTTTGGTGGGCCGCAACCGTGACATCATCAAGAAAGCTCCTGTAAGTCAAGTCGTACGAGTGCTCCAAGAATAAATGACGATGCCAGTGAGAAAATGGGGATGGGGAAAAAGGGTTCGGTCTCGAGAGAAAGCCCGCTCCTGTTATGTGGTGCAACGAGGAACTATTGACAAGATAACCTTAAACCATTAGACACATCACAATAGCAAGCATGAATCTGACGGAATAAACAGGCAAATAAATGAATGAATAATATGATTTGGGCAACCGGACATCAAAGTATGAAGTAAAAGCAGTCTTAATAAATACCTACCCCAAGTATAAGTGCGTTTACGACTTTTGACAGGGAAGTATATTCCGTGTTTGTGAAGTCTAAACCCAAAAGCCGCTTCCGAGACGGGAAAGAGACCCAGTTGACGGCGAGCGCTGATTGGCGGGCGAATGGCGATCAAGGGTCTTCGCGACAAGCCCCGCCCGCCCGCCCGTCATGCCCGCATTTGGCGGGCTCAATCATTCGCAGCATCTATCGGCAAGCTGCGCGATCCAGAGCGCGGCGTGCCTAGCCGCATCGGACGGGGGCATATCTAGGCGGAGAAATGCGCACTTGCGGAGAAGTTACCATCTCGGCGGGTTCTCAAAAGGCCAATTGACGCTGACGAGATAAATGCCGGTTGGGTCCTTGGTGAGCTCGAGGGCGCGCTAATTTCTGTGTGGTGTTTAACAGCAGCCTCTTATGATTCGCATGCTCGACAGGTCTTCCGGCTGCTCAGTGCTTTCGAAACACGGACGGCCGTCGAGGACTGGACTCACAGAACCAGCCCAACGCAACGCAGGTCCAGCAGAAGTTTGCTCGCCTGGCAGCCGGCAGAAGAAACCTCGACTACATGCAAGGTCCAGGGGTGGCCCAGCATCAATGCGGCCACGCTCTGGATGGTACCGCGACGCGGCGTCGAATGGGATTCGAGGGGCTCGGGCGGAAGGCGAAATCGGGACGGGCACGAAGTAACAGCTCTTGGAATTTGGATGCACCTTTCCTGCCCCAGACAAGGTACCGACCGTCACGTCAGCCAATTCGAGGCGGATGTCGGTAGCCGTTATCTCCACGCAATGCGTTCCGTTCGTTCTGGGCTGGCCGGCTGCGCGAGAACAACCAGTCGTCATGTTTGGCCATGACTGAGGTGGGCAATGCCGAATGACAGCGCAGCGTGCAGCAAGGCACCAAGAAAGTCGGAGGCTCTTTTCTTGGGGCAAGGCTCCACTCGATCCGATCCGCGTGTGGTTCAGCAAGGAACGACATGCCAACTCAGACGCAGACTAGAACGGACGGGCGAGTCCGTGACCAATGGCCGTGCTGGCATGGTCATGATCGGCTTCGCTGGCTGTTGGGCTGACCAGGTTGTCGCGGATTTTTTTCCTTGCTAGATCGATGAGTTGGCACCGACAGGCATGCATGGAGGGAGCGCATTGGGCCGTCATATCGAGGAGTGACGAGAGGGGTTCCAATGGACCTAAGGTACGCTGCAAGGACGAGTTCTAGCTTGACCCCGCTTGAGAGCTCGCCAGGCACGCCAGCTTGCAACTAAGCTGTTCCGGCTGAAGCTGCCTCACCTTACGTATGCCCTCCTACTTACAGCATCCTTCCCTCCAAACCCGCAGTGCGAGTCAGGAGGGATGGAAAGAATGCATGCCCGACAGGGGTTGCTGGTATCCGTGGGGGGCGGTCTGGCGTTGACTCGTCAATATCAGCTGCTCTGCGTTACTGTCAATCACTGTTGTGCTGAAGTAACGAGGTTAAAGTGCACCGGCCGGGCCCGCGAATATGACGGCACCTCAGCTTCCATCGCCATGGCCTGAGCGAAAAGCCGAATGCCGTCGTCTCTAGCTGCGTGCGAGCTGGGCGTCGTCAAATAAAGTGGCTACGGAGTATACCTGCGTAGGCATATAGGCCCAGTACCGTGCGGCAATCTGGCCATTAATGGAGAACGGGAGGCTGTGTCGTCGTGTCCCTAGGCTGCGGAGTACGGATACACCAAGGAAGACTTACAGACGAGAAAACCACAAGCTCTAATCGGATTGGGCAGAAAGTATCCGTACACCTGAGGTATTAGTCCACTGTGGGGAACTGGGGAGAAGACGAAACGTCGACGGGTCCTCTCTTGCCGTTCGCCAGAGTCTCACAGTCAGGCAGGAACGACTTTGCCCAGTGCCCAAGACGGGAACCTCCATCCAGGGTCCATTCCATGAACATGGATGGCACATCTCTAAGCCCCGGCCCATCCATCGGAAAACACTTGCCCGGCAGCAGAGTAGAGACACCGATTGGTAAGTATTATCTTTTTCGTCCCTAGATTCTCGTCGTTAGGCGTGTTCGTCGAGGCTTGGAAGGAAGTGAGTGAGTGAAGAGAGTGGGTTGGCCAGCCTTTCCAGGTGCCGCTCTCTTTTCTTCTTTTTCGTCGCCGGGACCATTTCGCGCCCATCTCATCAGCCTTCATTTAAAAACTTATAGCTCCCAAGCCGCCTTCTTACCCAATGCGCTGTTCCTGAGCGCTGCTGCCAGGGAAATCGCTAGCAAGCCTCTTCAAGACGCATGGACCATTCCCAAATTGGTCTGACAACCCCCCTGGTCCTAAAGTCGCCTTATGCGGCCGGTCCCTGCAAAAAGATACATGTGCCTTGAATCAGAGCTGCTCCAGCCATTAGAGCAATTTCCTGCGCTACTCAACCAGACCGCGATCGTGAGCCCCTGAAGAGCTTCTCGACGCCCAGAGGCATCACCAACTTTTTCCCACCCTTCTTTTCTCATCCCATTCACTCCCAGCAGCCGATTTGTTCGTTATTTGATACCCTTGATTGTCTTTCGTCCGCCCAGTCACCTTGTACTGGGACTTGATTTCTATCCTACTCTCGTTAGTGCTCCGTCTTCGCCGTCGAACGCCGATTTCTCGCAGCAGGCCGCGCCAAGAAATTCTTTTTTTTGTCCTCTCGTGGCCGCAGCTCGTCATCGCGTCCGCTGTTTCATTTTCCACTTAGCGATCTCGCCGCAGCCAATTTACTGCGACAATTTTTGGTCTTCTTTCGCGTTCTCGAATGTCTCGGCTCGCATTCCACACCTGATTCTCGCAAAATCCCCACCAAACGACGATGCCGAGTCTCTTCTCTCGCTTCAAGGGCAAAGACAGCTCCTCCAAGAAGTCCAAGAAAAACGGTCGCTTGGATCAGCTCGCCGACTTGCCACCAAAACCGCGATGGGAGGATGCCTGGACAAGGAAGACCGTAGAACCAGAAGAGATTGAGGAATTGGTCAAGCTTTGCACAGAAGAGCTCAAAGCTAGAGGTATGACATCAATCCCGCCGCCGCCGTGCCGATACAGTGCCTCTGCAATCGGCACCAGTGGCGTTTTGTGCGACATTGGTGGTAGTTAACTCCCGTCTTTGCAGCTCTCGATCTTCCATTCTTACTGCTTCCTTTCCGCCCGACGTCCGACCCCAGCGCCGTGCGTACATTTGTCCGACACTTTTTCGATGGCAAGGATGGCTACCAGCTTCTCCGCGGAGAGGCTCTTGCCCAAGAGCTACGGATGACCGAGCCAATGGTACGATAAATGACTGATCTCGCCCCGCGCACGCCGAACTTGGGAAGCTGACAATGTTGTAGGTCATTTCTGGAGCGATCAAATGGTGCTGGTCCAGGCTTCAGGGCGGTGTAGTCGGGTGGGATTCGTATGAACTCTTCAAAGTCGGAGAGCAAGGTATGACGAGAAATCCATCCTGCTGGGATACTATTGACATGTTGCCACTTGCAGACTCGAACATGGCCAGAGATTCGTTCAAGACGTTCATTCCATTGAGTGTCGACAACGAGTCGCGAAAGGAGATCATCTTCGCCTTTTTCGACCTCCTCGCGGCGATTGGGGCCCATGGCAAGACGAACGGCTTTGGCGGACGTAAGCTCTCGAGGATGGCCGCGTGGTGGGCCTTCGAGCAGAAAGATAACGGCAATGGCTTTGAGGGTGGGTACAAGGCATGGCTAAAGTAAGTGGTTGCCCCCTTATTTTCTTGCTTTGGACGTGCACGTTGGTTGCTAACTACCATATGACAGCGCTGCCGATGCCACAAGCCATTTGTTTTTCGCATACCTGCGGTCTCTGGCGCCTCAGCACCAGACTCGGGGAGGGATTTCACTCTTGCCCATGTCCCTCCAGAAGCTGCTCCAGGAAACTGAGTACCCGCCAGAACGACCTGCCCTCATGCAATCCTCAACCAACAGGGTATCCATGATTGTTGATACGGTGTCGCCTACGCCATTCGCTCTTCTTCGGCGAGCTAAAAACTTCCAGTACCATGACGAAGACAGGGCACTCCGAGAGTGGTCAGAGTATGAGGATCCATTGAAGGCTTTGACAGAAGAATGCCGCAGAGTCCTTAGGGCGGTCTCTGCCGCAAACCAGTCACAAGCTGTTTCCAGCTCAAAACACTCGACCAGCCTCCGCGATGCCTCTTGGTCTCGCTTTGAGGATATTGGCTTTACAAGCGCACTTGAAGAAGAGGACGAGGAGGACAATCCACAAGTTGCTTCAGCTCGGCGACAGGGCTTGCGAACCACAGCAGCGTCTGGAACTACAGACCTGGGGCGGCCAACCACGCCGTCATGGGCAGACTTCCTTTCTTCGGGGTTCGTGGACGACCGGACAACCAGTGCATCGAACCACTTACTGCCCCCAGACAAGGTTCTCCCGCCAATTGAGACCACGGTTCGGCAGCGCAGCTCCCAGTCGCACAAGCCGAGACTGGAGTCGGATAATTACCTCGAGCCCGGCGAGCTGGCAAGTATTGTGAGGTTCGATCTTGACGACGCCTTTTGGTGGGTTTGGATGAGCAGTCTGGCGCCCGAAGAGACACCGGAGAGAAAGGCGACTTTTGGTCGGTGTGCGGTGGTCGAGACGGTGATCCGAACCGGCCGTTTCCTAGTGATGGAGGAGATTGTCAAAGGCGCGGCTCCAGATCCCCAAGAGGGCGCATATATTGCAGAAAAGAAAGGCTTCTTTAGCTGGACTCGCCGGGGTAAGATCAGCAGGAGGAAGTCGACGGGCAAGAACGCCCTCGACAGGGGCGAGCACAACCTGAAGTCTAGTAGTACCATGGGTTATAGTAAGACCAGTATTGGACCGGATCAGCAGGCCAAGATCCAGGCTGCAGCTCTGCAGCTCCAGATGCTCGAGAAGCAAAAGAACCAGCAGCAGGTTCAGCAGCGACGGGGGAGGGACGACTCGGAGTTGATGTCGGAGAAGACTAACAGTGTCCTCACGCTTCAGTCGGCTGCCTTCCTAAGCGAAGCGTCTCCCGCTGTTAAGTGGGCTAACAAGTACGACAAAGATGCGATACGAGAGGCCTATTTGTCGAACGCCCAAGCTGGCCGCGGCGGCGTGGCCGCACCTGCGCATACAAATAGCAATGCCACCCCGACGACAAACGGCTACGATCGGCCGCCTGAGCTGCCGCCCAAATCGCCCTCTCCGCTCTCGCAGAGTTCCGCAGTTGTCGCGCCGGCGCCGCCTACGCCTATTCAACACATCGAGACTCCCGAGCCAGAGCCGCCGAAGCTAATTGAAAAAGCGTTAGAGGCACCTAAGGATGTGCATCCTATTGAGCGAGTATCCGACGCATCCCATACCACTCCGGTGCCTCCGCCAAAGGAGCCCGAAAGCATCGAGCTAGCACAGGAGACCATGATCTCTTCAGAGCCCGATCTCAGCCCCGATAGTAAGAAGCAAAGGAAGCTTCATAAAGATATGGGGAAGGGAGGTATTGCTGCTTCTGCTTCTGCTGGTGGGGGCGGTGCGTTTAGAAAACTGTTCGGCCGCAGTAAGAACAGGCAGTCCAAACTTCCGGAAAATGCCGCCCAGCAACTTCAGTCCGTGGCCGCCGCGGAAGTTGAGGCCCACCCCGTTCTCGCTCCTGCGGCTCAGCTGCAGACTGCAGAGAGACCGGCGGTGCCCGAGAAAACCGCTACACAGCAAGAAGCTCGGTTCGCGGCGCCGGTGGAGGACCCCTTCGTGCCGGAGCCTGTTCTCAGCGTCGAAGCAGCGCCTGCTCCCGAGCTTGAGATGGAACCGATCTACGAGCCGTCTGTGCACGAAGATGTTTCGCGCGTCAACACGGCCGATGCTGCTGCAGCCGAGGAAGCATTCTCTCAGTTCAACCAAGGCCCGCTCCTAGACCAGCCCGCCTTCGTTCCCGATGCCGATAGTGATGATGATGACGCGGTGCCGCCTCCTATCGCAAGACATGCGTCTAGATCTCCGATACAGCCGCCGCAGCCTGAAGAAGACCTAGCTGAGCAAGCGCCAGCGCCCCGCAAGGTCGATCCGCAGAATAGGTGGGCGCAGATTCGCAAAAATGCCGCGGAGCTAGCTGCTCAGCGTCAGCCTGGCCAAGCCGAAGAACGGGCGCCTGGAGGGCTCATCAAGACTGCCGATGGGGACGATGATACGAGCGGAGAAGAGAGTAAGTCGAGAACCGCGTATCCACCAATGGCTGTTTCGGCCGGGTTAACACATCACGTTCTAGCAATCGAATCCCGCGTCGCCCGCATCAAGGCCCGAGTCGCCGTCTTGACTGGTAATACGGAAGGATTCAACGGACCTGGCAGCCCGTCGCCCGTTGTCCGTCGCTAGTTGCGATGCAATTGCATCAGTGCGGGAAGGCCCCGCCGATGCTGGCGATCGACGAAGGAGTAAAAACCCAAGACTGAACACACAAAACCAAGACATTTACTTTTCGCTCTAGTTACCGGTTGAGTTTCTCTTCCCTTTTCCTGCCTGTTTTCTGATGTGGAAAATCCACCCCTTGCTTAATGGGTCACGCTTTCTCGGTCGACCTAGTAATATACCATTGCTCCCCTTATCTTCGACTAATTCTGTTCATGGGTTTTGCGAGGCTTTCGGGGTTTCTTGGTTTTTTTCTTTATCGTCACTCTGTGCTTTTCTATCGTTTCTCAGCCCCAACCCCCCGATGATACCATTCTTAGAACAGCTGTTGTTGTCCCGGGAATATTAGCAAGCAGGCAGACCCCAAAACAAGTCGTACAGCGCAATAAAATATATTTTCTATTTTAGTTCCATCTAATTTGCGTACGCTACTTATCCGCTTTCTAGAGACTGGAGCACTATTTGTTGATCTATTTTTGTTTACAGTTGTCGTCCTTGGCCCGCATGGACCGTGGAATCCTGCTCCCGTCCCATTCACCCTCTCGCATGGTTGCTGACAGCGCTCCATGCCGAGGCTTTACCACTGAGGAGTGTTTGCCTAGGGACCTAGGTAGGTAGGTAACTGTGTTTGGAATACTAGACAGGCTAGCGGGAAGAACTGATGCTGTCCAACAAGAAATCTATAGAAATTACCTACCGTAGCCATCTTTGGCAGGCGAGTAGAGAATATCCAGAGGAATGGGACAGAGGAGCTATCTTGGCAAGCTACCGTATGGATTTGGCATTCCTGTTCAAATTCAACTATAATGTTGCGGCAATTTCACTGCCAGCTTGTTTGTTGAGTAATCTGTCGAGTACAGCGACACAAAGATAAATGGATAAATACAACCATGCTATTTAGCGTCTATAACTGCCCAAAACACCACTACATTTGGGTGAGGAAATGAGCAGAAGAGACTATGTAGACTTACTAATGCCTTTCTTTCAGTCAGGTAGGTATCTATTGTCATAAAACCAAACTATAACAATAGGAGGTAAATATATACGCATTTGTACTTGGACTATCTCTCTTCGGCGCCTTTTAAGTGCAATGCCACGGCAGACAAGCCAGGTTACCAGCCCAAGAACCTCTCCCAGTTTCTCCTTTTTGTCTCTCCTTTAGTTCCGCAACCTAATTCCATCGCCGTTCGGTAGCCATCCCGACCAGCCCCACGCCGGACAGAGGTTTTCTTTTAAACGAGAAAGGCTCAGGAAAACACACAAAACCCGAGCAAAAAAAACAATGGAAACTTATTTTCTTGCCCGAGCAATTCCGCACCAATGGGAAGCCGAGAGGCTCAAAAAATATGGAGAGAGGAGAGGGGAGATCATAAAACCGCGGCGCCGGCCGCCCCCCTTTTATCTATCTATGTATGCGTGGTTCTCCTGGAGGTCTCCCCGTGAAAATGAATAAGAAACGCCAAACATGCTGCCCTGTTGTGTATTTAAAGTACAGAAAGAGAAAAAAGGATGAAAAAAATACCAAATGCAAAATGGAAAGAAGAGGATTATTATCTTCTACTGGTGAAGATCAAGAGCCTCCGGGGGCCAAGCAGAAACTAAGGCTCGCGCTCGTTCTTTAGCAAGGACCGCTCATTAACGCCCCTGAAGGCGCGCTTGCCGACCTCGTAGCTGCTGATCATGATGGCACAGGCGGGAGCCACTTTGAGGGTTCGAGGAATCCAGCCCTTGAACAGCCCGGCCGCGCCCTCGGTCGAGAAGATATGCCATAGCAGGCGGGCCATGCTCCTCTCCTCGGGCACGGCGGCGGCGGCGGCGGACCCCGTGTCGCGGAAGACCTGGGTGCGCGTCTTGCCAACGTCGAAGGGCATGGTGGCGACGCTGGCAAAGGCGCCCGACAGGGCGCCGGCGATGAAGCTGTCGGTGAAGGTCTCGGCGTGGTTCTCGCGGCTCTGCGAGTTGCGCCTGGCCCTGCTTCGGGCCTGGCGGCTGATGGTGGTGTTGCTGGCGACATCCAGATCCAACGGGTCGCTGCTAGCCCTCTTGGAGGGCTCCCGCGCGTCGGTCAGCTTGCCCCGGATCATCTCGTACCCCCACCAATACATGCCCGAGAAGGGCACGTCGCGCCACAGGGTGAGCGTCAGGCCCCGCCACAGCGCCGAGTAGCCTTGCAGGCCCACCATCTGCTTGATGTCGCGGAACGTGTCGGCCAAGTGGTTGCCCGTGGACGAGCCGGACGAGGAGGCCTGCATACGAGTGCGGAACAGCTCGATAGGGCCGACGGCCGTGGCGGCGAGCACGCGCGAGAGGGCGCCCCCCACCAAAGGCGCGTATTCGTCCCGGACAGCGGCCCGCTGGATGGGACTCCGCGTGTTATATCGCAGCCAGTCGTAGCCCGTGAAGTAGATGATATTGGCCGGCACCGCCATTATCAGCGTCGGCGACAGGCCACGCCACAGGGTTGTGAGACCTTCGTTGCGCGCGATCTTGCGCAGGCCGTCGATGGTCGAGGTGAAGGCCCGCTGCCGCGTCTGTTCCACGGCGCATTCTACTCCGCCGCTGTTGTGGACGATGCCGGGGCCGATGCGCGGGCCGGCGAGGCATGCCTCAGTCGTGTTATTCATGAAGAAGACCTCGCGGCAGCATGCCGTCACGCCTAGATTTGACGGTCGGAAGGCGCTTGGAGTCGACAGGGCGAGGCGTTGGAAGTCAGCCGGGAGCGGCGCAGGAGCGACGGTCGAAATGCTCTGCGATTGCCACCTAACACGCACGACATCGAGAGGCGTAACTAGAGTTTTTCGCGGGTTAGCATACCGAAGTCGCAGCGAGAGATACGCAAGAGACGAGCTCACCTAGCAAGCCCGTCAATAAACTGCCCGACGTCGCCGAGAGCATCTTCTGGGCGGCCGTGATTTCGAGGGGGTCGGGTAGAGGCTCGTCATTGACGTGGCGCAAAGCACTCGGTATCGCGCCAAGAGAGGAGCCATGGCCGTCGCCATGGCCGTCGTGGGCTATTCTTTCGTGGTTTTGGGCGTCTGAGGGCTCTGTGCTTCTTGGCCCAAAGGGAGCCATTTTTGCGGAGAGTGGCTAGTGGGCGGCGTATTTGTTGATCAGTTTTATCTCATTGCTTCTCGGCAATAGAAGATCGCAAAGCCGAATCGATCCTGCAGCAAGAAAGGGAGAGCGGGAAAAAGGTACGGAATGCGGATACCCCCGGGGTTCCCCTTCGTTCCGTGCCGGGAATCTCGTCTAATCCACCGCTACACAGAATTGTGCGAGGGGAAGGCCTGGCTGTGTGATGTGTAGGAGTTGTTGTAGCAGCGACGATAGGTGTTTGCCGTATTTACTGTTTGCTCGCGACGGAAAATGATCAAAGTGTCATTGCAGTTTGAGTTTCGCCGCCGCAAAGCGGGCCCCCGCCTAAAAAAAAAGTAGTTACGTATGTATTGTACATACATATATTCCCGGAGGGGAAAGGACTAGGTGATTTCGGAGCGAGGCCGGAGCTTCCCTATGCCTGCCGTAACAAACGATAGTCTGTAACAGAGACTACGTCACAATACCGTCTCTCAAAACCCAAACCTTTTGTCCTAATACCACTTTTTCATCACTCACAACTACTCAAGATGCCTACCTCTCAATGTTACTATTGTCGCACGAAAACATCCCTGGAAAGGGAAGTGCCCTACCTGCAACGCACTACCTTTTTCAGTGTGCGGCTACGCGGACTGCGTGCGGCCCGTCTGCTGAAAAGCACACGCCTAGGAATAAGGAGTTGGTATTCCTTGCCAGGTTTCGGGAGAATGGTGAGATAAATCGCCTCTTAAAATGCTATTACTAACGGCAAGAAGAGGCAGCATGATGGAGAACTTTCGAAGGAGTTTCTCTGCCGCATGTGGGTAGTTTGCCCGGGACGGATTTTTTTGTAAGCAGAAGCAGTGGTATTTTGGTTGATACTGTCACGTGGTATTCCTACCGTGTCTCCGTCGGAATCGCATGACACATCGACCCTCCAGGACGCCGCAGATCCTTCGTCAACAACCATCAATCACCGTTGTCACAACTCAGGCGGAACATTTTTGCCAACTCTCAGCAGAAGCAGGTTTGCAGTGTCGAGCAAGCAGCCTGGTGCGAACCGTCGCCGCAGTCTTGCGCGCCAGAATCCAGTATGGATACAAAAAGAGATGTTGGCGCTCAATAGAAGACGACCTGGAAGATTTGGGAGCGCTGCGTGATCATTGGGCTGGATATGGTTATCAAGAGGGAGCTTAGTGAGTAGGAGCCGATACGTCGTCCAAACAATGATGTTCTCCGACCTTTCTGGGCGAAAGAACTGCTCCGAAACGAGGCTGCAACTGTCCAATTCATCGCTTTGAATACGACCATACCTGTTCCACAATACCAACTTTACAGCAAGGACGGGCTTCTCCACCTCGAGTCGAAACGAATAACGAATGGAGTTCTTCTGAAAGGTATAAGTGGAGAATTTCGATCCGCCGCGGCCGCAGCCGTCGGCAAACAGATAAACCCCTTTATCCTGCCACAACTTCGTTCGCTGCGTCGAAAATACATTGGGAGCGTCGACCCTTCTATTCTGGTGTTCCCGCCTCAGCGGGTGTACGACCGTAACCGACGGCCTTGGGGACGAATATCATCAGCAACCGATTGCTTTTGCCTCTGTCATAACGATCTCGGACCCCAAAACATATTTGTTTGTCCTGATACATTTCAAATCGTCAGGATAATAGACTAGGAGTTTGCTGAGGTTTTCCCTCTATACTTTGAGCTTCTGTTGTGGAACGCGTTCGACTGGAGGGACGAATAGAAACTGTACAACGAGGTGAGTCCACGCGAGCTCGGTTTTTTTTGGACTCAAGGCGGAGGATTGGGAAGACTGTATTCCACCGCCATGCCAACACGGTGAGCTTCTTCCTTCGGCAGCTTCAGTCCCACGAGCTCCGACTGTATACTCACTGTAGACTGGTCAACAATTTTCCATCTTCTGCGCAGGTCTGAACACGTTCTGTAACTATAGTACTGTGGAATGGAATTCTATACTATCCGTCCGTCAACTTCCAGCCTTATTATCCCTTCCTCCTCTTTGCCACCCCACTGAAGAGGTGTACATAGTAAGAAGCGCGAAGGGCCCACTTCCAGGTTCACGTTGGTGATGGTCACATGTGGGGTGCTTAAGCGCGTAAGCGCCGCTGGGGCTTAATGAGATGCAGTCAGATGCCGGTTCCGCTTCTGCGCCTAGCGGGCGGACAGCCAGCTGAGCAACGCTGAGCAGACTTCCCGGTGCATACTGCTCCGTCATCGTATGTGCGTCGAGCTGCTCACTGATGATCCCAAGCCACTTAGCAGAGTATCACCAAAACACATCGAAAGGCTTTCTGCGACGGATTAAAGGCCCTTCTTGAATTCGTCTTCCCCTTACTTCCACCTGTGTTGCTCCTCTACAAGAGCGTGTCGCAATCTCGCAATTTCGTCGTGCGATTGGAGTGAAAAGTCTTTGTACTGTAGGCAGTGGCAAACGCGATTTTGTTGGGTTCGGGCCCTGAGGCGTCTCATTCGCCTCGCCACATACTCACAACTCCATCAGCTAATGAGGGGTGCGGTCAGGCATTCATGCTAAGGCGAGAGCAGGGTCGCAAGGCGGCAGCCATCACGCAGTAAATCCATTATAGAATAGAAATCCTAACTATCCGTCCGCCAAGTTCCTCCTCCTTGCTGCCCCACTGAATGAGGTGTCTGGAGTGACCGCTTGTTGCTCGGCGATACTCGACTGGCTGTTCTGCTCGCCAGCAGAAGCGGAGCAGGCACCCGACTGCATCAGGTGTCCTGAATCCTGGGAAAGCCCGGTCGCCTCAGAAAGTGGTGGGACATCAAAGTCCAAATCCGAAGGCGTCAACAAACGCTTATGAGAGAAGATATGTATTCGTACTTGTGTAAAAGAATCGTTTAAAAAAGGCAAGAAATATACGGGTAACAACAACGACGACACAATATATTTCCAGCAGCGTCTGGCCTAGTTAGTACTTGTAAGTAATGGTCTTGGTTCTCACCCACTCGTTCATGCCGTGAGATTGGTTGAATCTCCCGTACCCCGACGCCTTGGCGCCGCCATGTGGCAGGGCGGTCTCGTCATGGACCGTCATACTGTTGATGTGCACCGCCCCCGATTCAATCCTCTTGGCGAACCGCAGCCCCCTTCTCAAGTCCTCGGTGAACACGGCCGACGACAGGCCGTACTCGGTGTCGTTGGCGATCCGCAACGCCTCCTCCTCGCTCTTGATCTCGATCAGCGACACAGTCGGCCCGAAGCTCTCCGTCTTATACATGTCCATGTCCGGGCTGACACCGCTGACGACGAAGTGGCGCATTTGCGTCTTGGTGGCTTCCTCGGCGCTCACGTCTCCATAGAGGAGCGAGGCACCTTTGCCAACGGCGTCCTGGACCAGCTTCTTGTTCTTCTCTACGGCGAGACTGTTGATCAAGACGGGCAGCTCCGAGCCAAAGATGTGGTCGATGGCACTGACAAACTTCTTTTCGAACTCGGCACGGATGTTCTTGTGGATGAGGATGCGCTCGGTCGACATGCAGATCTGGCCCGAGTTGAGGAACGCTCCCAGAGCACACTGCACCGCCGCATTCTCCAGATCAGCATCTTCCCAAACAATGGCCGGCGCCTTGCCTCCGAGCTCAAGGAGCACTGGCTTCAGGTGCTCGGCCGCCAGCTTGCCAATAATGCGCCCGACTGCCGTGCTGCCAGTGAAGTTTATCTTCTTGATGTTGGGGTCCGCAATTAGCCTCTGGGTTATGGACGCCGCATTCGCCGGCTCGTGCACAATCAGATTCAAGACTCCGGCCGGCAGGCCCGCCTCGTGGAACACCGAGCAGAGCCCCCACATGGTTCGCGGGCAGGCTTCAGATCCCTTCAGAATGGCCGTGTTGCCCGCTGCTATCGGGAACAGCACTGAGCGCATGCCAAGGATATAGGGGGCATTCCTGCAAATAATCAGCCTGGGTGGTTCTGCCAAGCTCTGGCACGACTGAACCTACCAGGGGGCGATGGCGAGGATGACACCAAACGGTTCCCTCACCACCATGGCGCCGACAGTCGGGTCCTCTGTCGTGGGGATGGACCCTTCCAGCGAGGAGAGCCTACCTGCCACGTCGATGAGGAATTCCTTTGTCACGCCAATGTTGAAGTCGGCCCACTGCCGCGGGGAGCCCGTTTCCTCTATAAGATAATCGCCAAGTTCCTCTTTTCTCCTCTCGAGGATATCGGCGGCCTTCAGGAAAATGTCGCGGCGTTCCCGTGGGAGGGTGTTCTTCCACGTCTTGAAAGCATTTGCCGCTGCATCCACGGCAGCCGAAACCTCGACATCGGTTGCGCTGCCACAGTGGTGGACGACCTCGCCAGTTCTAGGCGATGTGATCTGGAACTTGGTCTGCGGGTGAACTTCCTCGCCGTTGATAAAGAAAGGAACCGAGTAACCCCCAGTCACAACCGCCGGGGCGGCTCTGTCCGGAATGTCGCCCATGGTGTTTTGTTTCTAGAAGGTTCTTGGCGAGGTCTAGGAGAGGTGGATACGGCGAGTAGGGGGTATCAAACAACCGAGGCATGAACAACAAAGTTGAGACGAGTTGACGAAGAAACAAGGAGAAGAGTCTACAAAGTAGACAGGGCACTCATGTAGGAAGGTAAAGTGAAACGTCCAGGTTATCAACAAAGTGGGGGGGTGAGTCCGAGTTGGTTGGGGCCAGGTTGGGTCCATGGAAGCTACCGACTATGCCGGAGGGGTGGGTAATAGGGGAGCCATCTCGCACTGGACTACTGCCGAGTGCTTCCCCGTCCGGATTAAAAAAAAATCACATGAGCCCTAGACGCCTGGATCTGCAACCCTAGCACCAGAGTTATAAATCGGTGGACAAACAGTACGAAGACGTGGGTAGATGGCAGACGGCAGCTCTGTCAACTGTTAGCCCCTGAAACTCCCCCGCAACATCGTGGCACCGTCTCCCCGTGCGGGGCCTTCGCGTGGGTATTTGGAGAAGCGGAGAAGGAAATCGGCATCTGCCATGCAGTCCAGGCCAAACCTTTCACACGCCGCCGGCTTCAAGAATGCCAAGAATATTTATGCCTACCTAGGTGAGGGGTGTAGGACTGGGTGGGTATTTGGGCCGGGTGAACAGCAGCTGTCAGTCCTTGGTGCCGTAAACGTCGTGTTGGCATTCGGGGCAGTCTGGCCTGGTCAGGCCAGTGTGGACACCTGTCGCTTTCAATATAGCGCAGAGGACAAAGCAAGCAAGGTAACAGTTGGTTGTAGCATGTAGCTATATCTTCCTTTGCTATATGCAAGGTCGCGATATCGATACCATCCCAGAGAGGGCGGCGGAACTTGCAGATTGGATTTGGTCTGCAGCCGTGCACTCATGAGGTGTGAGGCTTGGAATACCCAAAGGCATCAACCGGGTTCACGAATGGCTGTGGAAGCGAAGTTAAAGAAACCTCTCTGAACTCGACTGCGTTCGCCCTTCGTGTAAGCATCGAGATTGGCTGAGGCGGATTGGATAAGGTAGCCGGGCACTGCATGCTATACCTCGCTTGGTTCCAGGCGTGTCAATGGATATCTCGTTCTTCGAGACGGGAGCTTGGGTGTACGAGGGAGCGGCGAGCTTGCGCTGAGGTAGTCTTAGCGGTCCCTTGATTAGCTTTCGTTTCGGCGGGTTTGATGCCATTTTGAGCATCTCACAATTTTAGGTGTTGTTGAATGAGAACAGAACTACGAAAGAGAGAACTTTATCCTCCGTACATCCCTCAGGTCCTCCGTACCTCCTCCATTGGGACGGGGCCTTGGCGGTGGCAATCAGGCTCTCCAGCTGGTCACGGCTGGTGTCAGCTGGCCTCAGATTCGCCCTCCTTTTACCAACAACCCTGATTAGGATCGATGTCGTCACATGGCAATAACACTCGTCGGACTGCCTGGGCAATAATTCTCTGAGCTGAGGGGATCAGAAAACGAGGCAAACGAGTTCAATGGCTAGGCACACGCATCAGCTGAGGGCCGTCTTCTCTTGTGTCGTACACTAAAAAAGAAATATCAGGGAATGACCTCATCTCGCAGGGTGTATGTGTCGGTGATTTCCACTTCCATCGTTGTCTGTCCTCTCATTACCTCGCACTGGCCTCGCCAGCCCTTGCCGGGCCTAGCTCGGTTGTCAGGAGCTCCGATGAGAATAAAGGTCATAACGCCCTTGGAGCCCCAAACCTAAAAGAACTGGCAGCCCCGTCGTCTACTCTCGACCCTTTGTTCAGCCAATGGGTGATACAGCTTTCCCGACCTCCCAGACCAGTCAGGTGGGTCCATATGCAGTGTGGTAATCATCACACACCCGTCGTGACTTACCTTGCCTGCTCAAACTTTCCACATCCCCCCTGCTACTATGTCCACTAGGACTAGCTAGCACCTTATTTACACTTCAAGGTGTTCCTTCCCAAACTTGAGCGACGCCCTTGCGTACTTGGACGGATTTGGAAAGTGAGACTCGGAACGTCTTCACAGCTCGAAGCTACTAGACTACTACCGTCCAAACCAAGAAACTCGAAGCAGACATTCCATCGTATAGGCTGTGAATGGAAACACCCATTCGACTCTCAAATCCACTTGCTTCAAGTTTAATATTTAAGGCACCCCCTTACCTTAGCCGCCGCGCGAAGAGTTCGTCTCGCCTTTTAGTCTAGCCCCTTTGCTTTTGCGAGTCCGAGTCACCGGAGTCGCGGCCAGCTCAAACCTAAAGATAGGCTTGTGTCCTAGAAGAAGTGCACCATCACACTGCCGGCCCACAGTCCAACAACAAGATCCGTTAGTCCATGGAACTTCATGGTACCTGCTAGGAATCCGTCTGCCCTCTATCTCCTCTACCTCATATTGCTTGTCTCTGTCTCTGTCGCTGCCACTCGTCCGTCCCGTAGCTGCAATGTTGTGCAGCCAAGGAGATTGTGCGGATAGCTGAGGAAGACGACTTACCAAGTTCCAAGTTCCCGTCTCCCTCTACTTTAGCTTTGCCCGATTCCACAGTCCCCCTCCCCCTCGGTGCACGCCCATCATCCAATACCTGCCGCCCACCCAGCGCGCACTTACTCAGCAACGGCAACCTGCTTATGAGCGAGCCTCCAGCGTCGCCCATGATCTCCAAACGGCGACATGTCGCCAGACGATTCCTCCTCCCATAGCGACGATGCCGCCGTAGCCGACCCCGTCGCACCGCCGCGTCGCCGCCTCCCGCACCACGAGCTGCGGTTAGGTCTCCATGATAGCAACCACGACCGCATGCGCCAGCCATCAGGACCTGCCACTGACCTTGATAATAGCAGCATGGCTTCGCCGGGAGGGAATCGTTTCGTCCGAGACGCACCGGCACTTCCCCCGGGCGCCCCTAGGTCGCAGTCAACAAGCCCCTTCCGTCTAACTATGCCCGATATCACGCCTGGGCAGCTCGCATTCTCGGCCATGCAGTTTCTCCCGGTGCCAGTGCTCGTCCTTGACGGCTGGAAAACGGTTGTCCTTGCCAACGCCGCCATGGGAAGGCTTCTAGGCATGGCCCCGGATGGGGAGCAGGAGATGGACGGCATGGTCTCCGTCATGGACCAGCTTCGGGGCCAGTCATTGTCGCAGGTTGGCATTGATTTGGTGCAGGACAAAGTTCCTGTATGGGTCGACTGGGAACAGTTCCTCGAACAGGTTGCCACCGAGATTAGTCATGAGACGGGCATGGACAGCAGAAGCGGCTCAGAGCACGCGGACGGGGACGCCACCCCGGTCCCGACGGTCGCCGACGGTTATATCCACCAGTCAGACAAGACGACTCGACGCGGCTCATCACCGAACGCCGTCGTCGAGGTCGTCATATCACGAAGGGATATCACCCGGACTACATTCGACACCCGTGCCCGCTCAAAGACGGCCGACTTCCACGCCCATGCTAAAATGATTGTCTCGGTTTGGAACATCAGCGAGAGCCAAACCTTCTTCACTCTGACCTTTACAAATACCGATTTGGCACAGACCTCCTTGCCAGCCGGGAGGGAGCTGGTAGTCAGATCACACCTGGTAGATGCCGCTGACAGAAAGTGCGCCATCACTCTGTCTAACCCTCCTTCGCAGGCCTCGAGTCACGGCTCTGCCTCTTCCTCATTCATGATTAGCCCAAGCGCTGTTTCTCTTTCCTCGAGCCCGTTCCCGCCCCTCGGGCCTCCATCAAAATCCTCTGTATCTAGCACTCCTTCGGTGCTGCAAAAGATTACACTGATGAAAGACACGTTGCTCGACAGCACGCAGACTCCAATTCTAGCAATGTGGAAAGACGGAAGTGTCACTCTTCCGAATCGAGCCGCCCGCAATCTGTTCAGCAAGTCCCCCGAGTCTGACAAGGTGTTGGATGGCTTTGAACTCCTTCCATCCTGGGCTCTTTGGACCGAAGACTTTAGCAGGCAGCTCGACCCAAGCGAGTACCCCATTTCTGTTCTCAACCGGACAGAGACGCCCTTCACTGGCCGCCGCATCGGCATGCGCGACAGTGACGGACGGAACGCCGTCTATGAGGCTGAGGGGACAGCGCTCAGGGATAGCCAAACGGGCGAGTTCCTGGCTGGTGTGGTCACTTGCAGAGACGTGACCTGCATGACAGAAGAAATCAGTCGCATCAAAGCAGCGGATGAAGAGCGGTTCAAACTCATATGTGACACAATGCCCCAGCTCGTCTGGACGGCTACCCCGGACGGCGCGCATGATTTCTTTAACAGCAGGTGGTATAACTACACTGGACTTTCAGAGGAAGATTCACTCGGCTTGGGGTGGAAGAATCCGTTTCATCCCGACGACATCCCCGAGGCCCGAAAGAGATGGAGACAGTCTCTCTTAACTGGTGAACCTTATATGACAGAGTACCGGTGCCGTAGCAAAGACGGTAACTACAAGTGGTTTTTGGGCAGGGCTTTACCATTAAGAAATAAGCAGACAGGACAAATCGAGAAGTGGTTCGGTGAGCCGACCTAAAACCAACCCGACTTATGAACCCTTTACTTACGAAACACAGGAACCTGCACTGACGTTCACGAAAGTATTGAAAGCAAGCTCGAAGCCAAGAGAATCCGCCAGCAGCTTCTCAGCGTCATTGCTCTCTCGCACATGACAATGTTCACTATCGACGTCAATTATAAGGTCACCATGTTAGAAGGCGCCCTAATCTGGGGTTCGAATTGCGAAAACAACGGATCCAGTTGGTACATCGGGGAAAACGTCTATGATGTTTTCAACCGCCTTAACTCACAATTACCTGAAGGGCAAATGCCTCCTTTCCTAATACCTCTCGACTGTATCCTTTCTGGGAGGGCGACCGAGGATTTCCAGGAGCACGAGATGGGTAGGCACATCCCAAACAAGAATAAACCGCTTCTTTAACTGTTTATCAAGTTAATGACAAACCTGAGCAGAGGGACGTTGGTACCGAACCCGTTTCCGGCCCGTTACTGCCAAAAACAGCCGTGTCAAAGATACAAACGATACTGTTATTGAGGGCGTAATTGGCCTTATCATGGATGTTACAGAGCTGAAGGCCCGAGAAAAGGACATCCAAGACCAAGTTCTAGAAAAGAGGCAACTAGTAGCCAATGAAGCGGCTGCCAAAGAAGCCAGCAGACTGAAGAGCCAATTTCTTGCTAATGTCAGTTTCTTAACAGAAGCAAAAAAAAATGAAACCAATACTAATGCTCGCCAGATGTCTCATGAGATTCGGACACCGATTACTGGCGTGATCGGGATGGCTGAGTTACTACTCGATGCGCAGTTAGGAGAAGAACAGCTCGAGATCACCGAGAATATATATCGATCCGGGAACGCCTTGCTGACTGTGATCAACGACATCTTGGACCTCTCAAAGGTTGAATCTGGGCGACTCGATATCGAGGAAGTGCAGTTCTCGCTCTCGGTCATTGTCAGAGATGTTGGGAAAATGCTTAGCTTTGCAGCCGAAAGAAAGGACCTCGACTTTCAAGCCGATATTGCCTCGGACATTGAGAGCAATCTCGTGGTCATAGGCGACCCTGGCAGGGTGAGACAAATCATCACCAACCTGCTCACGAATAGCATCAAATTCACCAACCAGGGTTGCGTCAAGTTTTCCGTCTTGAAGGAGAAAGAGACACCTGACATTATAGAGATCAGGTTTGTCGTCGAGGATACAGGGATAGGCATCGAGGAAGAGGTTCGGAAACGTCTTTTCCAACCCTTTAGTCAAGGCGATCCATCCACAGCCAGAAGGTTTGGAGGAACAGGGTTGGGGCTCACCATATGCAAAAACCTCCTGGACCTGATGAAGGGGAGGATGACTATGGAATCGACAATAGGGACCGGGACCACGGCGACATTCTGGGTACCTTTCAACAAACCTCATGGGTCTCAGTCCGCAGGCTTGGTTCGAATAGGACCACTACCCGACAGACTACAATCTGAGATGAGCGTGTCTTGCAATAGCTCCGAGTATGAGCAGATGCTAGGTCCCGCGGAGCAAGGAGCAAGGTTGCCGGAAAAAGGAAGGTCGTCCTGGAGGCATTTATCTATTAGCTCCTCGGCGACAGGGACACAGGAGGAGGATCTCTCGGCATCCGAGCGGGCCAACATCCAGGTCTTGGTGGTCGAGGACAATGCAATCAACCAGCAGATTGCCATCAAGACCATTAGGAAACTGGGATTTCAAGTTACCGCGGTGTGGAATGGCAAGGAGGCCCTCGAGTATCTCGTTGCGGCTGAAGAAGGGATACAAGCGAAGCCGAACATCATCCTCATGGACGTCCAAATGCCGGTTATTGATGGTTACAAATGTACACATCTCTTACGACACCACCTCCCATATAAGGCCTTTGTCAGCGCTGTCCCGATTGTTGCCATGACGGCCTCGGCGATCCAAGGAGACAAGGAGAAATGTAAACGGGCAGGAATGGACGACTACTTGGCAAAGCCCGTCAAGAATAAAACGCTGGAGCGCATGCTGGTGAGGTGGAGCAGGCGGAAGAGGGCAGACACGCCGCCAATAAGCGGCCCGAGCAGTATCTCAGACTGCGCTGAGACGGGTGAGAGTTGCGATAACACCGAAATACCCGGGGTTGGCCACGAAGATGCATTGACGCCCGTCATGACCGGGGACTACAATGGACTGGACGACAAGCATAGCGTCGACACTCCACGTCCCCTCGCACTCAATGACGCTACCGACCATTACCCCTTCCCCGGCAACTACGCCATGCCACCGCCGCCACCGACACCGCCACCATCGACAATGTCACCTTCTGAGTCCAAGCCCACTTCGGACTGCCAGGTGGAAGCCGACTTGCTGCAGCCCATCCGCCGCATCGTAACGGACGAGCGGGCCATGAATAGCCGCGATGATAAATTGATCGATGTCGCAAGCTGTGGTGGCGCATCGACGCACTCGATGACCTCGCCTTTGTTGTCAACCGGCGAGGCGCTGACAGTGGAGAATATCGGCCGACTGGAGAAAGAATCCTCGAGGATCTCCTCGTCCAAATACCCTTGATTTCTTGGGCGCCGCACGGCGGCAGTTTTCTCGGACGTGTGGCGGTCTCATACTTGTTTTTTACAACCTGCTAGTAAATAAATGGCAGAGAACACGGGCTCATGGCCAGTGGAGGCGTCTCTGTTGTTTTCTCGCTTCCTATCTTTTCTTCGCCCGAATAGACGGCACAAGGAGGGGTGTTGCTTGTGATGAGACCACGATAATGTCGGTATACAAAGTGCAACGCATCGTGTTTGTTTGTCATGGTGGGAAAGGCAAGGCTCGGGGTACAACTCTTGCTTACGCCGGGCTGGTGGGCCTTGGTCAACAAAACAGGGTGTTCCTAATTCAGTATTCCTTAGAAAGAAGATAATATGCTGTAGAAGAAATGACGACTAGGGATTAGGCTAGCAGGCACCCGGCACGACACTTGATCGCAGGGAATACACTGGTAGTTTTCTTGTTTCTTTTTTTCTCTTTGACCTTTCATCTCCTCTCCTCTCCGCAGTGGATCGAGAGGCGGAAACTGATGCGAAGCAATTAATTGACATGTTTGTGAGCACCAAAGGTATGAGGTACGTTAGGGGTGCTGCTGAGCGTGTAAGCGAGTCAGTTGAACTGTTTCTGTGTCCGTTGTGTGGTATCACCAATCCCGAGACAGAAACTCTGTCGCATGTTTGTTTGTTTGAGAGTGAAGAGTGCGAGTCAAGCTGCATTTCTATACGTACTACCTATTTTGACTGCCTTCCATACGCAAAAGCGACTCGTTGCCATGGTGAGAGATGTGCTCCGTATTGTGTTTTGTGTTTTGATAGGCATCAATGGGCTGCATGAGCTGCTTGGGGTCTTGTTTGTGTGGACGCATATATTCACGGATAAGTGTTGCGTACATATTTGCCGTATAGTTCCCGCGATTTTTGGCTCCTGGGCAAAAAAAAAGTCAGATTGCGATCTACCTCTACCCGCACTAATAAAGGTAGGTAGATGCAATTCCTGGTGACGATAATAACTGCTTCCGGGATGGGTGGGTGTTGGATGAGTGGTCTCGACGGGCGTTGGTGGACCATGAGAGAGAATGGGGGTCACCTTTGATGGCTGGCGTTGAGCGGTCGGAAGCCAGCCCGGCTTTGTTTGGCATGTTTCAATCACTTCTATTTTTTGTTCTACATGATTCTTCAAGAGCAACGAGTCAGGCTGGCAGTACGAGTCACGATGCAACTCCTTGACCTTTTGTTTTGTCGCCTTGTTTCCTTGGAACACCACTCACTGGCACTGCAGCCGCTGGTGATTAAGACATGCAAGTCTGGTTGTGCGTTCGTCGGGGAATAATAAAATGAAAAATAAAATGGCAATTTTTATCGACCTGTGATGTGAGGTTCAATTGCCACAGCTAGATGTCCTGGTGCGACATGTCTTGTGTCCTCGGCCTTTAAAAGACGGCAGTGGTGGCGGTTTGTCTCTTGTCGGTGGAGCCGACTGATTTGAGCCCGAAGAGGCCGTTGCGGAATGACGTGCAAGTGGAAGGCTTCGATTCGCTAAGTGAGACAGGGTCATGAGGGGCGGCGGCGGTAGGTTGTTTCGACGATCAAACCCGGCCGGCCCATAGCGAGAACCGACCGGGCTCAACCGAGCCTCGACAGGCACTAAATCCAGCTTTCTCGAGACGATAATGCCGTGAGACAATGCCGTTTCTCGTGTGCAGGCACCCGAAAACCAGGGAATCGCCCTCGGCGCATCAGTTGGTGATCCGATGCCGCGTCGTTCTGCGGGTAGCTCAGCGCAGATCAATTCGATCACAAAGCCGGATCTTCCTTTTTTTCTTTCTTTCTGCACCCCTTCGAATGGGGCCCCGACGACCAGCTGCGCGGGCGGCCACAGGGCGAAGTCTGGTCGGCGCCAAGGCCTGAGGCCGGTTTTCCCTAAAAATATCTTCTCTCAGGAGCCCTTTTGTGGGTTGCTCTGGGCTGGTTCCCTGCGGATCTGTTCTGCCGCCTGCGGAATTCAATAATTACACATCTAGCGATCATCGCGGCGGCGCGATTTCAAGATCGAGAAAAGCAAGCCCCCCCTTGATCGACCCCGCTTTCGACATCGCCGCACGCTCGGCGAGGAAAAAGGCAAGCGGACGGATAATCAAGGGGCACGGATCGCACAGAATGGGGATGGGATGCGGCAAGGCTTTGGGGAACTGGCCAGCTCCCTGCCGAAAATAAACCTCGACAACAGAAGTTGTGCCACAACCTTTCCCCAGCGCACAATGGGGCTTGCGTGCCGCCGGGCGGCGGGACGTGACGCTGTTTGCGACTTTGTGTTCACCGTATCGGTCGGCGAAGCGCCCTGACTGCTAGGTAGCCAGACCGGAGGCAGCTGAGGCAGCTGAAGCGCGCGCGCAACCCACAGGGTTGTTGCAACACCAACCAGCAGCTTTGGAGTTTTGACAACCACTCATGCTTGGGATTCATTTCGCTCTCGAATTACGGAATAATTAACCAGGCAATAATGATGATGGTCTGGTGATGGGCTGCTTTTGCTCTGATGGTTTATCGGCGCTTCCAGTGTTGCAGTTGCATTTCGGTCCCAAAGTGCCGCCGGCCCAAAAAGACATGATCGGCTTGTTGATTTAATCGGCCGATCCCATCAGCCCAGCTGGACTTTGGGAACATTGAGGGTCTCTGTCTCTTAACTTGAAGACTCGAGGGTCAACGTTGACGGCAGCTTGGGATCCTTTACATGATGATTCCCGTTTCTGCAGAACAAAGTGAATCTTTATCAGCCAGCCCCGCGCTTTCCTTCTCGACCTGCTGGTTCGCTGACGCAGGGGCACACCAGAATATCGAACAGGAGGAGGATAAAGGAGGTTCCATTGGTGCTTCAAACTGGCAAGAGGCCCTGGGATCGGGAGGGACGTGCGTGCTGCAGCATGCAGGTACCAAGCAATCTAGGCCGCAAAGGGTCGGGGGCCGGGGCCAATTGGAGGCGCCCAAGGGTACCCAGGGGTGTCCTGTCGTTGGCCCCTTCCTCGATTTGCCAAAAGCGGATCAGAGGATGGCGATGGCGCCTCTGGGGTGTGGCTAGTGTGCCTACCCTGCGCGCAAAAGCACGACAACGACTGGTTCGTGCGGGCGACTGTTGTAATGAGGCTGCCAGTGCCAGGCCCTTGCGGGCGTCAACGGCCCCCTTTCGATCTTTTGCTCGCTTGCTGCTGCCCACTGGAGCCCTTGCCGCTGCTACACTACAGTGCCTTCCCCGGAGGGCCGGACTGAAAGAAAGACGGCACCTCCACTGTCTAACCTGACTGGACTGGCTGCAACTGCAACTGCAACTGCAACTGCGACCGCAATCTTTCTCTTCTCCCTCTTTGTTCCCACCCTCTAGTCTGTCGGCCGACCGACTCTGATGTGTGATTTCGCAATTAATTTGGACATTCTCCCGTTTGTTGTCGCAGAGCCAATCCCGCGCTGCCAAGCATGTGGTCCCGGGTTTGCTGGTCTGCTAATTGAATGAATTAGTCCAAGCAAAGAGCCGATTGCCTCCTTGTTTTACTCTTTGTTATCTATACCATACTATGACCGCCCTCGAGAGTCCGCCCGCGGGGGCCCGACACCCCCCCTCTACCATATCCGAGATACAACTGGCATCTGGCATGGCATCTGGGCCATCTGATACGACAAGTGCTTCATCGTCTGAAGGTACTGCCGGCTCGTTAGGACCGAGCCCGCGCCCGGTCCCTTCGCCACCGAGCCCCCTCGAAACATCCGACCCAGCGGGCGACTCAGTGTTTCCGCCGCTGGCCGTGCTGGCCTCGCTGCCGTCGAAACAACACCCACTTCCAAGCCCAAGGACCGTCCGCGCTCACACCCTCGCTCACAGCGCTGCTCCCATCCGCCGCAAGCCTCTGTCTGCCACGGCCTCGCCCTTGGCCACGAGGTACTCGTCGTCGCAGACCCAGACCCAGACCCAGACCCAGACCAAAGCCGGCGTGGGCCCGGCTGCCGAGCTCGAACTCGAGCTCGAACTCGCCCGGCCTGACCAGAGGTTTGCGAGGTCCTTTTCACTCGACAGTCCAACCCTGTACGAGTTTCCTGGCCATTACGGCTTCGACGCACTTGGCTTGCTGAGCACTCTGAGCTCGCCGCCAGCCGGCTCCGAGACTAGCCAATCGTACGTCGTAGCCCTGACTCAAATCTCCCTCCATGTACCCGTGATATGACCATACCTTCCCGGCTAAAGCCATGCCAACTGCCGACTGACGGGATCCCAATGTCAAGTAGATCGTCTCCCGTCTCCCAAGATTCTGTGGAACCTCAGTCTCCGACTGGCACGGTTGACTTACAGCTACGAAACATTTCGGAAAGTGGCCCTACAGCGGCCCAGGTAGCCACAAGGCCTTACTCACCAGAAGGCCGCCTAAGCGCCGAGACCACCAGCCCGGCCTCGCCAGAGTTCGCCCGCGACCTCGACCTCGTTGACGCCCCCCGTTTCGACTCGCCAGAGTCACGGGACAAGCGCAACACGGCCACTACTACCATGTCGTTGTTTGCCCGGAAGTCTCCCCCTCCACACCTAACTCTTGGGCCGCCGGTCGACACTGGCTTCCGATCTTCAACCATCACAAGCCTCCCAGAGAGCAGCAGTATTCTTAATAAACCACTCCCAAAATCACCCGCCTTCTCAAACCTCGCGACCTCCCCTGGCTGGGCCGCCTCCCCTTCGTCCTCAGCCGACTTCTCGGACGGAAGCTTCTCCCCGCTCCCGTCGCCCTACTCCCTGAAGCCGGCCACGGTTGCGACAGGGTCCCATGAATCAACGCCCTACGTACCGAGCTCCACGTTCACAGATGCCCCAGAGGAGAGCCCGTTGCGATACTGCGAGGGCAACCTACAGACACCGCCGGTCGGTACCACACCCGCCGTTCACACCACCACCACTGCCACTCCTCTACTAGTGCAGCTCGAGGAGATGGAGGATGAGCTGAAGGCCATTAGCGCCGAACTGGCTGGCTCCATTCGGCGTGAGATGGACCTAGAGGACCTCGTCGATAGACTACAGGAGCAGATCAACAACCCCCGAGCCTCCGAGAAGAGGACGAGTGACTACTATTCGGACTCAGGCTATAGCTCAACCAAGTTTAGCGAGTACGATCACGTCAAAGAAGAGATCTCACAGGTACAACGCAGGGCAGAGCAGGAGAAAGCTCAGATCAGACTGGAGCTTACCGACAAGCTTCAAGATGAAAGGTCACGGCGTCGGGAGCTGGACCAGCAGATACAAGAACTGTCCAGGAAAGCATCGCAAATAGACCTCGTCCAACTCAACAGCAGCAGTGGCGCGAGTGGGCGCGTCAGGGAACTAGAAAACACATGCAATGACTTGCGCCGAAAGCTATCAGACGAGCGCCAAGTCAAGGACAACTTCGAGGGCCTGCTCAGCGCACTAAAAGGAGAGCTTGAGAATGCAACCAACGAGCGCGACAATCTTCGCGACGAGATTGTCCCCCAGCTGCGGGCTCGGGTGGAAGGGTTAGAAGCAGAGGCAGCTGAGGGTGCCAAACTGGCCTACGAAACATCTAAAATGCAGCAAGAACTCCAATCGCTCAGGTCCGAGAACACGGAACTCAAAGAGTCGGAATCTCGTGTGTCAATTGCACTCTCCAGGTCGGCCTCTGTTGCGACGGGCTCATATAAGAAGATGCGGCCGCAATCCGTCGCGCGGTCAAACACGGTCAAGCAGAGCGAGCCCCGCGAAGTTCTTGCCGACAGGCTCCAGGACGTCGAGGCACAGCGTGACGCGCTTCACAACGCGCTTAAGAACCTACTCGAGAGACAGGAATTCCAGAACCGCGAAAACAGCAAGAGAATTCGTCAACTCGAGATAGAACGAGACCGCCTTCTTGCTGCATCGCCGAGAAAGGCGGGCTACGAGAGGGAAGTCTGCAATCTCCGCGAAGAGATCAGTACACTTCGTCGCAGGGCCGAGGAGGCAATTGAGCAGAAGTGGCAGGTTGAAAAGGGCCTGAGTGGTCTGAAGATGGACCTGGACCGTGCCGAGGAAGAAGTTGCCTCGCTGCGTAGCCTGCTCAGGGAGAAGGACATACTAATCCCTGAGGCGATTGGTCGATCCAGCAGCAGCAGCCTGGCCAGGCTTGCCGTCCCCGTAACATCTGCTTCGCTTGAAAGGACTTTCAAGGAGTTGCAAAGTGCCTACTCAGAGGCACTTGAGCGTGTCAGGACGCTCGAGGAGAGCACAACTTCGGATGAAAAGACGCGACTCGCAATCGAACACCTCGAGCAGTCGCTCTCGGCCGCCGTCTCGGACCGGGATCTTGCCCGGGATGAGGTCGCCACGTATCGCACCCAGCTCGAGTCTCTACAGGCGTCAGAGAAAAGGCACCTCGATGTGGAGAACGACTTGGCTGATCAGCTACGGAATTCGGCGTGCCGGGTCGAGGAACTTGCCCAACAGGTGCGGGCACAACTCGAGACTAATGAGACGCTTCGAACGCGCCTTTCTGACACGATCGCACGGGGCGAAGCCGACCAGCGTGTTAGTACGGAGCGCATTGCATCCCTGCAGAGCCGCCTGCGCGAGCTCGAGGAACAAGTCATTGCAGCCCAAACAAGTGCCGAGGAAAGGGTGGCACGCCACGAGGAAGAACTTACATCCCTCAAAGATGCGCATAATATCCAGCTGCAGCGCTTGCGGGATGGCTCGGGCGGCATGCGTAGCCCGCGGAGCCCCCGTCTCTTCCCACCCAAGTCGCCCCTGACACCCTTGATGAGCTTGAGAAGCGGCGCGTCGGGCCGATCTCCACGCATGTCCTCACCTCTCCTCTCTCCAGGAGTCGATCGACCAGGCATCCGGCGGTCAAGCACATCACCCCTCGACGGCAGCGCCGGCAACATGGCGGGGCAGGTTGAGGCGCTCAAGGGACGCGTCGCCGAGCTGGAGGGAGCTTTGGCGTCTGCGGATGCCGAGATGCAAGAGGTGGTCGGCCGCATGAACACGGCTCAGATCGAGGTCATGATGCTCCAAGAGGAGCGCGAGGAGGCTATGCGCGAGACCCGAAGGTTGCAACGCGTCGTAGAAGCTGAGAAGGTGCGCGTGTTTGAAGATCAATTCAAGAACATCACGACCCAAGTCAGGTAGTTACGACTTGGCGGCGAAATGTCAATGTCGCTCTCGTGGACCTGAGCACTTCATCTCGCGGTTTTCCTTCGACACTTTATCGGCTTACTGAGGCCATTGCATTGGATCGGCGCAATTTTGGGGTGCTTTCCCCTTCTTTTTTTTGAACATAGCATTTCGGAGCATTTCAACTTGTACAACACACAACAGCACCCATCGCCACCTGGATAACCCTCCGGTCTGGTGACACGACACTGTACGACATATAACGGCTGGTATACCACTGTTCTTCGATTCTTGCCCCAGATGGCAGCGGCTGTATGCCCTAATTATTTTGCACAAACATAACTACTTTTGGATGAGGTGCGGCCGGACAGGTTGGAGAGGCAACAGTTTGGATCATGTACCACTGTATAGATTAAATCACTTATTTTGGAAAGAGGGGGTTGAAAAGCTCTGTACGGACAGGTTGGTGCACAGCTTCAACTTAGTTTAAATGTTTAAACATACCATTTGATACAGGCACTTTTCTCTGGTCAAAATTTGTATCGTTCTGTGAGTTTTGGGCGCCATCTACGTTAGTTCAGAGTTTGATAAGGGTGTCTTGTCGTGTAGATGCTTTTCACTTTCTTACTATAACCTCTGTTGGGAAGCATTTCGGACACACCGAGATAGCAGAACAATAGAAGCCTCTTTGTGCGGAAAAGGTAAGGCGCTAACTGAATTGGCCGCCACCAGTCTATCACGACGAGGATGCGCATCCTTCGCAGGAAACAAAAGCAGCTAGCCTGAGGTATATTCGCATTTGGTGCTTTCATTCTCCGAAGTAAGGATTATCCTCCCCGCAAATTGATCTCAAGCGTCTTCTCAAGGACGCACTTCCGAAGTTCTAAGAGGAAGTAGAAGATTGTAGCGTACAACGCACATCAGAGCAGTAGACAGAGGGGGTGGGATCATGGCCCTGGTCTAATAATTTGTTCAGGCAAGGAACCAGGAACGCTTTTTCGATACAACCACCTACACCTGCAGGTACTCCGTGCTCCGTACCTTAGTGCTCACTGTAAGCCGTGGATTCGTCCTAGTGTTGGGGATGAACGCGTAAAGTGCAGACATTCAATAAAAGTGACATATTCTCTAGTCACTGCATGGCCCCGTCAAGATTGTGCTGCTGGTAGCAGAGCAGAGCAGCGCAAAAGGAGAGCGAGCACTGAGCACTCAGCCCAGGCAGGTCCAGTCGACCGTTTTCGTCTCTTTAGAACCTGGAATCACCTCCCACAGTATATATATCTTCCCCAGGGGCAGTTTATTCCCGTCACGTCACTCTATTCCGTACTAGTAGTTCCCCCTTGGAAAATGGGGACCGCTCGCTCGCTCACCCCACGGGAAACCAATGGCGGACCCTGCTGCAGGAGCCGTTGGGCTGATAGCACCAACGCCATGCCATGGTGCTGCCCGTACGGTGCAAACACGGAGAAGGGACGAGGAGGGGGGAAGTACATCGACAGTGGTGATAAGATCGGGCGTGAGAATAAAAAGAAGATTGCAAGATTGTAATCTTCTCGACAAGCTACCCTAGTGCACAACAGACACGCCATTTCAACAACCCGGACGAATGTTGTTGATGCGGACACTAACGGTAGAACATGGGAAAAGCGATCGATCGGTGGCAGCGGCGCTGATCTGGCCGGACTGTCCGATTCTTGTGCGAGAGATAGCTAAATCAATGAAGCCCGCTATGAGTGTGGCAAGTCTAGACCGATTAGCAGTTAGTTATTAGACTGAGAAGTACGGAGCACATAAGGTGGCCAAAGACGGATGCAGAATATTACATTCGATATCTATTTTTCTCATGCTCCCTGGATACAGAAGTTTTCGGACTGAATGGGGGGTTCCCCTTAATTTCTGTCATATACCTATAGCCAAGTCAATTATCATCCGCAACAAAATTTTCCAATGCCGTGTTACCAGGGAACGGGCCACACCGAGTTATAAGTGTACGTGATACAGATACTGAATAGATGCGGTGAGAGAAGAAGAAAAAAAGACACTCCCGCCACGCCGCCCACACTCGCGGGAGAGGGGCACGGAGGTGGCGCGCAGCCGTGCGTGCCGGGTACCTTGCGTTGTGTGGTGTTCGTGGGACGACGACAGGTCTGGGGGAATGGCGAACGAGGCATCAGTCGACCCCAGCGTCACTTGCTGCTTTGGGAACAACCCCCCCATCTCGCCCCCCCCCCCCCCCCCCCAAAAAAAAAAAAAAAGCGAGGACCCGAAGATGGCTTCTGTGCCTTGCAGCAGGATGATGGTGGAAAGTGAACAAGCATATTACATGCATGCAGTAGCAGCAGCAGCAGCGGCAGCAGCAGGAACATGTGGTGCTAGGGAGGAGCAAGTAGGTAATCAATATCATCCAGCCTCCAGCATCTAGGCACGGCATTGATGCAACGTACCAAGATGGTGATATAATCTAGCCAGCTCCACCAGGCATCTGACTTACAGCATCTGGAGATACGGCAGGTCAAGCGGGCGAGTGGTTTCGAGGTGGCCTGCCTTGAAGCTGTGTCGATGTCGTGTATAAGGAGTTCGTCTCTTTACGACATACTGAGATAGATTATCCTCGGCTCGTTGATTCCAGGGGCTTGGGTTCGTGTTTGACTGTGCGGGGTGTCTGTGTCCTGTAGGTGATTCTGATGTGATGCTCGAATCTGGAGTACAGAGTTCTGCAGGTCCATCAAGTGCCGCACGCCAGGAGAAGCCCCCAAGCCCAAGTCACGTTCCAATGGGCTGGGATGTCGCTCCTTCCTTCTCAGTCGAGCGGCCTTTGAATGCTCAATGCTGAGCTAATCGTCTCTTCAACGGTGTGTCCCCCCACTTGAGGACCCTCGCGAAGAGGGGCACCGCCGAGATAGCTGCTGTCACCCAAGACACTGGGCCAGCCCGTCCAATCAGCCAGCCGCTGGCTTATCTTTACGCTCACATTTTTTACGAATCAAGCAACCGTCGCCCGTTGTGGTCCGAGGACCCACTGCTCTTGACCAGGGAGAGCGGGGCTGCTCGGGTGGCGCATTGATGATGCCGTCTTCCAGAACCTCGCGTAACTCGAGTCCAGTCCCTGTTCAGCGGTGGCTTTCGTTTCCTTGAGAGAAATGGGGGGCCGAGAAGTGCCAACCCCTCTCTATACTCTCTCGACCCTTCTCACAAGTCTTGTGTCACTGCAAGTCTCGTGTATGTACGTTACAGGCAAAGCGACAGTTGCCTGTCGACTTCAAGTCAGCAAGACTGCATGATTTAAAATCTGCACTTTGTCATCAATGGCCGTCTGTTCTAATTTGTATCAGAAACCCAATTTCCTCTTGCTGCAGGACGGGTCGGGTTGGTAGCATAATTGGGGTTGACCCCCGCCTTTTCGTCTGGTTCCGAGTAAAAGGCACAGAGCAGGCACGTATTTCATATGGCTCTCAGAGAGAGCAATGCGCCTGCCGCGTGCTGTGGTGCTGATGTCGCGCTCACAACCACCACGGCAGAGTTGAATGAGACTAGCCCAGCCTAGCAGTGGTCTGTCTGTCTGCGGGTCTCATGGAAAGTGCAGGCATGAAGTGTGGCCACACTTGCCTGCAACTAGGTGCCTCCTTCCCCCCTTCCATTGCCGTGCATGTTCAGTTGTGCTTTCGCGTTGCGTTGATCGATAAGCTAGAGAGGGCCGGGTTGTTGTCGTGCCACCCCTCATTGGCCCGAGCGAATTGCTTCTTCGCCCGAAAAAGTCGGAGGGGGGGGGGGGGGGGGGGGAAAGGAACATGGCTGCCAGGCCCTGCTTAGCCCCATTTTCCTTCTGATCGTGAGCGTCTTTTTACTCGCAGCTAGTGTCATCCCACGCTGCTGCTCTTTTTCTTTGCCCGATGCCCTCTTGTCTGTTTGCGTTCTCTAATTTCGGAAACAAGAAGAGAAATCACCACATGAAGTACGGTATCTCGGGCTAAAAAGACGCCCAGGCCATACAAGTCGGTTCACAACTCTGAGCGAAGAGGTTGAGAGCAACACCAGCAGCATTGTCAGCAGTATCAGCCTCGTCCATCTGCAATACGCAGTACACACGCCGTTGTCAGTCATTAATACACCACAAGCTCTCGAAACCCAGCCTTGTCCGCCTCAGCCGGTGAGGTTTCTCCTACCATGGCAGACGACAGCCCACCGCAAGACTTCATACCTCTAGTGCCGTACAATGGCACCGGCCCAGCAGGAGGGAATGCCCTGACTGACGATCTGAACATCTGGTACCAAGTAAGCTCACCTGTGCCGCATGGAGATCGCGGATACCCGATCGATCAGACGGGAGCCGGGAGACGGACACGCTGACGCCGCATATCTGCATTGCTACAGTCAGGCGACATCGGATTCATGATCATAGCAACTGCCCTTGTGCTTCTCATGATCCCAGGTGTTGGGTAAGTTTCAATGTTTGGACTGCAGATCAAACCCTCCCCTCCCCAAGTGCGTGCGTGCTCGTCCCAAGCCTTTCTGTGTTAGGATCATTGGCCTGGCTGTATGTTTTGTTCATCTCTCTCTCTCTAACAAACGAAACCCACCCACCATGCAGCTTCTTCTATTCTGGCCTTGCGCGGCGAAAGTCCGCTTTATCCTTGATTTGGCTGTCGGTTATGGCCACGGCCGTCACCACCTTCCAGTGGTTCTTCTGGGGTTATTCCCTGACGTTTTCGCACACGGCCGGCCCCTTCATTGGCGATCTCGCCAACTTCGGCTTCAGGGACGTTCTCGCCCAACCGTCTGTCGGCTCGTCTCGCATCCCGGATCTCCTATTCGCCATCTACCAGGGCATGTTCTCGGCCATAACAGTGGCCTTGGCAGCTGGTGCCGTGGCTGAGCGAGGCAGGATGCTTCCCTGCGTCCTCTTCATGTTCGTCTGGTCCACGATTATCTACGATCCCATCGCTTGCTGGACGTGGAACACATCCGGGTGGTCGAACAAGATGGGAGGTCTTGATTTTGCCGGAGGCACGCCCGTGCATATTGCCTCGGGCTCAGCCGCACTTGCATACTCGATGATGCTTGGGAAACGCCGCGGCCACGGCACACACGAGCTCAACTACCGGCCGCACAACGTCACCCATATCGTCATCGGGACTGTATTCCTCTGGGTCGGGTGGTTCGGATTCAATGCAGGCTCTGCTCTCGCTGCCAACATGCGCGCCGTCATGGCCGCGGTGGTTACTAACCTCGCTGCTTGCGTCGGTGGCATCACTTGGTGTGTCCTCGACTACAGACTGGAGCGGAAGTGGTCGACTGTGGGGTTTTGCTCCGGTGTGGTTGCCGGACTGGTTGCCATTACTCCCGGCTCTGGTAAGTTATCTGTTTGGATAACCCTGAAGTGGTGTTTCGTGTGCACATCCCTAATATGGTTTGCAAATAAAGGTTTTGTTCCAGCTTGGGCTGCTGTTATTTACGGTATCCTCGGCGCGGGATTTGCCAATTATGGTACCAAGCTGAAGTTCATCCTACGCATCGATGATGCCCTTGATATCTTCGCCGTCCATGGTATCGGCGGTTTGGTAGGAAATATCTGCACGGCCTTCTTCGCGGCTGACTACATTGCCCACCTGGACAATGTGGCGGTAATTCCGGGCGGATGGATCAATCAACACTGGGTCCAGCTTCCTATCCAGCTGGCTGACTCTTTCACGGGAGGCGCTTACTCGTTTGTCGGTACAACCCTGATTTTGTTCACCATGAATCTAATCCCGGGCCTGCACCTCCGCGCTTCCGAGGAGGCCGAGATTCTTGGCATTGACGACGCTGAGATTGGCGAGTTCGCCTACGACTACGTCGAGCTTACCCGCGAAGTGCTCAACGACGTGGACGGCGAGACTGGTAGTGTCTTCTCGGCGGCTGACCGTAACAGTGCCATTCGCGACTATCCTCCGGTCGGGAGGGAGAAGAACGCCATTCACATGATGGATCCACGCATGTATGGAGCGGGACAGTCTAGTCAATAATCACCAAGGTGCCCTCGTTTCTTTTCATGTTGCCAAAACGGCCACTTCTTTCCCCCTTCGTCTTTTCTTTTGTTCGTATACATGTCATACTCTGGGCGGGGAATACAGGAGCGACACAGGGGAGTTATGGTGTTTATTATTATCTCTTTCCTTTCCTTGGTTGGCCTGTGAAAGGAAGAACAAGGCGTTACCGTGAATCGCAAAGAACAGGCCAACAATGAGTGGAAGTTTCATTCAAATGAGGCCCATCCAAGACGGGTCTTGGAAAGGGGTCAGCTCAAATTTAGACGCAGCCCCGAAAATGTGAGAAGAGTATGCGTAATGACGGGATGGGAAGGCGAGCTCGCCGCGGAATCGTAAACGGAATTTATATCCCGACAAGATGTTGTTCAATGTAAATATATAGAGCTAAATCCGAGGTCCTTCACTTTTAATGATTTGCAAACTTTACCGCTCAGGTGGAAACACTTGCGCGTGCTTGGTTGAGATTCTTTTCCGTAATAGCGAACACGGTGCTGCACGCCCCGGGAATGGCGCCCTCCCCCAATTCTCCTCATTTGGTTTAGCGCGGCCATTCCTTACGCCTAAACATAAATAAAATTACCTCCCCCGGCGTCTCTTTCTTGTATTATTGACCTTTGCTCTTCTCCTCATATTCTTCGTAATTGCACCAGCATGTAATACGGCGGTGTGTGATCCTTAACCCCTGTTTAATTGTTAGTCTGTATCGCTGTTTAGGGTGCCGTTCTTAGCAGCCTAGACCCGCTAATCTCGGCACCTAAAACACTACATTTTCGGCGGGGTAACCGAAGCAATTGCTCTACAACACCTATTCCTTCCGTCGTCAACAAGCAAACGAGCTCTGCTCCTTGAAGTCGCCCTGGGTGCACCAACATTCTATCTCTATCATCAGCTATCCGCCCATATGGATAGCAAAGCAATCACACCGCCCAGCTCGATTGGCTCCCCCTCAATCGGCTCCCCTTCAATCGGCTGACTCTCTACCCGGCAACGCCTCCAGAGACGGCATCCCCCAACTCCCCCACACCATCCGTGAGCTTACCGGTCTCTGGTGTCGATAAGATTATCGCCGAAATTCGCAATCGCATCTGTGGCCGAGTCGAGGTCGAAGAGGAGTGGTGGTGCATCAGCCTCAACCGTGACGAGTTCAAGGCTTTTGAGGCGCGTTTCGAAGCCGAAGGGGACTACCGCTAGCCAAAGTAGGTAGCCTATCCCTTTGTCCCTCTGTCTCTCTGCCCCTCTTCGTCTAGCTGCCCCTTGTCTAGCATTACATTAGCTAACCTCTGATTAGGTATGATACTTCCCTCAGCTCGCCAAGTTCGTCTTGCGAATGCCGGGCACTATCCACGAAGCCGTTGTCAGAAATTTCGAACACCTAGTTACACAACAGCTAGATATTATCAAGCAGAGTAACGACCAAGTCGCTGCCGATTTCGCTCGGGGCGTATCCGTAGTAGGAAGTCCCAAGATTGAGAGCGATGGTGGTTCCCATTACCCAGACGGGTCGTTTGCGCACGAAGATGCGGAGGTAGAATGTGTTATCTTGGAGGTCTCCCATTCACAACAACGACAAGATATGCCATTCCTTATAGATGACTATATCCTAGGTTCAAATGGGCGGACCCAAGTCGTTATTGGGGTTGACCTTGAATACCGGGAGGAGAAGGGAAAAGAAGCCAGGGTCACTGTGTGGCGACCAAGATATATTGAGGAAGATGGGGAAGCCGTACTTGAAGCAGCTGAGACGGAAACGAGTATCTTTCGGGCAGTGAATGGTAGTTTGGTCGATGGGGAACGGATCCTTCGCATCGGGCTCAAAGATTTTTGGTACTGGCCTGATTACCTCAGAATCGATGACATCCCCGGGGAGATTACTGTTTCGTTTTCTCAACTTTACGAAATAGTACAGGGGGCTGAGGCTAGAGCGGAGTGCAGGGATCGTGGGCGCAGGAAGATCCAGCAAGAGAATCATCTGAAGCGGCCAAGGGTTCGGTCACCACCACAGCAACTCGCAGAATCAGGCGAGGAGCTGTTTAAGGCAGCCGAGAAAAGAGTCAAGAGGAAGCTTAGCGACCAGTAGGATCCTATTTTGGGGCAGGTGGCAAAGATAGAGCTTGTAGAATATTTAGACCCGTGGATCCTGGGTTCTGGGCGCCACCCCCATATATATATTTTTAAGCTATAGTCTGCGCGCTCCTTAATACGTAGCCATAACCATATCCTTTTCCTGCTCTGTACTTCTTCCTTTCTGTAGCTTTGAATCTAGGCTTATTGGTTGCGAAGTCCTCCATCTAAGTTCGAAACGGGGCGGCGTATACCCAGATCCCAAATGCCCCTAGAACGGATGAATTGATCAATTATGTTGTGCTGTCTCTTGAAGCCCACCTAGATACTCTTTCGACCGTGACGGAGATGCGCTAGGAAGGCCGCTATGATATAGGTACACCAATGGTACGTGTAAGAGACTTGTGCGCCTGGTGTTAAAGCCGCCGAAAATGGCAGCATACGTTTGCCAAATTCGGCGGCCAGAATAACGCTTTCTCTGTTTGTGGAGTATTTTCATGTCGACTTAATAGCACAGTGCATGTAAATGCATGGTATCCTGGAAAGTACAAACCAATCCCTAGAAGCTTGCCCTACGAGGTAGAGGGGGTCAAAAACCGGGGGTACTTGGGATCCAAAAACGGGTCCCTCTTTCCCTCTGTTAGTGACCCACGGACCTGTGTAAATTAACCGTTATAAAACGGTGACTTCCGTTTTCGAACAGGCTGCCTCCTACCCTATGCCCCGCTGAAAGAGACCTCGCGATAAGCCAAATTAATAGCTAGCCGGCTCGGTCAGAATACGGGCCCCAGCGTACATGCCTTTATGGCGTACCGCTATGTTCTCGCTTCGAGCGAAATTCCAGCGTTGTCTAATCGTTGCGCGAGCAATTAAAGGCAGTCGAATACAAATCACTCGCGGCGACTTGGCTAGCGCTAGAGTATTAGGTCAATACCAGTGGCTTGCCGCTATTAATATGGTTCTTACGTACGGATCCGTAGTAATGAGTGCATTGGGAAGCTAAAACTAGAAGGAGGAAATCTCCCTACAAAATGTGTGGGCGAGAACTCCTCGGCATGTGTAAGGCACCCCCGCCACAGAAGCTCTCGCCAGACATCCGCCGCCAGGGTTAGGGTTGGCCCCACATTGGGGGATTCACCTGGTATTCGTAGCTTCGGGCCTTCGGCCACTGAACTTAGAGAAAACAAGCTATTCCATCGACAAATTTTCACCCCCGAGCCCCAAGCGACCGAGCCCAGCAAATACAATGTCCGACAAAGACAAGATTGCACAGCTCCTTCGCGAGCTGGAGGAAGTCAAGGCACGAGAGGAGGAAGCCAAGGCACGAGAGGAGGAAGCCAAGGCACGAGAGGAGGAAGCCAAGGCACGAGAGGAGGAAGCCAAGGCACGAGAGGAGGAAGCCAAGGTACGAGAGGCGCGAGAGCGACAAGAGAAGGAGCGGCTTCACCTGGAGAACCGACGGACCACGCTCAACGAATACCTGGGGAACTGCCACAGTCTTCTCTACGACAGCCTACGACTTGCCGACGCATCCATATCTTCAACAGGCTTCACAAATGTCTTGGGCAAGTACTACCCTAAGCAACTTCGTCCTTGGACCGAGTTCGAAACCGTCCTCCTGCCACGACACTTCGGTTTAATGAGCAGGATCTGTGGCGAGAAGCGACGCTTCCACCAAAAGAGCACAACCATGGATCTGGGGGCGGTAATTGCCCGGAGGGCAGCTGGTAACGAAAATGCGATCGAATACTTCGAGAAGCTTGCTGTCGAGGAGCCCGTTGCGGAGATCGTCGGTGTCCTCGCGACCGACGAGGAAGCTCGCGTCGCGTACGACTTTACGGGGTTTCGGTTTAGCGGGAACCTCCGCGAGCTCACACAAACGAGTAATTGGAGTGGGATGATAGAGGGTGAGACCAGCGAGGGTGGTTCGGAACAACGACGGCAAGCTGGGCCGAACAAGCGTCTCGCGCTCGAGCAGAAGCATAAACACCCAACGATACAACCGGACGGAATCGGCTTACGAACACGAACCGACGGCGGCCAGACCCAGGCCTTTGTATACGACTATAAGGCAGCCCACAAAGTCGCTACCGAGCATCTTCGGTCAGCCGTGGCGAAGGAGCACCTGTTCCGCGAGGTCGTCACCCGGGTCAACGGTGTCAAGCTCAGCCGCGATACTAAAGTACAACACCGGGAGGAGGCCGAGGCATTCATCGCCATGGCACTGACCCAAGTCTTCGACTATATGATTACCTACGGGATATCATATGGCTATATCGCTGCGGGACGGTCGTTACTACTGCTCTATGTCGATAGGAACGACCCGCAAACGCTGTACTGCCATCCGTGCCTGCCGGCCGACGATGTGGGCGAGCTGACCGGCGACTGGACCGACCGCCTGTCCCGTATCGCAGTAGCTCAGCTAGCCAGCTTTTGCCTACTGAGTTTTCAGTCCGAAGCTCTTAGGGGACCATCACTCCTAACAACATTATCTATGGCGGAGACAACACTACAAAAATGGCCGGAGCCATATGAGGATGCGGCCTATCCCGGGCTCAAGCCCGCCGAGTCATCGTCCACGCAGTCATCGTCCGCGCCGTCATCGCAGGCCTCGGACGGCTCGGAGTTTGAGTCTGACGCGGAACCGACCGGTCGCAAGGTGGGCTTGCGGCCTCGGTCGTCTTGTAAGCCAGCAAGTATGCTCCCCCAAGGCGATGAGGATGACGAGGATGACGAAGAGGACTATCCGGAATACGACCCATCTCAATCCCTACCGGCCAATAAGCGGAAGGACGGTCCGTCGAGTGGTAGCGAGGACGAGGATATCGCCATAGTCGACTCGGCACCCACCAGGCAATACTGCACACAAGCGTGCCTGTTAGGTCTTAAGAGACGGAAAGACTTGGACGAGAATTGCCCCAATATCTTATTACATCGCTCCGACGGCTCCTCTCGGCATCCCGTCAATGCTGACCAGTTTACCGATCTGGTGAAGCAGCAGCTCCTCCGGGATCCCTACTGGAAATGCCAGATAGTGGACTTCTGGAGCAAGAGAGGAGCGATAGGCTGGCTTTTCAAGCTGGAGCTTATTCCATACGGCTACACATTTGTCGGCAAAGGGACGCTAGGATGCCATCTCGGTCGTCTGAAGCACGAAGGCCAAGTCTACGCACGACTTGACGATCTCCAGGGCGAGTTAGTACCAGTACATTTGGGCCTCGTGCGCCTCGATCCTGGCTATATCCTACCGGGGTTCAAGTTCGTCGTTCACATGATGCTTATGTCGTGGGCGGGCGAGACACCAGACGCCAGCGTAGAAGACGTAAAGACGCTGAAGGACAAGTCGTTGACGGCCATCTTGAGGAAGGGTGTTGATCCTATGGATCACTGCAGCGGCAATTTTCTCTGGAACGCAGAGCGCCGTTGCATTATGATTATCGACTTCGACCGAGCCCTCCTCTTCCCACTCCCCAAGCACCAGGCGGTTTCCAGGCTATCCGGGCCGCCCAAGAGGAAGCGTGGCCGTATCGAGGCCGACGCTCGGAACCGTAGGGCCCTTACTTCCCTATAAAGGGATCCCTCCAGGCACCCAATTTACACTTAACGGGAATTCTCAGATTGTCGGGCGCAAGGCCCGTCTTCTTGCGGATCGGCAGGAGTCCGAGGCCGGTCATTAGGTGAATGATGATTTGATAGGGAACGATATCTCTAGCTGGCCGCTGGCCTTGGCATTGTGGTTATTTTGTACATATGGAATATGGGGCAAAAAGTCTTCGTCACTCGCCAGGGTGCCCGGGTCCTCTGAATCCGTACGAGAGGCCGAGGGGAAGTCGTTTGCACTATATTTTGTTAGCGTTCTACATTCCCTTTGACCCCTCATTAGGGTTGCACCAAACTTGTATCTTAGAATCCACCCATCCATACGGATCCGTACCACAATTGAAGCTGAATTCGAAGTAATGATATATACACGCGTTACGAAATGTTTGCGATAGCGAGAGCTGCTAACAAATAGGGAGGCCCAGCTCCCCTTAAATAGACTACGCCGCCGCCGGAACGGCGAAGCTGGCGAAACGGTCATATTAACAGTGTGCCGCAAATTCAACGGTATTTTCGTCTCCCCGCCTGACAAACCTATCCCTGAATGTTTATTAGCGGGGGATTTCCCAAGGCTTTAGGAGCGTACGGCACAGTACATGCAGTGCAGGGACGGGACTGCCTTCCTGGGCCGCAGGGGCTACCGGACTGCACAATAGCAGCCGGTCCCAACGGCGTACGATGATATACCTATCTAGACCCCATTCAGCCGGCGAGTGAGGATCGAGGAGGAAATACATGATGGGCTCGGCGACTCTCTAGACCCCTATTTCCGGGCGGTCTCGTTTTCTCAAACTAGGCATTGCCACCTCACCCGGTGTGGCCTGGACCTGGACTTGGGCCTTAATATCTCACAGCTTGCCCTAAAGATTTTCGAGGAGGGAGGTAATAGGTATTGGAATCCCTATTATACAATCTTAAAGGAGTGTCTCTCTTCTAGAGATGCCCATCAAAGGCTTTTCCTAGCCGGTTTACTTGCAATAATCATGATTCATTAAGTACCTATCCAGGTACCACGTTAACAAGCATTCGGGGATTGGACTGTAAATCAACCATATCCTAGATATTGTCCAACTTGATGCCATGTATCAACACCAGCGCTCCCACGGCTCGCGCCACTTGACGCCGAGGATGTCAAAGATCCTCCGCTCGTCACTGCCCTCGAGCAGCTGGCCGTCGGTAACCCGGGCCCGGTCGCGCCCTCGCATCACCTCGGCGTACAGGCCCCGCTGGTTGAGCCGCATGCCCTTCTTGGACGCCAGGAGCCGCATGCTGCGGTTGAAGATGTCGTCGCCGGTGAAGTAGATGAGCGCGGCGCCGTACTCGGACTCGGGGACCAGCAAAAAGTCGATGCGCCGCCAGATTGGGGTTCGTCTTGGCGCCGTCTCTGCGCCGTTGTCGTCGTTGTTGTTAATGGCCATCTCGCCGGGCGGAAGCACGCAGCAACCGTGCCATTTGCTGCCCGGGCGGTCCTTACCCGGGCGATGGCTGTGCAGCGCCGCGAGCTCCGCCACGAGGAACCCCCTCTTCGTGAGGACGTCGACGAGGTCCATGAGGAACGGGACCAGTTCGCTGGCGGACGTGGTGTCCTTCTTAGTAACGATCAGATCGATGTCGCCCGAGCTGTTGGACCCGCGCCGGTAGCTGCCCCCGATGAGTAGTTCGACTGCGGGGTCTAGGTCGCGAGCCGTCTTCTTGACGTACTCGCCCAGAGCGGCCACCTCGTGGCGCGGAATGCGTGTGTTGAGGTCGTCGTAGTACTCGATTCCAATGCGCTGGTTGGCAGTGAGATCGGCTCTCTCCTTTAGATCTTCGAGGGTTCGGAACCCCTGAGAGACCCATTTGCTGGCTCGGCTGGTCCCGACATCGTAGATCTTCATAAATGTCTGGAGCGTCTGGTCGAGCGACTCTTCGTTTGCATAGTCGAGGCGCCGCAGATTATTGGTGTTGACGATTTCCTCAATCTTCATGGCGAGCCGTCTGCCAATGTTGGGAAGCAGGTAGGCTTCTTCCTCGGTCGTGATCTTGACCGTCTGTCTGCGGAGGGTTGATATGGCTTTTCGGTAGGCGAGGGTCCTCCACAGATCGCCTATCCTGGTGTAGTAGTCAAGCATGCTCTGTAGGACGTCGATTGTCCGAGCATTTGGGTTCTGGTCTTCGCCTGCGGTTTCCTTCGTTCCTCCGTGGTTGCAGGCAAAGCGATCCGCAAAGACAATGTCTTTCTTGCCTCCCGGGCGACCAAGTCTAGATGATTGCCTCTTTCTCGTGCGGTCATCGCTGTCTGAGCCACTTTCCACTTCTTGCTCCGAGATAGCTTGCTGCCCGCCTTCGGAAGGCTGAAGCTCATCTTCGTCCGCATCTAAAGGGAGATCTTTGTATTTCTGCATCAGCTCAATGTAGTTTGATAGCTCATCCTGAGCACTAGTCTCTGTCTCCGTCCCAAGAGTTTGCGGGAGGCCCGACATAGACTCGCCCGTCTGCAATCCGTGACCAACAAACTGGGCCTGGGCAGAGATAATAACTAGATTCCGAGTGTCCTCGGAATTATTCAGACCAATGTCTGCCTGTGGGTTTGGTTCATTGGCACTAATTTGAACAGATGATTCCGCGCTGAGCGTCGGCGTGGCATTCCGAGAAGCATGGCCGTGTCTTCTTGAGCTTGGTAGGGGCTCTTTTAGGGGCAGTGAAAGTTCCCTATCCCGAGATGGCAGCGCAGACCGAGCCGACTCTGAGGGGATAGGTTGGGACGGGCAGCCAGGGACACCATATCGGTGCTGGTGCGGATTGAGGAGGGTGCGGAACTGAATACACTCGAGTGGATAATCCTCATTCACAAGGACCAGAAAAGGAGCTAGGGCGGAGCCCAAAACAGGTTGGATGTCTTTGTGCTCCAGGCGCTTGTCGACGACGACGTGGGTGGCCAGGGATAACTCCCGAACCCACTTGGCGCCATACTCCTGGGCTCTTCTAATGCGAAGTTTCCTGGCAGGGGCAATGTCGTTGTTTGGAATATAGAAGAATGACAGGTCTCGGAAGATGCGGCCCGATTCGGGTACCGCAATAGTTGACTCCTGACGCTTCCGCTTCCGCTTTCTTAGAGCAGAGCTCATCGAGGGCGACTGGTCAACAAGTGCAGACGAGACGGCAGGAAGTGGCATCGTCGCCGTCCTCCGCAGCGACGCGACTATGTGGCGGTTTGAATCTGGGACTGGCGTTTCCTCGATGAACGACACGGCGCCCAACGGGGTTCGCCCAAGTCTGCCGAGCGCCCGGCCTGCGGGTTTCTGGGCAGTGGGGGTGGCCTTGATAACGTCAGGAGGCAGTGCGGTTGTGGATGGCGAAGGCGCTGACACAATCCGGCGAGGGCGATGGAAGGCTGTCCCATCTCTGGCAAGTTGTAATGGTCGAGAAAGAGGCTTTGCCTTCTCTGCCGGCTTGAAAAAGGCCCGCGATCTCGCCCGGTGGTCGCGCTCCTCAATGCCGACCTGGTCCTCCCCGTCGCTCAGGCCATCGAGTGCTTCCATGGCCTCAAAAAAGGCCACCTTCTCCTGGAGTGATTGGCAAGCCATTCTGGCTGTTGATGTGACCTAGAGCGTGGATGCCCGGTTTGCTGTGCTTGATAATTACAAGGGAAATAATTGGCACCAAGGAAGATGTGAAGTTGGGCGTTGGGTCCGTCCGACGCACGCACTCACTTATATGAGCGACGAGGGCCTAGCAATGGAGTCCATTTCCATCTAGAGTTACTTGCTGCCTAGGCGTGAGCCTCAAGGTCGTTGGTCCTTGCGCGTCATGAATGGATGTCATGGACGAGACGGGGCGGGATTGCGTGCAGCTTTAGTTAGGTTGACAATCCAGCTTAGCTCTAGCGCAATTATTCTGAGCGTTTGTAAAGTGGAGACTAACCAAAAAGCAACTGCCCCAAATCGTCTAAATTTAACACCAATTTACGAAGCTTTCACGGGTAAATACACGTCGAACCAATCCCATTATTCTCACCATTCGCTTTTTCTCACGATACATACCGGAATAAATTCTCGCTTTCTCATTAGGTAGGGTTGCTATTCTTGCTCCAAGGTTACCTATATGAATTACTGTAGCCGTTGATTTTCCCAGTCGCGACTGGACGACCCTTGCCCCACCTGCCGCGAGTAACGGGATTTCTCCCGACAGGCAGCCATGTCAGGGGGCTCCCCAGGGGAGGGTCCTCTCGCGAAAGTAGAACGTCGGCACGTGCATCGAGTGCATCTGCCCATTCAACGGAATAATTGGGTGTTAATTACCAATCCAATGTGCGCCTGTAGTAAAAGTGCTTGGCCGTTACAGACCTAATACTTTATACAGTACACAGGGCATTTCGTACGTACGTTAGATCCTGCAACGTCCCGCACTTCGCTCGTCTCGGTGCTCTAGGTACCCTCGGTACGTACTACTTCAATCCCACTCTCCCTTCATTGGCCGATGGCGGGGTAGGCGGTCTGTACATACCCATTGAAACGCCCGCACTTCCCCCTTTTATACGTTGCAGCTAATAAACCGTCCTGCCATCACTTCACAGTACCGATTAACTTTTGTCTCCCCGCAGCACGGCAACTGTTGCTGTTTTTTCTCATTCCGACCTCACATCGTGAGATCTGCCCCAAACGAGACGCGCCTTCCCTCGGCACTCGGTCGGGCTTCCGAGCTTGGTACTGTACTTTATCCCCAACTATGGCGAACCTCTTTTCTGGAATGTGAGTGCCCGCGGCTTCGTTCTAGACCTTGAACTTTATTTTCGTCTATAGCTTTTCTTCATTGCGATGCGAAGGATCGCCTTTCCAATCTTGAGACACCCAGATTAAAATTTCCTGCCTACCTACCCGCATAGACCTGTGCGCGATCGGCCAGGCATGCTCGCGATTTGCTTGCGAGTTTCCCTCCCTTTTACGTCGAGAATGAATCTCTTATATCCCTTCCATCCAACCCCAGCTTATGGTTCGAATATCACGAACTTGCCGTAAGCGCTGGGGCTTGATGCATTTACCTTGAAACGAAGTCGATTTGAAAATATACTGTTCACTGCCTAAAGTTGGGCTAGTACTAGCTGGAACGGTCATTGAACTTTAGATCAAGACTTTTATGAGTGCGGTGGACTTTGGATGTTGACCTTTGTTGCAGCAATGCCCGGCTGAGGGGGACGGCGAACAAGCCCGGGAACAAAAGTCCCTTGACTCCTACAGCAGATGACGGCCAACTGCCTCTCCCTGGTTACCTGTCTCAAGCAAGCCAGTCGTCCAACGCTCTTGCTTCCAAGCTGCCTCCTTTGCCCGCCTCGCCTTCATTCTCCCAGTCGATGGGCATAATGGGCACTGCTGAGGAGGCGCTGAATTCGTACCAGCTGCCCAAGCCCCTTCCCGTGTGGCTCAACCCTGGCTATGCCAAGCACATAGTGAGAGGCAATTTTATGACTCTCAGTGCTCGGCCGAAGACAGTTGAACAAGGAGAGTGGATAGCTCATCAAGGTAGCTGCTGACCTGACCTGACCTGACCTAACCTGCTCTGACCTGCTCTGACCTGCTCTGCCCTACTCTGCCATTGCCAACTCAACCGCGCAGTTGCTGATTTGTTTGCAGTTGTCGAGCACTACCGTAACCTGTGGAACTTTGTCCGCGTCATCTACGAGAAGGAGGAGAACGGGAAGTCTATTTGCGATGCTACGTCGTGCCCTCGCATGTCGGCTGGAACGTGAGAGCTTCTCTTCTTTCCTCTAATCTGCTTGCCTGCCCATTCTGACCTGGATCTTCTGCGTAGAAACCACTCGTACACGTGGCTCAACAACCGTTTCGAGCCCATTGAGCTGCCGGCCTTTGAATACATAACCCTGATGCAGAGGTGGATCTCTGGCAAGATCGACGACACCAAAATGTTCCCCACCGAGGCGTCTGGAGTCTCTTTCGCACACAACCCTCAAATCACAACCACATCACTCTTGAACGGGCCCGATGAATGGGTCGGAAAGCGCAGCGGGTTTCCCAAGGAGTTTTTCAGCATCTGCCAGACCATCTTCCTCCAGATGTTCCGAGTCTACGCCCATCTTTACTGGGCTCACTTTATAGACCCATTCTACCACCTGAACCTAGAGAAGCAGTTGAACAGCTGCTTCAGCCATTTCGTGCTAACGGCCACCGCCCTCGACTTGCTAAAGCCCTCAGAGCTCGAGCCAATGCAGCCTCTCATTGATCTCTGGGCTGCCAATGGCACCTTCCCTCCCGAATCCAAAGCGTACGAGTATGCAAACCTCAAGGTGGGGAATCTTCTCTTACAGCTTGGGGGCATGGCTTGACCGCGCCGCGTTGATCGCGTGCACATTATTGCCAGTTTACCCTTTACGCCCCCGGTCCGGTAGGGTCCGTTTCCGCCACACTATCTCCGAGCCCGATGGATGTTGACAGCAAGAGGGGCCGTGTTCTGATTCGGAGTTTATACCCATCTACAAGGCAAAATATGTTAGGATTGTGTGGGCAGGGAGGCACGGGGCTACGAGCTGAGTTATGAGACGGCTGCTTTGTTGGCAATTTCGATTTTAGCGGCTACCTGACCCTCGATCATGGTCGATTTCTTTTTGATAAAAAAACAGGTGTCTCGGAGTTGGGGTTTAGTTCCAGCCCAGAAATGACACACGGTCCAGGTCGTTTGAGCAGGTACAGTGCTTTGGTCATCAACAGAAGCTGCCGATACTAGTGTAGAGCTGTTTCGGGCCGCACAAATATTGGCGGACCATCGATGATTGTGGTAATTGTTAGGGACAGGGCTGGCCGTGTTGGCTTCGCTAGGAAGACAATTAGCCACAAAGAAAACCAAGGAATCTACCGCCGTTTCTCGGCTTTTGTTTGTATTCCATGTCACAGTCGTGTCGGGGTTACCTGGTGTTCTAAATCGAGCATGATGCCATGCTTTGCCGTCTTTGGACGCTTGTGGGCCGTTCTTTTTTGGAACCTTATTCGCTTGTTGCGCCGCAAGGTTCCCTCACGACAAAGCTTTGCGGGCCCAACGACAGGGAAGAGGCTGCGGGGCAAGCCCCGTTAGGCAGTTAACGGGTTGGCCTGCTTGGATTTTCTTGCGACCCAAATTCTTTCAATACAGGCCGTTCCCGTCGACAGTCGCTCCTTTCCGTCAAGTCTCGCAAATTTTCTTGAACACCTCGGTCTCTCTTTTGACTTATCTTCATCACATTTCAGATGAGCGGCGACAAGATGGATATCGAGACTGCCGAACAGCGGCTCAAGGCCCTCGAGAACTCCGAGCAGCACTATTTCAACAGGTAAGCCCACCAATATGTCTCTCTCTCTCTAGTTCCTTTGTGGTCCCTCCCTCCTCAGGCCCCCCCTCCGCCGATTTTACGTTTGTTTGCACTGGCGCATCTCAACGAGGCTAACATAATGGGTGCAGCTATAACCACCATGGTAAGAACATGCTCGCCTCTTACTTATACACTTCTGCCCCCCTGGATTGGCTGCTGCCCTGTTATCTGCAATGGCTCGCTAACACCTGCTGTGTTCCCTGAAATTCAGGCATACACGAGGAAATGCTGGTACGTAGCAAGAGCGAAAAACAGCCCAACCCCCGTCTTTTTCGTTCAACTCGAGAATTCCCGGCTAATAATGTCCCTTTGCGATCCTGCAGAAAGATGAGGTCCGGACGAGATCATACATGAATGCCATTGTACAGAACAAGCACCTCTTCAAGGACAAGGTGGTTTTGGATGTTGGATGCGGTACCGCGATTCTGTCCATGTACGCACCCCCTCCCCCGCCGAGAGCCCTCTCTGGCGCACGAATGCGCCATCGTGAGCCTTTGGATTAATGGGAACTCACACAGGTTCGCCGTCAAGGCTGGCGCGAAGCACGTCATTGGCGTCGACATGTCGACGATCATCTTCAAGGCCCGCGAGATCGTCGAGGTCAACGGAATGTCGGACAAGATCACACTCATTCAGGGAAAGATGGAAGAGATTGACATGCCATTCCCCAAGGTGGACATCATCATCTCGGAGTGGATGGGCTACTTCTTGTTGTACGAGAGCATGCTCGACACCGTGCTCTACGCACGCGACAAGTATCTGGCCAAGGACGGCTTGATCTTCCCCGACAAGGCCACCATTTTTGTTGCCGGAATCGAAGACGGCGAATACAAGGAGGAGAAGATCGGATGTGAGTACACAGCAGCGAATCTGAACTGGGCCGAACCGTCTAACCCTGTGTTCCATGCTTTGGAAACACTTTGGAGTTTGCCCGCGAGCTAACCTGGCTCAACCCTTTTAGTCTGGGATAACGTCTATGGCTTCAACTACTCTCCACTGAAGCTCACAGCGCTCTCGGAGCCGCTGGTGGACACTGTCGACATGAAGGCAGTGGTGACAGACCCGACGCCGGTCCTGACGCTTGATCTTTACAAGTGCACTACCGCGGACTTGGCCTTCAGCTGCCCCTTCGACCTGACGGCTCGGAGGGACGACTTCATCCACGCCCTCGTGGCGTGGTTTGACATCGAATTCACCGCCTGCCACAAGCCGATCCGCTTCTCCACCGGCCCGCATACTAAGTATACGCACTGGAAGCAGACCGTCTTCTACCTCAAGGACATGCTTACTGTGCAGCAAGGCGAGAAGATTGAGTGCTCGCTCCACAACCGGCCCAACGAGAAGAACAAGCGTGATCTCGATATCAAGATCCAGTACCGGCTAGAGACTCAGGACTCGACGAGACAGGCAGAAGGAACATGCCTGTACAAGATGTGCTAGCGAACAATGGGTACACAAACTGAACGGCGTGGTGGTTCATTATGGTGCAAGCGAGACCTACATACGGCGCACACATTGGAAGACCCTGGCATACGGGGGAGGGGGCGGAAGGGGCACGGCGACTCACGACAATATCGGCATGGGATGGCAAAGAGGATTTTGGCATGCATTGCTGGGCTTTTTCTAGACCAGGGTTCATTGGGCGTTTCCCTTGTTTTGGTATCTCAGTTCCTGTTATGTTTTTCATGGTATAAATGAGCAAAAAGAAGTCACTGTTTGAAGCGTGTTCGTCCCCCCCTTAAATGTTGTGCACGCCTATTGCGCCAAGACCATGGCCATACATACTAAGTCAAAAATGGATATAAACCATAAAAGGGGAAATCCAGTGTTCATCGTCCCCCCCTTGATAAATTTACACCCTTTCTCAGTGTCTGTGATGATTACTAGTATTAATTGTACTGGCTGAGGCCTTACCGTTCCAAACTTATCTTCTCTTCACCCTTTTAATTGTGTGACACGCGGTTAGATGAGAGAACGTAGCCAGTGAGTCAGTGTACCGGCATTTGATTTGTCCGACTACCTTTCGTGACTGCTTGGTCTACTACCTAATGTACCTACGCGCCAATGACGACGCAACAGTGCCCGATTGTGACACCCGAGAGGTAGATACAACTAGGGAAAGTTCTAAGCCGAGGTGAGTGGCTAGCTGCGATATGTAGTGAGGAAGGAAAGGAAAAGACCGACCGAGGAAGAGCCCAACACACAAGATTGCATCAATCATGAGTTCGTATATCCCTCCCAAGTCTGATATCCTGCTCCTTGTCTAGCATGACATCTATCTCTCTTTCCCTTTCCCCACGTTTCCAGATCTTCAGCCGCGATAAACCTATTTTGCCGTCCTTGAAGGGGGGAAAAAGTACACCAACATTTTTTTTATTTTTTTTCGACTGAAAAAACATCGATTGAAATTTCTTCTTGAAGTTTTAGTGTTTTGGGTCGAAGGCCCAGGCAGGCTCGCGCTCAGTATTCCGAACGGTATGGAAAGGGTGGCAAATCGAAAACAAAGACTTTTCCTCCTTTCCATGCAAGTTCCTCGCCCCAGGCAGGATATAACGCCATTCGTCATCCGTAGCTTTTCATCAAGGAAGTCGTCGCTTGCTTACTCAACACCGTCAGAGCTGTCTGAAGAGCTCCCGTGAAGGACAAGAGCATTGTCAGTCGAGGGACTTCCATACGTATCGTCAGCCGAGGAACTGGCAAACACATCGTCAAAGCTGAATTCGCCGCCGAGTCTGTCTGGATCATGCAAAACCAGTGCACTCTGGAAGGACTCACGAAGTTCTCGGTCGCCACCCTACTGGTTTCCGTATCGCTCAATGATGCGTGCAACGCGTTCGGCAAGTTCGTTGGCCTCGGACCACGTAGCAGCCTCGGCGTAGACGCGGCAAGCGTTCTCGGTACCGCTGGCGCGAGCGAACGAGCGTGCATTCTTGAACTTCTTCACCTCGTTGTCGATTTCATCCTGCGCGCCCTGGGGGCGCGACAGGCGGCGCTCCGCATCTGTCGTCTTGAATAAGTCCTTGTCGCCGACTTCGATGCGTACAAGGCGGTTGGGCAGGTCCATGTATGTCATGGCCCAGTCGCTCAGTGTCCAGCCCTTGTGAGCCAGGATGACCTCGACTAACAACATGTCCGAGATTGCGTCACCCACCGTCTGGTTAATCAGATCGCTCAGAGCCAGCAAGATATCGAGACAATCCTTTTGAGCTGGCGACTGCGGTGCCGTTGTCTTCAAAGCGCTGAGGGCATCAGGCGAAAATAGGACGGTACCGTGTCCGTTCGCCTCGAAATAGATTCCAATATCGAAGTTTTGGGCGACGTGATGTAAATGCTTGACGCCCGTCGGGGTGCAGATAACAGGCAGCTTTAGATGCTGCGAAATGTACGCCGTACTGGCCCCATTGGCATAGGCAGTTTGGACAACTCCAATGCGGAGTTCATCTTTGAGGCCGGCGCCCTCAACAAGGTTGCCAAGAAAAAGGGCGGCAAGGGAGGAGATGCGGTCTCCATCTAGCATGCTGAACCGTTTCTCAGCGTCGGTCCAGTAGTAAATGAGCCGGTCTGCATCTCCGTCAAAGGAGCAGGATCTGCCACTCGGCACTGGCTCAGGGGAAAGGGGGGCTCTCTGCTTCGTCTTCACGAAGTCAGCACCACACTAGAAGGAAAATTTTAGCGGCGGAATTCAACGAGATATGGAGAAAGGGGATATAGGAGAACATACATTGAGATTGAGAACATCTGGCTTGACGACGTTGTCATTGACGACTTTGACAATAAAGTTCACCTTGTCTTGAGGGAGGGACTTGAGAAATTTGATCAACTTTGGAGCACCAATACCGTTGGCGCAGTCGACTGTTAGGGTGCCGTTGATCTTTCTGCCATTCATAGCGCGGATGAACGCATCGGCAAGCTTCTCGTAGTATCCATCCTCTGAAACTTTGCCGTACGAGAGCGGGTTGCCCTCAGTGTTGGTAGCGCGGACGAGATAGTGCAGTTGCGGGGTCGTCAACCATCCGTAGTTAATAAACTCCGTGTTGGTGGCGGCCAGAGCGTCCGTCAGCGCCGCGACCAGTTTCGGGCCAGAAGGTCGGGTATCGCGGCCACAGATGACCTTGGTAGGCAGCTTCAAATTGATCTTGAGCTCAGACGCGATCCGGTTGAAGATCTTGACCAACTCTTGATCAGTGGCTGCGTTGACAAGGGCAGTGGCGTACTTCTCCCAGTCCTGCTCGAGCATCTCGCCCATGGGGTCGACAATCTTGACACCGTTGTCGGGAGCAGGGTTGTGACTGGCTGTCACCATGACTCCGATTGTCTGAGAATTCATGAACGCACTACGGAGGAATGCTAACAGACCGACCCGGAAACAAATGGGCGCGAGAAGTTCGGCCTTCATTCGGAAACCGGCCGTTCCATAGGTGTACGCTTGACCTCCACCAAGGGGCACAATTGGGTAATTCTGTGAAGTTGCAAGGATGGCAGCCTCCATAGTGGCGTGCTGCAGCTCCATGGTGATGAATACCTATCTGGAAAGCAGGAGGGGTGGATGGATGGACTAGCAGCGGCACAAAAGGTGGGATGAGGTTGGAAGACTTGAAAGCCTGAGATGAAGGATGGATCGGTGAATCGGACGGGGAGTAGAAGTCGCGATTCGCAGAAAGGGTGCGGAGTAGGAGGTAGAAGTAGAGGTAGAGAGGAAGAGGAAGGAAAGCAGCGATCGACGATATTTTAGAGGTGGACCACTCACTCCCGCTCGAACTCAGGAAGTGTGCGGTAGGTGAAGAAGGTTAAACGTGGACGAGCTGCCCCGCACTACCAGTTGGCGAGAGAAAGTGGGATGAAGGCCTTGGCGGGGTGCAAGGTCAGGTCAAGGTGAGAATGCGAACCGACGAAGAAGGAAGGCGCGCTAGCTGAACTGGGTCTCGAGGCGCGGAAGAGGAGAGAATCTTAAGCAAGGGTCTCGGCTAGTGCAGCCCCACTGCCCCTGGTTGACGGTTGCCCCCGCCAACCGCTTGGATTGATTACATCACACTGAATCCTAGCACGTGACTTGGCGGAAACGTTACTGGACGCTAATCGCGTGACGGACGCGTCTTCTAGTTTCGATCATGTCTAACAAGCTGCAAGCAATTGAACTCTGTCTCCATGGGATAACGGACGTGTTCGTTTGATTTCACCCATCCAATTTGGTCTCTGTAGCTACAATTTTTAGTCGCCTGTTTCTGGCACATGGTTGCTGAATTTTTCCTCCCCCCCTTATTTCCTGTGTTTTCTTTGTGTTTTTTTGTCTTCTTCCTTCTGAGCACTTGCGAGACTTCGCTCGTCCGCCTCGTTAGCTTGTTTGTTTCTATTCTATTGCTCTTGATCTCTTGCCTCTACCACGGAACTGTTTTGATATCTAGCCTCTCGTCATGGCACAAGCTTCCTGTGCCAACCCGCTGATGCTCGGGTGGGTTAAAGAATGGTGGGATACCGCCCGCGAGCGCAACTCCAAAGGCGTTACCACGTTCAAACATGCATACGACTCTCTGAAAGCGTGTCCCATCACCTTTGGCCACCCCTCGTCGCTGCAGCAACTGAAAGGCTTTGGGCCGAAGCTGTGTGAACGTCTCACAGATAAGCTCAAGCAGCACTGCGAGGAGAATGGGCTGCCTATGCCGTCAGTTCCCAGGGGTAAAAAACGGGGCGCCAATCTAGCGAGCCTCGGAGGCGATGACGAAGAAGATGCGTCCTCAGGCCCGGTCAAGAAGCCGAGGAAGGTCAAACAATATATGCCGACATACCGCTCTGGAGCCTATGCCTTGGTCCTCGCTCTCTCCACCCTCGAGGAGACCTCGCGGTCGGGCATGACCAAGACCGAGCTTATAGAAAAGGCTCAGCCACACTGCGACTCGTCTTTCACCGCCCCTTCTGATCCGACAAAGTTCTACACAGCCTGGGCCTCCATGAAAACTCTGGCTCAGAAGGACCTCGTCTACGAGAAGGGCCGGCCCCTGAAGAAATATGGGCTGACAGACGAAGGATGGGAGGTCGCAAAACGCATCCGACAGGCCGCCATCGCAAACGGGACTTTGGTTGGCACCGAGACTGGGGCAGGGGCCGGGGCTGGAGGTGTAAACCTGCCCAACACTGTGGCTCAGCCTGCGTCTGGAAGTGGAAGCGGAAATGCAGCTGCAACTTCGATTGCGAGACCACCGCATTCTGGTGGAGCTGCTATGGCAACCGGGGTTTCTTCTCGTCGCACGGCAACGCCGCTTACCTTTTTTGTTGACGACGACGACGACGGCAGCGTCGACGATGAGGATATCGCAGCCCGGGTTCAGAATGGAGAGTACGGAAGCGTCGTAGCAGATGGCGATAAGGTCCCTGATGGTACGGCTCTACCTACATTTACGCCCATTCGACTGAACCCAGGCATGTTTACCGTCGAGTTGGTCCTCGACGTCCGCGAAGTCAGGGCCAAGACGGACCGCGACTACATGCAGGAGGAACTGACCAAGAAAGGAGTCAAGCCAATCATGAAGGCCCTGGAACTGGGCGATGCCCTCTGGGTCGCCAAATGTAACCGCCCAGGCTGGCTCGCCCGACAAGGCGCAGAAGGCGACGAGGTGGTGCTGGACTGGATCGTCGAGAGAAAGAGGCTGGACGATCTGATCGGGAGCATCAAGGATGGACGCTTCCATGAACAAAAATTCCGGCTGCGGAGGTCGGGGGTTAAGAACGTCATCTACTTGGTTGAGGAGATATCGATGGACTCAACCCACTTCCAAAAGTACGAGGAGGCGGTGCAGTCGGCCACTGCGTCGATCCAAGTAGTTAATGGCTACTTCCTGAAGAAGACGCAGAAGATGGACGACACGATCCGCTACCTAGCATCCATGACCAGGCTGCTCAAGAAGCTCTACGAGGCCAAGCCGCTCTTCGTCATCCCAACGCACATCCTCACGGCCAAGAACTACATGCCGCTGCTGAATCACATCCGGGAGAAACAGCCCTCGGCCAGCCACCACATCAGCTATCCCGCCTTCGCGTCGCTGGCCTCCAAGTCGGACATGATGACGCTGCGAGACGTCTATCTCAAGATGCTGATGTGCACAAAGGGAGTCACGGGGGAGAAGGCGGTCGAGATACAAAAGGTATGGAAAACGCCCAACCACTTCATCAAGGCCCTCGATCAATGTGGGTCGGGCGAGGATGGGAAAAAGCAGAGGATTAGTCTAGTATCGACACGACTGGGAAATCTTGTCGGCTGCAAGAAGATCCCAAAGCCGGTTATCCAAAAGATCGTGGAGGTATGGGGTGATGCATAGCGTGGCATAGGGACGGGTTATAGAACCTTTTCAAGTCTGTTGGCAGGGGTAAACAGGACTTGACAGACTTATAGATGCGGCACAAACCAGCGACATGTAGGCATATCACTTGGGAGGAGGCGCAGGATCTCTTTGCGTTCTTAGCGGTGAAATTGAGAGAAAGAGAGAGCGAGAGCTCAACAGTCTACGAGAAGCTCTGGGCCACCATCCTTTCTACCATCTTCTGCAGCAGCGGGAAGCCGCCGGCGCCCGTCTCCTCGAGACTCAGCAGGTAGGCCGACAGGCTCTTCTCGACGTACTTGGCCGTCATGTCGACCTCGACGTTGACCGTGTCGCCGGCCTTCTTGGCGGCGGTGACTATGCGCTCCTGCGTGTACGAGATGAGCATCACCTCCCACCAGCCCTCGTCGTCGTCGACCTTTGTGACGGTCAGGCTGGCGCCGTCGAGCGCGATGAAGCCCTTGTAGACGACGTAGCGCAGCACGTCGCGCGACCGCGGCGCGAACCGCATCGTCACGGCGTTGCCGTCGGGCTCGCGCCGCGTGATGGTTGCCACCGTGTCGACGTGCCCCTGCACAAAGTGCCCGCCCATGCGCGTGTCCGCCCGCACCGCCCGCTCCAGGTTCACGCGCGACCCGCCCACCAGCTCGCCCAGGTTCGTCAGGCGCAGCGTCTCGGGCGCGATGCCCACGGTGAACTGCGGCGGCGCCCCGGAGGCGGTGGCCGCGTCGAAGGTGGTGACGGTCAGGCAGCACCCGTTGACGGCGATGCTGTCGCCCAGGTGCGCGTCCGACAACAGCTGCGACCCCGCCGGCAGCTGGATCGTCAGCGACGTCCCGCCCGTCTCATCGTGCGGGTTGAGCTCGGCGACGACTGTAAAAAGAAAGAGCGGGTTGCGCGTGTCAAATACGATGAGCCAGGCCTTTTTTTGGGGGGGAGGGGGGGGTTTCTCTCTCGGGATACATGGGCAGGGAGGAGGGAGAGAGCTTCTGAATCGTACCCCGCGGCGGTGGTCATGGCGGGGTAATTGGAGTGGGAGGGAGTTTGTACGCACCGCCAATCTCCTCGACTATCCCCGTGAACATGGTCGTCTGCTATTTCTGGAATTCCGTCACCGCCGTGTGGTCACGTTAGTCTTTAAAAGCGATGCTGAGTCGTTGGTTTGACTCTCGGGAGACGGGAGACAATGCTTGTTCGCTGGCTGTCGTTGTCAGAGATCGCCGCGGTGGGGATCCGGGACGATCGCCATCCTCCACTCTCCTCTCCCCTGGGCCGCCCCCGTACCTTCCCTTGCCCCAAGCTCCGCGCTTGGCAGAATCGATCAGTGATCAGCTTGGTGACAAGCTTTTTCGAATTGCCTAATTAAAACGCTATATTCGGTACAGTACATATTTAGTAGACGCAGGCAGCAGCGATCTGACTTGCAAGCTGTCCGATCAGTAATATAATAATAGAAGCTGACAGTCGTTCTAGAATTTCTGTTATTTCTTTCTGAGGTCGTTATTCCCCGTTCCCTGGGCGCCCAGTCCCGTGGTTTCATTCGGTATTTCTCAGGATTTGGGAAGGCCATCATAAGCTCACCGGAAGGGGTTTAGCGCAAGGCGTAGGAGCCAAGGAGGAGACGTGAAACCGACAGCTGTGGGATCCGTTTCAATGGAGATGTTAGTAGCAAAGAACATAATTCAGTTACTTACCTTATCTAGCTAGAGCGCGGTCCTTTGACATACCAGAATAGAGTCTGGCATCGCGGACGGGAGCGAGGTTACAGAGCGGTTCACAATAATTATCGAGTCCCGGTCAGACAGTATTTCAATGGTTTCTCCAGTAGTACTGTAATTACACACTCCCCAAGCGCAACTTTCTACCACAGTACAGTACCACTGCCCCTCGCTCTCGCCTCGCATCCACTTGTCATGAGACACACGCGCCAGGCCCCAATCACTGCGCCGCGTGCTACAACGCATGGCGCCAAGTCCCCCTGGGGCTTAGGGGCTAGCAGCACCTACTGTGGTATTCCGTCAGACGACGGGGAGAAAGAGCTCAAAAGGAAGGATAGCTCCAAGGAGGAAGACAGACATCATGGCGTGTGATTGAAACGTTCTTGGTCGTTGTCGTTGGTCCGTTTCATTCACCGTTCTGTTTTTTAAGCTTCCTTCTTTCCGCTACTTTCTTCTAGAACCGACAATAATCGCCATCGCTGTTGCCGTGGCGCGCTTACAGCCAGCCCTCGACTTTTCGAAATTTTGCGGTTCTTGGACATCGTCTCGCGTTGGCCCAGCTAGCAGACAGAGGTGAACTGGTTTTGTGTGAACAACGACGACGGGCACGTGCGCCATGCTCATGCAATGGGGACACCTTTGGCGATGGGTCAGGGCCGGCGCAGTGATTGGCATTGTGTGGATGCTCTACCTCGCGATGCGCTCGTCCTGGGCGCCGTTCGACCCATTGAGCCCGACCAAGAACTGGAACTCGGGCCAGATCAGCCGGCACGACAGCTGCCGCCGCCACGGATGGAAGTCGTTCAAGCCAGCATCCGAAGACACGCCGCGCAAGGTGTACGACCTCATCATGGTCAACACAGAGCTCGACTGGCTCGAGATCCGCCTCAACTCGACCTGGCACGCCGTCGACTACTACGTGCTCGTCGAGGCCGCCCGCACCTTCACCAACCTGCAGAAGCCGCTCGTCCTGCAGGACAACATGGCCCGCTTCGAGCCCTACCGGTCCAAGATCATCTACCACGAGGTGGCGTTCCCCCCGGGCTTCGTGGCCCACCGCACCTGGGACATTGAGGACCTGCAGCGCAACGCCATGCTCACCCAGGTCTTCCCCAAGCTGGCCGGCGCCCAGGCGCCCACGTACGGCGACGTCATCGTGGTGTCGGACGTCGACGAGGTCCCCCGGCCCGTCACGTACGCGGTGCTGCGCGACTGCTGGTTCCCGCGGCGGCTGACGCTGCGCAGCAGCTTCTACTACTACAGCTTCCAGTACCTGCACCGGGGCGAGGAGTGGGGCCACCCACAAGCAACCTACTACCAAGGGTCGCGGACGGTGCTGCCCAACGACCTGCGCGTCGGTGACGGCGCGTGGCCGTTCAAGTGGCTGGACCAGGGCAGCCTGGCCAACGCGGCGTGGCACTGCTCGTCGTGCTTCGCCACCGTCGACGAGCTGCTGACCAAGCTGTCGTCGTTCGCCCACGTGTCCATGAACGCCGACGAGTTCCGCGACCGCCGGCGCATCGCCGACCGCGTCCGCAACGGCAGGGACCTCTGGGACCGCCCCGGCGAGCTGTACGACCGCATCGACGACAACAAGGACGTGCCGAGCTTCCTGCTCGACAACAGGGAGAGGTTCCGCTACCTGCTGGACCGTGACGGCCCCACCGCCGGCTTCTCAGACTACGAAGATTAATTAGTAAGCGTGAGGGGAGATGAAAAGGCTGGGCGAATATAGGTATGGGGCTGCGATTATTTTATCCACGGCGCACGGGAAATTCTGGGAACCACGGGAGAAAGACTCTGAGGGTTCGATAAAATATATAAATGGACAGGTGTTCCATCATGACCATGGCGTTTTTTGGGGGGTTTGTTGCGGGCGTTTTGGCGTGGCCCGATCGGCGGCGCAAGACAAGAGGGGGCTCTTTTTTTCTTGATATAAAATGGAGTCGGTGTGTGTTTCGGTTGCAGAAAACATTAGACTATTTGTAGAAGCAGAATGGTAGATGAGTGGATGTGTTGTCGTTGAGCTGAGCGAAGTCGGCTATAGTTCAGTAATATGACCAACTCCGTATCCGCTTCCGAGGTACCCGACATATATTGTTGGGATTAGGGTAGGTTACGTACCAGCTATCAAAGGGTATTCTCTACTTTGACTCAGCGTATTTTACATTAGTCGGTACCAACAGACTAGAGGCTAGTAGTAACTCTGTGAAAATGTTAGCTGTTGGTTTTGTTGTTGAATAGGTAGACAAGTCTTGACACGGATAACTGTGGAAACCATGACTGGCGATATAAGCAGCAGCAGATGGTTTCATAAGATGGCTAGGTATCGAGTTTCAAATAGGCCCATACGTTTATTCTAATCCGCGTCTTCACCTAGGTAAAAAGAAAATAATTACTAAACTTAGGACCCCAATTTCATCCAAACGTCGCCGTCGCCGAATTACTAGAATCCCCGCCCTGTTGATCTCCAGCTCGTCCCCTGACTAGAGAAACTGGACGTGTATGGCTCTGACGCGAGACTGTTGGCATGTAGAGAATGTTAATAAAATGCCGTTGAGGCTGGGTATGTATGTATTGGTAGTTCTTGATGTGGTATCGTAAATTGCATTCGGCGTGATGAGTCGTCATAGTACTTCCCCCCCCATTCCCCTGGAAAGCCATGGGGTGGAGGGAAGGGGAAAAAGGGATACAAAGGAAAGAAAAGGGACGCTCATATCGCTCGGCAATGTCGGCTGGGTAAGCAAGTGTTGTCGTTTGTTGTTACCGTCTCCCTTGTAGACGTCGATCAATTTGATCCTTGTTCCTCCTTTCAGCTTACTGTGCGGTATCCTGGACGTTCGACTTCGGCAGGGCGAAGCATGAAATAGCAGGAAACCTGCACCTCCTTTCCCCCATCGGTTCCGTTTTTGGTTGCTGAAAGCTCAGTCTTCGCTGCGACCTCTCAAACAGCTGTCTATGGCGCCACGAAGACAAAGGCCACAGCACATGCTATCGACCATGCAAGCCCGAGTCCGAATATTGACTGGTGATCTGCACCAGACGACGATATTGCAAAATAGGTTGGCGTGGTGATCGGGATACCACCACCACCGTCGCCGCTCTCACTTGTCGGCGAGATGGGGATGGGGCTCGGGAGCACGGTGTTTGATAGCGGCAGAACCGTGTTCGACGACGACCAAAAGCTCGCTGTCTGAGAAGGCCGCACCAGGGTCCTGGACACGGTCTGCGAGCTTTGACTGCCGCCTTCAGAGCCTCCCGGGGCACATTCACACACTGGTTTATGCCTGCGTCAGCAACTTTGATCCTCTCAAGCCTCAGACTCCAGCACTCCCTGTCTCGAGGTGTAGATTCAAGCCTCACCTTCTGTGGCGCCGTCAATGACATTCTGGGCCTCTGATTCCTCGCACGAGCTGGCCACGCAGCCCTCGATAGCGGCGTACATGGCCGATTCCTGAGCGCACTGGCAGGCGAAATCGAAGCCGCCACAGCCAATGGTCGGCGCCCCGTCGATAAAGCAAGACTGAGCACACCCCGGGATAGCCTCGACGGCTACGGCGGCGCAACCGGTCAACTACGAGCTGGCGCGGGTGGCGAGCAGGAGCGCGCCCCCGACGAGCTGTGCGGATGAGAGTCTCATCGTGTCTCCGAGACGGGCAGAGAGGAACAAGCAAGCAAACAAGATATCAAGATGTCATTAACTGGGGAAAACCGTGTTCGCGTACGCGTGAGAGGTATGGGGATAATGTTTACTTTTAGCAAACAGGGAGAGAAAGAGTCTAGATGGAGAGTCAGCTGCAACTAGGGAATCTGGATGAACAAATAACAAACCGGCCGGGGACTATAAGCCACGACGAAAACGAGCTCGAGGGCGATATCCACCACCTTTCCGCATCCTCCCCTCATTCACTCGTCCCCTGCCATCCTCCTCTTTCTGGAGAAGGCAAGCACGACCACCCAGCGGGGCCGTGATGATGGAGACAGAAGTGCTCTCGCGCTTCTCAGTGGCCCACCGTCGCACCTAGCCCACTAACGGCATTCCTAGGTTGGCTGGAGGTGGGGAAAGTTGGCCATGCATGCTGTCCATTCTGGACGGACAGGGCGAGCACTGTACCTGATGTGTGGCGTCTCCCTTCACGATTTCGAGGCTGGAGACATGTTGGCGAGAGCTGCAATAAAAATTTCACATGGCTTTTCCCGTATCCAAGCTCGTCGGAGCCCAAGGAGGGGATTTTTTGACTGGAGAGGGGGGCCAGATCCATTCGATGAAGTCATGCTGCCCCAAAGAGCTAGCATGTCTCTGGGAAGGGACAGTTATGGACGGGTCTCTCTCCTAGTCTAGGGTTATTAGACAGTGAAGATCTAGGGATAGGTCCGGTCCACTTAAGCCCACAGGCTACATGTTACTACTGAACTGGGGAGCGACATGAGCGGCGGCCCCACCCTCCCGCGAGCTCCGTATGCTCCCTCCCGCCCGGCTAGACAGACAGACAGAAATAAGGGACTCTAGCCAGTCTAGGATCTGGAGCCGGAAACTTCCAGCTCGTCCTGTTCTTCACAGTTCACCCGCATTTTCTGGGTGGGCGGAGAAGTGGTTCTCGTGTTGGTACATAAAGACACAATGTATTCACTAGATATTCCCGGCGTACAGTATTTGATCGAACCTGAGGGCATCGGGGTATGTGTCTCGGACGACGAAGCCACAAAATCACGGATAAGGCCGCAAGACCAGTCATGCGGGTTCTGGGTAGGTAGAGGAGAAGTTAGAAGTGGAGCTAGAACCCCCTTGAGAGTCGGGAGACCCTGCTTCTCGACAACTGTACCCGTTATGTGGTGTGGGTCAATTAACTTGAAGCTGTCTTTCTGCTTGGCAACCTGGAGTTGGTGGTTCCTGGGGAGGAGTTCCTGCAGCGCCGATCGCCAAGGCAAAAGAGACAAGTGCTGTTGACACGGCTGGCATCTGATGCGGCCCCTCACCCGACCCCAATCTTGCAGATGTCTGGATTTGGCAGGTGAAACGCAGAAAATCCAATACTTCAAGCCTCGCGAGTGTAGCTGGGGGTAAAGAGGCGTAAGTAGTCGATCAGTCGGGGAAAGGTAATCGAAGCGTGGTTACAGGAAAGCTGCCTTCTGATTAGTCCTTCACGGGGGATCGCACTAACGAATCAAGGTTCCATTCGCAAGACGACATCTGTACCCACATTCTCCCTAGGTAGTAGTACCACTTGGTTTCTATGGCAGGATGCATGGCGGTTGAGCTAAAAGAAACGTATGGAGAGATATTTCCTTCTCGTGGGCTAACTTGAGCATCTCAAAGATGCTGAACGTTTAGACCGAGCCGACCCAACAACGAAATCGCCCATCAACGAAATTGACCCACACCATGCCCAAACCCACGCAAATTATCCATTTCTACGCAAAATAACTAGCAAAAAATTTTTTTAAAAAAAATACTCAATCCTCTTCTTCAGCCTCTCTATATTGTTTAAGCCCACGGGCGATTATTTCCCAGGCTCCTTCGACTGCTTGTGGCTGACTTGGTGCCCGGTCAATGCGTCCCAAAGGTCTCGCAGCCATACTAATGCTATCACATCTTATCACGGAGCGCGTCAAATATCGACATCAGCTCATTTCTGCATGTCTAACCGCCGCTTGATTTGGCAAATGAACCGAAGAAGGCTCTGACTGCAGCAGGAAATCTGCTAGGTGTTCGAACTTTGATCGTGCCCAGACATGAGGCAGAACCCGTCAACCCGCAATGTTTCGATGGTTGAGCCTGGGGGATTCTTCCCTAGTGGGTGAGACAACCGCTAGCATAGGCAGATTCGTAACCATGACGGCGTTGTTCGCGAGGTCGTTGAGGGCAGCGAAGGTTGGAATCATTATCGCGCATGGCGGCAAGCCGCAGATGGATATGGCGTTGAGTGGAAGGAGCGAGGTTGTGGGAATTGAGTTTCTTAGTACTGTTTCAGTGTTTTTGACGCAAATGGGAATTACAACTCTCGTGCAAGGAATACATGATATTTCACAGGTGGTTCCTAAAGTGCGCGCAACAAGGGTCACGAAATACGACGATACAGCTGCGTTACTAACAATAGAGGGGACTAAGAAGATGCCCCGCACTTTGCTGCACGCGCCTTCGGCCAGCGAACGCGACTTTAGGTAGGATTGATGCCTTCCACCTATTTGTCCACCTGCTGATGCACTCGTCTTTAGCTCTTAGCCGTGTTGAGCTGAGCTGAGTTGAGCTTCGCATACTCAGTCGTAAAAAGGCTATTTGGCGGCCTACTGAGACGTAGTACTGATACTAGCTGAGCTGTTCCTTGTTCGATTCGCACATCTGCCTCCCTTCCTTTCCCTTCGCTTCACCGCGGCGGCTGTTAGATGCCGTACAACGATCAGGGAAACACCAAGAATTCCAAGTCCCAATCCTTCTATCAGTCAACCATGGGGTCCACTGGCGCCGATACGTCGCAGGACGAGCTGACGGTGCTGATTACCGGCTTTGGCGTGAGTTTTCTTAAACTTTACCACTCTCTATTTTCTGACCACGGCCGTTTGGGTTTGCGGGGAAGATGGCGCCACGGGGCACAACTGACTGGGCGGCGCCGCAACCCAAGATGGCGCTCAGCTAAAGCTGGCGATACTTGGCGGCAGCCGGACGTTGCAAAGCCAAGATAACCGAATAATACCATTGCAAAATATTCTCCACCTTTGATGAACTACCTAAACTTGGAGATTCGCCAAAAGAAGACTGCCTACCTTGATTATTTCTTATCTAACGGCATGACCAGGCATTCAAGAAGGACTTCCCCGTGAACCCCTCATGGGAGATTGCCAAGGAGCTTCCCGAGTACCTGCCGCCGTTGCGGGCCAAAACGCGCGCGGCTGGCGCTACCTCGGATGACGCAGCGCCCTACCTGCCGCCCGTGAGGCTGCTGGTGCATCCCGAGGCTATTCACGTTAGCTACGACGTGGTGCGGGACCTGGTGCCGGGCCTCTGGGACCTCGACAGGCAGCTGCACCCGGAGCGGCCCAAGATCGACGTCGCCGTGCACATTGGCATGGCGGGTCCGCGGCCGTATTACTCCATCGAGCGTCGAGGCCACCGCGACGGCTACGCCATGAAGGATGTCGACGGCAAATTTCTCAACGACACGGAGCGCCGCCTCCGCGAGGGCAAGGACTGGGTGTGGGAGGATGCACCAAAGGAGCTGCTTACCGACCTGGACATCGACGATGTACTGAGGCGGTGGAAAAAGTACAGCCCGGTGAGTAACACACTTCATATTTCACTCTCTATTACTTTTCAACTTGGGCAGCGGGAGCTAACAAGTCCCCCTTCCGTACCCTTGGGATCCGCGCTCTGAAGAACGACGCAGACCTAAGGGTTTCCGAAGACGCAGGCCGCTACCTGTGCGATTTCATCTACTTCTCGAGCCTCGCACACCTGGACAAGGCGGGTGAGCCGCTCAATGTCATCTTTTTGCATGTGCCCTCGGACAGCACCGACCAGGCAGTCACTCTGGGCAAGGATCTCCTTCTGCAGCTGGTGCGGTCCATCGCCGAAAGCGAGGTTGCGCGCAGGGCGCTTCGTAAGAAATGACGAGATGAGCGCCGAGACGATTCAGGCATTCTCTGTGGATATTTAAGGTGTAGATGGGAAGTGCAGTCTATACAATGAAGGCATCATGAACTTGGCGTTTTCTTCTTTCTGGGGGTTTCATCACTTTTCGTCAGGTATCTTCTGGCTGCCTCCTACTTCCGAAGTACTCAGTGCAGTCAAATCTATCGATCTCAATTTGACGGCCACGGCACGTCTCCTCTACACACAGGGGTTTCCTGCAAGGTGGATAGTCGTTCAATAGGCTCGCAGTAGCAACACATTGGATTGGCCTTAAATCACACTAGTCAAGTTATTGCAAACAGGTGCTTCCCCCGGAAACAGGCCTTGCATGCTATGGGCACCGGCATAACATGATATAGCGTCAATTTGGCATCTTTCTGGGAGGGGTTGTAGGTTGGGACATTCCGTACGGCTCATACCTAAGTAGCTTGGAACTGGTCGCTGTATGAATACGTTACGGTTAATCTGGCGATGGGTCGTGAAGTCGCATTAAAGATATTGAGGCACAAGGAGGGGTGCCTGTCCAGCTACCTTAAGCTATATGTTATTCTTGAACCTTTACCTCGAGTCTGGTATCGATACGGATAAGGATGAGGTTATTCAAAGGCCCAGGGTTGACCGGGTGCGGGGGTGGGCCTGACCAGAGGCGAGTACAAGCCTAAAATTTCAGACAGGCTAGGCCGCTACGCGGAAGTTTGACATCAGTGCCCGGAATACCTTAAATCAATTCAGCCTTGCAGCCGCAACGCAACCTACCTGAGAAAAACTGCGTTCGCGACTCTCAGCCTTCTTGCGACGACGACGCGACAGGCCCCTACCGACCCCCGACACAGCCACCACTTACCCCAACTCTCAGCAATCATGGATGACGATCTCTATGATGAATTCGGCAACTTCATGTACGTGCAGTCCCGTCCAGGCTGGGTTGTCGATGGCATCCTCTGTCGCCCCAGCCAGACAGAGACCGACGAGCGCCGCTTCGTCCTAGCTAGTGCTTGCCCCTCCTCACCCCTCACCCCCTCTTCTTCCTGGCCTCTTGTCCTTGTCATTATTTGACTGCTACGATACTAGGTGCTGACCTTCTCAATTGCAGTGGCGAGGAGGCTGAGACGTCCGAGCTAGAATCCGAGCATGGCATCGACGCCGGCAACTACGCCTACGATGAATACCCAGAGGAAGCCCCAGAAGTTCCTGGTCAGGACCTGATGGAAGTTGACGGTATGCGGCTGCCGGATCCTAAGTCGCCGACGGGTGCTGTCTGTGTTACTGTGACTTACTTGCCTACAGATGAAGGGCCATCGAACGCAGTTGTGCTGCACGAGGACAAGCAATACTATCCGACCGCCGCTCAGGTGTACGGGGAGGGTGTCGAGACTATGGTCCAAGAGGAGGATGCACAGCCTTTAACACAGCCCATCATTGCCCCCCTGGAGCAGAAAAAGTTCAGCATCGAGGAGGCCGATCTTCCGCCCGTCTTTTTCGACCGAAGCTTCATGACGGATTTGATGAACTTTCCCGAGCAGATCCGAAATATCGCTCTAGCAGGGCAGCTACACCATGGCAAGACCGCGTTTATGGACATGCTCGTTCTGGAGACCCACGATATCGCAGACAGGCTGGAGAACCGCACGGGCAAGAAACGTGATGAGCAGCTGCGATATACCGATGTCCATGTGCTCGAGCGAGACCGGGGCCTGTCCATCAAGGCTTCGCCCATGAGCTTGGCCCTTCCCAGTACCAAAGGAAAGTCGCACCTCTTCCATATCATCGACACTCCGGGCCATGTGGATTTTGTCGACGAAGTTGCCGCGTCCATCAGGTTGGTAGACGGTATCTGTCTTGTGGTCGACGTTGTGGAGGGCGTCCAGGTCAACACAGAGCAGATCATCAAGCATGCTGTTCTTGAAGACATCCCCATAACCTTGATTGTCAACAAGATGGACCGCTTAATCCTGGAGCTCAAGCTCCCGCCCAACGATGCGTACTACAAGCTCAAACATGTTATCGAAGAAGTCAACACGGTGATCGAAAATACGATTCCCGGCCGCGGCGAGCTAAAGAGACTGAGCCCCGAGAAGGGAAATGTGCTCTTCGCCTCTACTGACATGGGTTGGTGCTTTACTCTGCAGTCGTTTGCCAAAATGTACTCGGACGGGTGTGGTGGTGTAAACACGGAAGAATTCGCCCGGAGACTCTGGGGTGACGTCTACTTCAACCCGCGCAAGCGAACCTTCACAAGGAAACCACTCGAAGAAGGTGCAAAGAGATCATTTGTCAACTTCATATTGGAGCCGATATATAAACTCTACTCGCACACCATCAGCGAAAGCCCCGGGGATTTGAAGAGAACATTAGAGAAACTTGGCATCTGCCTCAAGCCGTCACAGTTCAAGACCGACCCCAGGGTTCTCTTGAAGTTGGTTTGCGAGCAGTTCTTTGGTATGTGGATCTCGGATATTTCTTGTTTGGAGACCTTGTATGGACTTGATTGGGCGTGCTAACGTGGATTCACAGGTCCTGCTACTGGCTTTGTGGACATGGTCTGCCAACACATCCCGTCGCCTGTGGAAGCTGCCGAGAAGAAACTCGAGCATTACTATACGGGGCCGCTTGATTCCAAGGTCGCAGAGTCGATGAAAGCTTGCGATCAAAACGGCCCTTTGGTCATCTACGTCACTAAGCTGTTCAATACGGTTGACGCCAAGGGGTTTAATTCGTTTGGACGGGTGATGAGCGGCATAGCACGACCAGGCACAGAGGTTCGCGTCCTCGGCGAGGGCTATTCCCTCGACGATGAGGAAGACATGGCTATGGCTAGGATTTCAAGCGTCTTCATTGCCGAAACTCGATACAACATCCCAACCGACGGTGTGCCGGCCGGAAACTGGGTCTTACTTGGCGGCGTTGACAACTCGATCGTCAAGACAGCCACCATCATGGACAAGAAGCCCGCTGATGACGAGGAGGCATACATCTTCAAGCCCCTTTCTCACTTCACCGAGTCCGTTTTCAAGGTGGCTGTTGAACCTATCAACCCGTCCGAACTGCCAAAGATGCTTGACGGCATTCGAAAGATCAACAAGAGCTATCCCTTGGTCACCACGAAAGTGGAAGAGTCGGGCGAGCACATCATCCTTGGAACGGGAGAGCTATACATGGACTGTGTTCTGCACGACTTGCGGCGCCTCTACGCAGACATGGAAATCAGAGTGTCCGACCCCGTCGTCCGGTTCTGCGAGACTGTGCAGGAAATGTCGGCGACAAAATGCTATGCTGTCACACCAAACAAGAAGAACACAATCACGATGGCGGCGGAGCCGCTCGATGACGAAATTGCCGGGGACATCGAGTCTGGAGCCGTCAAGATTCGCGATCCCGTGCGGAAAACTGCCAAGTTCTTTGAGGAGAAGTATGGCTGGGATCTTCTTGCGGCCAGAAGCATCTGGGCATTCGGGCCGGACGAGATGGGCCCGAACATTCTGCAGGACGACACTCTTCCGTCAGAGGTGAGTTGTAGAGTTTCATCCCCCGCATCACCGGGAACCCCGGTATTATCGCCTCTCAGTCCCGGCTGTTCAATTCGGGCCTTCTTCACCAACAGACAACTGACAGAGTATACAGGTCGACAAGAGACTCCTGAACACGGTCAAAGAGTCCATCCGGCAAGGATTCAGTTGGGCGACGCGGGAAGGACCGCTTTGCGAAGAACGTAAGTGCTCAGATCTCAAGTTGTCTCGCATCTATGCCACGACCAATTGCTGCCCTGTCCCGGGCGCATTAGCTCGGCAGTGTGGGCTTCGCCGTTGGTATCAATCGTTCTATCGTCGCCCAGGCTCTGCAGATAACGCTCTCGGGCTTAGCCGACCTGCTTAAAACAGTGTGGCGAGTCGAGGGCGGATGCAGGCACTCTAGAACAATGAGAGAAGAAGCGGCAATGGCTATCTGTGCCGATTGCGGTGTGGATCCCACAGGGCTCCTGCAAAGCAGGGGTCTTCTGGCGGGGGATTCACGGGAGCAAGACATGGATCAACCCTGCCTACCTTCGTCTCGTTCACACACACCACAGCAGACAGCAGACTTGCTTTCTGTCCTTGAGCTAATGAACCTTGTTTTACTCTAGCAATACGCAATACTAAATTCCGCCTCATCGACATGTCGTTGGCGCAGGAGGCCATCTTCAGGGGTGGGGGCCAGATCATTCCCACTTCCCGTCGAGCCTGCTACAGCTCGTTCCTGATGGCATCACCACGGCTGATGGAGCCCCTGTACTCGATGTCCATGACAGGTCCCCAAGACGCAGTCAGCACGGTCTACAACATCCTGGCTCGCCGCCGTGGCCACGTTCTATCGGATGGGCCAATCGCCGGAACGCCCCTGTATCGTGTCAGTGGTTTGATTCCTGTCATTGACAGCTTCGGCTTCGAGACGGATCTGCGCATCAACACGCCCGGCCAAGCCATGGTGAGCTTGGTGTTCGACCGCTGGAACATTGTGCCTGGCGACCCGCTCGACAAGGAGATGATCACTCGCAACCTCCAGATGGCGAGCGTCCAAGCAACTGCGCGAGACTTTGTGCTGAAGACGAGGAGACGCAAGGGCTTGAGTGAGGACGTTAGTGTCGCCAAATTCCTCGAGCCGGAGTTCTACCAGAGTCTGATAGAAAGCGGCACCCTGGGCGAAATGTGATTTTCGGGAAATCTAGCGGGGCGACTTCTGGCGTTTTAGGTTTCCATGACGGCATAATGAGAGGAGGACGGCGGTGTAAAATACGTGTTTTATTCTTCTGTAACTCGATATAGCACGCACATCGGACCCGCCGGTCTTGCTACGGAAAGCTGGCAGACGGCCTACCTGCCTAGTGTATATTGACGAGACATGAAATACCTGAGCATATTCCGAGGAGCCGGTTGTACCAGCGGTGGCGTGCGAAATTCCAGTTCACAGTCAAAGATGCCATGCATACATACCATGTGCAGAAGAGGAGTATTCGTTTTGTTCGAGAGTCAAGAGGCGCGTGCGTTGAGAGCGATAGCTGCGAGGGCGTGGCGGCAACAACCTAAGTATCTTTCTGCGCCCCACGTCTCCTCACTTTGCTAGCTAGCTGCTTGCTGACCGACCGGCGCCCCCGGCGCGGCGAGAAAGCCAAGACGGCGGGCGCCACACGGTCCAATGCCCATTCCCCCGGGACCAAGTGCGAGGGAGCCACGGCCGTGGAGGCCATGGATTATGTATTATTGGACACACACGCCACGGACCACTTGTGTTGGTGCGCTGTTCAAGATAGGCAGAGCGGCCAGTTAGTGGTCGGGAAGAGCAGGCAGCGTGCAGAGAGACAGAGCGTTGTTTTGCAGATTATGTGGAGGGATGGTTCCTATTTGTCAACCTCGACTAGCAGCAGTGCGTGAAGCCTGTGTGTATGTATATACGGGATATGTATGGCCTGTGTGCATGGGGGGTCATGTGCTACCTGTCCACCTTTTATTCGTGTTCTTTGTGCGGTATGATGTGCGTTTTGACTCTTTGTGATGCTGTTGGGTGTTGAATGTGTGTGAAGAGATTTGTGATTGTGCGTATGGGGGTGCGTATACATAATCCGTATGTGCGTATTCCGTACTCCGTATCGGTTGATGTGTTTATTGGTGAAGTGAAATTGCTTCAAGGGGTCCCCGACGCGCAGATCAGAACCAAACCCCCCGACCCAGTGGACTTGTGTCTGCCTACCCAGGCATGAGGCAGGAGGTTGATAACAAAAGAGATAAAATGCCTACCTAGGTAGGTAGGTAGGTAGTTTGCTTGCTGTTTTCTTGTTGCTAGATCTATGGATGTTGAGTGCAGAAAGTGGAATCAGTAAGTACGGTTGCTCACCTAGTAATAGTAACGTCAACGAATACTACGCTACCTATCTTTGGTAACATTTACCGTACTTGGTAAATCTTACAACCGCTGCACCCCTCCCCCTCCCCGTCCTCCCCCTACACCGTGAGATATATTGAACAAGGCGGGGAAACCGATTCGTCGGGTTATAGCCGGCAGCCACTTGCATCATCGGTGACAAGAGTGAGACTGGGCATGAAAGGAGGGGTTGAGTTTAGTTAATTGTGGTTTAGAGGTGGGAAGGATTTGGCTTCCCACACCAAGGCCCAATTAACAAACGGACATTCCCTGCTGGTAAACCGCCGAAAAGAGGCAACAAAATCATATTCGAGGGTTCCAGACTTGCAGTGCCGAGGACTTGCTAAAAGCCGAAGACCGAACGCCAAGGTAACGTAGCTTACCATAGCATTATGTTAGGTAGGTGGGGAGGGGAGGCAGGCAGGCACGGGTAGCTGTACTGTAGGGCATGTGTGTGCTGTATTTCCGTATGCGCGTACGGATACAGCGGGGGGGCTCTTACCTGTCCCTTCCCCGCCAGTTGAGGTTTCCATCTTGGTCGCCAAGGCGCGCTCTTCCCCTCCGCCCGTCCCCCCCGCCCCCTTCTCGCCGACCATATCCGTCCTTCCTTCCTGAAAGCCACACCGAGAGCCAAACAGGTGCGGCCGAGATTAATCCCGGAAGTGATCGATCGATATGCTAAGTTGCAACAACGACAAACCAACAAGTCCCCTTCCCCATCGCCCCCACTTAACCCCCCCAAAGCACCCTTCTCCTTTTAATAACTTTGGTTATCGGAGCCTGGTTTTATTACTTGTCTTTTTTTGAGTGGTTTGGGATGCCTGCGGAATGTTTCCACACGACGTCAACTGAACTGAAGATAATAAAGCCGACGACCCGGCCGTCCGGCTGCCCGGCCTTGTCCGCCAACAACAACAGACTTGTCGCAAACTCAATCCTTCCCTCCTCGGTCAACATACCCGGTAACTTTCCCCCTTTCTTAATTTCTTATTTATTAATGGGGAATATGTAGTTACGGAATGCCCGGGGAAGAGAATACCCACTTCTTACCTATCGGGACTTAAGTGACGGTATATCCGCGTCTTACTCAAACCCCGAAGCCAATCGGGATTTGCAAGCACAGTACGGATGCATAGTAGGAGGTGTTGTATGGATAACCTTCTGTCTTGTCAGCTAAACCAATGCTCGCTCTCTAGGCTCGATTTGCTCGCAATACATCGGGCATGTCCTCTGTGTAACTCAAGGTTCAAGGCAGAAAGAAAGCCGTCTCGCATCTGACACCTCGCGACATGAAAGCTGTACTCAGTATTTGGCAACAGTTTGTTTCCATCAAATATGATCGCAGAACGGCCTCGTTGTCACATATAGCTAGCTTTTGGTGTGTTTTGATATGATACCACACTCATTCTAACGGAATTCTGGTTTGGGGAGGACGAAAAACGCGGTAGATGTTGGGGGTTCCTCCTTTTTTGTTCATATTGTTATATATTGTTCGAAACGACGGCCCCTGCCGATCATCGATCGGAGAGTGGGGGGAGCGGCAGCAAAGCTCACTTTATCTCCTTTTATTTATTTTTGTGTTTCTATTTTCCTTTTCTGCAATCAATCGAAACTCGTTTGTATCTTTTCGCTTTAAAGAACAATCAAATACGCGAAACGGCCTTGAAAATGGGGTCTTGAATTCAAGATCATGGACAATTGGGCAGTAGTATCAACCCTCTCCATCCTTCCCCCTGAGGGTACGCATCCGGATATTCAGACACCCCCTTGAAGCACCCCATCTCCTCCCCACAACGGAATTACGTGACGCGCGGGCCTGGCTTTTTCGTCGTCAAGCCAAGCGGGCTGGCAGGCATGGGGACATGGGGCATGTGGCATGGCGTGCATTGTCGAGATGGGAAGCAAGACAGACAAGCTGTACCGTACCGCAGTGCATCCATCGAGGGTTGGGATCACGCACGTGCGACGTGGCTGGCCAGTCTGCAGAGAGAGTACTGTTTACATGGTGCATGTACTGTGCCAAAAGCACACCGCCAGCAATAAAAAGAAGCTGCGCTCCAACCAAGGACCGGGCAACATGTTGCGAGACTCGAAGGCCCGAACCCCTTTACCAGACTGCTGGGACGGGCTGATGGGCATGATAGGTTGTGACCGAATGGCCCCTTTGGGGTCTCCGCATGAAAAGGCAACTCCCATCAAGCAGAGGTGGGAAGCACCTACTACACACCGCGCACACACAGCCCTGGAAAACATGCGGCGCACGCCTGGAATTATAAAAAGATGGGAGAATTTGCTGATGAAGGCGGAAACGGCAGCCGCGCGCGGTGATAAAGAACCCTGGAAGGACCAGGGAAAGAAGAGAGCAAGGGATCTTTTGTCCTGTGCAGTGTGCAATATCGAAATAAATGTGGCACGACGGCAGGTTGAGGAACCGTCTGATGAACCCTGCACACGGGAGAACGTGCAGGCGCCACATCCTCACGGACCGCAGAAAAGGAGAGCTCCCGAGTGGGTGGTTGGGGTTTGACCGAATTGGCCCCGCCAATGACGGCACCTGTAGCCCTTGAGTGGGTATCTAACCCTCTCGCTAGCGTGGGTGATTTGTCGAGGCAGACGCAGTTGCAGGAAGGAAGCGCAAAAAAAGAAATAATGAACAAAGTCTGCGAGTGCATTTGTAAACTGATTACACAAAACAAGCAACGATCTGATGAACAAAGGGCCATTCTGTTTCGTAAGTGGCTACTCCGCACCTACGGAGTAGGTCCGCCGTCCACGCTGTGCAAAGCGGCTCCAACCCGGTCCACCGTTCACTAGCCTAATGGCCACGCGACAGAAGTCGCCCGTGCATTTCTATTTATGCGCACGTCTCGAGCATCTTGTCCACGACGTTTCGAAGCGTGTCGTTCTCGAGGGCTGCAGCGACCCTTTCCTTGTCGCCCAGCTGCTTGTTGACCTGGTCGTCCTGGGCGTGCGAGCCGTCCTTCATCCTGACGTCGACGCGATAGCTCGGTGGCAGAGCTTGCTCGAGCCTCCACCGCACCGCCAGGCCAATGACGGTGGCCAGCGAGCAGTGGTTGACGGTGGGCGTGAGATCAACCAGGACCGTGGTCAAATTTGACCGCTGCCCGGCAGGAGTGACACGGATGTCAGGAAGCCTGACGACATTCAACTCCCCTAGGGTATTGGGATGCTCAGGGTCCGATATTGTGGAGATCAGGTCTATGAGACGTCAGCCGTTTGATCGCCCTCAAGGTCACTTACAAAAATAGCATCTTAGAGGCAGAACAGGCGCATCAACCAAGCCAGCAGGCGACAATCGGCCGTGAAACATTTGACTGCGTTAGCACGCGGAGGCTCATGGGTCCATCCGTCTCTCTCATGCGCCAAGGGTCAAGACAGCAAGCGGCTTAGCTGCTGGTTTTGAGGTTTGGGGGCTGATGAGAGGAGGAAGCATGGGGTAGGCCAAGCGAGACGCTGGGGTAAATTTGCACAGGGCGAACGAGGGTAACAAACCATAGATTTCCTGCTCGTCAACAGGCGCCTCCCATATCTCGTCGTGAGCATCGCCGTAGTCGCCATCGATATCATCGTCCGAGTGCCACGACGGAGTGTCACTCGACAGGGAAGCGAGAGCTGCATAGTCGTATTTAGAGTCGGGTCCGTGCCTTGCTGTGCCTCCCGTCGCCCTCCTACTCGGGAGCTGCGAGACACTGAGGATTGTGGGGTTGGCGTTGTCCAGTTCCGACTTCTGCATTGTCGAGGCGGGGCCTTGGAAGGCTGCGTCACGATCCCAGGAGATGAGACTGTTGTTGGGCAATTCCGAGATTGTCGAGATGCAAATCCGGTGCTCTGCCGACGAAGCTAGTAGCGCGTCGGGCTTTTCTGCGTTTTCTGACTAAGATGCGGAGAGAGTGTGTGGTGTTACGTGCAAAGCAAAATGCAGGGTGAGGTTGATGACGATGGAAGCTTGTTGCTTGCCACCTGCCGCCTGGAATCGCCGACGGCATCTGCCGCAATGGGTAGGTTGGTGCCCGGGTGCCCAGATTCTGTAAACGGCTGCACCCTTTTCCGATCTTCGTACGGACACTCCACCCTCACCCCCACACACCCCCTCGGAGGAATGATTGAAGGAGGCCGATCTACTATGTATCAACGAACATGAACGCTGGTGAGTGTAAGTGGCGGTTTGGTTGTCAACCCTTTGCGGATTTGCCTCACGGATTTGCTGATTACTATAACTCGTCTACAGTCACGAAACTACCCGAGGTAACTGATTGAATCACGAGTCAGAATATGTATCCTAGGTATGGAGCACCGTACCATGGTCCGTACCTTTGGTATTCATGTATTGCTTGACGGCCGGAACACCTATCGATTCCGAAAACCTTGGACTAAGGATTGGTATCTAGGTCCAACGCGGGGTTGTGTTCTCAAAGCCTCCGAAGTTCGGGCTCCCCGCCCTGGCGACGCGGCCTTGTCCGGCAGTTCCTCACATGTACCTACGTTTTTTGAGACGTGTGCTTCTGGCCGATATGCACGGAGGCCGCGAGCTTTCCAATAGCGCAGGAAGCTTCCACAACCCCTGCGCAGAAGATCCGAAGAACGCCAAGGCGTCCGTTGCTGTCGTTCGGGCGTTCGTGCCCTCCCCACGTTCACGGGCGGTAATGACGCACCTATCTTCGGAGTTCCTTCTACAACAGGCCTGGAATGTGCGATGAGAACAAAAGAACCGATGAGATTGGGGCCTGCGATCACCAACCTTAAATTCAACGCATATCGTAGCGGCGGCCCTTGTACCTGACATCTGCCAGTTCCGTTGGCACGGATTGTTCCTTGACCTCGACAACACCCGACACACGTTAAGGTACGCAATCTTACTATAAATGCTAGCGCGAAGGTCTCGTCCGCAACGCTCTTCCCGTTTTATTTGCTTCTTTTTCCAGTGACTTGCATGCGGCATCCCTGGAAGCATCGTCCTTCCTTTCCGGTCCAGACTCTAGACTAGACCAAGCACAGCGCAGGGCTCGCTTCGCGGCCATGACCTGCGAGGATGCTCCGATATGCCTGGGTCGCTAACCCCGCCATGTGACTTGCGCCGCATTCCAGGCCCGTAGGACGCCAAACCAGACATAGAAAGACGCATGGACCATGGCGTCCCGCAGCACACTCGCAGCAACCATCTCGGTCTCTCTCAAAGACAACGTCTCCAGTATTTGGGAAAAGAAGCGCCTTCTGTTCTAGGCAGTACGCTAGTCACAACGGCGTTCTATGTACCACACATTTCTCTCTTCAGTCGCCCTCGCTTATTATTGGACGCGTCACAGTGTGCCATCTTCTTTGATAGGTTAACGCCGGCAAAGCTTTGCCCTCGGTCCTGAGGATATTGTGTCTCATCCAGCCCTTTGGGCATGTGATCGTGGGTGGTCCGGGATACCCATGCCTTTAACACTAGGCGGGATCGAGAAATCTTGCGGAGGTTTGTTGTGCACGAAACTTGAACTCGTAGCTGGAACCTCTCGTTCATGGCCGCTCGGGAAGGAACGGCTTTAAGTTCCGACATCCACGTGTGAGATCAGTCACTTCTCATTGTTAAAGTCGCCGTGATCAGCGAGTCGGTAGTGACGTGTCAGTAGCAACGGACTGAAAAAAGGTAGGCCCGGAGATGGAGGCGAAGGAAAATTTCCGTCAGCTTATTAGTGATGGCCCTCTTTTCTGGTCTTTAGAGTGGCCGCATACGGCTGCTCTTATGCGGTGCACCCGTCTTTCGGAGTCCAATACTATCGCAGTGATATATGGTAGATATTCAAGGATCGTTGCTTATTAAATAGACAGATTACCTGGAACTGCCTACCTTGGGTAGTGTTAGTGAGACAAGGGAAGTTGTAGAAACATCACACACACGTATTCGGATTCCGGGGAGCTCTTCGGGGTCCAACTGCATCTCAAGAGTCCCCGAATAATACCTTGAAGATCTTAGAATCTAGTGGGCTCCAGCCGAAGGTCCTTTGCCGATGCCCCCCTGACGATCAAGAGAACTTACCCTCCCACGGCGACATTTGTCGACACGCATTTTGACTTTCTCATTATGTGCCTGGGCCAAGCGATATAAATGGAACAACGCCCGGGGCCAAAAGGAAGCGAGGGCGTTGCCGCAGCTGAGATTTGCCTTCCATCCCACTTGTTGACATCAAGTAAAAACTTTGGACTGGCGTGGAAAAGGCAAAAGGCGAAGAGGAAGGAACTTTTCACGGCCAGTCAATTGGCTACCCATCTGGAACAAGTATAAGGCAGGTACGGACACAGTACGGATTAAGTCACGATATTCATGGCTGCAGCTCGTCCCCGCCGGCCCGCCCTGCTGAGGTGATTCCATCTTCTAGAAAAGTTGGAAACATGCGGGGACGGACTGGCACACATGGATGGGCTGGACATACTCCACCGAAAGATGTCATCAGAGACAGGAAATAGACTCTCTTTTCCCACTAGAAGTCGTTAACCATCTTCCATGGCATGGCTTGCATGGACATGCACAATCTTTTGCCATGGGTTGCAAGGGCCCAGCGGCTCCCCACGTTGTTGGGTTCAGCGGGTTATAATTGCATATTTCAATCCAAGCAGTAGAGGTAAAGTGCGTGGTGACACCCGGATACCGACACCCTCTTACCCCTGGTCGATAAATCTGCAGTAATATCTAATATCAATGTGTCCACATCAAGGGCGACAGGCATTTGAGTTTGTCGCCACGCTCACTCACCGCTAGGCCGCCACACCACCACGACCACGAGGCGGCCGGCCTGGCAATCAGCCTGGTAGCCTGGCAACAACCTGGAAGACTACCCGCCAGCCAGCCAGCCTCCCGGGCATCGCGGCCTCTCTCTGTGCACCCTGCTGTAGGGCAAGTCCAAGTACATACCTATGGATGCATCACAGAACACAGAGGTATGCAGGTGGTGTCGGGCCGGAGGGAGCCAGTGAGAGATCGCCAACGGGAGAACAGCGCTTTACAATCCTGATTTGCCATTTCCACCTGCCTTCCATCCAACTCCGAGTTGACGATCAGCACTGCGAAATTACTACCTAGGCAGCTAGGTAGGTACGAGCAAAAAACTACGTACCTTACCTACCTCGGCCCCAAAGGCATTGGGATATTAATAATTGGCGTGGCCAGAACAGAGAAAGCAAAGCCGAGAGTCAAACTTCGGTTCCCACGCGACCCTGTGACCCAGGCTGTCAAAAACACCCAAACACACCTCCTCGATCTTAGTAAATTTGAGGTAGGCAAGACCGCCGTCCCAGTCGTGCGAGTCCGCCGTCAGTGCGCCTTCTCTCCATCTGGGCTTCTGGCGCTCCTCCTTGGAACATCCCTGCCTGTGGGAGGGGGACGAACCCTGGTTCGCTGTGAGTGTGGGCGAGTCGTGCTTTGATAACCCCACACCATTCCCTACCTGGTCCGCCTCAGGTAGGGTGACCCCTCCCGCCCCTTCATCGCCCCACTCGATGGGCCCTTGGCTCCCCTGCCCTGGCTTTCCTGCTCTGGGCTCAGGAATGGCGCATCGACACGATTCGCTTCCAGGCTGGCCCTCACGACACATTCCCCCGCTCAAAGCATCCATTGTCTGTCGAAAGGGTCTTGCGGAATCTACGCTGGGCCAGCCTTGACGACTCCCTGTCGTTTCACCCTATACGACGCCCACTAATGTGGATGCCAGGCCGCCGCTGATAATAACACTAATTGCCAGACATTTGAGATATGGCGGCAATTGGTAAAGGCAGTGTAACGGCAGCAGCGGCAGCAGCAGCAGCAGCAGCAGCTTGAGCTTGGAATATTGAGAGGTAAGGTAGTTCCTGGTGTCCGGGCAGCTTTCGTCGAAACAACAACCTACACACAGCACGTACAGCTCTTCTCTTTAGTCTTGGATTGCCAGTCTCGGTTTACCTGACTGCCTTACCTATCTTATACCTACCTTGCCCACCTAATGTAGGTAAAGCTAAGATAATTCCAGGTGTTGGTCAGTTCATCCCTACTCGGGTCTGTACAGTACTAGGGGCTGGAGCGCCTGCAGCATCTCGTGCTTTCTTCACTTCCCAAGGTATGTATGCCGTGTACGTATCTACTGCACACGGTCCAGTCCACTCTGAGGCTCGTCCCTGACACAGCATCGCGAAACTCGTCTCCCCGAATGCCCACCCCTAGTGTGTGTCTCTGTCCACTGTCACTGCCTAGAGGAAAGGTGCGATTCATGACAGGCCCTGGCTGATCCTGATCAACCTAAGCCATCTACCACTCGCTCGACCCTAGGTCTGTCTTCTCTCGAGGTCCCTTCTCCGCAGGCCCTCCACCGCAGTCTTGCAACAAGGGTTGCCCCTTCTTTTATAGCCCGGCCCCTACCTAGGCCGCCCTTATTAGCTCTCTCCATTTCGGACCAGGGTCACTAGCCTGGGCTTTTGCGAAAGCCCCGAGTTGACTAAAATCCCGTCCAAACCCACCTTCGTGTGTTGCGCCGATCGAGTCTCCCTGCCGTTGCATCATCCCGACGACAATAGAAACGTCTAAAGCGCTCTTGTCTGCGCGAGCCTCCCTCCCCGTTCTGTTCTCGGCGCCATCAGGACGAGAACGCTAGAGGGGACCGTGACGACACTCACCCACTCGCCTCAGTCGTGCCCATGACTTGACTTGGATGCGGAGTCGCCAATCTCAACCGTCACGCCTGCGAGCGTCCGTGCCAGTCGTCCGTCGTCAACATGTCAAACGATCCCACAGTGCGCCGCCTGCTTCCCCAGAACTCTCAAATGGGAGCCTTTTCGTTTGCACCGCAATCCTCTTACCAGCAGCCACGCGAAACCCAAAAGAGTACGCCTCCTCTTCGGGACGAGACCTCTCTCTCCCTCACTCTCTACGTGTAACGCATCTTCCTGGGTGCTAACTCGCCGTTGCTAGATTATGTCTTTGTAGACGAGCATAACCGCCACAAGCGCTTGAAGGGTATGGAAGCGGCCCCCAACCGTCCTAGCCATGCCTAAGTGCGAGACTGACTCGTCTACACAGTGATGAGAGCATGTGAGGGTTGCCGGAGAAGAAAGATCAAATGTGATGCCGCCACGACAAACACCTGGCCCTGTACCGCGTGCATTCGTCTGAAGCTTCACTGTGTTCGTCCCAACGGGTACGATGGTTCGGCCGAGCCCCAAGTCTACGAGCCACCGCGGCCACAGTTCGAAGCCTCACATGTACAGGATGACTTTCGAGAACAGCTACCCATTGCGGATCAGCAGCTTCTTGGCCATGCGCCAAAGCCCGCGCCCATCTACACCACGCAGCCCTCCTACCAAAACCCGGCCCTCTACCACGACGTGCAACAGTACGCAGAGTCCCAGGGGGTGCAGCATAACCTGCAATACGCCAACGCCCATACTCCAGTCGACATTGTTGATCAACAGTATACATCACAGAACTCATTCCCGACACCACCGCTGCAGCATTCGTCCCAGCCCGAATCTCCAGAGGCGTACCAGTCCGAATACGCACAGCAAGACCTGGCTGATCTCTTGGGGTCTCTAAAGGTGAACGAGGCGGGAATAGGTAAGAAAATAAGGCCGTAGATGTGGTGATTGTCTAGCCTAGCTAACGTTAAAAATCCAGCCCCTTACCTGAACAGCAAATTACGATCGAAGAGGGCGGAAGAGCCCGCTGTTGAGGATGCAGATGACTACAAGAGCCCCTTGCCGCCTCTCACATCAGGCCCTGGCCTCAAAATCCGCATACCCCCCGAATTGATGCCAGATGACGAAACAGTCCTCCATTTTTTCGATTTATACTTCAGCAATGCTCACCCTTATGTTCCCGTTTTGGACAAAACATCGTTTTATCAGCAATGGCACGAGAATAGAGAGGCTGTCTCTCCGCTGCTTCTCGAGTCGATTTTTGCAATAGCTGGTCGCTTGGCCGACGAGCCCGCACAGGGCCAGCAATGGCTCGCACTCGTAACGCGTATGATGGGTCCCCACTATTTCTAATGACAACCGGACGCTAACAACCACAGGGCACGCGGATTCCTTTATGGACGAGCCGAGATTGAGCACGCTCCAGGCGCTGCTGATCATATTGAAAGCGAGGGAGCAGGCGCCGAAAAGGGGCTACTACTATCGTTCATGGATGAGCATTGTCCAGTGTGTTCAGATGGCCAAGGACCTGGGCTTGGACGAGCATCTCGCAGACCACCAGGCCGGGAGGCCGTGCGACTCTGACCCGTCTGAATGTCTGCTAAAGAATAGGATCTGGCAGACTATCTTTGTCTGTGAAGTCATGATTGGCTCTCCTCAAGGTAGGGACACCTTGGCTCTCGTAATTCTCCTGTCTAAGCTGACTAACGCCTTGTTTAGGCCGAACCGATCTGCAGGTTGACGAGGACACTGTCGACTTCAACGTCCCACGGACAACACCGAACAGCGATGGGTCAGAGTACCACGTGTCTCGGAATTTTTCATACTTCGCCAAGGTCGTACGCAACGTCAGTAAAATGGGAAGGGCCTATGCGCGCCTCAAGAAGAACAAGGAATGGGGCATCGACCCCGAGTTCGTGCAAATCAGGCCTGCACTCGACCAATGGTTGGCCGAACTTCCCGAAGATCTGGCTGTCAGCTACCCGCCTGATGGGTCGCCGCCTTGGCTCGCCTCGGCTTATATCGGAAATCTTCACTCGTACTACTACCTGAGCATAATTTTGTTCCATCGGCCTCAACTAGCGTTTCTGACGCCAGGCGGCGTAGGCGGCCAGTGGAAGCATAACATGCTGGTGTCCTATAATGCGGCTAAGATGCTGTGCAGGCTCCAGGAGTCGGTTATGGGTTCATTTGGACTGCCCGGGTTGCAGTGCATGCAGCGAGGCATCAACTTCACGATCTACGCGGTGCTTGCCTGCATCGTGCTACATTTGGTAGGCACCAACCACCTTTCTTCGCCCTCCAGATTCTTCTTCTCGAGCGTGATCCTCCGGGCACAGAATTAAAATTTCACATAGGTCGCCTTAACATCGCCTGATCCCGACCTGAACTCTGAAGCCCGAGGCTACTTTACCCGTCACATGAGAATCCTGGAGAAGTGTATGGGTGCATGGCCTATGCCTGACATGCAAAAGCAGGTGGATTCAGTCCGCCTGGCCTTTTCCGCGGATGTCAGAAAGCCATTTGTTTTGAAACCGAGCTTCCCTTATGGCAGCCCGCCGTCATCTACACATCCGAGCCCGCCTGGGCCGTCATACCGGACAGGTACTATGGGCCGACAAGTAGACACACAAATGCCGCCATCGCATGTCAGTTATAGCGGTCATCCCATTTCACCGCCAATTTCTGCGGGTCCACTGGATTCGAAAAGTGACTCGCCTCGTGTACAGTCCTTGGCCATGATAGCCTCAAACCACAGTTCCCAGCCGCAGCAGCTGCAACAGACGCTGCCTCTGGCGGACGCCCCTGCGTGGAACCCCTCGCGAATATTTGAGTAAGTGGCCATAATGTCTTCAAACTAAGGTATACGACAGCGAGGCTTACCCCATCACAGTCAGTGGAATACTTCTTTTGGTACGCCCCCGCCCCAATCTTCCCCGACTTCGGTCACCGGCCAGGGCAGTTCTCTAAGTGCGGTCTCTTCAGGCGCTGTCGAGGCCCCGACGCTCCAGGACATCCAAGCGGCCCAGGCCCAGTTACGGTCCGGATCTCAGCAACTTCCGCCGCAGCAGTTCTCAGCAGCACAAGTGCAAACATTTATTACCCCTGCCATGTGGCGAGAGTCGGTGGCCAGTGTTTACGAAGGCGGCCTCAAGCGTTCGTGGGACTACGACACTCATGCGCCTGTGAAACGTCACTGAAGGACACACTCCTTTTTTCCCTTCAGAATTTGATGCATAAAATGCTGTTGCTTTGGATTATTCTGGTGGGCCTGAGCCACCTATCCCATGCCCTGCATTTTATATGTGTGCTGCAGAGAGATATCGCTTCGGGAAAAGGCTGCCAGCAACGAATCCAAGCACTAACGTGAGAAATAGCTGGGAAAACCAGCTGGAATTGGAAGTCTCAGTATCTCCATTTCTTATTTTTACCCACAGATGTTGATGAATATGATGACGAGGTTTGCACCGGATGCGATGTTATTTATGGTTAGTTTGGGGGGCCTTTGGGAATTTCAGAAAAGGGGCGAGGTATCAATTCTGGGTTGGAAGCCAAAGCATGGTGTCAAGATGGTAGGGGATGGCACTGACGACATGGAATGGTCTGGTGGCGGTTCTGGCGGGCGGGGCTTCCATGGAACGGCGTTTTAAAAAGGCTGGGGCTCACTGTATTAGGTGGAAAAAAGGAGGCAGTGTTCCTTTTTGCGACAATCGGTGATGTGGGCGTTTGTTCTTTTTCTTCCAATCTGTATGAATAGTAACGACTGGTCTCTATCGAACGGCATATGGATATAGAGAGAGGAAGGCGGACGGCTGCGTGACATGACATACTGAGTAGGTGAAGGCTACGACTGCTACGAAGTATAGTACATATATTCAACGGTATCACGGTTTATATACTATGCTGAGGTAGTTCTTGCTTCTCAATTTGAACACTCAATTGGGATTTTATCAAGTTTTTTCTCCACATGTCGATAATCATACTCTACTTCCCGGGACCGGATAGAGAAGACGGCCTCCAAATATTACACATTGTCCAAAACACTCTGGTCATAACCTGTTATTACTAAAACAGTGAAACCCAACCACGTATTGTCTATCGTGTCTTCGAGACTGAGATGTTGAGTTGTCGTTCGGTGCTGTGTAGGGTTAGGGTTGGAGCTGGAGCCGTCTTGGTTTCTACCGGCTGTCTGCCACCTGCGTCTTCAGTCCAAAAGCGGGCAGCTCTGGTACCACCCCTGTCGCAAAGCATCATTGCCTGCAGCTCCGGGAAGGCGTTCTGGACAGCTGGTGTTAACTCAGGTACCGGCATTATCAAGCACCAACATCCCACTTTACACTACAGTTACGGAATAACTACCAGCTTCTTCTCCTTCAGAATCGACAGCCTCGATTCAACCATGACATGACAACATCTCGGCATCCTTTCTTTTCTTTTACGACTGGTCGACGATGAGGCGACATCTTTCGTGGTTGTTTCGTAAGTCGGCCTGCCTGCCCTAGTCGCGCTGCCCTGCTGCCCGCAGTAAAACATCGCTATCGCGTGCTAACCTACTCTACCCCCAATTTTGCAGTGCTTTTGCAGTTTGTCCTCTTCTCTTGCGCCGGGCCGCAGGTCGCCCAACATGTCCTCGATGCCGACTCTGCAGGGGAAACAAAGGGCGAGCGCGATACATTCCACGCCGAGGTGGCAGCCGCGCAAACCGGAGGACAAACGGTTCGGGAACCCGGCGCCGACCTAGTCGACTCGGCCCTCGTCGAACTGCGAAAGATATACCAGCCGCTGCACCACCACACGCGCAAGTCGCGTAGCATCTTCAGCACCTTGGGACACCTGGCGCTCAAGGCGCTTCCGACCTTCCGCCTCAGCGCTCCTCCCGCCGAGCCTGCTAAGAGTGTTCTCACTGGCCCCCTCCACCACGCCGCCAAGCTCCTCGAGGAGTCTGCTCGACAGAACAACTCCGATGCCCTCTACCTGCTGGCCGAGCTGAATTTCTATGGCAACTACTCGCACCCCAAAAACTTCAAGGCCGCCTTCGACTACTACCATAAGCTATCCGCCCTCAATGGAAACGCTTCGGCCCTGCACATGCTAGGGCTCATGTACTCGACCGGAGTGGGAAGCTCCGTCGAGCGAGACCAGGCCCGGGCCCTTCTTTATTACACCTTTGCCGCCAACCAGGGGCATACGAGGGCCGAGATGACGGTGGCATACCGGCACCATGCCGGAATCGGGACGCCTAAGAATTGCGCCACGGCCACAAAGTACTACAAGCGCGTCGCAGACAAGGCCATCGATTGGTATCGGTCGGGTCCCCCGGGCGGTATGGGCTGGATCGCGGAAGCCTACTGGATCGCTGACGAGTCCGGAGGCGTCTATGGCGAGGGAGCCAGTGTTTCGAGCGCGGGCATGAATGCCATCAAGGCGCACCCCAACTCGGATGCGTATGCGTCGATCGAGGACATCATCGAGTACCTCGACCTCATGTCCCAGAAGGGCGACTTCAAGGCTTCCTTCAACCTCGGCCGCATCTACTACGAGGGCCAGCGGGGTCTTCCCAAGAACTTTGACTTGGCCAGGAAGTACTTCTTCACCGTCGCCCAGAAATTCTGGAAAAAAGGGCGCCCAGTCGAGAACTTCAAGCCGGGGCTAGACAAGACGGCCAGCAAGGCAGCCGGGTTCATCGGCCGCATGTACACGAGAGGCGAGGGCGTGGACCAGAGCTTTGAGCGCGCCAAGGTTTGGTTCGACCGCGGAAGCGAATTTGGTGATGCCCAGGCACACTATGGCTTGGGCTTGTTGCTCCTCCACGGATACGGCGTCAAGAAGAACATTGTCAAGGCCACCAACCTATTCAAGGCGGCTGCGGACCAAGACTTTGCGCCCGCCCAGGTGCAGTATGGTTCACTTTACATTGATCAAGGCTACGCTGACGACCTCTCGGCCGCGAACCACTACTTTGAGCTAGCCGCGCGCTATGGCAACATCGAGGCCTTGTACTACCTCGCAGAGATGAACAACTTTGGGGTTGGGCGTGAGAAATCGTGCAGCCTAGCTCTAGGGTTCTACAAGAACGTGGCCGAGAAAGCCGAGCCTCTGGTGTCGTCTTGGGCCGAGGCCAACCTGGCCCTCGAAGAAGGCGACCACGAGCTGGCGCTCCTCGAGTACTTGGGCGCGGCGGAGCAGGGGTATGAGCGGGCGCAGAACAACGTTGCCTACATGCTAGACCCCGAAAAGTCCCGATTAATCATTCCTCAGTGGCTCTACCCCCGAGCCCCAAAGTCTTCGGTCCTCCAGAATCCTACCCTGGCCTTGATTTTTTGGACGCGCTCGGCGAGGCAGGGTAACATTGACGCCCTGGTGAAGATGGGAGACTACTACCTCAACGGCATCGGCGCATACCCCGACGTCGATAAAGCCGTGCAGTGCTATACTGCGGCCTCGGAATACCACCAGAGCGCACAGGCGCTGTATAACTTGGGATGGATGCACGAGAACGGCGTGGGGCTGAATCAGGACTTCCACCTAGCCAAGCGCAACTACGACTTGGCTCTGGAGACGAACGAGGAGGCCTATCTCCCCGTCGCTCTGAGCTTGCTGAAGCTACGGGTAAGGAGCGCATGGAACACGATTACGAACGGGCGGATCAACTCTATTCAAGACGAGCCCAGTAAGTCTCACTCTCACGGGCCTACTTTAGGGCATGGTTCTTGGGTCTCCCTGAATCTGACACGACGAAACTGACATACCTTTTTCCCCCTCCACTAGCCCCTAAGAAAGACTGGTCCCTCAGCGAGTGGATTGCGAATTTCTTGCAGGAAGACATGCCGGGGTACTACGAAGGTGATGACTATGAGGACAGCATATATGACGACACGATGCCGGGCGGCGACCCGGGCTTGGCGGGCGACATTGATGAGGGCATTGTGGAAAGCCTAGTGATTGTCGTTCTCGCGTGCGCCCTCGTGGGGTTGCTTTTATACAGACAGCAAAGGCAACAAGCGGCGAGGCGCGCCGAGGACGAGCGCCAGCAGCAGGGCGTTCTCGGGAATCAACAACATCAACAGCAGCAGCAGCAAATACAGCAGCAGCAGCAAGCAGAGCGAGGTTTCTTCCCCCAGCTAGGTGATCCCGACTTTGGGCAATGGGCTGCAGGCGGAGTAGGGCATTGAAAAGGAGCGCTCTGATTTCTGAATGGTGTATATTTGTATTTATTTTTGGTACGTTTTTTTCCCAGACTGACAGCGTGTAAAAAAAACCTGAAGAGAAAAGAAAATGGTAGGGAATAAGCAACAAGCTGGGGAATGTGTCAGAAGATACTGGGCATGGCTAGATATGGTTCTTCTGGTTTTGAAAACCTACTGTGTACTTTTCATTCTCTCCGATGTTCGATGCCACTACTCTTTCCTCTAAATATTATCATCGACATTGAAGCCTAGGTACCTAGGATATTGCGCTCTCAAGACACACGACCGTTCACTTGGCAGGTACCCATTCCCTCGCTTGCAAAACACTCACTACTCAACACTGAAGCCATCCCCTTTTTTTCTTCTATACACCTAGGTAAGCATGTGTTGGTCCATCCTCCAAGACAAGGATACTGCCAGGGACACTACCACGGCCACGGCTACTCGTCAATAAAAGGTGTAAGGACGAGAGAAATCCCCTTTCACTGCCAATCGCTCATTATATTGCAATTTGTTTGCGGGCAACCACCATTTCGATGCTAGATAAAAAAGTCAAGGTCGGCAACCCAATCTCCCCTTCCGTCCCAGTCACAAGATGATCGAAACTAAACGCCCACTCCATTCCATCCATCTATTCCATTCATTCCATCCATTCATTCTAGGTGCAGCGACAGCAGCCATGTTCCCCCCAACCCAACAAATCGGGACACCAGCCCAGCTCAGCCCAGTCAAAAGAGGCAGGAAAAAGTACAGTCTGTTTCCTCCCATGTCGAAGAATTAGAGGAAATTAGAGAATAAGGTATATAGAGCTCTGAAGCGCTGCCGCCCCCTATCCCACCTTATCTTTCTTCCCCCCTAGACCAAACCAACCAAACAACCTAAGGCAGTTAAGAGACCCAACCTGTCCCTGTCTCTGTCCCAAATGCCAGCCATCCATTCCCCTAGGGCCGCTCGAGAGAACAGAAGAGAAAAAAGAGGTTTAAATGCAACCGGCTCAGTATGCTTCGCTCACCACAATTCATCACAGACTTTGTATATCTACCCTTTTGTCATGTCCCCACGGAAGGTAGAAAATTAAAGTAAAGAATAAAAATGAAGAGTTAAAAGGGAAAACAAAACAGACACAAAATTACCCTCACATTACATATACGTACACACGCTGGAAATCCTTCTCTCCCATCTCGCTGCTCACTTCCGGCCGACAAGTTTAGAAAATTAGCAAATCCTCATCGTCCGCCCGCCGCGCAATGTCGTACATGAGAATCGTGTGGTCCATGTAGTGCAAAATGAGACGATACTGCGCCGCGGGAAGTGCCGAACTGCGGCGGCCACCCCCCCGGGCAAAGAGCTCGACGCCCTTCGCGCGAGGCTCAGGCACGGGTGAGATGGCGATGCCATGGAGGGCACACCAGGGCCGTAGGCGGCGGTCTTCGTCAGCTTTTCGGGGAAGCACGCGGTCAACCCGGAAGCCATACCGCAGCGTGCTGGCATCGACCCGCCTGACCGACTTGGTCAGCGTCAGAAGCGCGACTCGTCCGTTTCGCGAGCCCACCACCACCAAGTTCAACTCGGGCACGTGCTGTACCATGCATGCCCGCTCCGAGTTGATGCGTGCGAGATCGTACGGCTCCACCCGCCGGCGGTGATGGTTGTGGTGCCCGAGCACGTTCTTGCACATCACGCCCGTTCCCATCGGGTTGAATGGCTGAAGCTCAATATCCGTACCCGTCGTGCGCAGGATGGTTAGGTTCTTGGTCATGTGAGGCGAAAACTCGGTCTTCCAGTACCGCACGGGTCTGGTTTTTGATTGCCGCAAAGCGCTAGTCGAAATAAATTCCATGAATTTGGGCATGCTTCCGTCCAGTGGAGGCGTCTGTCCGAGACCTGGGACGATGGCTCGGGCGAGTTGAACGATATTGCCGATATCCTTGAGCTGGGATCCTTCAGGGCCCGGAAACTTGCTTAGATGAATCCACCTCCTATCCGACGACACCCTTGGGAAAGACTCGTCCCGCGCAAATGAATCGCTCTCAGATTCGCTGGCGTCCTCCCAGGGGTTAATTATATTATCGTCATCATCATCGTCGTCATCGTCGTCGTCGTCATCGTCGTCGTCGTCGTCCTCATCCAACAATCCGGCCGGGTGGACTGGGGAGCCCTGAGGGAAATCCTCCCCCTTCGTTACTCCGGCATGTGTCTTGTGATACAGGTTCCAATTGCGGTTCCGGAAAAAATCATCCAGCCTGGGGGCAAAATCCTTTACATACCACAGGCTGCAGGTGGTGTCTAGCCAGGTAATGGTTTCCGGGGCCGGAGCCGACCTTCCAACTATGATCTCGTTCGGCGGAAGCCCTAGTGCCTCACGCAGATTCTTAGTCGGTTTGAAATGGCTGTCTGAGAGCACCAAGACGCCCCAGCCCGAGTATCTATGCCGCGTGTAAGCTTGCGTTCAAGGCCACGGTTTCTTGACAAGAAAAGAAGAAACACACCGTTGTGTCGGAAATCCCCGAAGCGGAGTTGAGGGGTACAGTACAGGAAAGGCACCGATCTTCCAAATGTCCAGGAACCAAGTGTTGCCGTCAACGTCAACGGCAATGACCTTGTCTGCATTTCCAAACTCGTCGTCGGCGAACGAAATCGTAGGGATATTATGACCGTTTGGGCCGAGGGTCAAGACGATCCTCCAGGTTCTCGTCCTCTCCTTCAAATGTTTCTCAAGCTCCAAGGCTGTCTGGCCCGACGGTACCTTGGGCGAGTCGTCAACCAGAGGTGACTCACTTTCTCGGCGCGGGTTCGGCTTTCCTCGACCTGGAGGGGTGTATATTGCGAATGCAAAGACATGGACCTCGTGTTGGTTCGAACTAACAGCGATCAACCGCGACTGTTCGTGAATGGCGAGACCCCACGCCGACAGACCGACGTTTGCGTGGAAACACTCCTTGGGTACTGCTGGACGAAAGGTCAGGGAGCCGCGGCGGCCTCGGTGCTGTTCGCTGATGACCCTGATGTAGCGGGCTATGGTGTGTGTGTAGTATGCGCCGACATCGCCGTCGTCGTAGGCAAACAAGACCACCTCGTGGATTCCCAGATTCCCCACCATGATACTGTTCATCTGGTGCGGAAACTGCCTGTCCAGGGCGCCCCCGATCAACTTTGCCGCCTTTGTCTGGCGCGGGTTCAGGATGAGGGACGGCGGGGGGAGGATCTGAGGCGCCTTTTTGGGTTGGTAGACATATATCTTGTCTTGGTATGCCGCAAAATATAGCTGTTCCGTAGATGTTTAGCACATTTGTTTGGCTCACCGTTTTGCCATCCCACGCCTGTCCCATCACTCGGAGAGCGAGTTCACATACATTATAGCGCTGTGAGAGGGCCGTCAAGTTACATCTGAGCCTGGCGACTCGCGGAAAGCCCTGTTGCTGGTGATGCTGTGGGCTATTAGTGGTAGGCGCTCCCCACGATACCGGAGTATCCGTCTCGTGGTTGGGGTAGAACCAATTTCCGTGCACGCCCGCCGATTGAGGAACATCTATTCCCTCGACCAGATCTACCCAAAAGATGGGCTGGGATAGATCAGCGAGGTCATCTACGGCGTCAAAGCCATCGTCAATAAAATCGTATCCAACATTGTCGTCCTCCTCGTCGTCCTCCTCGTCATCATTTTCATCTTCCTCCTCGTCGTCATCGTCGAGATCCATCCCGTTATTGGCGTATGGATCCTCGAACACGTAGCTCTTGAGGTCTTCAAGAATGTGCGAGCCGAACTATCGCCAGCGAGAGACAACGAGGTTAGAACATGTCCACAAAGTCATACACTGCCCCGATCCGCTCCGCCCCCACTCTTCTCTCGTCTTTCTACATGTCCCCTCTCACGGCAAATCATGGCGAAACAACTCGAAAGCCTCCAATGGGCGGGCCAAGCGAGGCCAGGCCAGGTTTGAGAGATGTAGCGGCACGGCGAAGTCGAGTGGCTATTTCGGCTGGGAGCGCCCCCACCCCCAACCCACCACGGCCGCCCCATCCATGTGGTCGTGTACAACCACGATTGTGTATAAACGTCTTTTCGGGACCGGGAGGAGAATTGGTACGTCGTTCACTTGTGTTTCTCTCCGCACTCTCTTTTTGATTACCAAACGAATTCCCCCCCCCCAACCCACACCTCCCTCCTTCCCCACTGTCCAAACACCTGGGTGGCGATGTGTGCGTGTGCGCGCAAGCCCGCAAAATGGAGGCAAGAAGGGCAGCGAGGACGAGACAAGAGAAACAGAGACTGCGGAGATAATGCTGTCACTTACCCGATTCTCGGCCGTCTGGACATGGCACGTTGGGCCGACGTAGATCTCCGAGTAGGCGGCCGCCTGGTGAAGGGAGGTAGTATGGGGAGAAGTACAATCGCTAGCAGGAGTCTTTGGGCTAGCAGTGGCAGTCTCGGCGGCGGTGGCGACAGCAGGAGTGCCGGTTGCCACTGGCGGTAGCGATAGGTCCATTGATTCTGGCGCCGGCGTTCCTTAATATTTGGCACTGATGGTTCTGGTTCTGGTGCTAGACTTGGTAGTGGAGAGAGATGGCGGGGTGCCGAACATGGTCGGATGGGTGGGCGCTGAGAAATGAGGTTGACGACGAGGCTAGGTTTGGTGTACTGTAGGTTAGGTTTGTGTTAGGTATTCAAGAGACAAGAATGAAATCATTCCTCCTTCCAAGTTCTACGTTGGTTTGTGCTGTGGTGTGGTGCTGGGGCCGCATTTGATGGCGGAAGGTGGAAGCCAAGAATTGACTGATTGCTTCGGGCGAGCTTTAAGGTACCTATCCTTTAGGCTTTCCCTCTAAAGTTGCTTTCCGCTGTACGTGTTATCGATAACAAATGGCGGGGTGGTAGACCCGGCCTCAATGCTACCCCAGAAAACGGTTGCGGGAAAGCAAGCGATTCGGAATGCGGTGGGGCCGATCTACAGCAGGGTTGCTTCAGTCCTGAACAGCCGGGGACGGGAGCGCTGCATTTTACACGCGTACCGAATACAGTGCCTACCAATAGACGGAAGATATACACACTGGAACATATCGGCATCGAAATTTTTCCATGTCGGCTGCTAGAAGCATGCTCCGAATGTGAATAAACGCCTTAGGGACTATATATGCATTATTCAAGCAAAATGCCAAGAATAAAAAAAAACCCCCTTTTCATATACTATCGGCTTATCGTGGTATAAAACCCGAGTCAAACGCTGCTTCAAAACAAACAGTTAACATCTTTGAGCCCTCAAACATCCATCCCATGTCTCGTTTCGCCTCAATATCCCAATTCCTTGGTATCAAAAAAGCAGCTGCAGTGTCCCCTAGTACCTAACGATAGGAAATAAGGAAAAATGCATCGCTAAGTGTATGCGGTATAACTGCATGCGATCCTAGAGCCCAGCAAGAACAATTCTCGCATACCCAATATCCCGGAAACTCATCCCAGAAAGCAGACTCCATGCAATACAATGTAGCGCTGATGGAAAGCAACAAATCATGCCCCGCTTCTCTTGCTTTTCTTATTGCAGCTCCAGACCCAGCCCGCCTGACCCATCGGCGACAGCCGTGCTCGTTTGGCGCCAGAAGAAATCAGAAGCCATGCACTCTAATTGCTTTTGTTTCCCAAATCGTCCAGCCTCGCGGCCAGAAGGGGAGTGGGCGAGAAATTTCATTTATCGTCCCTCGATGTCCTTGATATCCCTTTCCGGGTGTACACCTCGGGGTTATCTCAACCCCCCCTCATGAGATCCGTCATGTCTTTCATGCGGTAGTCGAGTACGGGGGTGATCCAGTCGTCCTCGACAAGGCAGTATGACTCCTTCTCGTTCTCCTTGGGCTTGCGTGGGTTGAGAGCCCAGTAGGCAAAGTCGGCATCGATCGACTTGAGGTAGCGCATGAGATTGTTCCAGTAGTTCGCGTCGCCTTTTGACGGCTTGTGGGGTGCGCCGAACTCGCCGACCCATACGGGCGCCAGGTTACCCTCGATAAGGTAGGCCCAGTTCTGGCGCATCGACTTGACAAACGACGGGTAGCTGCGCTGGGCGTAGCGCCCTCCCAAGCTGCCCCAACCGCTCCAGGCATAGACATGCGCCGAGTAGACGACACGGTGGTTCACGTCGAGCTTCACCGGCCGCTGCAAGGCACCGGACAGGTCGTTGCCCGACTCGGTGCCGCCCACAATCATGAGCCAGTCCGAGTTCATCTCAAGGAGTGCGTTGCCCGCCCTCTCGGCTGCTGTAGCCCATCGGTCCCACGACATGGTCCCCCAAAGCCCGCGCACTTCGTTGCGAAGGTCGGCGCCAATTACCAGAGGATTGTCGACAAAGGGCGCCATAATCTGACGCCAGTGGTCAATCCACTCGTCCTCGGTCTGGCGGATGCGGCATATCGGGCCAAGGTGGTCGTTAGCCCAGCCGGCATCGCAGGGGTCGGCGCCGCAGCACCACGTGGCGTGTGTGATGTGGTTGTTGATGATGACGGCGAGGCCAGCATCCGTCAGCGACTTGACAACGGCCTCGAATATTTTCAGGGCCGGTAGGCCCACTAGGTCCTTGTTCGCCGCCAATAGGTGGGGGAGGATGTGTGGGTTTGAGATAACCATCTCGTCGGCGTAGGGTAGGCGAACGCTGTTAAAGCCGAGGTGGCGGATGGTGAGGGCGATGCGGTCGCGGTGCTGCACGTCGAGACCGCCGGGGATGAAGAGCTCGTCGCTCGCGCCGTACCAATTGACAGCCGACAGCTTGAAGCGGCGGCCGTTCTTGTCCACAATATCACGGCCCTTAGTCCGGAGCGGCAGTTCGTACTCTCCCGACGACAGGAAAGAGGATTCGACGGGGGGTTGTAGAGGTAGCTGGCTGAAGATGCGGGCGTCTGCGGTCGGGGTCCACGGTGCGCTCAGAGCCCTCTCCCTGTTCGAAATGTACCAGAACAGGGCCCCCACCAAGAGGGCGGCAATGAAGAGAAACATGCGAGGCGTATTTCGCTCGAGAGAGAAGCGTCCTTTTGTTTCGGGAAGATAGCGACAGCGGCGATGTCTGCGCGCTGGTATTGGTGTTAATATAGGAGTTGTTGTGGTGGGAGTCGGGCAGCTGTCCTCTTCGCAGCTGCCATCGAGTTGGTTCGACATCGGAGGGGGGGATGGTGGCTACCGCACCGCAGTCGGTGGGTAGCTCAAGATTAATAAACTTGCGCGGGTGCCTGTCGGGGGTTCCACCTCATTCTCTGTTTGAGCTTGAACTAGACTTGTAAGATGAGAGAGGCGTCAACGCCATGGTCGGTTAATCCAAAACCAGCTCCAGCGGCAGAGCAGGGAAAAGGCCGGACGAGGTTGGTGCCTGGGTGGAGAAGCTATATATTATACGCGACAAAAGCGAAAGGGATGCCGGGTTCAAAGAAGTTTGGGAAGAAGTCGCTGCGCGGCAATGGAACGTACCCGCGTGGGAACTTGTCTTGTGGGGCGGGCGGGCGCAACTCTTAGTCTTCGGTGGGTTTTGTTTGACAATGAAGCAACGTCGAAGGACCGGGCTGGTCGGAGACAGAAAGCAGCGTCTGGAAGTGTGGCTGCTGGGCTTTTGGGCTTAGGCTTGCTAGAGCGCTTTGGGTATCAAATACCGGTCCGCTCGGTAGATGAGAAACCTGAGCTTCTTTGAGCGAGGCAGGGACGAGGAAACCTAATGAAGAGGCACACAGCGTATGTACAACCATGCCCGTAGATAGCTTGCGGCGGTTGCGGTGAGAGGGGTGATGTGATGGCTAACAGTCAGCACCGGCCGCCAGTCAGGGTTGCCCGGGGAGGTTGGTTTTGCCGCAGCCTTAGTAACAGATGCCCTGCGCTGCGGGTATTGGGCCTTTGAGCCTTTTCCACGTCCAAAATGGCCTGGGCCTGGGCGGGGCGCCACGGAACTGGGTGTCACAGCCGAGCAACTCGGATTCTCAGCGGCCAGGGCGGCGCCTCATATACCCCTAGCAACGACTGCCGCCAACAGCTTGGCCTTTGTCCGAGGAAGAGGAACTTGAATTATTCAGGTCTGAGGAAAGCAAGTTCCAGAAGCGCGAGAAGACGGAGACGCGGATGCATACCGACATGCGTGCTTATGGAAGCGACGGATCTGGGGACAGCTTACATATACCTCTCTACCTTCGATGTCCGTTCCTTCCTGACCTGGTATAACTAACCTATAGTTGGTATGGACGGACCCTGCCCTGAAGAGACCCCTGTCCGGGATAACAGTGGAAGGAGCCCAGTGTTGGGCGGGAAGCATGCAGGTCAGTCAGTCACTCCACTGCAACGGGGAATGGTGGATGCCAGTCAGTGCCCAGTGCCATGGACGGCCCACAGGAGTTGCGTTGCGGCGGGCAGCGGGCAGCGGGCAGCGGGCAGCGGGGAAGAAACAGAGTCCTGGCCGTCTCCAAGGCTTGCCCACCTCTACCCAGCCCAGCCTCGACTAACAATAGACCTTCCATTAGGTAGGCATCCGTACTGCGGAAGGCGTGTGTGTACCTATGGTATAGATCTTGCCGGCCGGCGGAAGGATTCAATTCAGTGCTTTGTCAAACGCAAAGTGGCCTTCATTCGAGGCCGAGTAAAGCTTAATCATGACCCAGCTACACCCGTGCCCTCCAAGTTGGTTGTGTGTGCAAATCCTTTGGAATACCTTGGGTATTGGATGCCCCGGAGACGGCCACATTTCATCCATTTAATGGACTCGTTGGCTCGGCCCGCCTAGGAAACTGTCAGCCGCCTGTCCGTAGGTTGCACAGCAACAAAAGCGGCGGTCCTGGCGAAGGTTGGATCACGTTCTTTTTGTTTGAGGGGGGTTTCCGGGTTATTAGTGATCATGTGAGCAAGTCATCCTCCCAGCGACCGCCCCCCGGCGGGTGCCGAATTTAGATCTCAACCCGCCAACACCTCAGCACTCCGTAACCGCCGCCGGCCTCTTCGACCTCTTAGCCTTGCGAGACCAGGCTCCGAAACATCTCTCGGAAACAAATTTGTGACCTCGTTTCTCTTCTGCGTTTCAACGAAGAGAAGAAGTTGGGATTATCTATTGTAGGATTATTATGTAAGATGCGTCGTAGACGTACTGTGTACACACTTGAGTTCAAGCCTACGTGTCTGGTCCAATGTCCAAGGTCTATCTATGTATGTGGGTATGTATGTACAGGCACAGCACGAGGTCATGCATCCCGTCCCCCGGGGCCTCAGCTAACCATCCACCGCCCTTTTCCTCAACTACAGTAGAGGTATTTCTCTTCCTTATCCTTCGCTCTCGCCCTCGCCCTCGCCCTCGCTCTTAGCTTTGCTCCCGTGTGCGGCTGAGAGTCGGCATGCTATGGGCCAGCCGACACAAGAAAAAACCGTGCCCGATCTTTTCCGAACGCAACCGGTAAACCCGACAGAGAGACAGGGTGACACGGAAAAAAGAGGTGGGTTGCTGCTTAGTCGTAATCCGTCATCGAGCATTTACCGTCCCCGAGGGACTCTGCGACTCTAGGACTCCCCGTAGAACCGGGGTTTTCGGGGAAGCATCCTCCTGCATTATAATCCCCGCCGGCAATAAATTTCTTTGACGTAGGTGGTTGGGCCAAGCGAATCGGTCAGAAACATCGACCATCGGCGCGCCCCGGACAAGGCCATATCAGGTGGCCGGCCTGGTGGTCCCCCGCCCTCCCCCACACTCCCGAGCCTTCCGCGCATGTCCCGAGCATTCCGACCCGGTAGTTGTTGCCAGCTAAAATATCGAGATCCCGCGCGCGGGAGAAGAGCCAAGGAGGTCCCGTTTCCACCGCGCGCTTACTTATCATATAGCCCGTCGCTTGTGCTGTTTGCGCAAAACAAGACTCTGCATGCGAGATTTCTTCCAACATGATATTCCGTAGAAGACCGTGCGTCGTCGCACACGTATTGCCTCCAACAAATAAATTCGCCGCGAAGCTTGTCTTCTCCATGCATGTTGATCGCGTGCCAAATTCAGCTTCGACCGAGACGCATTAGAACGGAGCCACATACTATATAGCTGCAGGAAAGAAGACGGGTTGACCACATGGGTTAGACGCTTAACGAGAAAGTCCTCGTGGTTTGGCCCTAGCCGTAGTCGGCTGCCGACCACTAGGGCGTGTTTGATCCCGATCCGATCTCGAAACGGAGAAAGAGAGAGATTGACGAAAGCACGTGAGTGCATAATATAAATCTTTTTGGTAGTGACCGAAACTGCCTTTCGGAGCGATCTGACGAGAAGAATCCAAGCGGTCGTGTCGCAATTCGGCTCTCATCTCGGGTCTTCCCCTTTTCTTTTTATCTCTCTATTTTCTGCCGTGGGTATTCGCCTCTTCCGCCTCCATTAATGTATTTCATCCTTCATATCCTATTCATACCCAGCGGGTTGACGTAATCATCATTTGGTGACTGTCCTTGTTGCTGCTGCCTCGGCGCGTATGTCTCCCGCGCATCCCATGTCACCGTCTGTGTCGGTGGTCGGGGGCTAGAGAACGACCTTGTTGGCGCGTGATATCTCGCCGTGTTCCCGAAATAGTCAGGCGTTCGCCGCCCGTCGTCGTCGGTCATGGATTCCTGGTTGCCCAGCGGGATCCCAAAGGGCGACCTCATGTGCGCCGGCGAGATGGGTGTCACTACGGAGGGTGTTACTGCTTCGTCCATCGTTTTCCCGGTATCCCGGGACAGCATCTCGTACGAACGTGTGTCTTTCTTGAGATCGTCCAGCCGCGCGTCGACCGAGACGAATTCTCTCCTGGCCCGGCTCGCAGGGCTCAACAAATCGCGCCAGCCCGTAATCATAGTCCAGCGTCCGAGCAATAGGACAAGCCAGATGCCGTTCATCTATACGAAAGGGGTTGTTAGAATAATTGGCCCTCTATCAGGATGCAAAGACCGCCGTAAGACAATAGACTTACCGCTAGGAGCAGCAAGACTGCGCCGACTGTTGCGATGTTGACGACAAGCGAGCCGGCCTTGTCTAGACAAGCATTTTTGTTTCCGCCGCTAAAGGCAATGCAGACGATCCAATCTTGCGCTTTGTTTTGGTCCGTCTTGACTGACTGAACAGTGTTGTCCTGGAAGACAAACACCACGGAGAAGAAAATAACGTCGGAAACAATGATGAGGACGATGGCGATACCTCTCCACTGCAGCGAAATGACGCGCCGCACTCGTCGGTAAGCCTGCTTCGGGGTCATGGTTCGGATGCTGTTCGTGTAAGAAGGGAGGTTGGAGCCCTCGGTAGACGCGCTGTTGTCGGCGAGCGAGGCGAGATAGACCTTGATGCAGTAGCCGAATGTTGCAAACTGGATGATGATAGTTAACCCCGCAAAAATCAGCAACGGGATCCAGAGGTCTGCAAGGCTGTTCTTGTGGTTAATGTGGCAGGTTGCTCCAAATCGGAACGAGACGCCGCTGAAGGTGAGGGCAAGAATGACACCGAGGACCGGGATGCCCCAGCCTAGGGCTTGAGAAAACCACATGAAGTTGCGGCCGACCACCACCTGCCAGCAAATCTGCAGGTGGAGCGACATGGCTCGCAAGAACACCCACATAACCCCTGACCAGCCTCCAAGTATCAGGAGTGCGCCTGATGTACCGCATACTGAGCTTGTCTTCTGGTAGTTGGGCGTGATGCGGTCGAAACACTGGTCCGGTTTTGCTGCCAGAGGAACAACAAAGCCCAGCTGTAAGACAGAGTTAGCAGGGCCCCTCCCTCATACCGGGGGAATCACAACTTCGAACGTACGTTCATCAACAAGACAGCTGTAGTTAGGCATATGCTGAGGTAATGCCTATACGTCTTGTCGACTGGCAAAACTGCCCAAGAGACTAAGAGGAAGGCGCAACAGATTGTGCCCACGACTGCCACCCATTCTGCTGCCACGCCCAAGGTGACGAACCTGTCTGGGTACGCCCAGTCGGTCATTGGGCACGGCAGACAGCAGCTCAACCCATTGCCCAGTTCTTGACACAGTCTTCCATCCACGACTAGACTGTTGGTTAGCAACACGTTGCAGAGAGTTGGAGCTCGAGCGGCTTACAGCCTCCGTTGGTGAAGAGAGTTTCCTCGAGGAAGGGCGTAGGACACCGACTGCTCGACATTTTGAATATTGTTCGATCGTCCCCCGTCGCTTGAGTTCCAGATATATATCTCCCCACGGCCTCCCGTCTTGGGGCGCGCGACTTGCGTTCAACCGGCCGCCTGGCGGTTACGAATACCGAAAGGAACCGTCCCCAGAATCGATCCGGGTTAACAGTGGGTAGAGTTAGATCCCGAGTTCCCAGCGTCCTTCCAAAGTTCAACCAAGAACTCCCAAGTCTCGAACTAGTCGGGGTGTCGTGGATACGGATACCGCCGTTGTGAGGGCGTACGTGTGACGCTCTCGGGGCTCAAGTGCCCATTGACCTTCTCAGGGGTCCAGGCCTCGTATGCCTGTTAGTTGAAGGATACGGCTCCGAGTGATGGTGATAAAGAGATATGCGCCGATGTGACAAAACGTGTAGGCAGTAAGCAGACTATTAGAATTCGAATATGGCCAGAGGATGAAGGATTATTGGCTGTATAAAATGGCCGAGCAAGTCTCAAACAAGGAGCGAATTCGAGTTGCACGTCACCAGTGGGCGTAAGAACGGAGTCAGACAGAAGACCAGAAAGAGTTCCCACCAGAGGCAAAGACAGGTTGGTAGAGGGAGGGTGGCACATATGTACAGTATTGTGTTGTATGTACAGTCGATAGGTCGAGATCTCCGCGCCCTTTTCGCGGGGGGGCCGTCTGGCTACTGAACTGTTTGTGCTTGTCTTGTTCGGTATAGCCAAGCTAGGTACATCCAAGCCACGCCTGGAAGGGCAAGAGACCAGACCTCGCAGGTCCTACAGGCACGCGAACGCACTACCCAATTCTCCTTGGTGGACCGAGGCCGAGGGACAAGGGCCAGCAACCCCAACTAGCGTAGCTGAGCCGGGCATGATGATGCGGGGCGTTGTTGCATCGGCGTGCCGGAGTGGGAGGCTTCTGGTCTGCCGTGCTATCCAAATGGTCATCTCGCCCGAGGTTGGATCCAGGAAAGAGGGCTCTCATTGGGACGTGCCGTTTTCCTGTTGACGGGACCAGGATGGTGGGGTCCATTCACGATGGGAGGGATGGTCCTTCAAGGGGGCGAGGGTGTGCAGGGGTGTCGAAAGCCACAGCCATGTTCCTGGTCCGAGCTGCCTGGCTGGTCCAAGACTCGTCCAGGGGTGCCACCTGTGCCCGCGGCCGCTCGATATTTCGCACTGTCCGACCACGCTGTTGAACTCTGGGCGCATTGCTGTCCGAATTTGCGGTGTCTGCGCCAATACAACGACTGTAGTGCAGTGAAGGTCGGTCTGTCTGAATACCTACCCAAGACTCCGCTCTTGAGGTCCACCACCTTGGCTTGGCCAGCTTGAACTGCCAGTGTATGTATGTATGTAAAAGGTTCAGTTAGTTAGGCGGGCCATCGTGATTCCCATCGCTCAGCGGGCTTTCGTTTGTCGTTTCTTTTTCGAGACGGAACAGCGCCGCAGCGTATGAAATGGGATGGGATGGATGGGACGGGGGCTGAAAGTCGAAGGCCGAGAGCCTTCGGCCTCCCGAATCCTAACTAAGAACTCCGCAGCTGCAAGTCGGCGGTGTGGTGTCTCCTCTCTCTTCTCACGTCTTGACTCAGATCACGGCGTGCAAAAGCCTAGATGACGAGAATGTCTCGGTCGGCCGGAAGCGCAGTGCAACCCCTCCGCCTGCTTCCTCGTGGTGCTATACCCCTCCATCGCACGCGGTCCCTCACGAGTATTTTGTATAACAATAAGCCGGAGAGACAGGCCATCCGCTTGCCGCAGGCTTGTTAGTGGAGTTGTTGGTTAGAGATTGGTCTGCGAGGACGACTTTGGTGGAGTGTCTATCGGAGCGTCCACAGGCGCGGAGTAGAGGCTCGGCACAAGAATACAGCCAGTCTGGCTGACATTCAGGTCTGTTATTAGAATCTCTGTTCACCTGCCTGCAAAGATCCAGCATCAAGGTGGCGGCGAGCACCCCCCACGCGGCGATCTGGTGTCCGATAGCTGCCAATTGTCTCGGACCAGGCCGAGTCAAACAATGCAAGGCAGCGAGCATGGCTGCACACCCAGCGGCCCTCCACCTCCATCCCAAGGCCGAGCGATAGGATCTGGGATGGCTGGTTGTGGCACAAGCCCATCGCCTGTGCCGAAAATCTCAAGATTGTCGAGGCCGCGGAGCTTGACGCCCCCCGCAACTTCGCCGCTCGTTGGTGCCCTTTTCTTTCGAGTCGCTCTTGTTAATGCTTCCAAAGAAGTGATCGAGCCGAGGGAGGAGCCTGTGGCTGGGCGATCGGCCGGCATTGGGGTCCCTGGTGCAATGGCGTCACGAAGGGCTTGATCGATATCGTGCCAAACGGCGAAAAAAAAAGCAAACCACAAGTGCGCCTGCCTTGCAGGCACCTTAGTCCCTTACGAATTTAGTAGTACTTACCCGAACGACGAGGGCTGCCACGAGTTCTAGCTATCTCGACATTCGTCGTGCCTTCCTAATTTAGAAACCAAGAATGTTGTCCCACGCAACTTCTACTAGTGCAGCAACAACCAAGAGAAACTAAATATACACTGCCTGCCTGCTTAAGAAGCTGAAACTGAAGCTGGCCTCTTGTCGGTGAGGGCATCCGTATAGCGCATGTCTTCTTTTTGTCTTCTAAACCGCCTCTGCAGCCCTACTTGACCTCGCGGTGACTGTCTCAGGTAGGTAGTCAGATCCTGTAAGTGTGTTGCGTGATCTCGAGTGGTTGGGTCGTGGCCTCTCCCGCCAAAGTTCGGGTCGAACAGAAGGGTCTGGAGGGCGGGGTGACAGTGAGCATTCACGCAGAGCCGGACGATTGGTGGAGGTGGGCGGAATTCCGAGCGAGCATGAAGAGATCGAATGCAGCATCAATTCCAGCCAACGGGCTTGGATGCCAAATAACACTTAGTCCTCTATGTGGACTCGAGATTCCAGTGCAATCTCCCTATGCGACCACTTAATTACACACTGGTTAGTCGCCCCTGAAATCCCAATTACGAGACTACGAGACCGTAAAGCGGGTCTCTCTAAATAAATTAGGAGTGGAGTACCTAAGGCACTGTAGACATCTGTCATGCCGTCAAAGTCGTTTACGAACGGTTGGGTGAGGTGGGTATTAGACTGCCGCATCTCGAAATAGCTTCCATTGGCGTCTTGACGCGCTTTATTCACGACGCGGCTCTTATTTAAAAAAAAAACTTCCCGTCTCTTCCCGCCCCCTTGTATTTCTTTTTTTGGGAGTTCCCCGGGATGGCGTCCATAGTAAATGTCATCAGAGCGTATACCTCACAGGTCTAAAGGGGGGAAAAGCTGGGGAAGAGTAGTTTAAAGGAGCAGCAACTTCATTTTCCTCATCTGGAGCTCTGTCCTGCACACTGTGTGGCCAAATTTCCAACCGCCCTTTGCGCGGATCTGCCATCTCGCGGTGGGAGAAGCCTGGTTCGGCATTTTGACTGGCCGAAGATGTGTCGATCTTTCCCACCAGTTGGGATCCCGTCCTGGCCCGCCCGCCCAAAGCAAAGGCCCAGGAATCCTGGGGCTTGACGTTCCACACGCAGCCATCGAAATACCACGTGCCGTTTTTTTTCTGACAGAATGGAAAGGCTTGCCAATAACCATCGCCTAGTGGAAGCGGTTCGTGAAAATGTCTCAGCTTGCCTCGTGGGAAAAGAGAGACTGCGCTACTCCATGATGGCTCTGAGACCCAATTCTACAACGGCACTAGCTAGATCATCCCCCCATTATCCATCCTCTCACCCCCCCACCCCCCCAATGACGGGAGAAGACGATGTTTGGGTGTGGACGACTCCAGGTTTCCAGGTATCTACTAACGCATCCTGCCAACGATCTATACCAGATGAAGCTCAATTGGCCAGAGTAGGGGAGGCTACCAGCTGCATCTTGAAGAATGCGGGGTTAAGCTCCTGACAGCATCAATAGCTTTTGAACTACTCCGCAATTTCACGTGAATTCAACTTTGTGGTTTCTCTGCCATGTGAAGCCCAGAAGGAGCGGGGATCACCAAAAATGTGGCTTGAGGGCAGTGGTTGTGGCTTCTACAGAGTTAACCGAATTGGGTGCGCCTTTATCACACACAGTGAGTGCACCTGCCTTGCCCCTTGTTAGCGCCCCATTTCACGGTGCAGCCATTTCGCCACTAGGGGGGGAACCACGATTTGCGATGGCTTCGCTAGAGTTGGACAGGCCTGGAACGCTTGGCGCTTTCTACTCCGTACAGTACAGGATGTCCACCTCTTCCCTCGACATGGACGCTTGGGAGTTGTCATCGGTCTAACCCGGAGTCCAATGAAACAGACTGATAAGCCCATAATGTTCGGTTTTATTTTATTTTATTCCGTTTCTAATATTACGTACCTAAGTTTTGCTTTTCTTACTCTTCCAATAAGTTTGCTTGATGAGACTTGCCACTTTGCCTTGGGATGTATCAAGACTGTTTTGGCGAGAATCTGGCTTCTCTCATCCGGTCTCAGACTGCTACGGCCAGCCCTCTGGTAATCGGTCCGTGTAAAGCTGTTGGACGTTGGGGCGCCGATCCCGAACCATACAAAGTACGACCTCGTCTACGAAGCTACCTTAATTAACTTTTATGCTCAGCTTCGGTGTACTGCACATACAGCATGTAGGTGCCGATATATTACTCCCGTCCTCAGACAACCCAGCTAGTTAGTTAGTGGCTCGGCGTCGCACCACCTACTGACCCGGCGCTTGCTAGAAGTCCTGCCGTGCGGTTTTGCGTTTACCAAATTCGGTCTTGACGCATTCGCGAATGTCGTCCCAAGTGATGGTGCGGCATGCAGGAGAGTCCCGGGTTTTCTTTAGACCTAGCACAATGAAACGCATAACAACAAGTAGCAGATAGTGTCCCAGAAAACATGGCCAGCGACAGGACAACCAACTGCCGGGTCAAAGGCAAGAATGAGGCCATGTCTGCAGAACATCTTCGTACAACGCTTGTTGGTAGTTTATATCTTGCTTGCGTGTCCAACGCCGCTCGACGGACGGGAGGAGGGGGATACCCATACCATACCCACTGGGACGGGGCGATTGGTAAACAGGGCCTCCTTGTCTCTCCCCCGCGGAGGGTCAGAGCGACAGTTGAGAGACCATCCATTTGGTCCCGGCGCGGGTTGCCGAGCGGTGTTGTGGGGAGCTATTCCTAGCGTTCCTTTTTTTCTCTTTTCAGTCCCAGACTCTCTCTTGTCTGGTTTGGTTGATCTTGGTCCCGCGCGCTGGTGCATCGCCTGTCACGCGAATGCAACCTCGGTCAAAGGGTTAAAGAGAAGTCAGTTCACATTCAACAGGGAACAGAATTGGAGTCCATCCACAGTTCCAAGCCGGCTGAAGAAGAGAACCAATCTTTTGCTTTCTTGGAGATGACCTTGCGAGGAGTAGCGGGAGGAGACCAGCAGCAGTCATCAGCAACAGCACGTCAGTCAGCCAGAAGGAAAGCAGGGGGGCTGCCTGCCTACCGTTGGGAGAGAGATGCAGGTGTGCAGCTCGAACGCTAGTCTCCGTCTCCTCCACACGTAAAATAAAAATGACCCTTGTTTCTGGAAGTCCCATCGAAGAAACCTCCTGAGTACGCTTGAGACCGAGACGTGCTTGCGCTGCGCGGCTCGGGATCAATTCGGCGTGCCTTGCCTCGTTGAGCGCAATGCAGCGGAATCTGGGGTCCTGGTTGGTCTGATTTTCTTCTCTTCTCTTACACCTCCCTATTCCGGAAGCGAATGCGCAACGCCCTCATTAGATAACCAAACTGATCGTTTCCTTTTTTTTCCCCTATTTTTATGTGTATTTCTTTTTTTTTCCGCGGACGCGGGATGCTATTGCTTCATGACATGATGATGAAACGCCTTTTACGCGGTCCGCAATACACGGCAGAGAGCATAGTCAGTCAGCTCTTGTCATACGCAACTAGGGAGGAAAATAGAGGTCTGATGGGAGACGACAAAGAGAGAGGCACAGTTGTCTAGCACTGTGCTCGCGCCACCCCCGTCTTCCATCTACAGTGTTCTTGGCGGCATATTACGATCTTGGCCAGAGCTTCAAAGTCGACGCCCTTGAGAAGGGTTCGCGATGGGTTCTCTCTCGTATTATATGAATAGTAGTCATCGAACGACAGGGCTCCAGTACACCGCCTAAAAGACCGACGAAGAAAAGATAATAATAAAAGTAAAAGGAATAAAAGAAAGCTTCCAGAACAAGCAAAACCGTGACGATAGGACGGTCCCGTCAGGACGGAAGGAATCCTGCCTGCATCTTCCTTCGTCTGCACTGACGAAAAGCTCTGTGCCACCCTTCGCCTCTCTTCGCCTTATGAGCAGTGGTATTATAGTATGTATGGCGTAAGGCAGCAGGATACGACTTAGCCACGCTGATGCAAGAAAGAAAAAGGCGTGTGCGTACTGTTGGTTCCTTCCCTGTTTCTTCTTCTTCTCTTCCATGAGCGATCTCACATCCCAGAAAAACGAGAAAAGAAGACACCGATCCCTGAAGACTGACACCTGTCGCAATGGCACAGACGTCGTCTCCCGCGGCACTGCAGCAGCCTATGGATACGCTGCGGTGCACTGCACGGTACCTATGTTTTTTTCTTGCCGTGATTTGTTTTCGGCAATACCGTCATTGTTCATTTAATTCTCATTCTCTCATCTATCTTACATACACCAAGACTGGCGTGCATTAGGCAGGCAGTCAGTCTGTGCCAAATATCTCCTTTCGGGCATCTTTTCCAGTTGCAGAGTTTCCGCCTTTCAGCTCGAGCCAAATCTCAAATTCTCAATGCCCTGCAAGTTTAGCTCCAACGGGTTACGACGTATGTATCCGTATAACGGCAAACAGGTTGGTGAATGACGGGGCTTGCCGTTGCCTCTCCAGGGGAAGGAGCGGCGAACTGCTTAACGATTCGCCAGTTACTGGGCATCCGCACGGGGTACCGAATGCTAGTATTCCTTACCTTGTGTTCCCCTCTCTAGTATTAGAAAAAAGAAAAGTTTTTTTTAAGAAAAAAAAAAAAAGAGAAAAAAAAGTTGTCATCAAAAGCAAGTAAAAGCCAAGGCCGCCACTCCGTTGGATGTTGCGCCGGGCAGCTAACGGGATTCGGGTCGATCTCCGTGAATACCTAGGAGGCGCAGGAGGTCCGTCCGTCTCCCGTTCTGCAGGGCCCGAAGGATCGAGTGCCAGGAACTGCAAGAGGGGGGCGCGGGCGGGGCTAGGAACTGCAGAGCTCGGACACATGAAACATCCTCGATGACAACGGTACTTTTGCCAACCCTTTTTTTTTCTTCTCTTGTTGGTAACGCAATCCTATCGGGATCCTTTCCTTTGCGGGTTGCTACGTATAAGACGCTTTAATAAATTATGTGAGTGCGGCTGTCTGGGCTGTTATTGTCGCCTCAAATCACGTCATGGCCACCATCATCAGTCTCAGGGGGTTATTTGTTAATTATTGTGCTGACGTCGGAGTTACACAAAAAAACGCACTTCAATGAGCTTCAATGTCCCGGCTTGGACACTTGCCATCCGTCCCATGTCACCATGACATGTGCCTTGTCCGCACGGACTGACATGGGCGCAAAGCCGTCGAATGATTGCAATCATCACCAACCGCGCCTTGCAGGGTAATCAACAGTCTCGTTTTCGCTTTACTACGTAAGCAGAAGCACACATCTGTGTTGTACTGTAGCGTGGGGTTTCTGGTACGTAGCAATTGCAGATACGCAAATACGTCTCGTCTCGAGCTCGCCACCAGGCTCTCGCATGATATCGAAGCGAATGTGTTTCTCTGCATCATGACGCCGAGCCGATAGATATCGGCAGACACATGTGCTATTAGGCCTGGAGGCTGTGCCTCTGGGTATCGGCTATCGATGCGTGCGGGTTGGTTGTATGAGTACCTCCGTAGAGGAGAATATTCCATTGGTTCCCGGCGAGGTTGTGCGGCATCTGGGGAAGGGATAAGAACCCGTGCCGGCCGTTAGTTCACTCCTTCTGCCTACAACCCACTAATACGGGCTATATTGCGATTGCGCTCCGTAACAAGTACCGTAGATGCGTCTTTCCATTCTCCAGGTTTTTGCGGGGGAACTAGCTGTGTCGGTGTGTGTGTGCGGCGTGTGCATTGTTTGCAGTCTTATCTTGAATGCGGCTAAAATGATAATTTGCGGAAATGCAACTTGGGAACCAAAACTTTCTTCTCACTGCTTCTGACCTCGTCGTGCTTGTCATGCAGCGTACAGAGTAACATCCGCAACTCGGTACATACGACCGGGTACTGTGCGCGTCCCTTTTTGCCTACGAATGTACGCATTGACGCGCTTGGTGGGTGGGAGGCAAGCTTACGCAGTAGTATGCACGAAGAGGTCAAAACTCCGCTTGATACGGAATAATAAGAGGTGTCTGCCACACGTGGCAACTGTCGATGCGTGCTAGTGTAGGACGCGTTTTCCATACTAGTATGTATATCGGGACCGAAAGTGGATTACCAGCGCGCTTCCCTGCCCTGATAGAGGTGAGGTGCCTGCAAATGTCCGCCTTCTGTCAGTCCGAAATTCTTGTTCCGGACTAGAGATTCCACTTCGAGAGCATGATGCAGGGTAACCTCGACGCAACGTGGGTGAGCGGAGCCGTCTGCACCCTTCCAGGAGTGCAGGTGTCGAGCTCCGTCAGAACCAGAGTTCGAGATGGTAGCGCGGTTTTACGTTGCGTGCTGGTCCACAAAATGTCCGCTACGGGGTCTCCCAGGGATCGGCCGGCGACGCTGTTAGGAATAGGGGCTCCTCATCGGGGAGCCCACCGGGCGGACAACGGCGGACAACGGCGCCCATCGCGAGCCAAGCTTGCCTAAGGTAGTGCAGTGCCAATGTGTCCAACGCTTTGTCTTCAAGCTGTTAGCTTGGGTTGACGAACCGGCTTGGAGGCGAGAATCAGAACGAAAACAAAAACCTCGCGGAAGGCAAGAAGAGCCGAGATAAAACGATGGTTAGATCTCGGCTACCCTATCCCAGAATGGTCAAACAGCCGTGCTACTAGTACTAGTCGAGGTACCTCGTAGATGACAAGACCAAACGCTCCTTCTTCATGCCTTAGGCCGATTCTTCTTGATTGCCCAAGGCAGGAACGATGCGCGACAGCCCAGTCACCCGAGTCACAAGAGCTTGAAACTTTGATATTGGGCCAATGTGGGTTGAGATGGCAAGTACGCATCAACACCTTGCTTATCCTTTGATACGAAATGCCGAGATGTACATGTCTGGTAACCAGGCAGTCCGCCCGGGTAGACCTTCGCTGTAGATGTGCATGTTGATGTTGGCGGGAAATAGAAGAAAAGCCGAAGCGCCCAGATTCTTCTGCATACATTTCGTTTCAAGTCTGCAAATCCAGCATGGTTGACGTAGTCTTTTCGGCCCGTTTGGGTCTATGGGCCTTCTTTTGGGCACGCCTGTTGTGTTGAGAATGCCGTACTACCTTGCAGTCGGACAGACACGACCTTGCCTCTTCATTTGGTGGCTGATGCACGCCTCGTTTGCGTCTGGTTCGCCATCGCTTCTCTTATCATGCCATAGACACCTTAGCTAGCTAGTGCGTTGCAGCTGTTATATCTCTTCTGTGCTGTCGTCAGTCGGGCCGGCTGCTCATACTGCCTCGCCGGCCGGGCACTATCTTCTGAAATGGCTGGAAGCGGAGACAGGATGAGCTTAATGTCTTGGGCGAGTATCGGCTGCTGGGCTGGAAAGAAACTTTTCCTCCGAAATAGCGCTGCCGACGTTGCGTCCGCTTCTTTCATCTGCCTTCCAACGTGAACTCAGGGTGAGCTACCTAGCTCTGTCGATATCTCTGTTGGTTTCAGCAGGCGGAAAGAGAAAACGATGCCGTACAACCAAGCCGGGATATCCTGGTCTTCCTACGTTACTTCCTGGTAGAGCGTTTTGGTCGGGTTTACTCTGGTGGTTGGGTAAAGCATGGTGAAATCCCCCCTTTCTTCCGATTGCCAAGAGCACCGAGATAGAATGAGGATCTGAGGCATTGAGCAGAGTGTGCCATCGCGTGCCTCGCCGTAGGCAAGCCTCGCCTCCTGTCTAAGGTATCATATAAATCAGAACAGAAATAACGCGCTCAGATACAAAAGAAGTATGCAATCAGCGGCAATGTCCTATCAACTCAGGTAAACAGTCGTTATCGTGAGCTGTTGTTGTTTCTCTATATACATAGTACCACAGGTTGGCTGTCCCCGATTACACAGAAAAGAAGACACTGCCCCAATACCAAAGGCGTATCTGTATGTGTCTACGTTATTCGAGGCCGGATTTCTGATATAGTAACAGACACGAGAATTTATGGGTATAGTGCTACTCGTTCAAACAAATCCCCATCCTAATGTATTGTTCAAGCACGATCAAGGAAGCCTTCCAACCACCATTAGACTACTATTGGTGAATAGTCACAAATATCCTACACATTCACAAGCCCGGATTTGGTCGCATTTCATGAGTTTTCCTCCCAAGTCTCATCGTGTTGTTCGTTCAGGCTGTGCCACTGGTGACTACATTCATCGTGAAGCTTGTTGGCATATGCGTTGCAAGTTGGTTGCTGCCTACTCGTTTGTGGGAGGTCTAGGTGCGGCAAAACCCAATCAAGACATATTCCCGGGCACAGACCTGCGTAGAGGTTAAACCCGAATAGAAAGAAGTACCCTAGCTAGAGGAATGGAGAGAAAAGACAAATACCCGAACTGTGACTTTGCTCTGGCAGATGCTCGGCCATATCCCGAGAAGTGGTTATAATGGCTTGCGGCAAGGAATGCCTCTCATGTGTAGAGTGTGCCTCCTAGCACGGCAAGCTCACCTACTATCTGTTCCTAATACCTCCTAGAAATATTATTGGTTGACTTTATACCCCCGACGAACGTACTTCAACAGCACTGACACCATAACACCCGTCTACAGTTAACGATAATTGAGAAGCTAAGTAGCCGGCCCATGATAAGAGCATAAACCCCAAAAGTTTTCTATGCAAGCACAGGAATACTGATTGGTTGTGACAACATTTAGGTAGCAAGAATAAAAAGGGCAGCACAAGACACAACTTGGGAAGCTGCAACTGGCATCCTGTATGACTGCTATTCCTGTGCCGTTTATCCCCGACCATTACAGTCTGAAGAGAAACTCTCTGCAAGGACTCGTTGTCTAATGCAGAGGGCCCGTACCAGCTCAAAAGGGAAAAAGATAGGAGGTATAGACCCGAATAGACCCAGGTAGACGAGAAGCAACCTTTTCAACTCATATTCGAAATATCGGGGGTCCCGTTGCTCAAACATAGAGTGAAAGACTCAAGTCTCGAAAAATCGACAACCACAACAAGGACCGTGGGGCCAAGCAGTGGCTACAGCGATTGCTCTGTGTAAAGAAGAACAGTCTATTCACTCCTGGACTGAAGAGTTAAGGGCACCGGGTTTGTGAACTATCATCAATACCTAGATATAAAGGAAAGTGTTACTACCTAATTCAAGTACTCGAAAGACCAAAAACTAGAGGCCTAGGTGACGACGTGGGAAAGCCACCCACGTAAATGCAATCAGGGGTCACACCCAGACCGACAGTTAGATCCCTCCCGTACCCAGGTAGGCAAGGCAGGTTGGGTGGTAAACGGGTGCCTATGCTCTGATGTTATCTTTGTACCTCCTGCTAGCTATTCCTTTTTCCCTTACTTGAACCGACCGGGCCAAGCCCCCAGAATGACTCTCAAGTGGCCAGCTGATGTCTTGCCTTGCCTTCTCATGGGACATCAGGTTAACACTCCACTCACTCTATTTCCTTCTTTCTAATACAATCCAAGTAGTCCCGAGCGCTCCTCGTTACGAAGGAAAAGGAAAAGGAAAACCGCTGAAAGGGGTATCTCCAATCTACCCACTCGACGAGACGTGATGATGCAACAAAGCCCGGAGTCAAGGGTCTACCAGGAGGCACTAAACTTCGTTGTTATCAAGTAGCAATTAAAGCAGAGACGGACTCCTTTCGGTTTCTCCAGACTTTTTATGAGTTCCCTGGACAGAAGAATGAAGGGAGGGGGGTAATGAAGCAAAATGAAACACGGAGTAGTATTCAGTGTCTATGCGGTGATGGGTATCAGAAATATATGTCACTTTGGTGATAGATCTAACTGTGGAAGTCCCTCCTTGAGCAGAGCCTCCCTGAGCGGACGAAATGTTACAAAACACGGAGTGAATACAAGGAAATAATATGACTGGAATCAGATACACATCGCCGCACAATCCACGGCAAGCTGTCCTAAGCCCTCGCCATTCTTACAGACAATAGCTTCTGCGTGTCCCATCAAGCAACGATCCATACCTACTTTAGGTAGTTATGTTGTGACAAAACTAGCATTGGTGCCAGCTACACATTGCCTTCACACGGTCCGGAGAATCTTGATAATCCAGAGCAAGGGCGTTGATGGCCGCACTCTCACGAAATAGACTTAGACAAACAGCAACCGGGATATTAATAAATAAACGCATCATATGGCTTCGGCTACCAACATTCCATGATAGGACGTAATAGCTGGCCCTGTTCGCTCTCGCCAGCTGTCTCTTCTCCTCTCCGGGCTGTCTCTAAGCGCCCGCGCCTGCGCCCATAAAAGACATATATATTCTCTGCCTGAGCTTAAGGTTGTCAAGGGCATCTCAAAAGCCAAAATCTACTTGTGAAAGCAACAATGGCAAGTCATTTACTACCACCTTTGACCTGCAACATTGCCTACCTTGTTACCTACATATCTAGTATATCACGCCTAGACCTCGAAATAAGCATCTGCGGACGGGAAGGAGGAAATCGTTGGACCTGAACTCTTGGCAATGCAGACTTAGTTGCCTTAGTGGCTTGGATCGTACCCGAGTGAATACTGGTAAACTGGGGGCGAGGGCAAAAAAAGGGGGGGGATGGGGGAAAAAAAAGCAGATTGTCATTTTTTTCGCGATTATGACAGACTCATAACGGACGAATGACGGGCTTTTGACGAAACCACACAAAATCATCCTCTATCTCCGCCATATCACCTGCTCGACCCTGGAGCCACCGAGCCTAGAACACGCCATTTCGTGTTTATTGCTGGCTGCGAGATAATCTCGCAGCGCAGCAAGACTCGGCGTGTCGAATCTAGTGGCGATGGCGCGAGATGGTAGGAGACTCGACGAATTACAACAAGGAGAGAAGCAGCGCTGAGAATTCGCCGCGACGACAACATAGAAAAGTGGGTGTTGAGCGGAAAAACCCATCCACTACAAAAAACCCGAATTGGAGCTCCGGAATCAGGTTGGGACTCACCGGTGGAGGGTACTGTCGCAACCGATGCAAGGCCCGTCACAGACAAAGGGGTGTGCTGTCCATATCGGCCAGCCGGACGGCGCACGTCCGGAGTCGCCAATGGCTGGTCTCTCTCCCTATCGCAGGAAAAAGGAAAAGTGATACAGGGGTACAGGCAGAGAAGACAGAATTCAGCTGAAAGTCTTCGGCCACAAAACCCATGGGGATCGAGTCTCGCGCTGGCATCGAGGCCGGTGAGACAGATACGAATGCTCATCACCTGCGGTCGGCCAAGCCACGGTTGCAGACCGACAAGAACCCGAAGGCCGATACCCCATCAACGCAAGCAAGACGACGAGCACATCACCAGCCTCAACGCCGCCGCCGCCGCAGCGTGCGGTGAAACACGAGCCGGAAACAATTCCTAGTGGCCCAGGGTTTTATTGTCCAGTTCGGGCAACCCGCCTGGCAGCCAAAACAACCTCAAGTAACAGGAATGATAATGCGTCGACATAAGAGGTTGTCAAAACTAACCTTTGCCAGTTACACGACAGGCGGGCGTTCGAGCGAGGGTGTCAACACGAGCCCGGGGCGACGTCGCAAGGCCCGCATCGAATCAACGACTCTGCCGGATCTGGAAGAGCTTGTGGAGTACCGATCAACGCGGAGTCTCCGATTTTTGCGCCCTGGTTGGTGCGAGGGCTGAGGAGAGGTTGGCATGACGGCGGTTTCTGGACGGGAGAGCGGGAAAAAAGAAAAAACCAAAATATGAGAAGTGACAGAGAATGAGGGGCAAGAACCTGGAAGAGCCCGAATAGACCCCGAATGTGACAAGGTTCATAGTGACAAGGCAGATGTCGACGACCACTACATGCTCGTACATAATGCATATGTATGCGCTTCAGGGACAAAGCGGTGTGACGTTGGCGTGAAGCGAGCAGCTCGAAGCGGCCAGGGGCATGGTTCGGAAATCGAGTGTTTTTTTGTGTATTTCCAGGGCGGAAGCGAATCGGATTGCCAAACTTTGCCCGCTTCCTTCCAGTGGCCAAAAACAGCGCAGCGCACAAACCCCAGCATCTCGTTCACACCGCTCGGGCCGAGCCCAACAAATCGGTTGGCTGAAAAAAGAGTGATGCCGTTCCACACCCGCGGGACGGCGGGGGCTGGACGGGAAGGGTAACCTGGAATACCCAGTGAACGTATGTGTATGTATGTGCCTGTACTACCTACGGATACAAGGAGCACTTAAAATGGAAGATTCGCAGCTTGACCTGGGCCTAGGGTTGGAATCATGGGACATCGCTGGGCTGACAAGTCAATGGACAAGAGACGAGAAATAGCCCAAATGAGGAAAGTAGAGGAGACGGGACACTAAAAAAAAAGATTAGAAAAGAAAAAGAGGGGAGATCCCCCGGCACACATTAAGCATGCGACTCTGGTACCGCACAACCCTAGTGATTCATGGTGTTTACTTAAAAGCCGGGAGGGAGGGAGGGAAGGGGCGTAGTCTAAAATTCCCATACTTGACCTTGATCTACCCTGTCACGTCATGAGTGTCGACGGACCACCCCAGGGCTGACACTTTATTTCAACGACTGACACCGCCTATCTCCCGACAAAAAAATCCCCACATCACGACTCGGGACTGAGGTTCAGCGGCGGCAAACTGGGAAATAAAAGAAATACAGAAAGAAGGAAAAAAGAAGAAGAAAAAGGGAAGAGGCCCCGAAGTCGCTCCCATTGGAAAACTCCGGACGAGATAGGGAGTCCGCTTATGTTCTCTCCCGCAGGGCAGACATGCAGCTAAGAGAGCGGCTTCGATCTCGGGCACCGCTCTAGACTAACTCCGGGTCGGCGACACAAGACTTGGCGGTGATCTTGGCAACATGCACTGCCGGTGATCCTGGTCCGGCCATCCATTGGCCGATCCCTGGGTTGCTGAGCGAGTAGCGCGGAGCACCGTAGCAGCGAGCCTCGATAGTTCCTAGCTTTGGAGGCCGCGGAGCCACATGGCCCTTCCCTGATGCGTTCGAGTTTGCATTAACCCATCTCTAGGACGCACCCGAGAACGAGACAGCTGTCGGCCTTGGCCGGCATGTTAACGCACGACCCCACAGGCTAGTGATACTACTCATGCGCTCTGAGCTGAAGTAGGGAAAATCTTCCGTCCCAGACCGCGATCAACCTCAGCCTGCCTTACCTCTTCAGGTTGTACTTGCAGCCAGGCCTGGGTTGGCAGACCCCAAAGGCGTCGAGCCCGATATCTGACTAATATGAACACATCGTTAGCGTCTGCGTCACAGAGACGTCAGAGGAGAATCCAGCCTTTGTGAATGGCCACTTTTAGGCGAGAGGATGCAGCTCTAAAATACATGGTGGAGAAAGACTCAGCGTCCGGAAGTCGTCCGGGCTTGGAAGGGGATGAGGCCATATTAGTTGCATCCGACACGGCAATTAGCCGGACCTGGCGGCTCACTTGCATCCTCGGATGCCCTACCTTGGCGGCGCGGCCGCTGACGCTTCTCTGGATAGACTCCCGGCAAGTCCCCCGGCTGCTCCATCACTGCCCTATCTCTCGGAAGGATCTGCCAAAAAGGGCGAAGGCCTCGCCATATCACTTGTCTTGCGGGCCCGGATCCGTTGACTTGGCTCTCTGCGGCAGATGGATCGGAAAAGAGGAGTGATGCCGGATGATGCTGTGAGACGCGATCAGTCTCGGCCTCTACATAGGTGCGCTCCTTTATGCGGATTCGAGCACCTTGCAGACGCACCGAAGGGATACACAAGCCCCGGGCTCCAATGCCATGGACCGCTTGTCTCTGGTTCCGCCGTCCGAGCACGAACTGCAAACTAAGCTGGCGACCATCTAATGTAGCATAGCGCCGCCTGGCGATCCTGAGAATGACGAGTAATTTGAGTGAATACGCACTGAACTGGCATTGACGGGCTTCACACGAACCCAGGCTTCTCGCAGTCAAACAAATCACAGCACAGCACAGTGGTACGCGGAACATATGCGTGACGCCGCCAGCGGGCATGTATTTATTGGTCCACAGTCCCTGCATGAGGGCACGCAGGATATCGACGAGCATCTTGCATCCCCCCTCTTCCATAGAAGACCTGTACTGTACCAAACTCATCAGTTAGGAAATTAGCCGGGCAACGCGGAAGGATAGTCATCCACCCCTCTCCTTGCATTTTCCCATCTCGTTTTCCTTTTTGATTTTGTGACTAGCCGTGCGGAGTTTTCCCCCTTTACTGCGCCCCTACCCTCCAATAATGTAGGAATGGATCAATGCTGACCGAGACGCCGCTTTTCCAAGGCCCCAGACCCATGCCATACCTAGCCAATAGCCTGAGAGAAAGTACCAAATCCAATTAATAAGAGAGTGACAGAAGAAAACGAGGCTTGTGCAGAGGAGCCGATGTTGACGCCTTGGCGTGCTACCTAGTTCGGCTGGCTGCGGAGTGGGAAGAAGAAAGCGGGCATGGGCTCAAGGTGCCAATGTTTGACGCCCTGTTTGTTGAACGCCTTATCCCACTCGTGAGATAGCTCTTTGGGGATGCGCCAGCCCAGCTGGGCGCTGCGGAGGCGCATGCGCACCAAGTGGCGTTTCTCGGCCGCGTCGCTGCCATTGACGAAGCCCTCACGTCGATGGAGGATGGCAAGATTGTTGATGAAGTGCATATCTCCTGCCTGCGTCTTTATCTCCATCTGGGTGGCTCGTGCCACAGCCTCAATGGCATCTAGAGCTTGCACCTGGCGGGGCGTAAGCGAGGGCAAGTGGCTTGGTCGGGGATGTGCTTCGTTGCCGAGCAAAGCGGCACGGCCAAAGTTCATGATCAACTTCGAGTCTTGGTAGAAGATGACCGGCCGGCATTGAAACCGTGGCCTGCGATGTGAGGCAATAAGTTAGTACTCGGGTTTTGTCTACATCAGGGGGTGTCTTCTCCTCCTGTTGCCGATCTGGGAATAACTCACAAGGCAAACGGCCAGTCTGAACGGGCCAAAGTTCGAATGACATCAGGACGAGTAGCTGCCAAAACGTTGTAGATCGTATAGGCAGAAGCAATTATGCACTTGCCACCGGCAGCAGCAGCGCCCCGCGTCAACCAGCTAACGACATCGCCCGCCTCTTCGCTGTGGAAAGTCTGCCAAATAGGGACAGTGGTTAACCCTTCCGTGCCTTATGGTATAGACAACAAGAACGGGCCAAGACAAGCGGCAAACTCACGATGGACTTGGTCGAGTGGCGGTGATGCTCGGCAGCATCCTTGGTGCTGTTGTCGGCAACGATGTGAACTTTGATGCATCTTTAGTTAGTTGGTGTTGGCAGTCATCAAAAATCATGGCGGGCCCCCCCTATCACAAACTAACCAAGCATATTTCCACGCTTGTCTTGGCGACCGCGTTGTTCTGCAATGTATGACTGGATGCCCAAATAGACCAGCATGAGGTCTTCGACGGAGTAGGCAGTCGTATCAATGCCACGAACGGCGCAAAAGCCCTTGCCGTAGTGAACATCCCAACTGAGAGCCGAGAGCTTCGGCCCTAGAGTGGGAAGCGGAAAACATGTCGGATCGACAAGATCTCCGTCTTGATCAAGTGCTGGGCTCAAGTCAGCTGGAAAAATAGACAAAATTGGACAACAAGATATGTGCGCGTAAATAAAATGGAGGGTGCTCTCTTACATTTATAAAATCTGACGGCCTCGTTGATTTCGGCCACGTCGTTGGGGACAAGAACAAGAGCCCAGTCCGAGGCCGTCGGAAAGTCGGACCCAGTCCACGCAAACTTGGCGTTCAGCTTGGCTGGAAAGCCGGCCGGAAGAGCCGGGACGTCAGCGTTGGATTTGGCTGCGCTGGGACCGCCAGCGATTGGGGCAATAGCCGCAGCCAGAACGGGTCCAGCGCCAACAGCAGACATGGCGGCGGGCGAATTGCAGCTGGAGATATATGACTACCTGATCGGCTCCGGGTCAACGCCTTCCCTGTTAGACACTACCACAACAACACCGCCACGTCCGCCCCCTTAGACCCGATCTGACGCGCATTGGCATTGCATGCGCGACGACCGGAGCGATGCTATGATATGCTGCCGCCAACAGGATACTGGGTGCTTACCTCGAGAGAAGATCAACAGAGGTTACAGAACCTCAGCACGTGCCACCCTTATAGAGGATGTGCAGCGACTACCTGGCCTAGGAAGACGGGTCGATAACCGAGGGAAGGCAAGGTACGCGGGCAGACTTGTTGGACATCCAGGTTTTCCGGCGGGGAGCGGGAAACCTAGGGCAGGTTAGGCAGCGCGGAGAGCTCCAGCACGGCGAGTCTCGACGGTGCCTTTAGGGGACAGGGGTCGAAAGGAGTCCGGGTGTCAACCTGAGGTGGGTTCCAGGTAGGTTGGCAATGGGAAAAGGCTGGATATGGGGGTTGTGGACTGTGACCTTGGCTGTGATTGGGATCTGACTGGGAACGAAGAACGGGTCTCATGGTTTTGGGCAGAACCGAGTTCCGTGGCCGGGCTTGATATAAGAAAGAGAAGATGCTCGTCGGCCGGGCAAATTATCCCTCCCGTCTCCTGGCAAGAGACAGACGGACTGTTGAACAAGACAAGGCACAGCTCGAGAGCACGAAGGGCAAAGAGAGAGAGACATACAGAACAAACATCGGACAGGAGGAACAAGAATCCAAGACCTGGGCACTGCCAGCCCCCGACCTCCAGCTGCCTCTGTGTAGCCCAGGAAAGAGGAAAGATGCAGCCGGGCAACCTAGCTGGCAAGGGCAGGCGCATTCAGCATGGAAGCTCAGGACCACAACGAGAATATCGATGTTTTGCAAAGGCGCCACAGCAGGACCGGGAGGGACACCGACAGTACAGTACCTTTACGATCGGAAGCCAAACAGAGAGAACATTCCACTTGCGGCTTCGTATGGAGGTCCCAAGCCGGCATGAAGGTAGGAAGTCCCGTCAGGCGGGCACCCTCGAGGTGGTCTGAGGGAGATAGGACAAGAAGGGCGGGTAAAGTAAGGTAAGGCAGGCGCAAGGTGAGCTAAAGCAAGCTGGGAAGAATGGACATAGATACCTACACTAGCCGTCCTCGTTCTTTGTGCAACGCGGCTTCCCAACTACTAGGAGCAGCTAGCCATGATCGGGCCTTGGAGGCGTTCTGGGGATTCCATCCCCGGTGTGGGCAGAAGCAGCACCCATAGGGCGAACTTGGAGCGGGCATGCATGGCTTGACACCCTGGCCACCTCAGGTGGTAGAAGCCGCTCGCAAACAAATAGATGTAGAGTGTGCGGGCGGGTGCGAATAGGTATTTTTCTTTTTGGGAAACCACCCGGCTCTCGCCGAGAAAAGTCACCACAGGCCCAGGGCTGTGCAGCACCTGGGCTCAGAGACTCGACATCCACGAACGCAGCCGCTGCCAGAGACGCGCAGTTGCTGAGTCCCCAGAAACAAACGCGCAGGGTGACGGGGAGCTAAGGTATGGACTGGCTCAGACTCTTTGAAGACAGGCAGGTGAGGTTGAGGTGGCTTCATGCACACGTCCACCTCGAGGCACAGTAGGCCAGGTACCTGACCCACCTCTATAAGTAGGTAGATAATATACTTTGGGTTGAGTGCCAAACCAGCCTTACCGTCAAGTCTTGCCGGGCTTGGCTCGTGGAGGACACAAGGCAGGGGCGGTACTTAGTACTAAGACCCATGGTAGTACTTGCCTTGGCAGGGTACTTGCCCCAGCAGCCCGCTTCGCTGACATGTCTAACCAATTGACTCTACCAACCTGAAAGGCTGGAAGGTGTAAGTCTTGGGCGAAACCGTCGTGGACACCTAGATCTTGGCAGATTCGAGACATCCAGCGTGAAGCATATAATACGCCGTGTAGAAGACATACTTAGCCCTCTCGGGATCGTTTCGCAGCAAGGGCCCGCTAGCCAAGGGGACCTCCCTAAGATGGAAAAAAGTGCAGCGGTAGCGGGAACGGCAGGAGCAGCACCGGCAGCGGCGGTAGTGGAGACGAAAGGGAGGAAATGCCTTTAAGCAGAGCCAAGGTTCCAGGCCCAGGTGGTACTAGCCCGGAGCAGTGGAGGAGGAGGAGGAGGAGGAGGAGGAGGAGGAGTTCTGGAGTCCCTAGGGTATCGGGTGATACCTAACCCAAGGTCTCGAATTAAAAGTGGAGCCGAATCCACGCTCCCCCTGCGAGCGAGATCGAACCCGCCGCTGTACGCGATGGGATGTGACATGGGAGCACACAGCAGGTGCGGGAGGAACGCGCTTAAATTGCACACAGACGCCCTTTTTTGCGCCGGGTGGTTAGAAGGGCTGGCATAGTTCCATGGTAGATGGTACCAAGGCAAGTACGGTAGTCGAGAAGTAGGCAAAGTCGGAAAGGAGTCCAGGAAGCTGACAGGGGAGGCAAGGGAGCCAGGGGGCCGGCTGATGGAGGCAGGAGTGATCTGGACACAGATATTGAGCCGGTCAACAAACCATGGCATTCCGATGGGAAAAGTCGTGGAACAAGACAACCTGGAGCCCAACAAGTTTTTTCTGGCAACAGCAACAGCAACGGCAGCCGAAGCCGGAACTCGACTCGAGGCGGAGAACGAGAACGGACAAGGAGGGCGTCGCTGTAGTCACTCTGGTTGACAAATTCCGTACTGTACTTCGGACACATGCCTTGGCTACCGAGGTAAGATAGTTGAGCCTGGGGCGAGAACTCACCGCGAGACAGGAATCTCGAAATAGCTCGAGATTTGTGAATCGGGAAGAGAATATCTGCCACCCGGCTGCAGTGTGGGTTCAGAACTGACTGTCAAAGGTCGAGGAGTGGCTACTCTGTTCATGGAGTCAGCAAGTCACTTTGGCTAGATGGTCCTGGAAGGTACCGGATGGGATTCTGGAGGTTGAAAGACAGCTTGGCGAAGGGGTGGTTCTAAGAGCAATATGGAGTGGTACACTGAAGAGAAAGAGATGCCTTGGGTATGGGGTGTGATGGTGATTTGGAGGGGAAAACCGGATGGATGACCAAGACGGGGATGCGGAAAACTCAGTCACACCAGAAGATGGCAATCTTTTTTTGTGGCTTTCTAGCTGCTTGACCGGTCAACGAGAACGGGGGTGTATGGCGTCGATGGGGTTGCTTTGCTCGCGCAGCGTGGCGGCGACGGCTCTCGGATATTGCGCAAAGCGCTGGTGTGAAGTCGGGGCATACATACGGAAAGCATACGACGGGAGCTACTTGATTTGCTGGCCGTCCTGGCCTGGCCCCCGACAGCGGGCATGCCGATTTCGGGGGAAGAATGGCAATCAGAAAGGTTGAGCGACCTGGAGATCGGGATGCCTAGGTATGTGGATGGAATCACTCCGGCATGTATACATGTTCGTCTCACCGTTCTAATATCCCTATCACACATCACACTTGCGCACCCACGCTCATGCCGCACACAAACACACAAACACACACACACACACACTCAGACGCATGCAAGCACGCACAATTTTCTCTCTTTCTCGCACGCACGCACACACACACACTCTCTCTCCCCCTGTCTCTCCTTCTCTTTCTCTCTCGTTCATACCTCCAGCTCGTGCGAAGGCCAGACCGACCCCAATGCACGCTGGCCTAATCTTCCCGATTGTCACACTCCTTTCCCCTCGTTGCCGACAAGGGCCCAACCGAACTCACTACTACCCGCTTCTCAAGACTCCAAGAGCCGGCAAGGTGCCTGGAGCAGGCCGTGCCGGGCGGGCCATCTGCCGCCGTGGAAGCCCAACACCTCGCTACCACCTATCCACCTTACCTCCCCGGTGTCACGGCCATCGCTGGTACCCACCAGCGGTTCAGCACCCATGGGCAGAAATCGTGAGCCGCATCGGAAAGGCGCGCTGGGGACACTCATCGTGCCATGTCGCCTCGAGGTTGGGCCGTCTTGTCTTGGCTCCAGCTGACCGTAGTGGGGTAATGGAAACCCGCGAGCTGCAGTGCAATCCATTTACATCCCCGGACTTTCCCGTGTTTGGCTAGCAGTGGCACTTCACCGTGCAGCTCACATGTGTGGGACGTGCTTCTCGATGAAGCCGGTGTTGCAGCGAAAGCAGACCGACTGAGCCGGGGTTTTGACTCTGCAAATATCATATCGACCTTTGATTGGGGGGTTGTCTGCGTCGAAAGCCGGCTAACCAGCCTGGAAAGGCACATGAGCGGCACGGCATGGCTTGACGACTATCCAGTATCTATTTCCTCGCAAACAAAATGCAGCTCCACTGGCCAGAAGCCCATCTATGCCAGCCAGCCAGCCAGCCAGCCAGCGTAGGCCTCGGAGAAACACTGCGACCAGGACAGGCTCAGGCTTGCGGCTGGTTGGCTGGCAGACTGGAAGGCAAGATATAGTGCTACTAGTAAGAAGCAGTTCGCCAGCCCCGACTTGCAGGCGTCCCATCTCCCTCATACGACTGGGCTTGCTGAGATGTTTGTGGTGCTCGAGGAAGGAACCCCAGGGCTCAGAGACTAGGCACCCAATCCAGAAAGACGCAGCATGGCACGCTGTCCGCCTGTCGATGTGTCTCTAGCCAACAGAGTCCGCTCGTTCAAGCGTCCTCCTCAAAAAAGCATTCTCTTTTGGCACACCTGCATCAAACAACATGCATTGACCTAAGACAGGAAACGCAGAAACCCAATCATTCCTGCCCAATCGAAGCCCAGACTAGGTCATTGTTCGAGGCTGCCAGTTTGGCTCAAAGAGCTGGCTCACGTAGAAGTACTCATTCTCATACTCGTCCCTACGCCACGAGTCTTCCCACTGCTGTTCTGTTCACAGGGGTGCACATGCATTAGCGCCGCCCCAGTGTCTTGGTCTGCATGGTCAGGAATCGGGTGGGCCAGGGCCTGCTCACTTTGGTTAGATGCCAGCCGCCTTGTCTCTCCGACAAATCTGATGGCGTTCTCGTCAAGCTCCGCCAAGCTATGGAGATCTTGATCCTTGCAGTCGTCCGAGAATGGATAGATGCCCTTGTTGCAGTAGTGGAAGTAAGCGAGAAGTGTGTTCGCCCCTGCTCTGCCAGTCAGTGAGGGCGAAGGAATTAAGGAGCCCAACTAGTTCGTAATTCTCACCTAGATTATACTCCTTGACATTCTGCTCTCGTGCAAACCGTCTCTGTGGTAATAAGCAACCGTTAGCCGACATTGTCCTAATCTTGATCCCCACAAAGAACAGCCTTTTGCCATTTTGCGGACTAGGAAGCGACTTACCCCCATCCCATGCTTTTTAGCATAGTCCGCGTCGTGTTTCGTGATGAGGGCAATGTTGTGTAACAAGATAAACGTTACTAGGTATGTTGTAAGCCACGTCTTTTGCTTCTTGTCTTGCGTCATCTTCTGCAGTTCTTCGAGCGTTCTTCGGCGAAGTTGAGGCTGAATTTGGTGTATCAGAACCGAATCGATTTGCGCGCCCATCACCGGCGGAAGGGGAATCTTATGATATAACGGATTGTCTTGATCATCAATTAGGTCCTGAGGCATGCCCAGTGTCTCTTTGCCGACGATTTCGAAGGACTTGGTGGTCAACCTAACGGACATCCAGAGGTCGAGCGTGCTCATGAGCAGCTTTCGCTCCGTGTCGCTCGTCGAGGCGTTCCTCATCGTTCCAATGGCGAGGAAATACGTGCGCCAGAGCAGCTCCTGCTGGGCGTCCAACACCTGCCTGCAGCATTGGATCAACCCTCGTTTGATGTATTGATCAAAGGCAGATTTGGCAGCATCCATATCGACAATAGCAAAAGCCGGAACCTGCACCTTCTTCTTGACGCCACCCGACACCCAGGACCTGTCCAACTTGTCGCCCTCTTGGGGTCGAAACTGTCGAACTTGAAGCGCGACCGATTCACCGGTGTATCCTTCGGTTACGTATATCGTTCTCGACTCTGGAGCTGCCCAGTTCTCGATGTCGTCGACCACGCTGTCTTTCCAGCGGTTGGTCCATTCAAGGCCCTTGACCTGACCGGGCTTAAAGAGCTTCACGTCCGTGATCTTCCAACGGAGACAGTTCAGTCGGTACACCTTACTGTTGACGGCGATTTTCTTGCATGACACACATGGGCCTCGCTCATCCTCGGGATCAAGGTTACACTAAGCAAAACTGTCAGTAACGTCCCAGCCTCCCGAGCAACACCGTCAGGCTCGTCAGGCGCAGGGAGTGTGAATTTCTCACCCGAATGCGCTGCATCCGACACCTGATACAGCTTCCCATTTTCCTTGTGAGTGCCGTTTTGTCTCGCTTGTCACGGTCCGTGAACGGTCCTCGTCTGGCTGGGAGCGTTCTCTGGTGTGGGAAGAGATCGAATGTGGCCGACCTTCCTTGAAGCTCTAACCCATCCGGGTCGCCTTTGACTTCATAGCTTTGAGATGAGTGGTAGCGAGGAGGAAGACCCACGAAGCTGGTGTACCTGCTAAATGGTGGGGAATCAAGCTCGGCGTTGTATGGACCTGGCACGGAATTTGATGGTCTAACAGAAGGGCTCATGAGGTGAGACTGGATGGGAACTCTAAGATCTGTGCCATTGCGTGGCGTGTCCACGTTGCTATCATATTTGACAGTCACAGGCGGGACCGGGTAGACCATCTCTTCTCTACTCATCTGAGGCTGCGTGCCCATGACCCGGTTAGGCTGCATCGGCGGGTAACCACCCGCCAGGGCGAACAATGCGGGCTCGTCGCAGGCGAATATTCCCGTCTGGTCCGAAGCTATCGGCGAAGAGTTAAACGAGGCTTGGCCATGAGACTGGATTGGCAACATGCCGCCGTCAAAAGCTGGCCTGGCGGCGTCGTAATCGTACGACGCAGTCGTAGGCAGAGGTTGATATGCTAGCATGACCTGTCAGGTCTCGAATTCGGCACATGCGTACAGATTAGCCATAACTTACAAGTAGAGGGCTCGTAGGTAGAGCAAGGCGGGCACATTCCAAAGCTAGCAAAGCAGTCGGCAAGCCGCGTGCCTGTCCATCCCGAAGGAAAACCGTTGTCGGTCAAGGCGGCCGGCGGTCGCGGCGGGAGGACACTTCCATTGTGCCCTGGCCGGGAAGTAAGGGGAGACTTTTCCAGGCCATTGTGAGAAAGAGGTTCGTCGCCCGAGTACGGAGCTGACATATGAAGGCTCGTATTCAGGCGAGGTCTCTTGTGAATATGGTGTTGCCGAGTGCTGAGCTCTAGGAGGAAGGGAAGTGGCCAACCAAGGTTCAAGGCGGCTTGTTGGAAGATATAATGCTGAAGGTCTTGCTGATTCAGGCCCACAAGCGTGGAGATGGGTACGTCAATCCTCACATTGGCAGAGAGGGCGCGCTCCGGATTATATTGGTAGTTGCCCGGTAGGGATAGGGGATCAGAGCCAGCCGATGAGGGATGTGAGACGTCCTGGAGCACGGACTCCGCAGGGGAGTCCTCGTGGCAGTAAGCCCGACGTTTCTTGATATTATTATTCTAGACAAGCATCATCAATTCACCGCACGTTGGCGAACGGAAGGAGCAGCTGAGAAAATGGGGCGTTCGCAAAGTAATGCGACTAGACCGGTGAGGAAAGGCCATGTCAAGCATGGAGATCGGAGGGGGCTGATGTAGAAGATGTGTAAGTGACGAGGAGGGGGGGTGTGTGTGTGTGGTGGTACAAGCGTGCGAGACAGACAGGTGGGCGGCTGTAGGTCGACGACATAGCTCGAGTGGGCACCAGAGGGAAAAGAATGGGGAGATCGGTGCCTTTTCGACCATGTAGCCTGCCGCCAGCCGCCAGCCCGGAGGCAAAGACGGGGTTCTTACCATGATGGAGGAGGTTAACAAGCTAGGTAGCAAGTAGATAGGTTGGCCAAGTAGGCAAGGTATCGAGAGCGGATGGTGTAGACCGGGGATGTACTTGGCCGATAGGTACCGGGTATACAATAGACGGGCACAAGGAAGCGAAAAATGGTCCTTAGCGTAGCACAGAGATGACCAAGGGATAGGCCGCTCCAGACGCAAGGCGGTGGTGGTCCTCGGGGTGGGAAGAATGGGGGGTGTGCGGGGGCGAGACCATCTCACAAGAGCGCCATCGCCACGGGGACAACAGCCCGTAGTACGACGACGGATGGACAGCTGCAGCAGGGCTCGGGAGGACTTGGCGACTGGAAGCAGCAGCTGGTGCAGCTGCGGGCAGAGGAATCGGTAAACACCAGTTGATGAGTGGAGGGGTGAGAGAATGGAGAGACCGGGAGGGTGACGACCTGGGGTGACGGGCGTGACGACCTGGGGTAACGAGGCGGAGCCGACAGCCAGCCAAGAAGCAGGAAGCAGGCCGAGAGGAACAAATTAGGTACTATTCGGCTACCACCACCCCAGCTGTGGTTGCTCCCATGTGCTTCGGGGAGCTCTCTCTCTCTCTGCCTCGCAGACCAGACCTTGGGGGGGGGGGCAATCTCTCGGGTCGGGAACCCTCGATGAGCCGTATGTGGCTGCGGCGCTGAGGCGAGCGGGGAGGGGGGAGCCAAAAACAACCGACACGGAACGTGTGGCGTCGACTAGATCTGTCTTGGCTGGATGGGTGGGCGAGTCCCGGGCAACTCTAATGGGACCGAGACCAGAGACGAGACGAGACCAGGACCGGGACACAAGAGCTTGACCTGGGCTGGGCCCCTTCGGCTTTCAGGCGAGGAGCGATGGATGGGGCGACACAGACGACGGCAGAGACGACACGAACCTGAATGGCCTTGGCTCCAGGCCGTCCGTCCTGGCGCAGCAGCAGTGGAATGGACCCTGTAACCTCGAGCTAAGGTAAAGGAACCCGAGAGAGAAAGGCCCGGGCAGGTTTGGTGGCCCCGTCGGTGAGCGAGGGCGCCCGGGCGTTCGTTGGGTTGGGCGCAATTCTCCAGAACTGACCTGACCTGGCGGGAGGTGACTGGTCTGAGTCCACCTCAGGCACCTATAGGTCTTCTGCGGGCGGCGGGTGCTGCCCTGCGAGGTAAGCCGAATTGGGCGTCCAGTGTGATGTGATGTCTCACGGTCTAGGTCGACGGGGGGAGCTGGAATTGCCCAAGTCGGTCAGAGGCAGGTCCAGTGCTGGGCCGACAGTGGAGGCAGGCCGTCGTTCAAAGTCGGGCAGGTCGGTGGAGACCTCCACCTCAATTCACATGGAGAGTCGGGGGTGAGGGGACGCGAGGATGGATGCGATTCTCTCGTTTGCTGGCTGGCGTGCGAGGGAAGGAACAGGTCGGTGAGGAACTGAACTTGTAAGTGAAGAAAAGAGATTCACCGGTCGTGGGGAAGGCGCACTTGGCCCCCTCTCCTCCCCAAGCTAGGTAATTAGGGCAGGAAGCGACGTTTGAGCGGGACACGGCTGGGGCAACGTAGCGCAAAATGCGAAAAAGAAAAAAAAATGCAAAATGCAGAGCGCTTCCGGTCATCAGGAATACCCGACAACGGTAAGGTGGCTACCAAACAAGGTGCAATGGGCCCAGAATGAAGGCATGGACGGGCAAGCATGGAAGGGGCGCCAACCTGGGGGACCTCGAGGAACCCTGTCTCCCCGATCGTTTAACGGCTCCCATTTTCTAGCTTCCTGCGGATGCGTTGCACAGAAGTTCACAGACCCCGTCACCCGGTCCACATGTCATGGATATTGCTGTCGGCTCATTGCTCAATCGGCGTCTGCGACTGGTTCAACCGCCGACCCAAAGTCCCCTCCTCGACCATGTGTGGGTATATCAGGAGGAAGCTATAGGTTCCCGGCTCCTCTCTACCGTAGTAGTTTCTAGAAAAAGGAAACAAGAAGGGGGGGCGATGGAAGGAAAAAGAAAGAAGGCGCCAGTTTCTACTCATTACTTGGCAGCCTGACACGCACCTGCCAGGAACTAAAATTCTCAAAGTGGCCTGAGGCGCGATAAGCATCGAAAACATGCAGAACAGCCTAGATCCGAGAACTGGCCCCCTGGTCGCTGTATCAATCAATGGGTGGCCGTTGAACACTGAAGCTCCCTTAGATGCTTACCTAGACCGACCCAAGGCTGCCTCTAGACTAGGGGTGGCAGCTGCAAACTAGCACTTAGGTAGGTACCGTAGTGAGGCGTTTTCGGCTGCTGCCGATGGGATGGATACTTCGAGGTGAATGAGTGGATGGATCCATCCGTTGTCAGCGCTGACACGAATGCGGAGGCCGGGGAAGATGAGGGGTGTGTGTGGAGGGGGGACGGTGGAGGTTCTCTGGGGGAGTCGCGATGGAACTAAACCTAGCGGCCGTGGAAGGCGGCAAGGGCAGCCTCGCTCACCCCAAGGCCAGTATTTGCTGATTTTCGGGCGAACACCTTTCAGTTACATACATTCTTCATAATTCAGCACATAGACTGCAAAACGCACTTGTGCATCAACAATACGACAGAATGGCGGCTGGCAGAAGCCACGCCACCAGAACTTCAGAAGCGGCTGTGAAAAGTCTCCACCATCTACTGGTAGCCGAATGTGGTGATTGGTCGGTGCAGGTACCCAACTCCCATCTCACAATCCCTTGTGCCCACCGATACCCCACCTCGCTTGGCTGTAAAGTTGTCGACTTCGATACGAAGATAAATTTGGAAATTTTGGGACTTTCCCATGATGTTAGAACGTGTATGTACCTACCTTATTTTACATGCATCACATGGTAAACACCCAGATAGAAGGTGCAATGGGGGCCTCAATGGCGCTTTCTAAAGGCAGGGGTCTCGCTGCGGATACTGTGTAGATATCCTCGAATTTATAACTATAATTTCCCTGCCAGATACTCCGTACATGATGCATGCATTCCATTTGGTCCGTCACCCAGATCGGCGAGCGCGGGCCACTCAATGTTTTGAGTCTTCCGACTGGCCACACCACTATATTCCTCTCCAACCTCCTCAGCAAGTAGACAGACACATAGTAAGGACAGACACCACCCTCTCACTGCTTGGCGATGCCGAAATTTGCCGGACTCGAGGGTTCATAGACGCACCCTACGACCCTCATTTCGAAGCCCACCAAGGGTAGGCTGAGAGTCACGATCTACAGATGTTAGCTCTCGCTCAGCAGAATTCCTCTACTCAGTACATGCACTTCGGAGTGCCGACCTGGAATATTGAACCCATGGGCTGCGCACAACCTCCTACGCAGTAAGCAGGCGCCAAGAACAAACGCATAAGGCATCCGTACTGTAACCTGGAAGGTATCCAGAACCCCACTCTTGGCGCCTCTCTAGATTCCTTCTCCAGGTTTAAAAGGTTAGGTATCATGGTCTAATCTGGTAATCAAATCCTAGCAATTCAGGCATACGGCATAGAATCGGCATCTCTATTGGTCGCCCAGCGAAACAGAGCACAACCTCACGACATCACAGCGCAGGAACACTCCTACCTAATCAAAGCTTCTAACAACAATGGAACAGATTAGGTCGAGCCCGAGCGGGGGGGGCATTGCCCAAATCCCTGAAGCTGCCAGAAACAGCAGAGTCTTGGCCCCGTCCTCGACATTTGACATTTGATCGACTTCCCTAGTCACGACCCCAAAGAGCCTTGAATGAACCGAAAACTTTGGTCTGGCCCTCGTGAAGTTAGCGATACCTTCCAGAATCCACGCAGAGCACAGATTGCCCGGCAGAATATTTAATAACAAATGTATAGGTCGGCAAGACTTCCTTCTGCCACAGTCGGATTCGTGCTTTCGCTCATTATTTAGCAGTCGCGTCCTTGACACTCCGTCAATTGGTATTCCGTACTGAATGTATGTACGCATGGTTCCCGTCAGGGCCGACGACATTGCTTCGCGCACATGACAATATGCCGAGTAATTGCATGGGACTAGCGGCATTTGATATATGGAGTATATCATTCTGATATATAACTGTTGCTTCATTTCCACCCGACAAGGGCCCCGGGATCGCGATGGCTCGGTGTCTGGGGAGAAGGTGTGAGGAGTACATTCGCATTGCGGCGGCAATGCATGCGAGCCCAATGCATGCGAGCCAATGGCCACACCTCCATCCCCACAAAGCGACGGCGTCTCAAGCCACTCTTGTGGTGTGTGCGCGAACCTGCGGCGTATCTTCACCTAAAGCGGCCTGAGTTCTCGAATCTCAATGGCCCCCAAGAGGCTGGTCGTCGGGCTGTATTACCTATCCGACTTTCACACCGGTCACTGGGAACTAACCCCGGCCCGACAACCCGGCGACGATCAGTTGCGAGCCTGGCTCCAATGAGAATAGAATCACCCCTCATCAGCAATGGCCAGCCTGCCATGGCCCTCTACAAGAGAGAGAATGCGTTTCTCATCAGTGAGCCCTGTCGCCAGCCTTTTGAGTTCATTCGGACTCGGCCTCGAGGTGACCCCACATCAGCAAGAACCCCCCTCCTCCCCGGATGCCGGCCCCCATTCCGCTTCCCGCGTCGTCCTCCCAGCTTCCCCGCTCGCTCGCTCGCTCGCCCGCTAGGCCAGGGGACCGGAGTCTAGCCCCACACCAGCCTTATCTCCAGGGCGCTGTGCCGTAGCGTGAGGCAAAGGCCTTCGCTGCGTGCTAGTATTAATGTTCCTTAAACCCTCCCGGAAGTCCGATCCGGACTAGCGAATCTCGCAGCCAAGCAAGTCACAGCCTTCGCCGCTAGAAGGTTCGTCGTTCAATCTCGAAAACTCGTGCAGACGAGAACAAGCAAGCACTCGACGTCGGAGCTTCCATTTGTCATTTGTCCGTGTCAGTCAGCGGTGCTTATGAAGGAAGGAGACCACCATTTGATGCCTGCAGGGCGGGCTGCTCGGTCAGAGCAAGCTTGCATCATCCCATATTGCGGACTCTTGGATGGACTTTTCTGTTGGATTGGCGAGATGCAGGACGCTTATTGCGCCTCTCCTCACCGGTCATTAAAGGCTTGCAGATTAGATGCCCGACCCGCAGAAAAGCTTGCGAGACAAGTAGAGGACAAGTTCTGTCGGTACCAGATAGCATCAGTACCTGGCGAGGTAGGTACCTACGTATCCGTACTTGCTTACCTCCTTGCCTTAGTATGGACTTTTGGGCAGCTGCAGCGACCATCTGCAGTTGGGGAGATGGGGGCGGTCGGGGTGCCCGTCAAGATGCCGTCAAGATGCCGTCAAGATGCCGTCAAGATGCCGTCAAGATGCCGTCAAGATGCCGTCAAGATGCCGTCAAGATGCCGTCAGGATGCCGTCAGGATGCCGTCAAGGTCCCGTCATAGCTGCCCTCATCGCCGAGTTTCAAGACAGAAACTCCTGTCATTGTTGCTGTAGTTGAGATTCGGACAATCCATCTAGCTCTTGAGAACCTCGTAGCGTGGGGGCACTCAGGGGGAGTCATATTCTTCCGGCTCACGGTAACAACAGGGCCCGCTGACCTGCCCGTCTCTCGGAATTGGGAGCCAGAGGAAAGTTTTATGTGAAGTGGCCGCTCTTTTTGACGGTTATGACGATAGCAGTCCGCCCCCACTCTCTTCGAGTGCCGTTTCTCTCCGTAACCTACCAAAATTTCAACTTCTTGCTGTGTCGAAAAGAAAGCCCGTATTTAGTTTTCAAGTTGTTCCCCCTCCCCTCATCCTCGTCCAGGGCAAACTCGCAATTCACCTTCGGCTTGTGAGACGGAATCGCAGACATCATGCGAACGAGCAAAGTGTTCCGGCATATCTGGCCATATTCCAGCCAGGCAGCGTGATCATAATGGTGGGATTCAGCCAACCCCTTCGCTCTCATGTCTCTCTGGTATTGAGAGAACCCCATCTGGTGCGGCTCGCTGCCACCCTAGCCAAGTCCTTCTTTGAGACGGCGATGTCATATCAACACCCAGGTCTAATGTGGAGAGGCCGTGGAGCTGAGAGGAGAGCAAGGGAGAGAACGATTTATGAAAATAGGAAGCCCTGGAGGGGGGGCGAGGACTAACAAAACAATAACGAGAAGGCCCTTGAAGTAAAGGGGCCGGCAAGGTAAGACAGGAAACTAAACGTCAACAGAAGACATGTCCACTTCATACGTAGCTGCTGTATGCTGGACCGACGACTGATGTCTCTTTTGACGTATTCTTATGGACCGAGGTCAACGAGCGGCTACCAAGTTTGGCAAGCCTCCAACAGCTACCCTGCCTATTGCTGTGGCCTGCGGCCCACTGCCACCCACTGCCCGTCGTCCTCCGCCACTCTTTAGTGGACCTGGCCGCTGCTCCCTCGCAGCAACAAGGAGTGGAGGGTTCTCGGCGGCTGGCCACGGCAGCTATCGGGCTGCCACTCGCAAAGGAGGCCATCGCGTCACAGCATCAAAAAGCGGTGCCTCTCGCAGCATCTCTCTGCTACATCCTCGTCTGGGGCTGCTGATAAAGCGCAGAAGCGAACGAACGGCGGCCTGCAAAACACAAAAACCCACGAGCCAATCAGATGGAGCTTGAAACTCGATCCTCTTGCAGGGAACAAAACGATTTCCCGCCCTTCGATAGAACGACCGAGAGATGTTTGTTGGCCCCGTCATCGCTTGATACTCTCCCGAAGGCACCCCTCAGCCAACCAGCCAACCAACTAACCTTATGGCGGCCAAGCTACAACACTCTATAGAGAGCCTCATTTTCTGTCCAGCGTCTCGTTTAAATGCACGGGAAGCTGGATGGTCAAACGCCTTAGCCTGATAGGACGCCATCACCACGCCCCAATAAACCGCCAGCGAGGCGCGCTTCCCGCGCTGACGGAGGGAGAGAGAGGGCGGCTCGAAACTCCTCTCCTGTTTCTTGCTCTTCAGCAGGTGTGTGTGTGTATGTTTGCGTGTGCTTGTGGATGAGAGCCTGAAGGATCGGACGGGAGCCTGCAGCCGGTGAGTAGACAAAGAGGCTGATGGTGCTCTCAATCTTCACACGTCCATGGTGGCCGCCCGCGGCTTGGGGCAGATTATGCAACGCGAAAAGAGCAATCGTTCGCCGATCCGCCCAACCCCCGAGCGCATGGCTTCAAAAAGCTTCCGCCGACTTGTGCTCTTTTTTTTTTTTTTTGGCTGCTGATCCGTTCCGGCAGTTCCGCCATCCTCCGGTCTCGAGTCTGACGGTTCCGCCCCCCAACCCCCTTTCCCACAACAATGGAGCTCAGCTCAAAGTCGATCCGTGATGTCATCCACCCGACGGCGGCATTCTCCAAGAGCCCGCCGCGGGTCCCGCCCCCTGTCCTCGTGGAGGCTGACTCGTGGGGCAGCTCACAACTGAACCCCAAAAACCGGATCGATAGTCTCGGCCCGCTCGCCGACCCCCTTTGGAGGATCGACGGCTGTACTGGCCTGGGGACCCAGTATTATGTGCTGCCTCTATTCCTGGGAGCCACCCCGCCCATGCGTTTCGACGTCTTCATACCAGAGGAGGCCGCCAATTCCCCACTTCTCCGGCAGCTGCTTGATCTAGAGGCCACGTTCCACACTAAAGACCCGGCCCGAGTCCGCCGCCTTGGCATCGCGAGCCACATTCTTCGGACGCTTCAGGCCTGGACGGCAACGAGGCGATATGAGGGGCCGGACTCGGTGTCGAGCATGTACAAGAACTTGCCGTTTGGATCTCGCATCATCTTTGAGAACCTGGACCTCAACATCCACAACATCAAAGTCACCATCGCCCCAACCTACTATGTCGAAAAGCAGTTGATTGGCCTGGCAAGGCTGGCTAGCTCTCTCGGGCTGGCTCCGGACCTCTTGCCGGAGGCCATTGATATCTCGCGGTTGAGCATTGTCAAGCAGCTTCACGACAGCGTGTGTCTTGTCCACATCGACCACGCCAACCAAGGCCGGGACGACAAGGGTGGCGATAACGAGAATGACAGGGAATTGTGGATCCTCAAAGCTCTGACAAGCGGCCCCAAATATCTCTACATCGAGCTGCGGAACCTCCTGCGCATGGAGCCGCATGCCCACGTAATCTCTCGGCCGAGATATCTCGTCACGAAGTACTGCCGGTTCGGCGGCAAGACTGCCGTTGTCGGCTTCGTTCTCCGTTTCCACACGGGTGGCAGCCTCCGCGACACCCTGCCGCTGCTGCGCATTCACGACCAGCTCGCCCTAGACGTGCAGCTCAAATGGACCACACAGCTGGCGTCGGCAGTGCTGCACGTTAGGGAGCGCGGGGGGATGTTCTACCCGGACCTCCGCCTCGACAACATCGTGCTGTCGGGCCTGGGCGACGTGGTCATGGTCGACTTTGAACAGCGCGGCGTCTGGTGCGAGTTTGCCGCGCCCGAGGTGAATGCGCTGGACTATGCGCGCATCCTGGCGAGCAGTGACGAGTCGTCTCCTCCCAATAGTAGCGGCAGTAGCATCGGCAGCGGCAGCAACAATGACAGAAACAACACGGACGACGATCCGGCCGTCCCCGAAGACGTCCGATCGCGCTTCGCGGCGGTGCTGACGCGGCAGCTCCCGGGTTGGGAATCGCTGCAGGACGACGAGGAGTATACGGCGCGCGGCCACGCGAGCTACAACGTGCCGTGGCTGTGCCTGTCGGCGGCCGAGCAGGAGGCGGCCGAGGTGTACATGCTGGGGCGGGTGCTGTGGTGCGTGTTCGAGGGTCAGAGCGCGCCGCAGCTGGCCGCCGTGTGGCAGTCGTACCAGCGCGAGCCCGAGATGGAGTTCCCCGAGTTCCGCCACACGCCGCCGCACCTCCGCGACCTCGTCAACCGCTGCACGCGCGGCAGGAGGGACGGCCTGTCCAGGCTGATCACCAGGCGCGGCAGCAAGCTCGTGCTGCGTTCTGCTCCTGCTGGACGACAGCAGCAGGAGACAGACCAAGACGGGGATGCTGTTGCTGCTTTCGAGGTGCATAGGGTCGCGCAAGAGTGGTGGCGGACCGAGGTGAAGGCCGCCGAAGACTTCTTGCTGATGCGGGAGCGGATGAAGGCGCGCGGCGAGTGGGATGACAATTATTTCAAGCGGCCCACGCTGGAGCAAGTGCTAGACGAGTTGAAACAATTCCAGGCGACAAGTGTCGGCTTTGCCCCGAGCTGAAAAACATGGCGGTTTCTTTTTCCTTTTCAAAAGGGGTTGGTTGTCAAATGTTCATCGATCTCGCGGTGATATATCTCCACGGATCACAGCCTGGTTATGCGTCAGTCTTTTCATTCTGGTCAAGGTTTTCCCCCGCTGGTAAGAACGAATAAGATACCTGACCGGGGCAAATTGGCGTGGTTTTTTTTTTTGGAGTACTTAATTTGAAGTAGACTGTAGACGAATCATGATGTTTAAGATACTGCACCACCTTCTGCTTTCTTTCCATCCGTAGTTGTCACACCTGTCGAATGGCCACAAGCACTGGATTTTGGCGCCTACTGCACATCATTAAAACATTTTCTCGTATTGACTAAGAAGGGGCTTTGCTGCATCTCGAATGCTACCCCTGAAACCCCTGAATCGAGCATTGGTTGGTCTAAATAGAAAATTCCGAGCGAATCCTGTCCAAGATGGAGTTCCAGCTCGTGCTCTCCAGTCCCCGTTTTTCTATCGCTCATCTCGTATCATCGCTAATTAAATATAATAGAATTGAAATAGGCCGCTTGCTTCTCACAAGGGCAGTTGCCGACTTCTGGACCAGCCGGAAACCAGCAAAGCCCGAGATATCACCATCCATTCATTGAAAAACACAACATTCAGCACAACAAACGTGCCAAGATATGAGAGGTATATGACGATGACAAGGGAAGCTCATCGTAACAAACGCCTCTAGCGTGCCCGCTTTGAGCCTTTGCCCCCTTCTTGCCCGCTACCAGACACTGATCGTTTCGAGCCCGCGGTGCCTAAGCTCCCGGCTCTCCCGCGCCCTCCTCCGCGGCTGCCTCGACCGCCTCGACTCCCCCGTTTTGATGCGCTTGCCGGTACCTCAGGGGTAATAAATTGTCCGCTACTCGGACCAGAAGAGCCCGAAGCCGGGGGCTCCTCCTCTGGCGGCGTCTCCAGAGCAGGTGTCTCGGTCCGGGGGATACCGCTTGTGCTGGCACCGACAACAGAGCCGCTGCCGGCCGTGCTAGCGTAGTTGCCGGCCGTCGTATGGCTGCGCATGCGGGTGATGAGACCTCGCATGTTAGCGGCGTACGAGGCCGGAGAGCCAAAGCGGCCAAGCAATTCCATAATTCCCTCGAGCTCCTCGATGAATTGACTCTGGTCGACCAGCGTGTCGAGAGCCGAGTAGACAAAGCCGGTGTCGTGGTTGCCCACCAGGCACATGTATAGATTCCGGTCGTCAAGAGTAGCTCCGCCGTGTGAGTCGAAGTTGTGATTTGTCACGGCCTTGAGGATGCTCACGAGTGCTCGTGCTGCCGATGCGCGAGCCGACTTGGCTAGGGGTCTGGAGCCGCGCGACACAAGCTTATCGATCTGCACAACACATTGCCGAATCTGTGTGGCAGCCCAGGCTACACTTCGCGGGCCTTCTGCCTCTTTTCCCTCCTCCTGGCGGGCGGCGACGGCAGCGGGGTCATGAAGAGACGACGAATAACCGTCAAGCTCTGCGAGAATACGCAAAGCACGTAGCTGCAGGTGACGAAAGGGGTCGACAGCTGGGTCGGTGGGGTTGAGCTGGGCACGCACCCAATTGGCTAGGGAGTGCGACGCAAGTATGAGGGAGAAGAGTGTGGCCTCGAGATCACCACGGCGTATCAGGTTGTCGCTGTTGTACGATGACTCGAGGTCGAGCCTGTAGGTGTCGAGTTCCGAGGCCCCGACTCCAGCCACGGCGGCAACAATTTCCCGAGCTTCTCTCACACGACTTCTGCTGGGAAGGGCGGTATCGCGGCTAGGGGCTGATATGTCGCAGTGGAGGCTGTCGGCCAGGACGTCAAGGCGCATTTGCGAGATATGCTGGAAAGGGTCTTGGAGCTCTTGGGGGTAGCCCATCTCTGTCATGGTGAGGTCTGAATCAGGGTCATGGTCAAAAAGGGCTTGCTTCGAAACGTGGTCAAAGAGCCACACTATGTGTTTACACGGCTGGGCACGTCGGTATCTGGCATCGGGACATTCGCACCGGGGAACCGAGAATCGCGTGCTATTTCTGGCGCCAATGCGAACTGAGCAAGGGACGGTTTCGTGCATTTGAAAGGCGTAAAAAATGCCACCACCTTCGGAGCTCTCCTCCTTTATCCCGCATAGCTCGAGCGATATCTGTGGCGACCCCTGAACCGAGGCTTGGCTGATGAGTTCTCGCACCACATTCTGTGTCCTGGGAGAGACGCGAGAGATGTTGTAGTTGAGACCCGAGGGTAACGAAATGACGTCGTCTTCATCCTCTTCCCAGTCGCTCTCGTCCGAGTGCTGTTCCGACCCGTCCGTCGAGGAGCTTGCCCGAGATTGCTGCATTTGGAGATTGGCTCGGGTAGGTGCGGCTGCAGTTGCCTCTAAGGAAAGCCTGCCGATGCCCGTGGTAGGGGACAGCGACATTGGAGCGAGCCTTGGGCGGAGGGAAATAGGGGAAGAGGAGGAGAGGAGGAAAAAGAGAGATAAGGCGAGTAGGAGCGGGAGTTCTGATATCAAGGGATTTAACTATACTCGAGGCATCTGTCGTGTGAAGAAGATCAAGCAAAGGTAAAAAGCTGATAGGGCTGAGCAGTCGCAGGCTGGGCGTAGAGGGGGTAGATAGGTGGTTGCGGAGGCCCAAAGTCGCGGCCCGCCCCTGTTGGGCGAACCGGGTCTGAGAAACCTGATGGGGTGCGACTACGGCCAAGCTGATGAGCCGTTGGCAGCACAATGTCGTCAAGCGAGCGAACAGGATCACTCGGAGACAACCACCTTCAACGGTGAGGCAACGAAGGTACTTATCGTCCGTACTCAGAAGCAACCAAGACGGGACGACGCTACCTCCGAGTTGCCGGTCGCCACTGAGTCGGCCTGGCCTCCTTTTGCTGTCTATCGGTCTCTGAAGAGCCGATATCGAGCATGTGCGGGCCGTTCCACATACAAGGTGAGAAGTGTAAGGGTAGGCCCCGTCCCTTGTGACAATGGCAAGGGGGAGAGGGGCCGAGTGCCTCGCGTCGGCCAGGGATCGAGATCCGGCTTGTGTCCACGGCAAGTGCCTTGCGCCTTGGGCCTTGCAACTGACCTACGCCGAGAATGAGGCGGATGACGGGTGGACGGGAAGGGATTTGAGGGAGGGGGTGGGTCAACCGAGAGACAACCTGGCGGGAAGCATGGGGCCACGGCAATGGAAATATCAGGTAGACGACGGGACAGGACACGTAGTACAAGATAACGCCTCCTCGGAGTTGGGTAAGAGATGACAATGTTAAGGTCCGATGGGCATAACATGCAACGGAAGCTGGTGGGCAGGCAGGTAGGTAGACAGGCAGATGAGTATTTACAGGTAGCTTGTAGGTAGATACTGGACTTGCAAAAGAGGAATGTTAGATGTATGCTAGGTATCCGTATCTTGGATAGCATCATCTCAGTTTGTCTCGATCGCGATCAAGAACAACTTGAACTGAACTGGATGGGACGGAGTAAAAGGCGGGTGGGTACCTTGCCTACGTGCATGCCCCTAATACCAGAAGTCATAATTATTAGAAAATCTGGCTAAGGTAGGCAGAAGGGGGAACATCCCGTTGGGCAGGCGCGCATGAGTGCAGGCAAGAAAACACCGAGCCCCGAGTTGGAACCTGCAACTGCATTCCATTGTCATGATTATGGCCTTTCCGACTGCTGGCGAGCATTATTGACAACTCCCTAACTTGTCTAGGTAGGTACGGTCGAGGAGGCGCCGACCTAGTTAGGAAGGGACGGCGTGGAGGTGCGTGCGGTGAGTCTGGAAAAGGAATCGCGCGGGAGGTACTCCTTACATATACATACCCAAATGAAGTACCTTACCTTAGTAATGGAAGGTTCGGATAACCTGCCTCGAACCTGCACCAGGTTCAAGGCAAGTACGAGCTAGGTACGGAGTATTGTGTGTACATGTGATTTCCCGCATCTGCACGCTTTCAAGGTCAAAGATGTGTTGGAAGGAAGGTCTATCTCGACTTGGCGACCGACGGAGCAGCCTCGACAAGCTTGTCTGCCTGCCCACCTGCCTCCCTGCCTGCCTGCCTAACTCTCTTCCTACGACCATGACGGGATCCGGAAACCCCTTTGGCGACGGGAGCACAGGCTCATCTCAGGATTATTCCTCCCTAACCTTGAGATGCTTACGTTGTCCATGGTGCCGTCGCTGCACGCCCAATGTCGGGCGGCGGTCGGCGGGCTGTGAACCGTTGCGGCTTGGAGAGGCCAGTTCTGGGGGCCACCCCACGCAGCTATTGTCGCCTTCGATTGGTCGCCAGGGTGCCATCGACTGAGGATGCGTCGGTTTCGCCGCCAGCCCTACGCCCGGCCCCAAGTCCCGGGCCCCAGACGCTCACGAAGAACCCTACCCTCCCTACCGAAGGATGCACTTAAGGATCCGCGAGAACATACACGGGGTAGCAGCTACCGATCTCCACTGCGGTACGGAGTACGTAAGGCATGTACGTTGCAACTAGAACCCCCTACACACAACTCCGTATGCTATTTATTTTTAGAGGTGGGAAAATAACAAGGGACAAAATAGATTGCATCCCACCGAGCATCCGACCTCACTGCTCCGTAGATCAAGTATGGAGTGGTATGTGAGGGTTCAGCACTGGGCGGTTGAAGGCTGTTTTCAATACCACTTTCCATATCTTCGGCCTGTTCTGTCCCCCCACCTACCAGTTACAAGAGAAGCTAAAGCCCCGAAAGGCGGGATGGCTACGCCTGCCATTGAATGGCAATTGCCAACCGTAACGGGCGGGTCTGCCTTGCAACGTGCAGCGCCCGACTTGGACACACCGGTCGCTCTATCATAAATGTCGAAGATGGCCGCATTTCTGCGGCCACGTCTGTTGCGTCTTTGCTCAGGTTGCTCATCCCAAAACGAATGTGGACTGTCTCGAATGCGGAAAGACGGCGCCTGAGCTACTACGCACAGTGGACAGATGCCCCCGTTCCTTGCCTTTCGGTGAAGTTCTTTGCAGCATTGACCCTTCTCTCGCGTTGTCGTGTCCGTCCTCGTCTCGCTAGGTTGAGCGTGCATCTAACCAGGACTGCTGACCGCCCCTTGGTTTGCCATGGCTATCCATGGTACTGTATTCGTACATACAGTACTTCCATACTTCCATACCACTCTCCTCTTAACTTCTTCAGTATCTAGCATGGATGAGGCCGTTGGTGTTAGTTTCTTTTCTAGAAACGGGTAAACATCAAGTGCATCCGAGGCCTTGTCAAGTCGATCTGCGCCGTTACAGTGTTATGCGAAACAGGAATCCTGGCGATGGCAGTCAAAAGACAGGGTTCCCTCTGTTCACAGTGATGCAATTTAAGGTGCAGCATCGTGTATTCCTGCCCCCTACACCATGATTTGTAACCCCGCCATAGCTCCTGCACATAAGTCATGGACGATGAATTGCCCCCCGCGTTGCTATCTGGATTCTGGGACTGACACTCACCGAGCCTCTCACTGTCCTGACAGTGGCCGGCTCGGACCCGCCACCGAGCTTGTTCCCTAGCGGCCATTGCCATGTCCCGGCCTAAACTCGGTTCCGAGGCGATCAAGCTGAAGACTGGATACCAAGAAAAGGGCCAAAACCCCCTTGATGAGAGAGCCATGGTTGCTTTTTCCTTTGAAACGAATATACACACTCACAGACCTCATACAACCTTCGCCTACCAAGTTATGGCCGATGGCTCGGCCACTTTCCAGTCGCCTACTATCCGTGCCTTGGCCGCCGCAGCCTCTGACCGGCATGCCTTCAGCACCAGGGGCAAGCGACAACTTCATACCTCCCTACATATGCCGTATGGCCAGCCACCTTTTCAGCTGCCAATCAGGACCTGATTTTAGGCTTCGTCACGAGCCACACGTCCGCCCATGCCGCAGGATTTCCGCAGGAGATTTTAAGAGACTAGCGAACAGCCCTCTCCGGGTCCTCTCCTGGCATATGCTTCTCAAGAACCTGACATAATCGGTTCCAGAATCCTCCAAGCGTTGTAAGCACGAACCCCCTTTTCGCGCCCGATAGGTATTCCCGCAACGTTGCTATTTGCTATTGTTTATGCTTTACAGATGCAACAGCCCTATCACAGCTCTCTTTCTGGCAGATCTGCGCTGATAGGCCAGCCAGCGAGGCAGACAGAGCAGGGCGTCGAGGCCTGCCTGGGACGGAATGCAGCCGCGATGGGAACCCGGCGGAGGGATTCGAGCGGACCCGGTGGAACGGTAACGGGGGGGCCACTTGCATGGAGGATGTGCACAATGTCCGCTCCGCGGTGGGAAAAGGGGCTGTGGAACGACCCGAGTCGGCCGTCGTCTCGAAGGCCGACCCAAAAGGCGGAATTCCAGACACGAATGTTTTGCACTGCCTCCGAGTGGCCAACCTGCATGAATTTTTGTTTCTTTTTTTTGGAGGTCTTGCCCTCCATTTTCTCCCCTCCGGCCGTTGCGGAATTCCGAGCCTGAACAATTTTCTCGCCTTCCTCTTTTCGGTTGCTTCGGGGTGACTCTACAGGGTGACAATGAGAGGATGCAAACGATATCCGGGCATTCCGTCATGTCAATGTCTACGCAACTCTCCAAGTCTAGGCGATTGCGACGATGCGATTTTTGGCGATGCACTGGTCGCTGCCGGCTAGTACGGGCGGTCTTCTCAACCGTATTGGTTCGTCTTGAGGGCGACATTAGGGCATCACTACCCTGTACCCGCAGGTCATGATAATGCCGCCGACGCCAAGGTCGCGTTAGCATCGACCCCCATTCGCATTCGTCGCGTCCGGTCTGTCGCCGCCTCACCTGATAAGGGGCTCTTGAGAGCTATTTACAGCAGCCTTTCACCACACGTCTTTAGTGTGTGCCTCTACATTAGTGTGCGTGTGTATGTACGGATACCCGTGGCATCGCAACCGGGTTTCAAAGCCCGTGTCCGTACCGACTTTTACCTCCACCTCCATGGAAGATGGGCTGCGGAGGCTTTGGGATGACGTAGGTAACGTAGCTTTCTGCTTAGAGATCTGACGACAGTGTTTGGCTTGAAGAAAGTGCTTACTCGCCCAGGGGCCTACCTTAACTACCTAATTGTCTGGCGCGCTGCGGGCCAGCATCATTTTTCGTAATGACGTTGCTGGCTGGGCGCACGAACACACGAATTGATGTATGATTGCATGTTGCGGATACTCCGTACGGACACATACATACATACATACATACATACATACAGTCCCGATGCTTGCCTGGCAGGTCTCGGTCTCCATCAACTGGTCAGCTCACACTCTTGCTTGGTCAAATACAAGGCTCTCACTCACATGACAAAAATGGCTGCGGGATGGCTTGGGGATTGGTTGCATCGTGGCAGCCATTCCTCTTTTCCAGCCTCCGCGGCCTCAGTAGAATGTAAAGGACATACTGTATATATGCATATACATACAGTACAAACGCACAGTAGGGTACCTCTTCCAGGACACGCGCACGCAGGGGCTATGCTCGGTGCTTCCCAGAACAGAACGGCTGCGTTGTTTGGCTGCTGTTCGAGACGGGCAAACGAAACTCACCGTCGTTGCATTCGTGACTCACTCACTCATTGCTACTGAGCAAGAAACCATCACTAACAATACGAAAATGTCGTGCCTCGTAAGGGAGAGAAGTGACGATAACTGGAACCTGCGAGGAGGTTCGCAATCTAAATTGACTAATCGAAAGACACAGCGGACACTCAGTCATGTGCGAAACTTTTTCCCTCTTCACTACGAGATTTTCTATGATTCAAAATGAAATATCCAACGCCTACATTCATTCCTACAATGGCGTAGATACCCACCAACTTGTGTGTGTGTGTTGTATTGAGCACCTTACACTAAAGAAGGCGGTCAGCCATATGAAACCAGAGCAGCAAGCCAAAGCTAGCCACCTTAGGTATGTAGAGAAACAAAGTAGAAGAAAAGGACACCGCAGATGAATGAAACATGGCCGCACCGCACCCATCCATTCCCATTCCAGGCAAGTAAGGTATGCCATGCACGGCGCATGCAAGTAAGATCTAAACAGAGAAAAGTCCTTCCGAGGCAAACGCACGTGGACAAGTCCGTTTGGAGCAAGTTTTTTTCTCTTGGTGTTGCTGCACGATGGGGTAAGCAAGTCAAAAGAGGCAATCCCGCAAAAAAAGAAAAGAAAAAAAAAAGAGAGGTGTTCTTGTGTTCCATGTTAGTGCGTGCGTTGCGTGCGTTGTTACGCGCATTGGCACATGGAAGAAGAAACTGCGAATCACGCCCGGCGTTCTTAATCTGGTTCACAATACCTAGGCGAGAGAGACGAACAGGCTTTTGTCTCATTTTTCTCTGCAAGTTATCGAGAAGAGGGAGGGAAAAGGAGGGGCGAAAAAAGGATTACCCAATAGTAGGTAGATAGGGACAGTTACCGTAGGCAGGCTTGATTGTGAATGGGATTCGTCTGGCAAAAGACGCAATTGTGAGGTGACCACCCCTTTCTCTCTCCGTTGTCAGGCTGGCTGGCCGGCAGCCTCGTAAGTATTCCTCGCATGCTCATTCGTTGCGCAACCCCGCCCCCCCGCGCAGGAAAAAGGAAGCTCCCGACGATGTGGTGGCTTTGAATGGGCGACTGATTTCCTACCTGAGGCAAGTAGGCGATAAGGGATGATGGATGGGGAGGAGCGTGGCTATGGCTGTGGCTGAGGAGCAGCCTCTTGTTGAAGTGTGTGTTGGGTTGGGAAGGGGGGTGTCCTAGGCAACGGCATTGACGGAGAGCGGGAACAAGAACATTTTTTCTCCCCAGTATAACACCAACACTAGCACTAACAGACGCGTACAACAACTATGCTGCGCCGAAATATCTAGGTAGGAGGTAGGTAGTCAGTCACTCGGTAGAGGGCAGAGGGCAGAGGGCGGGCTCCTTGCCGCTGGCCGGCCGCCTTGCAGGAACCAGGTCCGAGCATGTGATGTTTTTCTCTAGACTGTTAAATAGCAGACATGCTAAGTTTTGAAACAAGGCAGAGAACTAGTGCAAGAGGGAACGAGGGTATGCATGACATGGCATGAATCCAACGGGGGCAGAGAACCCCCAAGCTTCCTTCCTACGAGCCTAATCTATATATATCCACCCCCCCCCCCCCCAAAAAAAAAAAAAAAACACGGCCAAGCCCCAGAGCACAGCACGGACGATATGGCTGTTGCTGGTCCTTTCTGACAGAAATCGCATCTCGAAAGATATATCTTCGGCAGGTTTCTGTTTGACAAGATGGCTGTGCGAAGCTGTGTGACGACAAGGAGTCAATGATATGCCGAAATACCTCAAAAACTGAAATACCAAACGTGTATTTCTCAAGTCATAGTTAAAGTGACCGTGAAAAGTTGACACAGGCCGAGTTTGAACACGGTTGGGTTCAATAGCCGCCGTGTTTTTATCAGAACACGGGATTCTCAATGTCATGAAGAGTCTCCATATGGCCGACAGTACACCAAGGCATACACCAGCTAGCTCATAATGTTTGCTAGTATGTTGTCCAGACCTGCTCTATTAGGTCAAGGGTGTCACGGCGAGGTCTCTCTTCTCCTTACTTCCGTTCGGCAGCGCATTGGCGATCTTTAACCATTCCCCATTAAAGGCGTTGACAAGCCAGTTGCTTAGTTCTACCGAGGCCGGATTAGCGTTTTCACTTTTACCGTGGGGCTACTGCAAATTAGGGAACACTCACTGTCATAAACAATCCGGTTGGCGTTGTGGAAGTAGATGCCGTGGTCGCTATCGGGGAACACGTGGACGTCGTAGTTCTCAATGCCGACCAGGTCGAGCCGGTCCAGCAGCGTCAGCGAGTTCTGCATGTGGACATTGTCGTCTGCAACGCCGTGCATGAGGAGGAACCGCACGTTCTGCGAGAGGGCCGTGACATTGGTGATAGCGCTCGTATCGTAGCCGTGGCCATTTGTCTGCGGCGTGAGCATATATCGCTCTGTGTATATGCTGTCGTAGAAGCGCCAGTCCGTCACGGGCGCGACGGCCATGCCATAACTAAAAGTCTCGCCGGCATCTTGCTCCAGCGTCTTGAGAGTCATGAAGCCACCGTAGCTCCAGCCCCAGATGGCGAGCCGAGCCTCGTCGACGTATTTCCTTGCTGCCCATATCTTGGCAGCCGCAATCTGGTCGTGTGACTCCCAGTGGCCCAGATTGCCACGGACGAGGACACGGTTCTTGCGACCAATGTATCCGGTGCCCCGTCCATCGACCGTCACACACACATAGCCCAAACCAGCAGCCGCGTACGCTTGGAAGTCGACAGCAAACTTCTTGTTGACAGTCTGCGAGCCCGGGCCACTGTATTGCTGGAAGAGGACTGGGTACTTCTTGCTCTCGTCAAAGTGTGGCGGCCGTCGCTCAATGTAATTGAGCTCGACGCCGTCTACGTTTACGGTACCGTAGATATTGATGGGAAGCTCGTGCTTCCTGGCATTCTCGGCCAGATTCTTATTCTCTTCTACGACATGTTCGTATTTGGCCGAATTGCTTGGAGTGCTGACAACCTTTTGCCACGGGATTCCAGGGCCTGAATACGACAGCAGGGCATAGCCGGCCCCAGCGGAAAACGAAATGCTATAATAGCCCTCGACCGTGGTATCAGACACGGGTGCCAGGTCATGTCCGGTGAGCTTCACTTGGTAGACGTGGCGCTGGATAGACGACTCCTTTGTTGCGACAAAGTAGACAATATTCCTGTCCAGGTCAACGGCTGATGGAGCATCAACAACTTCCCAGTTTCCAGAGGTAAGCATGACCGGCTCGGGATTGTCCAAAGGCGAGAAGTATGCCAGGTGGTCACCATCGTCGTGGATGACAGTGTCAATATAGCCGTCGTGCGCTCGCCCCTTGGAGGGGTCGGCCGGGATGAACTTTGTCTTCTGCGAAATCTCGAACCAGCCTCCGTCAATCGCCTTGACATCGGTAGTCTTGACGGCCTTTCCGGTGCGCACAACCACATCGACGAGAACGACGCGCATAACATCGCTGACCCTGTTCGTCTCCTTGATCAAGATCTGACTGCCGGCCCAAACAACTGTAGTGATGAGCCGATCATCATCAGCAAACCGGCCAGAGATGTTGTCGACCGAAAAGACATCACCGCGGACCACATCGAAGAATTTCAAGTCGACGACGGGGTTGTGGGCGCCGGCTTTCGGGTACTTGATGTTCCGGACCTCGGGGTACGCTTCCTCGCCGGGCTTCGGGGTATTGCCGCTCGGTCTGGACACAAAGTATTGGATAGGGTACTCAGGAACGCCTGTCTCGTTGGTGCGCAAGAAGGCGATGTAGTTGCCGTCATCCGACACCCAGGTGGCGCTGGCTCCGCCAAACACTTCCTCCTCGTAGACCCAGTCAGGGACGCCGTTGAACACCTCTGAGCCGCCGTCGGTGGTGATCTGGGTGATCTTGTCGTAGCCGACCCTGCGGATGAAAAGGTTGTTGTCTTTTGTCAAGACAACACTGTCGCTTGTCGGACTCCATTGGGCCAGCTGGACAAGCGCCTCGGGCTCGCCCGGAACCAGAGGGTCGGCAGTTTGGGTGTTCACGTCAAAAATCCAGTAAATGCCCCGAGTCGAGTGGCGCCAATTGGACTGCATATTTGTCCCAACTAGCACTCTCTGTAGATCCCTGCTGGGTTTTGTCGTGGACGCTTGGTACGTCTTTCCGCCGTACTCGAAGGTGCCAGACTTGATCAAGGTCTTACTTTTCAGGACATGAGGCTGGCTTGCGGCACTCGGGTTCCTGGCCCGAATGTCTTCGACGACGAGGTACTCCTTGCCAGCCGCGCCCTGCTCGAGCAGCAGGCCGTCCTCGCCGTCGGCACCGGCGATCCAGCTGATGCTGTGGCTCTCGGCGCGCCAGAAGCCGCCCATGACCTGATCCAGCGTCACCTGCTTTCCATTTCCTCGCGAGACGGTCGCCTGTGGGTCATGCTCGAAGGTAGAGGCATGCTTGTAGGACTTTGTAGCGATGTAGGCGAAGAGGCCGATAACCCAGGCAGCAACCACGAGGCCGGCGCCGATGATAAGCACTTTACGTAGCCCCCGATCCATGCGCTTGGGACCGAGTACGGGCCCCGGGTGGTCCTCTTGGGAGGCAGTGCCATTGCCGAGGAAGGGCCCCGTCTCGAGATCATCGTGGTCGGGGTCATCCTTGAGCGGGTGGTCGTCGTCGGGGGAGCGGGCTTCCTTGGCGGCGAGGCGCTCATCGATGCGCTCGAAGACGAGGCTCGTGGTCGAGACGGAAGACGCTGTTTCGTGCGACATCCTCCTTCGGCTTCGGCTTCGGCTTCGACTTCTGTTGCGGCTGCTGCTTGTGCTGCTTCTTCTGTGTCGGCTGTGTCTGACAGCAGAGACGAAAGGGTCGTCTGAGTAAGGCGTCGGCGCCATTGGAGGCGGAGGCAAAGGCCCTTGAGGGGCACACAAGGTGCTGCGCTGCTGTGCTGCCGTCGCACAAAGAAAGGCACGACCACGACTACCAAGCTCGCCAAAGGTCGAGAAAATTGTGCAGTCTTTGTTGAGCGCACAATAAAACCATAGCTGGTTGTTGATTGGACAGCTATTCAACTACCATTCGGGAATGGGGTGGTTTGTGTTGCTTTGATTCGATTCTTCTGCCAGCAGAGAGACACGACGACCTGAGACGAGGTGTTGAGGTGCTGGCGTGCCGCGACGACGTGACACCGCCCACTGTTTTAGCGGGCGGGCCATGCCGAGCTAGACCTCCATCGCTGTTGGGGCCTGGACCTGGACCAGGCCATTTAATCCCTGTAACCCGTACTGACCAACCCTAACCCTCCACGGCCCCGGCTCCCGAGCGGGGTGAGTGAGATGTGGCTGTCACCTGCAGTGATCAGAGACCTGAACATGTTTACGAAGGTGCGCCATGGTCCTCTCAAGTCCCACGAGATACACGTTGGCAGCTTGAACGGACTGTCCGGAGGAGAGGGAGGCAGAGGAAATGGGACTGGACTGAAACTTGAGGCAGTAGGGGTTTCCACGGAGCTAGATAATGGCTGCAGGATGACGATTAGTAGTCAAGAACGATTCGTCTGCTCGGGAAATCACGCCAGCCTTCATTATCAACCCCAGAATGACTGACATAGCCCACCCAGAGTTTGGCGGATTAGTGAAGCCAAGGAGAGACTTGCACGGTTAATTAGGTTATAAAAGTAAAATAGCTTATAATCATCACCACGCACACACTAGTGTAAAGGGGACTATGGGAGTACTTTGAACCCCCTCATCGACCACTCCAGCTCGCGTGGGAAAAGGAAGCATAGCAAACGATCACGGCCGCTCTTTTCTTTTACCTCTATCACTCCAGCTCGCGCAGGAAAAGGAAGAATCGTAGACACTCACGACCGCTCTTTCCTTCCACATCAGCCACTCAAGTTCCTGCAAAGAAACGCTCCAGAACGGCCTCCTCAGCAAGACAAGAGCAGCATTAGCTTATTCCACGCTCAGATACCACAAGCGCGCCAGTGCCGATTTCACGAGCGTTGCCTGGTGCGCATCGCGGGCTTGAAGTCCTCCTTACCTATAATCGCGCTAGTGCCGATTTCACGAGCCTGGTCCTGGGCGTATTCCGGTCTTAAAGTCCTCCTTGACCAAAAGGCAAGGAGAGGCAACTTCACGGGCTACTACTCCCTTCGTACCAGGAGCGTCCGGTCGCAAACTTGCCTAAGCCATTTTCAGGGGCATACTATGAAGTCTATCCCAGTCTACCGCTTCACCATTTTATTTACCATAGCCCTTTGTCTCCTATCCAACCCAGATTTACCTTACTACGTTCACCAATTTAACTCACCATACTCCTCCTATACCAATACGATAACGTCTATTTCACGAGACAAATAATCAATCTACTAATATATTTTACGATGAGGCGCTTCTAAATATGCCTCCGAAAAAGTAGAAAAACGCCACTGTGGTAGAAACGACTTATTCTATATACCTATAGGATAGAGATGACTTGGATAAAAGCCGTTACAAATTATTGAGCATTAGGCCCGCGTACCGTGCCTTTTACGCGTACAAGAGGGACATCAGGTCAACCGATAGCATTCCTCTGACGTTGTACCTCGGGGCGCTGTAACCAGTGCACACAGAGTAGTGCCTTTTCCTTTGTTTTTTGACTCCCCGGCTGTGGAATCCGGAACCTGTACTCTGTAAGGCTCGCCTGCGGCTCGCCTTAGTGTTGTGGTGCCTTTCACCGCTTCAGTACAGCTAACAGAGAGAGCCGGCCTGGTGAAATGGCTGATCGAGAGAGCCGATCTAGTGGAAGTAGCTGCCTGGAGAACACGGGGAAACCAATCCGGTGAAATATCTATCTGGAGAACACAGAGAGGCGATCTAATTAGATTCTCAGGACAAAAGAGAGATTATATCGCTGGTGAAACTTACTCTATTAATCTAATCCCTAAATATGCCTTAATACCGCACGGCTCTCCCTAAAGATTTCTCGCCGAGGGAGGTAATAGCTATTTAAATGCCCATTTTAGAATCCTATAGGCCTAACGTGTGTGATAAGCGAGATGAACAGACAAGCGAGTTGAACACTTTTGACGCGACGCGCCTCCTCTCTACAAAACACCAAATTCCTCAACAAACTCAAATGTCTCTTCCTTCATACGAAGCTAGGGTGAATTTGGCCCTCAGGGCTATTCAAAACGACCCAAAACTCAGTATTCGAGCTGCAGCAACAACATATCAAGTCATGGTAAATACTATACGCAACCGACGCGACGGCAAACCTGCACGACGTGATACTCCAGCCAATTCGCGTAAGCTTACGGATTTGGAAGAGAAAACGATTGTTCAGTACATCATTGAGCTATGTGCGCGCGCATTTCATCCCCGGCTTTCGTACGTAGAAGATATGGCCAATCGATCGCTACGCGAACGCGACGCGCCCTCTGTCGGTACACGCTGGGCTCACAACTTCGTCAAGCGCCAGCCAGAACTTCGGACGCGTTTTACGCGTAAATACGACTACCAGAGGGCCAAATGCGAAGATCCAAAAGTTATTCGCGAGTGGTTTGCGCTTGTGCACAACACGAAGGCCAAGTACGGTATCCTTGACGAAGATTTGTACAATTTCGACGAGACCGGCTTTATGATGGGCATTATCATCCCCGCTATGGTAGTTACTACCTCTGATGGCCGTGGTAGGGCTAAGCAAGCCCAGCCTGGTAATCGAGAGTGGGCTACAGTCATCCAAGGAGTGAATGCTCTAGGCTGGACTATCCCACCATTCATTATCTTAGCTGGGCAATATCACCTTGCTAACTGGTATCAAGAGTGCAACCTTCCGGGTACCTGGCGTATCGCAACAACCGACAATGGCTGGACTACTAATGAGAAAGGCATGGATTGGATTCGGCACTTCGATTTCCACACAGCATCTCGTACGAAGGGAATATACCGACTGTTAATTCTCGACGGCCACGATAGCCACCACTCCGAAGAATTCGAGACTTACTGCCGGGAGCACAACATCATCACACTCTGTATGCCTCCGCACTCTTCACACCTACTTCAGCCATTGGATGTTGGTTGCTTTGGGCCGTTGAAGAAGGCGTACGGCTGTCAGATTGAGCAGCTGATGCGGATGAACATCACACATATTAGCAAGCTGGAGTTTCTTTGTGGGTTTAGAGAGGCGTTTTTTGCTTCGGTTACGGAAAGGAATATCCAGGGGGGGTTTGCTGGAGCCGGCCTTGTGCCGTACGATCCAGAGAGGGTGATATCCAAGCTAGATGTGCGTATTCGGACTCCAACACCCCCAGCTACAAGCCTAACTACATCGCTACCTTGGGTCTCCCAAACGCCACAAAACCCGAGAGAGGCTGCCTCACAGTCAGCGTTCATCAAAACTCGAATTTCCAACCATCAGGGCAGCTCTCCAACACCAATGCTGACTGCTGTGGATCGATTAGCTAAAGGTACGATGGCTATGATGCACGAGGTGGCTCTTTTGCGTACAGAGGTCTCAGCACTTCGGAAGGCCAATGAGGGGCTTAGTAAGCGACGGAGAGCCAAGAAAACACGTGTTCGGCTTAGAGGATCACTTACTATACAAGAGGCACAGGATCTACTAGATCAGAAGGCTGTGGGTGGGCAGTTAGTCCAGGAAACACGACAAAATGGTGGTGGTGCAGGGGGGTCTCGTACGAAGATTCGATGCTGTGGCGTATGCGGCAAGCCTGGCCATAATGCACGTACGTGCAAGGAGGCTGCAGAATCGTCTGATTCATCTGTTTCCGATTCAGTTATTGTTATTTCCTAGTGTTGTGGTTGTGTAATTGAGGGTAGTTGTGGTGAGGTTGTGGAAATTGTTCAACTCGCTTGTCTGTTCATCTCGCTTATCACACACGTTATCTATTCCCCAAAGATGTCTAATAAAGGCCTTCCTTAGTTGGTTTGTTTACTTTAAAAGGAATTTGGGGATAAGACTGTAGGTGTTTATTAAGAGCCGTGATGTTGTGAAGAGAGAGGTTGCAGGTACTGCAGTGGTTTCTTCCCGATGATGTCGCTCGTAACGCCAGCGGATATTTTGGCCACCCTATCTAGGTATCTCCCCGGGGATGCTATCGCTCGTGAACAAGCCCTGGCGACGTTTTCCACCACCTTGTCTGGGTTAGCGCGCTGCCAATGGGGCCTTATTTGGAGCCTGGGTATCCGTAAATTTATTAGTTCTGAATAGTTAACGAGTCTAAGGCCGTGAAATAGCTAATAGCAAGAGCTGATCTAGTGAAATGGCTGACTGTGACGGCGCCAGCCTGCAGCACTCACTACCACTGCGCTAGAACCCCCAAAAGGATGCCAGAATTGCAAGTTAACAACTTGCAACCTGTAGTAAGCTATATAGTACTGCTACGGCCATTGCGCGCCGTGACACTGACAACAAGAGCCGAAAAGCCCGGTTGCAGTACAACCCTCTTACCGAGAGAGCTTTGGTGATTTTGGTATATATCTTATACTAAGCCTTAACACGTTATTAAGGTCAAGAAAAACACACACACACTACCCGCAAAGCTCAGTCAGAGCCGTGGTATAGAATAGTGATAAGCCCTCTTCATTCTTAGAGGCACCGTCAAAGCCCTCTTTCTTCTGAGGCACCATCTCAAGCCCTCTTCATTCTAAGAAGCACAGTCAAAGTCCTCAACAGAGCCTTCCTAGCCGACCGAGCCAAACAAACAATATCAACAGATGGATCGACAAGCTCAACGACTAGGAAGATGAGCTTGATCAACGGCAACAGGACCTCAGCCGACAAGTTGAAATCCTTCGGACCTAGCAAGCCGACTTGACAGCCGAGTCAGAAGCCTTCAACCTTCAGTTGGCTCAGTTAAGCTAACCAAGCTAAGCAGTCCGAATGCTCTCACTTTTCCTCGCCCGGATCTAGACAGTTATCTTAATCTAGCCTGTCGATTGCGTTGTCCTTCCGATAGTCCTGACGACAGGCCAGTTAATTCCAACAGGCCAGCCAAACCCTAGCTAACTAGCCGACCGTCGGACCTGCAAAAAATGCAGCTCCATACTGCCTTCTAGGAATGCCCTCTTCTTACATGTGTATTCTAACACACAGCTTAACACCAGCTGCCCTAGGGCAGGACTTATGGAGACAGCGTCGGATATGGTAGAGAAGTATGAGTATGAGAAACCGGTGATGGACGAGGAAATGAAGCCCCCAGGGCAAAAAGTCGAAATAATCAACTAGCAGCTTGGAAGATTTTAGTCTAACTCATTAGTATTCCGTATTATATTTCTAGCACCCAACCAACAACATAAACATCACCCAGCGTACCTTCTTCACCTCACTACAGCGCACCCCCTTACGGCCAGCACTCTATCTCCGGCAGTCCTTACACCTCACAGCTATCTAACGGCCACCAGCCTTCTTCCCCAGCTCTTAGTTTCTTTTCCTCTTATATCAAATACCTCATCCTTTCTAGTCTTATGGACAGCCGACCGAAGGCGTTCACAGCTTCCTGAAGGCGTTCACGGCTTCTGAACTAAAAGCGTTGACTGCGCAAATCATGAACGTCAATCGCACCCACTTCCACATCATTCCTTACATCGCATGCTCATTCTTCAAGGCGCCCACCACTGCAAATAAAGCGTCAAGCACCCTTCAGAAGGCGTCGACAACACAAGCGATACATGCAAATGGATGGGGAGTCCCAACTATATGAGTAAGACGTCGACGAGGAAGACGTCGACGAGGAGGGCAACCCTAGCACCCTATCGGCGGGGAGCAACAGGACCAAAGCATCATCAGTCTTGATCCCAGTCGTCCTCAGCCCAGGCAGTCTGAAACGGTTAGCAAAGTTCAAACGAGAGCAGGCCAAGCGAAGAAAGCTAGAGTGTCAGCAGGCGTCTAAGGTGGCCGCCGCGCCACCTTTGATCAGGCCTCGGCACTCACACGAACGTGTATATGAGGCAAATCCCGATACGAACGCAACCATCTTAGCTTCGATGGAAGACCATATCGCCTTTAAGCGAATCGACTATTTTGTTCAGGCGTTCGGGTGTTTTCATGCCGAGCATGACGTCAACGAGTTCTACTTCCAGCTGAGTAGAAGCCAGTCAGGAGTAAACAGCAGCCACTACTTGTGGCGCAGTGTTCGCCCAGCCTGGGAGGGTATGCAGGACTGGATCAACCAGACGCTTGGAGATACGACTTATGCCGAATCAGTCGAGCGGGGACACAAAATGCCTGGAATCGGTGGACCAATTGACTGCTTGGCCCTCATGGTAATCGACTCTACTAAGGAAGACGCTAATATCAAAGATACCGGTACAGTCTAATCCCCAAATGTCTCTTAAAGTAAACCAACCAACCAAGGAAGGCCTTTATTAGGCATCTTTGGGGAATAGATAGGCCTCTAGGATTCTAAAATGGGCATTTAAATAGCTATTACCTCCCTCGGCGAGAAATCTTTAGGGAGAGCCGTACGGCATTGAGGCATATTCAGGGATTAGATTAATAGAGCAAGTTTCACCAGCGACAATGCCTCCCTCTTGTCCTGAGAATTCAACCAGATCGCCTCTCTATATTGCTACTTTCATCAGACCGGCTCTCTCTATCACCCACTTCACCAGATCGGCTCTCTCTGTCCGCTATTTCACCAGATCAGAGCGACATCAGTCGGCCGTTCTAGCGCTTCTACTTATCGAAGACGCCTTTACGCTAGCCGAGGGGCATATCTAAGTCCTATATTTTTCTTTTATTTTCTTCATTTACTAGTTAGAAAATTGCTCGGCAATCGTAATCGAACGCCTAAGAGATCTTATCTAAGCGAAAGATTCACCAACCCAATCGAATAAGAGAACAAGATCAAAAGCACGGAGTAGACGCATCAATAAAGAGTGGGCTAAACCCCCGGCTAGCGCAAAGGCGCCTTCGACGAGTAGAAGCGGTTATCTCCATGCTAAAGTAATGACTAATCCGTCTAGGATGAGACCCACTAATTAACCTTTTAGGCTAGATTTTGCAACGATAACCTTCATAGAATTACTGAATATCAATAATCGAATCCCCAGTCAATGGTTATTGTTGGAACAGCGGCATTCATGACCGTACCTTTAGTGCAGGAGGGAGGTAGCGCCAGGCACGTGCCGGCTCACGTGGTACGTGAGCGCACGGGGGCCTGCGTGCCGATCCACCAAAACCAAGCCCACCCAGAAGCATTAGTTACTTCTGTAGACAATCAATGAAAACTATTACCCCCTCCACAGTAGTACTACTACGAACCATTCCGGAATACCACGAACAGTTATGTCCAGCGCAAGCTGCTCATGGTCTGGGACAAAAGGAATCGAGTGCTTGGTTGAGTCTCTGCTCTATTTTACAACTAGTTTGGCCGGAGAATCATTTCTCACGCGTCCTCCCCCAGTCCAGCAACCAGCGAGATAGAACACCCCCTCTCTCCTCTAGAAAACACACAACGATACGGTATAAACAGCCACCCCCTCTCCATTATTTCCCTCAACACGCCGGGTACTCTTATATCGAATGCGCAATTAAGCCAAGAAGGTCTTGGTGAAGGTCGAGATGACGTCCTTCAACCTGGCCTCGAGGTCCTTGCTGAGCGCACCCTCCTTATCAATCGTCGCGAGCAACTCAGTCTCGTTAGACTTGAGGTGAGCCAGGAAGTCCGCCTCCCAGGTCAAAATCTTGTCGACGGGAACAGTGTCGAGGTGACCGTTGACACCAGCATAGATAAGAGGAACCATCTCGTTAACAGCCATGGGAGAGTACTGCTTCTGCTTGAGGAGCTCGGTCAACTGTATAAACACATGGTTAGCTCTGCCACAACCGCAATTAGCCGCTAAAAAAAACTTACCCGTTCGCCACGGTTAAGCGTCTGCTTAGTTGAGGCATCCAAATCTGAGCCGAACTGGGCAAAAGCAGCCACCTCACGGTACTGGGCCAAGAAGAGCTTCAGGGAGCCAGCAACCTGCTTCATGGCCTTGAGCTGAGCAGCGGAACCGACACGCGAGACAGAAAGACCGACGTTGATGGCAGGACGAATACCCTTGTAGAAGAGCTCGGCCTCCAAGAAGATCTGACCATCGGTAATGGAAATGACGTTGGTAGGGATATAGGCAGAAACATCACCGCCCTGGGTCTCGATGATGGGAAGCGCAGTCATGGAGCCACCGCCAAGCTTGTCGTTCATCTTGGCAGCACGCTCGAGCAGACGAGAGTGAAGGTAGAAGACGTCACCGGGGTAAGCTTCACGTCCAGGGGGGCGGCGGAGAAGCAGAGACATTTGGCGATAAGCAACCGCCTGCTTCGATAGATCGTCGAAGATGATCAGAGAGTGTTTGCCATTGTCACGGAACCACTCCCCGATTGCCGCTATGAATATATGTTAATTGAATACGCGTGCAACAGAAACCTGGGGGCGTAGATGTCTGGGGGTGTGGATGTCTAGGGTGTAGATGAACGCGTGCAACAGAAACCTGAAGGTGTAGATGCCTGGGAGGATAGGTGTCTGGGGGTATACTAACCACCAGTAAAAGGGGCGATGTACTGGAGAGGAGCAGCCTCCGACGCCGTGGCGGCAATAATGACCGAGTATTTCATGGCATCATTCTCCTCGAGCGTCTGGACGAGCTGGGCAACAGTGGAACGCTTCTGGCCAATGGCGACGTAGACACAGTAGAGCTTCTTCTTCTCATCGGTGCTGTTGTTCCAACGCTTCTGGTTGAGCATAGCATCGAGGGCAACGGCAGTCTTGCCGGTCTGACGATCGCCAATGATCAACTCACGCTGACCACGGCCGATGGGGACCATGGCGTCGACCGACTTGAGGCCAGTCTGCACCGGCTCTCTAACAGACTGACGGGGCAGAATGCCGGGGGCCTTGAGCTGCGCACGGCGCTTCTCAGAGGTGTTGATGGGGCCCTTTCCATCAATGGGGTTGCCCAGAGCGTCGACGACACGTCCAAGAAGCTCCATGCCAACAGGGACATCGACCTATTTAGGTCAGCAGAGGTTGACAGGTTAGGGCGTGTGGCTACCCACGATTTGACCAGTGCGCTTGACGATCTCGCCCTCCTTGACGAGGCGATCAGAACCGAAGAGCACGACACCGACCTGGCCGGCCTCGAGGTTCATGCACATGCCCTTGACTCCAGAAGCGAACCTGCAGCCCGGTTAGATCTTTTGCTCCGACCAATACCAAAGAAGAGAGGGGGTTGCCACATACTCGACAAGCTCCTCGGCCTGGACATTGGCCATACCGTGCACACGGGCGATACCATCACTGTCCGGGTGCCAAAGTTAGCGTCCATATTCCATATAGCACCGCAGCAGCGCCGTCCCCATATTCAATTGGCGTCGGTGGCGGCGGGGGATTCGTGACCTCGCTCGGCTTCGTGTTCTGTCGCCAAGACTCCCAGCAGGCTTATGGAAACGTACCCGATGGACAGGACACGGCCGGTCTCAGCAAGGTTCGACTCCTCCTGGACACCGCGGATTCTCTGCTCGAGAAGGGACGAGACCTCTGTCGGCGTTGCCTTGTCGGCGTATGTGCGGGCTTGGAAGGCAGAAACGACGGGTGCGGCATTTCGCTGCATGCAAGTTAGCCGAGCCGAAACGCCCCGAGGCAGCCAAAAACAGTGGCAGCAAAAATGCAACAGCTCCCATCCCAGCTCATCGAGAGCACCGAGAGCCCTTGCACGGCGGGGGTGAAGCTCAATTGAGTTTCGCCGATGCGTCCGGGAGCGATTGGGATGGGATTCGAGGCGGGAGCGATGGAATTGAGATCGATGCGGACGGGCGGAGGGTCACTCACCACGGCGACTCTGCTCGAGGCAGAGATGGCGCCGACGGCACGCGTGCTCTGTCGGAGGGCGTTCCGGAACATCTTGGAGAGGCGTCTAGATGTGGCTGGACGAAAAGGAAAACAATTGCAATCGAATTGCAATTGCGTGGAGAGGAGATTGAGGCAGAGGTTGATGGAGGTTCGGAGAGCCGGCGTGAGGAAAATTGTCGAGAAAGGGCTGGCTGGCCTGGTTGATGAGGGAGCGGAGTCCAAGCTTGGCACAGGCCAATCAGAGCAAGCGAGAATTTTGCTCATCCAAAGGCAGGCCAAGGTGGAATGTGTCCCCACTCGGCACGTCGAAACGCGAGCGTTACGAAACCGGAAGCTTCCCAACGCTACGAATCGATCGTTCCGTTCCTTGTCGATGAAGTCTTGTTGAAATCTCAAAGTAATGGCGTTGCCTTGGGAGGTAGCCGATTTCGTCCCAGCATTGTCGCCGACAAATTGGTAGTTGCAGCGTCCCAATTGCACCTTCCATCCACCACAGCCCTCGTCTTGTCACCTGGGTAATCCCGACCGTACCAGCGTTTGGAGCTCTGACCAACTCCAAGTTGGCCAAGTTGGATCCGGTGCACCACCACGGACGGCACTGGGCCCTCAATTCAGCTCGTCTCTCGCTCCGTCACATACCTAGTTGAATATTGTCGCGGCCTCAAATAGAATCTGAGAGGGGCTTTGGTTAACAAAACAGGCCTTTATTATTCGATATTAGAGATACTGGTAAATAAAATCAGCCTGAAAAGCCGTTACCAGGGTTCTAGTAAGAAAGAGACAGACCTTTGGGATTCCATATTTGGGGTTCTAGGAAATTAGTAGAGTATTAGTTTGTCCCCGTATGGGAGAAGACGACTTGGACGTAACTAAGTTCAAGGCTGCCAGTAATCGAACAGCCTACCAGGCGTTTTACGAGAAACTTAAAGCTATCGAGTCAAATCCGGAATTGAAACTGCATGTCGTGGAGTACCTTGGAGCATTGGCCGTCTACTATGACGAGCAAAAAATCACCCATATTTCTCGAGCCCTTCTCGACTCCTGGGGGCGAATGGCAACAAACCCAATAAAAAAATCTTTAGAGCTTTTCGCCAGATCGCCATCAGATTTGGATCCCGGGAGGAGTTATCGAAGACGACGGTCTGTCCCTCCTTACTATTCACGAAGTGGCCGTAGAGTCCCAGAGGCGTAACAAAACCAGACCGTCAAGACTAAACGGAGTGCCGGTTCCTCGCGATCTCCGTCGGCTTAGAGAGCCAAACATTCGAAGCCGGATAATAAATCCGATAAGAGATCTAATAAGTGCCATGATTTAGGGTCTGGCCCCAAGATCGAAGGTAATAAATTTAGTATTGACTCCAAAGCCGATGACAAAGCCGATGGCAAGTTAGAGTCAGAGGATACTGACAATGACTCCAAAGCCGATGACAAAGCCGATGACAATTTAGAGTCAGAGGACAGTGACAGCGACTCCGAAGCCGATGACGAGTCGGAGCCAGAGGGGCAGGGCAGTGGCCCCAAAGTTGATGACGACAAGCCAGAGAGCGAGCCGGAGCCGGAGGAGCAAGGCAGTGGCTCTACGTCCGTCAAAGCTGACGGCGGCAAATGGACACCTATGAAGCTGTCCCCAGATATTCTATCGGATAATGACGAGAAGCCCGAGGGCTTAGGCCCAGAGAACCAGTTGGACGAATCTGGTGGCGATAATACCGAAGCGCCCACTGGTGAAGGTCCGGTTGGTCAGACTGATGAGGAGATTGAGCACCACAGCACCCATGATGGCGATATCTTCGGAACTAGGTACCTTGGTAAGAAAGAGATAAACCTCAACAGTAAGGACCTTGGCAAGAAAGAGAGAGACCCTTGGGATTCTACGTCCGGGGCTTTGGTAAACAAACCCGGGCTGAAAAGTGTTCGAAGGCATCTGCAAGACAGGAGACGGCCTTTGTTATTCTGCATCACGGGCTCCAAGGGCTGCCACCCTACTCGGAGAAACCCCTCGAGGGCGGGCTGTACGACATTTAGGCCTCTAAATATGTCAATGACACGTTTTTTTCACGTCTCGGAGCTGGAATATATCCAAAGATGGTTCAAGTATTGGGTATTTAAGTCCTGTTGGAACGTCCCAGCCGTTGCCATCCCCAACGACGCTTCCTCCACGTCCCAAAAATGCAATTTCTCCCACGAGTAACGACCTAATTACGGCCCCTTCGACTTCATGCGCTGGCCATACAGGTCCACGATCCGAACTGAGGGGTCGAAGCAGCTCTTGCGCAGGAGCTTGTAGTTGGTGCCGACAATGTTCCACGGCACGCTCAGCCGCCCTCCCTCCTTTGCGGATGCAGCTTCGTCCAAGTTGGGCACGCTCCTCTGTCGAGTCCGGCCACCGCAGAGGTCGTACTTGTCCTTGAGGTCCCGGTAGTCATCAAAGCCTCCTTCGTCGTCGCTCAAGAGCGGCGCTGAGAAGTCTTTGCACACAAGTTAGTGCCGGCAGTTCCACACTGATGACAAAAAGAAAACAACTCACCGCCTTGGAGATAGCTGTCGATCATGTGCTGGCAGATGGCACTCGCAGTCCTCCTTCCCTTATCGTCGCGCTCGGAGCGGACCAGGTAGCTGCGGCCGACGTAACTCTGGCGGCTGTACTTTTGGTCGAACAGGGCGGCGACGTCGAGGAACATCTTAGGGCAGCCGCCGAAGAAGGCGGCCTCGAACTCGGAGCCGGCGTCGTACTGGGCGACCAAGCTCAGCACGTCGTCGTCGGCGACCTCGGCGGCGAGCCCGCCAAAGTTGCGCAGGAACCCCACAAACAGGTGGCACAGGTGGTGGGCGACCCCGACCGAGGCGTGGAACTGCAGCCGCCGGAACCGCGTCGTCTGCACCACCTGCTCGACGTGGTCGCGCCGCCGCCGCGCCAGGTCCGCCTTGAGCCGGGCCTGGTACAACTTGTCGGCCAGCTCGCGGTCGAGGTGCAGCACGGCGGCCGCTTTCGGATTGAAGGATAGCCGCTGCTCGCGCGGCGCCGACGGGCTGCCCCGCGGCTGCTGCTTCTGCTCCGTCTCGCCGCCGCCGTCGTCGCTGAAGAAACCCTCCTTGCCGTCCAGCCGCACCGCGGGGAACTGGTGCCTCACGCACCGCAGGAACTCGGCCACGGCGGCTGACGGCCGCACCTCGCGCTGCGGCAGCTCGACCGCCGAGAGCGGCTCGTACGCATTGTTCAGACTGCTCAACGGCGCCTTGCCGAGCCAGACGTGTATCACGCGAAGAGCGATGTCCTCGAGAGCTGTGGGTTGGAACGTGTCAGACGTCAGTAAGTCTGGTTGGATTAACCGCCCGATGGTGAGCTTGGGTAGGGGTTATGAATCATTGTTTACCGCTTTTGGACATTCCAAAGAGACGTTGCACTTGTACAACCAAGCCGGGGTAGGGGCTCTGGACCGTTGCCCACCCCTTTCACAAGCCATGGGAGAGGCATGAGGTATGAGACACGAGACACGAGACACGAGACACGAGAAATATACGCACCATATCGTCCGCGGAGGCTTTCGAGCATGCGCAGGCCGAGGTCGAGCACGGCGGCGACGGCAAACGTCCTGCCGGAGCCGCGCTCGAGGGGCTGCTGCTCCGAGCCGAGGGCGCCCTCGAGCTCCTCCGAGACGGCGATCTGGTAGATGCCCTCGGTCGGCAACTCCTTCCACGACTCGGGCCGCACCAGACCGAGGCGCAGCAGTCCGCGGTGCGATCGCGACAGCCGCTTCGACAGCGCCCGCAGGTCGACCGGCCCGTAGGACTCGTCTGCCTTGTCGATCGAGACGAACGGCATCGTCGTTGGAGGCCAAAAAAATAACTAACTACCGAGACTCTGTTTCCTGTGTGACAACTCTAGGTAGTCTTTTTTTTCGCGAAATTTCCCTACGGGAAAATGGTAACAGCACAATGCAAAACAAGAAAGCACACACAATCCCTCCGGCGGCGGCCGGCATCGTTTGTTTTACACACTGAGGGGAGGTCATTTGCAGAGCCATGGATGGGTGGTGGCCGGCCTCGTAAGCAGTGAAGCCAGCCCAGCAAGTCAGTCAGTCAGATAGCGTGTTTGCGGGAGTGTGGGAAACAGGTCCTAGTCTGAGGCCCATCGTGTGTGGAAAAAGTTAGACTGTCGCGATTCACAAAAGTTTGAACCAAAGACGCGGGTGGCCAGCCGGCCGTCTTAGTCGGCCAGGTCCGGGTAGCCACCCACTCCTACATGTCGTGGGATTCTGGGGTCAGTTTATAAACCCAATGTTTCCGTAGCAGTTGCTGTATCGCGTTAGCCAAAGTCGGCCACAGCTCTTGATCGTTCGCGTGATTTTTCTTATTTGTTCCGTTGGCTTCGTTTTCCGGCCCTGGTTGGAATTGCCCAGACAGACGGCTTCACGCGCAGACGGCTTCACGCGCAGACGGCTTCACGCGCAGCTGCTGAATGCAGTCAGCCGTCTACTGTCCGGGGAGCTGTGCGAAGCACCCCAAAGTTTGAACCCTGAAGGATGTCGGACGGGGGCGGGCGTGGCTGGCCTCGGCGGCTGTTTCAAGCTGTTCTACAGGCCTGGGTCTGGGGGGGAAGGCCCGCCTCAACCGTGAACCCGCATGTGGTGGTTACACAAAATGGCGTTCACGGTTAGGCTAGTGCTGTGCCGCTCTCAGCGGGCGCCCATCTCTCATCTCCCATCCATCCCATTCCATCCATCTACCCGAAACTACCTAAGCGCGTGGCGAACGGCGTCTCGTCTGTTCTATTTCAAGCTCATCAACAATTTCTTCTCGCCATCGGGCGAAATAGACGCGCAAGGGCTGATTTCCACAAGTGTCATTTGCGTCGGGTGAAAGTAGCCGACTCTAAGGCTATAGCTTGATTCAGAGGGGGGGATTTTAAACCCTTTCAAGAGCTCAACAGCTGTAAAAGGCTAGTGAGAAGCGAAAAAAATGAAATCGGTATATTGATCCTTCTACGGATATGTCTTCGAGAAACCCGATAGGGGAGGAGCAGTAGTCTTATCAGGGGTTCCGCGCTGCCAACCGCTTATGATGCTGCTCGTCCCACGCCCATCAAATCCTGAAAAGCAGACGGCCGAAGGCGCGTCAACCCTGGTTCTTCAGGTAGAACAGCCGGTCAAACTGGGACATGTTCTCGAACGTGCAGAACTCTGGCGCGCCGAGCTCAAACTCTTTGGGCATGTCGCGAAAGTGGTCTGCGAGCAGAGTAGCGATCTCGTCTGCCTGCGCTTGGTCGAGGTAGCTCAGGTAGTACGCCATGCTCAGGTGCAGGCCGTAGTTGGCGTGGTGCGGGTGCCGGATCTGCAGCGCGTCGGCGAGGAGGTCGCGTAGTGTACGGAAGCGGGACTCCTCGTCGGCCGTCTGTAGCCGGAGGTTCACGCAGATGCCGAATAGCTGCGACGTGACGGCCGTCGCTGTCAGCCGGAGCGGCGGGCCGCACTGCAGGTCGAACGCCGCGAGCTTCTCGGCAAAGCGCGCCGTGCAGGCTTCCAGCGGCGCGTCTGCGGCGAGGTCGCGCGGCCACGAGCCCGGCGCACGCACCTGGTCGCAGACGCCGTCGAACACGGTCATGTGCCAGCTCGGAGGCGGCAGCAGCGCATACAGGTGTGCCAGAGGGCTCGCGGCTAGCTTGTCGTAGAGCTGCTGCATCGAGCCGTACAGCTCGCTCGAAGGAGAAAGGTGGCACAAGATGGTGTTGCCGGGGAACCGTTGGACGTTGCCGTCGGGGTCAAACTTTCTGGGAACTCCGACTGGGTGATGGGGGCGCGTAACCGCGAACTGCTGATGCTGCTGCTCCAGCTGATCCTCCTGGTATTTCTGCCGGCGGCGCCATTTAAACATGGTCTCAGACTTGAGATAGCCCTACAGGCTACGGTGGTGGTGTCAACGGAGGTTGCCGTGCTTTCAGGAGCCGCTTTCGTACAATCTTGAAGTTATCTCGGGATAGCGTCCAAGGTAGATGGCGGTCACAAATACGAAGCCCGGGTCGGCATGGTTGCCGGGGCTTGCGAGAGCTTGGGGCTGAGGAAGCTCACACTATGCGATCAGAGTCCTGAAGATGCTTCGATGTAGGTCATGGCTAGGATAACGGAGAGTGATTGGTTGGTCTCAGCGCCACGTGGCTGACCTTGTCCTCATTGAGGAGTCTTGCGGCATGAGAATCCCAAGCATGGACGAGGCTGCGAGAGCATGCGGCCGCGTCCAAGTCTGTGTTGGTAGCAGAATAAGTATGCCTTAGGCCTCAAGCCTCACGGCCTCATGGCAGATGGTAGCCTAGCGCGACGGGCTTTCTTCAATGCTGATTTTGGATCCCGGGCTTTGTTCGTTCGATTGGATGGGAGAGCTCGGTTTTGGGCCTTGCATAGCTGGTGTGGGAGACTGCGAGCCCCTGCGTCAGTGGGAAAAAATTTCTGGTGGAAGCAACTGCTGGAAACCATGCTGTCGATTGTGGCCCTGAGTAAGGCCGTTTTGAGAATTTACGGCCCAGCAGGCGTTACCAAACTGTCGGGTCCATCCTCCCAATCACGACCGTCTGTCTAAGCGCCAGCTGCCAGCCTGGCCCCCCTTGTTTTTTTTTGGCAGGATTCCCCACAACAACACTTCAGCTGTCGGGGCTGTTTATGTCCCGGGGGACAGGGACGCGTGTGTCTCTTCTGTTGTGCAGAGATTAAAGAAGAGAAGATGGTCGTACTTTGGGTCATTCGCGCTTCTGAAAGGGGCTTGCTGCCACCTGCCTCGCCGGTATGCCCTGACCCCTGACATGGACATATCAAGCTCCCTGAATGGCCAGTCCCTTTGGAATGTCTGGCTGCAGAAGTGGCCACATGCTTAATAGGCAGACTCCTTTACCCCTTACGGTACGGGCCATGACGGACCCGCCCAAGGCTGTGAACATCCGCAAGTGTCAATGATATAGACCAGGAGTGTTATTTAAACAGCCGGGTCTAGTAACCGATATGCGTCGGCCTAGCGCGGAAACCAGTCTCTCAGAGTTTAGTTATAACCAGTCAGACTTTGATGCTTCGTTCGTGTGTCTTGTCTCGTTCTCTGTTCTCTTCACACTCAGCATCCGCGTCGTTTGTTCGGGAACGAAGTTAACCAAGCATGTCTAACATCCCCAAAGTAAGTAACATAGGCCCAAAAAGCAAACTCGAAAAGAACCCACAACTGACTCATTGCTCATAAAGACGACGTATGAGGCCTGCGAAGGACAAGATCGGCCAGTTTCAAGGCGGCTCACAATCCTAACACGCTCCAGCGAATATTCTGAGCTTAGCGAGAGCACCGATCACCAGAGCAGCCTCGATAAGAACTTGACCTCGCGCTATACCTGCAAAGGCTCGGTCGGTACAGAAGGTGCCCTGCGGCAGATGGCTCTTTCGTCGCTGGAGGCCGAAGGCTGGCTAAGACACAGCCAAATGAACCCGTATCACGCCTCAACACCTCCACCAGAGGACGACGAGACAACTCAAGACCTCCTGATGAATGGGATTGGCTGTCACTTTCCCAGCAATTCGCCATCCAGGGCGTCGTCGTTGACCGTAGATGGCGAATCCGTATTGAACCACCCAGCCACTCCTCGTCGTGGCTCTGCAGATGGAGACGCCAGTGGCAGCGATGACAACATCACTCCCACCGCCACCGCCTTGGAGACCGTGCTTGCCATAACTCCCACCAAGCGCGGCCCTCCCCAAGCAGCTGTCAGGGCGAGCATGCCAATGTTTAGCAATTGTCTGTTGACGCCAAGCCCATCGCCTAGGGTCAAGAGGGGCGCGAGTCCCCCGGCCACGCCGCAGCCCGTCAAACGGCCAAGATCTCGGGCTCAACAAGCCCGCTCGGACACGCACTCCGACGAGCCGGGGGCTTGGCAGGCCTTTCGGAACGCGAGACAGCTCACGGCCGAACTGGCAGAGTCGGCGAGTCTTCTTGCCAGAACTCCGATGACATCCATGGAAGCCATCGCTCGGGCCCAGGCTCCCCGTCATGCTGAAGCTTGCTCTCCGGCCGTGAACAGGGCGTTATTCGAAGATCCCGCAGAGGGCGAAGGTGAGCATGAATTTCTCCATTCCACGGCCTCCCTCGCTAACAGCAACCGAGGCCGAAAATACACAAGCATAATCCCGATACAGTACAGTCTCGACAAAGACGAATTTACGCTCGAGCTCCATTGGTTTACCGAAGAAGAGATCGAGAAGCAGCTGGCCAAGCTTCTGCGGTCGTATCGGAGGTTCTACGCTGCCCCCGACGACCTCGAAGACGAAGCGTCGGCCGCTGATGGCGATGCCAGCCAGGCGGCAACAGCCCGGGACGCTCTCAAGACAATATTCATCGGACGACTAGACCTGGTCCTGGAGGGAGACGAGAGCCAGGACGGGAACGAGGGCAAGGATTTCCTTCTGCTCCAGGAGGAGGAAGACGTCTTGAACACGTTCATGATGTGGATCCGGGAAATGGCGATCCCGTCGCATGCGCACGTCGAAGTCATCCAGGACATGCAGGGCTGCATCGGCCGTCTGATGCAGCTGACAGTTGAGCCCGCCAGGCCGGAGGGCTCGCAGAAGACGGCGGCCTTCATCAAGAAGATCACGTAGGTCCCAAACCCGCACACCATGAGCCATGAGTCAGTTCCAGACCAGACATCTAACGCAAAACAAAACAAAATAGGCTGCTCTCGAATTCCCGCAGTAACCGGCTTCTGCTCGACGACTTGCCCGGAGCCCGAGGCTTTGGTTCGCCCACTAGTTCGGCTGGCGGGGCCCTCTCTTGGGAATACGCCGACATCTTCTGCGGTCTTGAGCAGTCCGAACGCGAACAGCTGCGAGTTGCGTGTGGCAATATCAGGCTTCGTGACGACATTTTCCAGGGCCGCTGCTAATAATTTGCCCGACGATGGGTACTTTTCTCACTTGCAATGTAATGTAAAATTAATTGGTGTTTTCATTTCTTTTTAGTTGATGGGTTGAGGTGGTGGTGTTGGCAGGATTGGCAGTGTCAAGTTGGCGGGAGTGACCGTGTTCCGTCCGAATGAGATACCATCGAGATTAGTTGATGGAATTGACCGACTTAAACCTAGATATTTCTGGAAGCTCCTCATCTGTGGCCGGATTCTCGTGCTCATTTCTTGTCGACCATGCCTGACGTGTTCTCTGGTGCGCCAGACAACTCCTTCCGAGTTTGATCAAGGATTTTGGCGAGGAATTGGGAACTAAGCGGTAAAGGGTTAGGGTTAGTATAGTAAACCCTGTCTCCGCCCTGAGATACCAATGATCCGTACTCTACAAATGCTCTGCACTAACAAAGGCCTGCCGATCTTATTCGCCAAAATTCCAGGTCTAGCTGGGAGCTCCATGGAATTATCAGGGGATCAGAAGTGCTGGTGGTGGAGATCTCCCGAAGTGAGTGTGGGGTTTGGCCGAGTGACATGATGCCATAGAATCTGTGTGTGTAAGCATCAGAGCACTGTGCCACTGTTTCAACACATCTCAATGCTCTGCGCAATCCAACTCCAAAGCAGTGCTTGCCAACATCACCAAAGAGAAAACTACCATCTGCCTCACAAGATCCCACTTTGAGAGAAAAATTGTTGAGGTTCTCCCCAACTTCGATTCCCGAAGGTACGTTTCAGGGAAGGCGCCCCGGGGTGTCCTGACCTTCCCCAACTTGGATCCCGCCTCTTCCCTCGCTGTCGCCTTCCTCTCCGAGCCGGACAGTGTAAAATAACTGCTCTGACCATCGCCAGGATAAACCGGAGAATTGAGACATGCCATCTGACTCGCCGTCGTCGTCGGATCCTACCATGTCCGCAGCTACAAAAGAGATGCTTGCGCGCGTGCAGCGCATGGTCCCGCCCATGCTTGAGAAGTTCCACAAAGGTGCGAAACCTAAACGGAAGCTGGCTCGTGCTTGCTGCTTTCTCATCACTCACCTGATGTATTTATTCAGTTGAAAGACGCACTTGCTAATCTGTAACCATGGTAGGCCAACTTGGGCGTGTCGGCGTCATTGGCGGCAGTGAGGACTACACAGGCGCGCCGTATTTCTCGGCCATGGCAAGCGCGAGGCTGGGCTGTGATATGGTATGTTCTCTCGTTTCATTCGATCTTTTTGTAGCCGCCAAGGGTATTGGAAAGGGGGTTATGGCGGAATAGTCTACTGTGCTCAGGTCGGTGGTCTCTCTGCTTCCGGAGCGGCACTTGATCTACAACTACGACTACCCATACATGTTGTAGCATTGGAACACGACTGACAGCCCCTTTTCCTTGGCTCGCACCAGTCCCACGTCATATGTACACCAACTGCGGCCACAGTCATCAAGACCTTCTCGCCCAATCTCATGGTGCACCCGCTCATGCGCTCCACGCCGTCCTCATCTCCGCTATCCACCCAAACACCCGGGTCGGCGGCCGACTCGGACCCGGACCAGGTCGCCAGCCGCATCATCCCAATGCTAGACCGCCTGCATGTTCTAGTAATCGGGCCCGGCCTCGGCCGTGACCCGCTGATGCAGGACACGTGCGCGCGGGTCATCAAAGCCGCTCGGGCAAAGGGTCTACCCATGGTCCTCGACGCGGACGCCCTGCTCATCGTGCAGAAGGACCCGTCACTGGTCAAGGGCTACGGGCAGGTTGTGCTGACGCCCAATGTGGTTGAGTTCGCGCGGCTAACCAAATCACTCGGGGTCGACGACCAGGTTAGGGCCACGGCGGAGAGCGAGGGGGACACGGCCAAGGTCGAGGCGCTTGCGCGGGCACTCGGGGGCGTCATGATTCTGCAGAAGGGTGCCAAGGACTACCTGAGCGACGGGAAGGTAACTCTGACGGTCGATCTCGAGGGCGGAAAGAAGAGGAGTGGCGGACAGGGCGACACCCTAACCGGAAGTATCGCGACATTTCTCGGGTGGCGGAAAGCCTACCTCGACGGCATCTGGGATCCGGCGGGAGAACGATTGAAGGACGAAGAGCTCGTCGGGCTAGCCGTCTTTGGCGGGAGCGCGATTACGAGGGTAAATTTCTTTCTTTATCCCCCCCATTCCCGTCCCTGTTGATTAGTGCTACGATCTCGGCTATTATATTGGCTGGGGTTTGGTGTTGTTGTCGCTGCTCGTATCCGGCGAGCGAAAATAGCTGACGTGGGCGCTCCAGGAGTGCTCCCGACTGGCCTTTGCAAAAAGGGGCCGCAGCTTGCAAGCGAGCGATCTGACGGAAGAGGTGCACACTGCATTCATAAACCTTTTCGGGGGCGTTGACGGTGAAGCTGGAGCCGCAAGACTATGAGGCTCACCCGGTTTCCCCCCACACCACCTCCACCCCGGCAGATGATATTCTCCTGAAGAGGCTGGCGATCTCCTGGGAGCAGTTCCCCCAGTCAGGGGTTCCTCGGGGGGAACAGCCGATCTCAAGGGAACGGGCCGCGATTCGATATAATGCACATCGAGTCAGACTCCTGGGTGTCCGGCCGATCAACCAACTTCGGAGAGTTTTCAGGGCGGGGAAAAAGAAAAGGCACACTGCCATTCAATGAACTAGGGACTTGTGAGGATCATTGGCGTGAGACATCCCATAGACGCCTGTCTTGATTGTTAAATCGAATCATGTCAAATACTGCGGCTGGGCGCCGCACCCCTGAAATCTGGTGTGCCTTGTGACATCCAATGAAACACCCTTCTACAACACACCTGCATTTCGCTTGTTGTCCGAAATAAGGTACGAGAGATTCCAGTGTGTCGTCCTCCACCAGGAAACCAAACCGACCACGCGTGATGCGCGAAACAAGCTTCGGAAAGAAATCCCCCCACCCCCTTCCTTCCAAGAACTGCCCTTTGGGTGGACACGAATTTGCATTTCTTTCTCCCTCTCCCGGTTGGTTACACTCGTGTCCAAACCCCATCCAACGTACCATTCTGTATCCTGTGTTCTCTTGCCTGTTTCCGAAAAGGGGAACCGCCCGAGATCACCGCCGTGCCTGCTGCCTTCCGGACAGCGCATCACCATCATCCATTACCCTGTTAGGGCTCCGGAAGCAAGCCGTGCTAAGGCTGCCGCTGCCGCTGCCGCTTCTGCTGGTGGTTACAGTTTTATTTTCATCTGTCCGGAACAGGTAGGACTCGGTGCCGTGGAAACACGGTCTCATATTGTTAAATTACAGAAATACGTTTGACATCAAACACTGCCACTGCACAGTGAGCCGTGCGTATAATTTCGGCGGCCTGAAAAATTTCTGTTCAATCTTGTTTGGTCGGGCCTTTGGCTGTTGTAATAAGTAGAGTACATCTGACGAGTACCTAGTTGGGATGTTTCGAGCAGGTGACCCAAAGTCACTCACCTCAAGGCCCTTACAGAAACTCAAATTGACCATGTGTTGATGTCCACGGGCACATGATTCTGCGGTGCAGGTCTTGGAGTCGTTGCTAATGCCTGCCTGGCCTTTCATGTTCAGTCTTGGGCCCCCAAAGATAGACACGCTTGGCATACTGATATTTGTAGCGTAGTTCTAATGGCGACCTACTACGGATTACCGACGGAGCAAAAGTTGGACGCCTCCTCAAAGACCGGTTGTAGCCTTCCCCACACGAGCTGGAAAGACAGAACCGACACTCGCATGAAATGCGAGAGAACCAGAAATGCGAACGAACCAGAGAGCACAGCTGAAGAGGGTAAAACCTGCGAAGCGCGGGGAAAAAATACCTATTCAGTCTGGAGATAGTAAATCTACTACCAAGACGTAGGGTGGGAAGGTGAAGTAGGGGACTGAGACAACAGCCGCCCCTCGCCTCCCAATGAACGGTCCGATCTAAACGCCTCCTTTTCCATTAACCACCCCACTCTCCTGAAGCCGCTCTGCCGTAACGCCCGTTACCAAGGTCTGGCCTGGGACTAAACAGGTCCGATAGAGCAAAGCGGCAAGATTGGTTGTGCTGTCATCGGCTGCTTGCAGCTCAATGTCTAGGAACACACTATCATTCCGAAGAATCTGACTGTAAAGGGTAACTTCGGACCCGAGCTTCAGACTAAACTATTGGCATTGTTTTCGTCTCGGGATTTAGAGCCATTAGTCTCGCTGGAGAGTCAAAGTGGCAAAGAGTTGTCGTAGGGATATTTCCCCGGGTCCAGGTCATCCTAAGAGAGCTGGCATGCGCAATCTCGTGATGTTGTCGGGACCTGCTGGAAAATATTTTAGTGCGCGTGGCGAAAACGACCCATTCGGGGACCTGGGGGAGCCCTATGGAGCCCGAGACGTAACTGTAGGACGTTGTACTACCACACGCTGCGTTGCCTGGGCTCATGAGTACAGCTCTAGTTTTAGATTGGTGTTCGCCATTAGAAACGTTTAGCCTTTTTTCGAAAGGCGACCTGGGATGAGTGGATTTCGAAATCTCATGCGTATTTTGCAAGGTGGTCAAGGGGGGTGTTTCTGATTTCCGAACTGGAGAACTAACTCATTGGAGATGAGGTTAGACAACCAAAGTGTATGTCTCATGACAGGCAGGTAATTTGGACATGCCGATTCCGGGAACAAGAGCCATATCGGCGAGCACACCGTGTGCTCGATGGAGAGATAACTCGTTGCACTAGAACTAGTCGTCATTCTATTGCCGCGATGTTAAAAACGAAAACCCCCTAGGGAGCGCAGCTGAAAGACATCGGTAAGGGCTAAAACCACTTGGGATTAAAAGATATGATGGATGCTGGATAGCACATACGTTGTTCCCGAGACGCAGCCAATCCTCAACAAACCTGAGTCGCAACAGCCGAAGCACGGATCGGATCTGGGCTTTGAGCCTCCGCCAAAAGGGGACGGGAGTGACCGACTTTCGGTACTCGGTGCCGACGGTGACTCAACCAGCACTGGCCAGGCTGCCGGATTTGTTCGCGTGCGGCTACAAAGGGATAGCAAGGGAGAAATTGATGCATTAGCTCAGCAGCTAGCCCCTCGTCTTGCCTAAGAAACTGATCGCGCTGGACGCAAAAGGAGAAGGGAGGCCTATAGTAGACCCGCAGCTGCAGACGCATTGTCGATCACTACCTCAGTTCGAATACTTGAGAGACACACATATCTGAAGCGAATGAAGGTCTACGCAATAATAGGTAGGCGGAAAAGTCGACTGCTCGTGGACCGAGTAAGGCGCTGCTCTACCATAGTAAGGGGACAGCTGGCCGAGAACCAGAGACTGTCCAGACTGCCTATTCCGTACAGTATCGTACACCATTTCTGTCCTGAAATGCGATGCGAACCTGAGGGAGGGAGCCCAAGGAAGTTGGGTGGTCGGAGCCAAGATCAAATGAAAGCCTACACCATCAAACTGTCAGTCGAGAGCTCGTCCTGCGGGCTGGCTCGCCCGACCCAAAACGAGAGCCCGTGGGCGGCGTTGAGTCAGGGTAAGGGTATTGTGGGGTTAAAGTCCAGGTCCGGCGCCCCAGTCGCTTCAATCGCTCCTTCCGCGGGGTCGGCTTGCTTCCCACAGGAAAGTGCAACTACTGCCCAGGGCCTTGGATTTGTTGACACCGCCAATTGCTCGAGCAAGGGTTCGAGTCCAGGTTCCTCTTTTCTTGAGCTGTCACCTGCTTCATCACGCCCCGCGATGCTACAATGTGTGCGAGCAACTGCGGTGACAGGCCTTGCCGTATCCTTGCCAGTGGATGTTTCCGCCGTTTGACGTCCGAACGTTATGCCCGTGCGCCGCAATTACTAGACTCCTAGCGTAGTATTTTTTGTTTGTTAGTGTATTTCACCTCGATCACTGCAGCCTTCTTATTATTAAGTATTGCAACGCACTGATATTGCGTCTTTTGGTGATGCCTTTCTCCGTCACCAGCTGTTTTCAACCTGTCACAAAATCGGCTTAATTTTGTTATTGTTCCGTCGCCGCCCAATCCGGAGCTTTAGCAGCACCTCATGCAGTGTCAAACATGTGACGGACTATGTTGCCTCTTTCGAGTTTCGATTCAGCGTGAACAGCTAGGGGAGCTAGATGACCGCTCGAGAACAATAGGAACAACAGTGTTGACGCCCCGATGCCGACCTTGGCTGACCAGCTGGTTAGCTTCTCATCCCTTTGGTCAGTCCCTAAACTCGTGCTGACCAAGGCACTCCCTTGGAACGTTTTTCCTACGGCCTTAGACGACAAGAGTCGGTGGTACACAAGAGTACTTAGAGCTTGATGGCCATCCCAACCTACTCACCTTACGTATCAGGGACAGGGGGAGGTCGCGCAGGGATGCAATCGTCCGAGTCCTCTCCCACATTGGATTAGCTCTCGGCGGGCCAGGCAGTAGCGGCATGTTTCTTTTTTGTCGAGACTCGGATCACCTGCAGCTCAAGCGGAGGTGGAGGCAGGCCGTTGAGCTTATTCTAACCGGATTGGTCGAGTCTATTGTTGTGCATGCGCTGTCTCCCTCCCTCCTTCCGTCTTTCCGTACGACCAAGACAACAATGGACGGTCTGGAAAGGAAGGCACTCTCTACACGACTACGCCAGCGCGACTGCTGCAATGGCAGGAATGGTCTGGTCAGCCGAGCTAGCCAGGCCCAGTCCGCCGCCAGTCCGTCCGCCGCTGGTTCTTTGCCACAAATGCTAGGCCAAGCCAATCGGTTCGTGTGCTGTACCCTTTGGTCTGGAGGGATGTAAGTGGAATCAGCCGATCTCCATCTTCAGTTTTCCATTGTATCCGCTCAGTGTGCGGGCCAATGAGTGTCGGCGTCATCTGGGAGGTCGTTGTTTGGTAGCTTCTCGTGCCTGCCTCCTACCTACCGTAGGTAGCAACCTACTATCATCCCTAGTTGCTATCTTACCTCCCCCCCTCCCCCCCCCTCGGCAAGTCTGCCAGCCTTGTCCGATCAACATTCGGGGCGCCATCGCATATCAGACACACCCCCTTGTCACTCCTCAGTTATCTTTGTCTGTGAGCCCTGCCCTATATGATCCATGTCCTCCCCCAGGATTGATGTACTCCATCCCTGCTCAAAGCTTCGACAGACCAGGCTCAAGTGATCTCCAATAAGGTGCCTACGGGAGCACGAGAGTCTCTGACGACGGCCCTTCAACTCGCACCAACATTCTATTTCCCGCTTTACACGACGACTTCCACGGCCTTCGACATCCTGCCGTGTAATTCGGCATTGTCTTCGGCATAGTGAGGCCAGCTCTCGTTCAACCTACGCGGCATGTCTCTTGCTGGGAGATCGTGACGGCGTTGTCCCACCAGCAAGCTAGAGTCTCGGCCCAAAATCCTCGGCGATCCCAACTGTCTTCAAAGTGAACCGCAAGCCCCTTGTCCCGCCGATCGATCTCGCAGGTAACTCTTCTCCCTCCCACACCTTGCGGTCTAGCCCGGGGTGCTCTCCAGCGGGGGGCCCTTGTTCCAAACTTGAAATCTCGCATTCGAAGTCAAAAAACAATAGTTGAGGTATTGGTGAAAGACCTGTCTTGCGACGCATTCTTTTGTTGGTGCCCCGTCAAGAGATGTTCAACAGTGCGGTGTTGGCTGACACCGACACTCGCAGACGTTATTTCATTTGCACACAGTCACAATGACAGCGGCGTTCGAGAAGCTGGAAAGAAGGCTTGACCGGCTGGAGAGGTTCTTCTCAAAAAAGCGGAGGGTACAGCCTGACTCAATCGCCATTGGGGATGGACCTATATCACCTCTTTCTCTCTCACCAAAACCGGGGGCCGTGTTCCAGACGTTTCCGCAGCCATCCTTCATCAGGCCAATGTCAACGCGGATGTTGGCTCGAGAAGAAATCGCCTGGACCTCGAAATCTAATCGTCGGGCTCAGAGTCTCCCCGAGTCTCCCAGCACACCTCGCCTCATGTCTCTAACAGATTCCGCGAACGAACCAGCCACGACTCCAGTTTCATCCGATGAAAATTTTCCTTACATCCCTCAGCGCATCTCCTCACTCAGCCACAGGCATAGAACGGCTTCTCTAGCAGAGCTGCTGGAGTTCAGCTTCTCCAGCGAAAACCGGAAAAGCGCCGATAGCTCACTGTCTTCTCCAATATCCCGATCGCGGCCCACCTCCAGATCGATATTACGGCCCACCTCGCCTTCTGTGTCACCTAAAGCCCAGCTCAACAGGAAACGCAATTTTAACGAACTTCGGGTGGAGGGTTTGATCGCACAGCACCCCGACCCAAACACGCCACCACTGTCCGCCCACCAGAACAAGTCATTTGCTTTGATGCAGCTACAGCACAGGATGCTAATCCCCGAGCTCCTCCCGTATGGCAATCCGACGCCGGAAACCTCCCCTAGGCTTGTCCCGCTCCCTGAGCCGGAAGCCGACGAGCTTGAGCTAGATCAGACCGTGATGTTGGAGCGACCCAAGAGCCTAGATGCTTCGGTTATGGTCCCTAAAGCGGCCATTTCGGCGTTGCGCAAGTCCACAAGCCTCTCAAATATTGTAGCAGGTGCGGCCATCAAGCGCGATCCTATCCTCAAGGAACCGAGCTTCAGCGATTTTCTCTCGCTAAGCGACGATGACATTGCCGATGGTCAACCGGTACCTCGCGCCCAGCTCCCCGCAGCATCGGAGCCTCCAAGCTTTTCTTTACCACCCGACCCTCCAGCGCTTGTTGCAACTTCCCTCATCGCCAACGCTTACCCGCTTCTCACACTGTCACCACCTTTGGCCACCAGACCAGCAACTGCTGCAGCTTTTGAGGCTGCACGTATTGCAGCTCGGTACGGGTTTGACCTCGTCTACGTCGTCAACTTGTGGCCTCACCACATCGCTTCGTCCCAGCAACGTCCTGTCACGAAGAAATCGTCTTTCTCGTCTCTGTCGACTTCCGCAACCGTCTTGCATACACCGTCCTCGCCGCAGGACTCAATGCTGAGTGGAACTACTTACGTCCCTAGCACCGATGGACAAGTATCAGCTGGCATTGACAAGCCAGACAAGCCACGCATGAGAATGACTGGCCGCTTGCTGGCAGCGTATGGCTTGCCATCAATCATGTTCCCATTCCGAATCTCGGCGCCGGTGCATCAAAAGATGCTCAAAAACGAAGGATGGCTTGAATATAGAAGCGACAATGCCGCCGCCGACGAGTTTGCTCGCGGCTACAGCTGCTCCTTCTATACTGGCTACAACCTTGACGGAAGACTGAACGGCTTCGAATCCGAGGCGGATTCTGACACAAAGACACGGAAGCGCAAGGGGCGAGCTGCCAACCGCGGGATAGTCTTTTCAGCATATAGGCTTCCCCGCGCTGACGGGAGCAGCCTTGGAAGCGACACCGAGGAGCTGGAGGCCCTCAGAAGGGACGCCGAGACCCTCGTCGATATGTTGATCGATATCCACATGACACAAAGACAGAGACGGCCATCTGCGCCAAAATTAGAGACCGGACCACTTCCGGAGCCGAAGACACCAACCTATTCTGACTGAGGAAGCCGTGCGCTGTCCTTGCCTGGCTCCTTGATGTTAATGACAGAACGATTGATGATGTATGTGCTGGCCGAAATATGGGGTCTTCTTTCCTTTTCTTACCGTCGTCGATTGGAGCAAAGGCTCTGCTCCAATTTCCTATTCGACGCTTTGAGACCTTCACAGAGACATACTATACCCATGTTTTACGGCCACTTTGTATGTAGATATGAATGGAGAGCCTCATCGGCAACGCGAGTACGAATTTGATGGCAGTTATCCCCATATCTAATCCTACTTGTCCCACAGCTACAATAAATATCTAGAGATCACAGAGAGCCGATCTGGTAAAATAGCTGTCTAAATAAGTCGCGACTGGTGAAACCCGAGGGAGGTAATAACTATTAGAACCCCTGATCTAGAATCCTAGAGGTCTATCTCTTCTTTAAAACTAGTTAGGAGACCCCTTTAAAAGGTCTTTTTGGAGAAGAGATAGCCCTCTAGGATTTTAAAATAGGTATTCTAATGGATTTTGCCTCCCTCGGCGAAAAATCTTTAGGGAGAGCCGTTAAATATTAAGGCCTTTCGAATCTTGGAATGTCCCCCGCTAATAAAAATCTAGGGATTGGGTTGTATGAATGGAGAGGCGATCTGGTGAAATGGCTGCCTAGAGAATACGGAGAAACCAATATAGTGAAATAGCTGTCCGAACACAGACAGACGATATAGTGAAATAGTTAATAGAGAGAGCCGATCCGGTAAAATGGGTAATAGAAAGAGCCGATCTAGTGAAATAGCTGCCTGGAGAATATGGAGAAACAAATCTGGTGAAACAGCTATCTAAATGAGTCGCGACTGGTGAAATTTGCTCTATTAATATAATTATTAAACATGCCTCAATATTTTACGGCTCGCCCTATAGGTTTTTCGCCGAGGGAAGTAATAACTATTATAAACCACCCTATTCTAGGATCCTAGAGGCCTATCTCTTCTCTTGAGCAAGACGGTCAATAAAAAGAGAAAGTTTGACGAGATCGAGGACAAAAGAAGGGCATACAGGAAAAAGCTCAAGGTCCGATGATACCAAGGGTGGGTCGAACTTGCGAAGGAAACCCGTCATGGCGATGTACCTAGGTTTCCAAGGCATCGTCTGTGTCTTGATCTTGACGATGGCTTCGACTTTGTCCGTCGTGGTTGACAGACCCAGTCCATCGACCTTAAAACCCGAGCAATTTGACAGAGGGGAATGATGGTTGCTATATGGCCACAGAGACCGATTTCGGACGGGAATTCGAGATCGTTGCCGACGTCGAAGCAATCCTCGACCTGTCAGACGAGAAGGCTACAGCCCTCTACCAAGCACTGCTCAATGACACCGCAAAGCAGAAGGCACCGGGGCCAAATCCTCATTGATCCTTCCCGTCCTCTTCCAAGTGAAGTCCTTTATGGCTATCACGCTACATCACGGGTACAACCTACCAGGTCGACCTCATCGCAAGTATTTTCAGCAAAGGAACGGGCCCTTCAAGGTGTTGGAGATGAAAGGTCCTCTGGCGTGCAAACTCGAGCTGCCACCGCGACCCCATGAACCTAATGGACCTGATTAGCGCTGTGAACGACCCCTAAAGATTCGAGCACGAGGCACGAGGTTAGCGGGGAGACATTGTCTCACAGTTGGGAAACCATCAAGACGCAATGAACGACATCACGTATTAAAGCCCTCTTCTGCTAGTTTATTTACGATAACATTCTCCTTGTTCCTAGGTACCAGGCCAAAAAAAAAACATGCAGAGATTGGAGTGTATGAGCAGGAAACTGTAACTCTAACGCTGAACGTATAAACCTGTCGCCTAGATCACGAAGATGGTCATCATCACGAGTCGGCTAGCCTGTGGCTTTGGCCTGGTATTGAAACCGAGAAGCATGAGTTCTCCAAAGAACAATGCCACGTAAATTGAGAGAAAGGGATGGGGAGCCGGCATAGCGCCGGTCGGTCTCTGAGGCCGCAGCTTGACTGATAAAATTCAGACCAAGCTTGGATTGACGAAAAAGCGTCAAGGTATAGAAGTGCATCTACATATCCGTTATGAAAATGTCACCCATTTTAAGTTCCGAGTCGACAATGACCTGCCCCAGAGGACCAATGGTTCCCAGATCGCCTGAACTCCCCACTCCGTGATATGCCTTTCCCCCCCGTTGCTGATGGACCCCCACCAGGATGGGCCAATTTAACGGACAATGGCATCGAAGCGCTGCTTGAACCACTTGACGGTGTCGTCGCGGTTGATGCGGTGGTTGGAGCCGATGCGGCCCTTGCTGCGGCGGCGGCGAGCGACGCGCTCACCGGGGCGGGTCATGCAGCAGTAGAAGTCCATGCCGTAGATACCAATTGCCGGGTCGTACTTGATGCCGAGATCAATGTGCTCGCTGATGCCGAAGCCGAAGTTGCCAGTCTCGCTGAAGTTGCGCTTGCGCAGCTCGTACTCCTTGACCTTGAGGCCACGCTCGAGGATCTCCTCGGCCTTGGGGCCACGGACGGTAACGTGGACGGCGATCTTCTCGTTACGGCGGATACCGAAGGTACGGACGGTATACCGCGCCTTGCCTAGAGGTTGCGGAAGAGAAACAGTCAGCGGTTTGTCCGAAAATTGCAAGTGTAGGCACTTCAGATCTCGCCGCGCTCGAAGAAATACTACTGGGGCCCGGAATCAAGGACAAACTCACTGTAGACGGGTGTCTGACCGCTCAGCTGCTCCAGCACCTTGGCGGCTCTGGTCAGTCTGTCACCAGACTCGCCGACTGAGATGTTCAGGACGAGCTTCTGGATGCGGAGGTCCCGCATGGGGTTTTGGGCCTTCTCCGTCTACACATCGCAGGATTGAATTAGCAAGAGCAGTGGCAGGGCATTATAATAGTTTTATCGTACCATGATGGCTTTTGTTGTTGTCGATGATCCGGGTGGGAGGGAAAATCTGGCGATGGTTGAGGAATTACAAGATCAAGGTCGATTTTCGTCCTCGATTTTTGAAATTGTGCGAAAGTGTGGGGCCAATTGCTCCTCAGCCCAGAAAATTGGGTGGGGGACAAGCAAGTGCGGCGTGCAGGAGCGTAAGCCGCAATGAGGTCCGTGCAAAGAGCAGAGCGATTGTGGCTCATTTAGCGGCCGCGGGGGGCCGCGAGAGCTTTCAACATCCTGCGCCTCGCCTCGCGTTGAAATTTGAAGTGCTTTACTAACCCGCGAGATTCACCCGATTTCCTCAAGAGTTTCGAATCGCGCCGGCGAGGTCACCGAATTCATTCGCAGACAAATCACCTGCACAGAACAAGAGGCTACTCGGTAGCTCCAGCCGCCACCATGGCGTCCAACAAGCAGGGAAAGATGGTGAGTTCAATCCTTCCGCACCTTCCCCGTCACCGCTTTGGAATCGTCAAATGTTGACATCAGACACTGACAAGGCGCATTCTTTCTAGGTCGGCTACGTACGTACTCTGTTCGATCTGCGACGGAATATTCGACTCTCTGCAGGAGGAGGAACTAACATTTGCACTCCTAGATCAATTATCGTATGCGCGTCACCCTCAACGACGGTCGCCAGATGACTGGACAGATGCTTGCGTTCGACAAGGTACGAGCGACCCCGTTCTTTGCGTGATTACAGTATTGGTAAGTGCTAACTGATGCAAAAGCACATGAACCTAGTCTTGGCCGACACCGAGGAGTTTCGCCGCGTCCGCCGCAAGCAAGCCAAGTCGAACGCTCCTGGAGCTTCGGGAGTTCAGGTCATCGAGCAGGAGGACAAGCGCACCCTTGGTCTGACCATCGTCCGCGGCGCACACATTGTGTCGCTCTCTGTCGAGTCGCCTCCCCCCGCCGAACCCAGCGCACGTCTCGGCAAGACCACCAGCGCAGGCATTGCTTCGACCCTCACCGCCGGACCTGGCGTTGCCCGCCCTGCTGGTCGCGGCGCACCTGCCCCGATCTCGTCGCTTGCTGGCCCCGCCGCTGGTGTCGGAGGCGTTGCACCTCCCTCACAGTTCCCAGGATTCCCTCCACGTCTCCCTCCCGGCTACCCCGCGCCTCCTGGATTCCCTGGATCCGCTGGATGTAAGACATTCCCTTCCCAATCTTCCTCCTCCTCTGCCCTATCCTTTAAACCACATATATCCAAGCCTCCATTGACGTAATAACCAGCTGCCCCTCCTGGTTTCTCGGGCGGATTTCCACCTGCTCCGGGCTTTGGCCCACCTGGGTTCGCCGGACCTCCTCCTGGCTTCAACCCTTCTCGGCGTTAAGGGATACTGTGTTTGGGCTTCATGATGGGCTATAGGGCTTTCTGAGACGTTCGATACCGTGTCTACTATGGTCAACTCTTTATGATTGCTCTGGACGCTCTGCCTAGGTTTATGAGGTGGGATTTTTCGGCGGCGTTCTGGGGTCAACGAAAAATGTGCTTTAGAAGTGGAATGGGAGACTGTATTTCGACACAGATCAGAAAGCACGGCGATCTTAGAGCATCAGGAAACAAGCTTTGATTGCTGCGGGGCATTGCTACTGTGAATAAACTCCACATTGCTTTTCATATATGTTTTTGTTGTTCTATCCACGTGACCTCCCTTCTCTGTCTGGAGTATCTCCGATTTTGAGGCTCTCGGTGGTGAGTCGGTGATCGTCGCGAAGAGCTTGGGGTCCGTGCTGGCGCTACAATCCAACCCCTGAAATCTTGTTAGTGGGGGACTTGCCAAATTTGAAAGGCCTTGATAACTTACGGCTCGCCCTGAAGATCTTTTGCTGAGGAAGGTAGCCGTTATTAGAACCCCTATTACAGAATCTTGGAGGCCCTTCTCTATCCTTGAAATACCTATCACAGGCTTTTTCTAGCTGGTGTACTACGTATAGTATCCGTTATGATCTTGTACTGCGCTAACAAACATTTCGGGATTTGGCTGTACATTCAGTTGCAGCCAAGCCAAGCCCCGAGCTCGGACCCCCAACTTTGTTTGCCCGATAAGTCAACTCCACCGTTGGCAGCTGCACGGGAAGCTGCTGGAGCTCAACATATCGCCGTCGCGTCAACGTCGTCGAGAATCGCTAGACTACCCGTCATCATGGCTGCCCTTGTCAAAGCGATCAATACGAAAATCAGGTCTAATGCCGTCCTAGACTATGTCTGCTCGACACGTACGTTCCCCCGATTGCCCCAAGTATTTTTTGTGCCGTATGCTCGTCTGTTCGGCCGCTTGCCGCAGTCGGACTTTCCCCGGATCCCACACTTGGAACTGCCATGGGTGGTGCTCGTGTGCCGCGATTGTTGGAGCCACTCGGCGAAGCCAATTGCTTTTTTCTTTCTCTCTACGAATGCGCTCCGATACTATCTGGGTGCAGCTTCGTGCAATGGTCGGGAGCTATGGATAGATAGCTGACGCTACGTGTGGTTCTCAACAGATTTCTGGGGCCCCGTCTCCAACTTCGGCATCCCGGTTGCGGCGGTGATGGACACCCAGAAGAGCCCTGACCTGTGCGTAGCCCCGATCACTTGTTCTCCTTCCTTGGTAAGAAGAGCGCGATGAAGAATTACAGGCAGCTGATTTTCGCTGGGCCGGGTCTCGCTCGCAGAATATCCGGAAAGATGACCCTCGCGCTCGTCATCTACTCGGCCACATTCATGCGCTACTCGCTCGCCGTCACCCCCAAGAACTACCTCCTCTTCGGCTGCCACTTCATCAACGAGGGCGCCCAGCTGACGCAGGGCTACCGCTTTCTGCAATGGCACAACTGGGGCGGCAAGGAGAAGGCCGACCTGGCGGGCGCCGTCGACGCCTCCGTGGACAAGGCCAAGGAGCTCGAGGCCAAGGTCAAGAGCTCCGTCAGCAAATAAATCGTAGTCTGGGTCATTAAAGAGTCTGGTTTTCCGCGGGGTTGGGGCTTGACGGCGGGGGCTCGACATTGTCGTTTACCTACTGTCCCGGCGCCGGATGAAGGCTCCCGAACAAACCATCCGAGAGGAACAATTGCGAGAGTCGTGAATGGGCTCGAGACATCGTTCGCGAACATTGAGGAAGGCGGCGTTTCCAATGGGCTAGCTGTCTAGGTGTATATTAAGTATCGGCGCATTTTAATTTGGTCCGCTGGCAACTTCCTGCAGCATTGTCTCGCTTTAGCCTAGCCGAGAGAAGAGAGGGAGGGGGCTTCTGGTAGTACGGGAAAGTGAGATGCTGAAAAGATAAATCACCAACGTGCCCCGTTGAGTTGCTTCAACAAGCCGCGCTATGTTAGCGGAGGTGACTAGGCGTTGACCTATCCTGGTTCACCTTCACTGAGGGACAGATGGATATGAAATGGTATAACGGCTTTACTCACCTTTTGTTCGTGGCGAATTGTGTGAATTCTTTCCTTTGGTGCTTGGAAACAAAGTGTTGTCAGAGTCGTCGTGTGGCTAAGAAGAAGAAACGAAGAATTAGCATATCCAAAGAGGAAATTGTAGAGCCCCTCTGCCTCTGCGCTTTACGAGACCGAAGTTTGGGCGGGCGGACTTTGCTCAGTTCTCCGCTGGCAGTAATGAGTTGTCGAGACAATCAAGCAGGCGCATTGCGGAAGAAGAGACACCCGGGTCTTGGCTGTGCTCCTCTGCAAGCAGGATGTTCGTCTTCTCGGGCTTCACCGCTTGACGATAAAGTCAGAGAGGGAGAGAGAGGGGGGGGGGGGGGTTGGTACGGCGATCTTGATAGAGTGTGTGACAACTCTTCCTCCTTTTCAACTCTCGGGCTCTTGGCAACCTCCCCCTGGGTGCTCCGAACAGTCCAATCCCTGAATGTTTGTAGCGGGGGATTTTCTAAGACCTTAATGGTCTTCGTACCTTATTTCTCGCCCTTATTATTATTTGCCGAGGGAGTTAATAGTTATTAGAATTCTTATAATTGAACCCCAGAGGCCTATCTATCTCTTTTCTAGAAACGCCTATTTAAACGCCTTTCCTAGGCCATAACGTTATACGGTTGTTTACTAAATCTTTATTCCGCCCAAGTATCCGTACCGCGCCATCAGACATTTAGGCATTGGATTGTACAAAAACGAAAAGCCGCCCAGGTCCTCAAAAGAGAATTGCGCCGAGACAGCATTTGCTTGGCACGCAACACAACACATCACCGGATCTCACGGACTTGGGAGCTTTCCAAGAGATCTGCATCTTACAGCCGCGACGCCAAGACGGAGGAGAGACGATGATGATGCCGACTCCCCCCCACCCTTAGCTTCATCTATCGTACGCGTACACCATTCCACTGGGAAGGAATATGGTTTATCGTCACTTCCAGTTTTACTGGGTGTACGATCTTATCTCCGAATTTTTGTTAGCGGAGGACTTTCCCAAGATTTGAAAGGCTTCCATATCTTACGGCTCGCCCTATATACCTAGTCTTTGCTCTTTAATACATATCTAGGTACCATACTAATATACTAACAGGCTTTCAGGGGTTAACTGTAGCTTGTAAGAGCTTGCTTCCGCTCCGTGACTTTGACACATGATTTCGTTGATCTGTCAACAGATAAATGTTTGTGGCAGGTAAATAGTGTACTGTAAACTTTGTAACCGCGGCCGCCTATCGCGGAACGCATCCGTGGAGGTTGCTCTGTGTCTTTCGCGATGTTCTTGGCCATGGATAATCCCAGCCAATGGACGTCTCGATTATATGACCAGTATGCACTCCGCGCGCGGGTTGCTCCTAAGGCGCCGAAGGCCGGTCATCACCGTGGGGGGAAGGGGGGAAGTGGAGGCGGGACCACACACCTACCGTACATACACACTCCCCGAAAACGGTTTTTTTCTCTTCCTTTGGGAGAGGGGGGTGGGAAATGCATGGCTTTTTCCTTCTTTCCCCATGTGACAGAGCGGCTCTCACCTGATGGGGAAAATAGCTCAAATGCGGTGTAGCCTGCATACCAGTCCCAAAATGCAGTTTTTTCCCTTTTCCTTTCCATTCTTCATGTCGAGTCGAGTCCCCGACTGATTGGGATGGTTGCGCTGTCGGGAACCACAAATGACTCAACGAGCCGCAGGGCACTTTGACCAGAGAGGTCCCGTGACAGGATCCGACCGCCTTTTAATGGCGCAGGCAAGACAGAGATACCTGGGTAGCTGCGGGAAGCATGTAAAGAGGAGAGGAAGAAGAAAGGAAAAAAGGGGCAGAGGTACGGCAGCTGTTGTGCTCATCGAGATGATCCATCTCTTGGCAGACCAGCCGGGTCTGTGAAGGGAAGGGAATGAGGGGAAAAAGAAAAGAGAAGGAAGAGGAAGAGGAAGAGGGGCCAGGCAGGACGAGACAGACTCTCAGCAATTCATCAACCTCTCACACAACTGTGCAACCAACCATCTTGATGTTGATTGAAGCGGCACAATTGATACCCAGCATCAGTATCCCCGGCAATCGTGTGGGGAACCCAGCTATCTTTGGGGCTATTGAACGTCAACGCTGACGATACTGGCCCCCTCTCTCTCCCCCTCTCTCCGTCTCTCTTTTGAGCTTACTGTCGGCTAGATAAAGCCGGTCGTGGTAGGTGCAGAGCTTAGGTTGGTAATGTAGCTCGGTAGGTACCTGGTATGGACCAAGGGAACCCTGCCCATCTGCTCTGAGCTGAGCTTGACACCTGATGGGTTGTCCGTCCCAACTACCGACTGCCCGAGGTGCGGTGCTGCTGTGGTGCCAGCCGGGCTACTGGATATTCCGAAACCACCCTGTTATCCGAGGCATGTCTCAATGACGAGATGGCGAGGAATGGGCTTCTCGGAAAACGCCCCTTCGTCACCTTGATGGCCACAAAGTTTTGGTGGACTTCTTGAGATTTAGGTATTCATTAGCCATGAAATGAGGGGGTCATTTAGGTTAGCCAATAAAAGGCCATATGGAATCTCTTGTGAAACTCCTTCCCCCCTCCCCCCCACAAGCCATTGCTGCAAGCCTTTAGGGAAAACCAACTTTCCCCCGTTTTGCAAAGAATCCCACCGTCGAGCTCCTCCCAGCTTGAGCTAGGAAGCGGCGGCGCACATTGCCAGTGCGCGCCGTGGGAAACCCATCAGCCCCGCTAACAACACCATTGGCCGGCGTGTGCACCATCTCAATGCCTGTCAAGTGCTGGCTTCACCTTGGTGTAGCAAGTGCAACTCGAGATCTAACGCCAAGAGGGCGGCAAGCATGGTGATCGCTGTTCTGGGCTCTGGCTGTGGAGCTCAATCAGCCAGAAGTGCCGGGCATAGTGTATCAATACCTATGTATGTACGCAGTATGTACACGTACAGTATGTTTAGGTCTGGGCTGTCTACTCCGTGCCGCTGTGCGAGCGACGGCGAGAAGAGATTGCGCAGTCAACCGTCCGCAAGACCGAGATATTTCCTTTCCCGGGGGAAGGGGAGGAGGGATGAGAGGCGGCATTGGATGCAGGCCGCCGATGTAGCTCAGATCGCCAAGCCGATATCTACCTACCTACAGTACATAAGGCGAGCTTGGTTGCCGTGTGCAATGTGCATGTTGGTGGAGCTCCGATTTGCCGCTGGAAAGCGCCCGTTGCGAAAAAGGACTGACGGTCACCCGGCCGGGAGACACACACGCACACGTCCGCCCGCACCCTTGAGAGTTGAGACCTCGCCCATCACCGAGCTACCTGTGGCTCGGCCTGCACGCACGATGCAGTTCGGCATGCTCGCTTCCTGATTTTAAAAGAGGGGACCATGGCATGGCATGGGAGCGGCGAGGCTTACCCTGCTTTGCTGGACTCGGTCGGACTGATGACTGGGTTGAGTTTTCCCACCATTTTAGATCCAGCTTGGCACGACGGAGCTTGATTATTGATAAAGCAGACCCGGGGCTGCCCTGACTCTTTCTTGTGCCTGGCTTGACAGAAATCCCCTCACCCCAGGAGCCCCGTCCCTGCTCTTTGCCCTCGCTTGGTTTTGTCTATTTTTTAGACTCTGCCCCTCCAATTCCCCTCGCCTCTCTGTCCGAGCTACCGTGCCTCCCTCGAAATCTTTTGCAGGATTGTCGTTGAATTGGCTGGCATCTCTTGCTGCTGCTGTTATCGTCTTCCGCCGTCTGTCTCCGCCTACTTTAAGTTGGCCCCACTGCAGAAGCACCCAAGGTTGCGCCCGCCGGAGCTCCAGGAGCTCTCCCTCCAACCCCGCCATCGACGAAACCCCACTGTCGTCACCCCTCGTTCCTCGCCTCGCCCTGCGCACGCGAACGTCGGCTCCTCCGTCTCTCTCCCTCACCCTTCGTCTGCAATTGACCTTTCAATCCCACGCCAATTGAGTCGCCATGGCCGCCGACAGCGCAGCCGACAAGTACGAGGAGGTTTTTGAGGATGGCGAGGTTCCCAAGGAGGCCCATACGGTCCACCGCATCCGCGCCAACTCGACGATTATGCAGTTGAACAAGATATTGGGTTAGTCACCTGCCTACCTCTCGCGCGTCCGCGGATAAAGCTTCTCAACAAGCTCTCTTGAAGCGCCCCAGAAGCAGCATTCGTCCAATCAACCCCCTCTGAATTCGGGACATCATGGCTAACGATATCTTGTCTACTTAAACAGTCGCCAATAGAGGAGAAATTCGTATGTAACCCCCTCCCCCTTTTCCATCTGCCCACTCAACCGGACGAGAGTCTTGTTAGTCGCGGCGATGCTGACATCAATTAGCTATTCGTGTATGTCCGCGCCCGTTGCCCCATGCGGCGAGTCTGTTTAGCATTCGGATAGCCATGTTGACTGACAATGCGCCCGCCCTATAGATCTTTAGGACAGTAAGTATCTCTCGCCCAGCACTCCTTGTCACTCTTTCATAGGCAGCTAGTTCCGAGAACTAACCCCGACCTCTAGGCCCACGAACTGTCTCTGCACACTATTGCTATCTTCAGGTGAGCTGCTCGGCCTCGTCTTCGGCCTGCGCAATTGCTGATTTAGTAGCTATGAGGATCGTCTCTCGATGCACAGGCAGAGTATGCGCGATTTTACTTTACATCCCCTGACACCGCCCGATTCCTTCCTGTCCTCCTGCTGACAGTGAGACCCCAGAGGCCGACGAAGCATACGTCATCGGAAAGCGCGGGCAGTACACGCCTGTCGGAGCCTATCTTGCCAGCGACGAGATCGTCAAGATTGCTGTTGAACATGGCGCCCAGATGATTCATCCCGGTAAGCGGAGCTTTCTTCGCGTATAGACCAAAAGAAACGCGCATTGACAATCTTACAGGATACGGATTCTTATCCGAGAATGCCGACTTCGCTCGCAAAGTCGAGAAGGCCGGGCTTATTGTAGGGCTCCCTGTCCCGAGGTTGGGGCTGCTATCACATTGCTTACCGAGTGTTTCTTCCAGTTCATCGGACCATCCCCCGAGGTCATCGACGCGCTCGGTGACAAGGTTTCGGCAAGAACACTCGCCATTGCTGCTGGTGTCCCCGTCGTCCCCGGCACGGAGGGTGCGGTCGAGAAGTTCGAAGACGTCAAGAAATTCACCGACGAGTATGGTTTCCCCATCATCATTAAGGCCGCCTATGGGGGTGGCGGTCGCGGCATGCGAGTCGTGCGCGACCAGGCCACTCTCAAGGAGTCGTTCGAGCGAGCCACGTCCGAGGCTAAGAGCGCCTTCGGTAACGGAACTGTCTTCGTCGAGCGGTTCCTGGACAAGCCCAAGCACATCGAGGTTCAGCTGCTCGGAGACAATCAGGGCAATGTCGTCCATCTGTACGAGCGTGACTGCTCAGTTCAGCGGAGACACCAAAAGGTTGTCGAGATTGCCCCAGCAAAGGACCTTCCTGTCGAGGTTCGCGACGCGATTCTGAACGATGCGGTCAAGCTAGCCAAGTCTGTCAACTATCGCAACGCTGGTACCGCAGAGTTCCTTGTCGACCAGCAAAACCGCTACTACTTCATCGAGATCAACCCCCGTATCCAGGTGGAGCACACCATCACCGAGGAGATCACGGGCATCGACATCGTCGCGGCCCAGATCCAGATTGCGGCCGGTGCTACGCTCGAGCAGCTTGGACTGACCCAGGACCGCATCTCTACCCGCGGCTTCGCCATCCAGTGCCGTATCACAACCGAGGACCCCTCCAAGAACTTCCAGCCCGACACAGGCAAGATCGAGGTGTACCGGTCCGCTGGCGGCAACGGTGTGCGCCTTGACGGCGGCAACGGATTTGCCGGCGCGGTCATCACTCGTGAGTGCACCTCCTCCACGTCATGCCCTCACCCTCGGACTAGAAGTCATGCTAACTCCGTGATCAAGCCCACTACGACTCCATGTTGGTCAAGTGTTCAGTTCATGGTTCCACCTACGAAATAGCTCGCCGGAAGATCCTCCGCGCGCTGATCGAGTTCCGCATTCGTGGCGTCAAGACCAACATTCCCTTCCTCGCCTCGCTCTTGACCCACCCTACCTTCATCGATGGAAACTGCTGGACAACTTTCATTGATGACACGCCGTCTCTGTTCGACCTTGTTGGCAGCCAGAACCGCGCCCAGAAGCTTCTGGCGTACCTTGGCGATATCGCCGTCAATGGAAGCAGCATCAAGGGTCAGGTTGGCGAGCCCAAATTCAAGGGTGACATCATCATCCCTGAGCTCTTTGACGAGAGCGGACATAAGCTCGACGTCACTTTCCCTTCCACCAAGGGCTGGAGGAACGTCATTCTCGAGCAAGGCCCGAAGGGCTTTGCCAAGGCTGTGCGCGACTACAAGGGCTGTCTGCTCATGGACACGACGTGGCGTGACGCCCACCAGTCTCTGCTTGCCACCCGCGTGCGCACAGTCGACCTGCTGAACATTGCGAAAGAGACCAGTCATGCTCTCGGCAACCTCTACGCTCTGGAATGCTGGGGGGGCGCCACTTTTGACGTGGCCATGCGCTTCCTCTACGAGGACCCCTGGGACCGGCTCCGTAAGATGCGCAAGCTGATTCCCAACATCCCCTTCCAGATGTTGCTGCGCGGCGCAAACGGTGTTGCGTACGCCTCTCTTCCCGACAATGCCATCTACCACTTTGTGGACCAGGCCAAGAAGAACGGAGTCGACATCTTCCGTGTCTTCGATGCGCTGAACGACATCAACCAGCTCGAGGTTGGCATCAAGGCCGTGCAGAAGGCTGGTGGTGTTACCGAGGGCACCGTCTGCTACAGCGGTGACATGCTGAACCCCAAGAAGAAGTACAACCTAGAGTACTACATCGACCTTGTTGACAAGCTTGTTGCGCTCGACATTGATGTCCTCGGAATCAAGGACATGGCAGGTGTTCTCAAGCCTCATGCCGCGACAATCCTGATCGGCACAATCCGCAAGAAGTACCCCGACCTTCCTATCCACGTCCACACCCACGATTCGGCCGGTACTGGAGTAGCTTCCATGGTTGCTTGCGCCATGGCTGGCGCTGATGCCGTTGATGCTGCCACCGACAGCTTGTCCGGCATGACATCTCAGCCGAGCATCAACGCCATCCTTGCTTCGCTTGATGGCACGGACAGGCAAACTGGCCTCAACCCGGCACACGTTCGTGCTCTCGACACGTACTGGTCGCAGCTCCGCCTGCTTTACTCGCCGTTCGAGGCCCACCTTGCCGGCCCAGATCCAGAAGTTTATGAGCATGAAATCCCTGGCGGCCAGCTCACAAACATGATGTTCCAGGCCTCGCAGCTTGGCCTCGGCTCCCAGTGGCTTGAGACCAAGAAGGCGTACGAGCAAGCCAACGATCTGCTTGGCGACATCGTCAAGGTTACGCCCACATCCAAGGTCGTCGGCGATCTAGCTCAGTTCATGGTCTCAAACAAGCTCTCGCCCGAAGACGTCAAGGCTCGCGCTGCCGAGCTTGACTTCCCCGGCTCGGTCCTCGAGTTCCTCGAGGGCATGATGGGCCAGCCGTATGGCGGGTTCCCGGAGCCTCTCCGCACGAATGCGCTGCGCGGCCGCCGGAAGCTTGACAAGCGCCCTGGTCTTACCCTCGAGCCCGTCGACTTTGCCGCCATCAGGAAGGAGCTTTCCCGCAAGTTCGGTGGCAGCCCGACAGAGTGCGACGTCGCCAGCTACGTCATGTATCCCAAGGTCTTTGAGGACTACAAGAAGTTCGTCGCTAAGTACGGAGACTTGTCGGTCCTGCCCACAAAGTACTTCTTGTGCAAGCCTGAGATCGGTGAGGAGTTCCACGTCGAGCTGGAGAAGGGCAAGGTGCTTATCTTGAAGCTTCTGGCCGTTGGTCCTCTCTCCGAGAACACGGGCCAGCGCGAGGTGTTCTACGAGATGAACGGCGAGGTCCGGCAGGCTACCGTCGACGACAAGCAGGCGTCGGTCGAGAACGTCAGCCGGCCTAAGGCCGATACAGGAGACTCTAGCCAAGTCGGTGCCCCGATGGCTGGTGTGCTTGTCGAGCTTCGCGTCCACGAGGGCAGCGATGTGAAGAAGGGCGACCCGCTTGCCGTACTGAGCGCCATGAAGATGGTTCGTTTAATTCCCCAATTCCCCGTTGTTCCACCGTGCAGCCACCTTGTGCTGTTGAAGAGGAAATTGCTAATGATATTCAACAGGAAATGGTTATCTCCGCTCCTCACAATGGCGTCGTCGCTTCTCTTATGGTGAGAGAGGGAGACTCAGTAGACGGCTCCGACTTGGTATGCCGCATTGTCAAGCCCGAGAAGAAGTGAACGTCAGCTATTTCCATAGCATGACCCAAGTTTTCTTTCTCGATTTACACTCCCCGTGTTTAGAGGCTTTCCAGTCCTCCACGAGGTAGTATTCCATGACAACAACGGCAAGTCAAGGACGCTGGCAAGCCCCGCTGTGTTCGATTCATGGCAGATTCTTATGTCTCTGGGTGGGTGGAACTTTTTACACGCGCACACACATTTACGTGGTTGCCTTGATGAGTGCCTTCCGCTGTCGGCGCTCTGGGAGAGATACCTGAGAAAAAGAGGGAAAAAACAGCTACACCATTTCCTTAGCCTAGGTAGATACGTCAAGAAGTATTGGCTTATAAGAATGCAAAGCAAGAATCGAGCAACTGTTTGTTAGCTTTTTATCGCGTGGGATTGGGCAGTGTGTTTTGTGAAGCTTGTGCATAACCTTTCAAGCCCTGATCAGAGTAAGAGACAGACCGGGGATCATGAGAGCAGCTCTTTACGAACTCCTATTGCGAACCCTACATGGCTAATTACTTGAGTTCTTGTCTCAAAGGTAATTATCTTGAGTGTAGGAATTACCGATTAATCAGGGTCATGCGGCTTAATCAAGCTCATGCGGCTACAGAGCTGTGATTGATTGGCCAAACATGTAAAACAGTAGGAGTCAGGTCAGCGCACGGGCCACCTACGCCCGACACGTGACCGCGGGGTATCACAAAAGCAGCCCTCTTCCTGTTCCCGTAGTTCGTGATCCTTTTAGGTAGACATAGCAGAATACAACCACCACAACCCCCCCATCCTTTCGCAGTTACTATAGTGACTTGGATGAATGACCTTGTCATTCCAACATTGAGGACTAGCAATCAATGTTACGTACGATGCACCTTAGCCAAGCTGGTAGGTTTAAGCCAAGGGAAAGCTGGGTCTGAGAGCCTCTACAATGCCTCTACAATGTATTTGACCGTCTCCTTGTATTTATAACAGGAATATTTGCCATGACTTGTTCCGCGTCGATTTTGTCTCGAATGAGGCGTGATGTTAACAGGAGAGAACAGAAGGGGACAGGAGAGGACAGGAGTTGGCGAGTTTGGGTCACATGTCTGGGCCACAGAAACCCAGACTGTAAGCGCATGTCGTTTGCCACAGCAAGTCTCTCAACGAGATACCTATCAGTAGAAGGTCGGAAAATAGATTTGGAGCTACCTAGAGCTAATCCTCAGAGGAAATGCAGAGGCTGGCTTAACAACTCATCCACATGCTCCTTTCCACGAGTTCAGTGGAACCTAGATTCTGGGCCCCAGATCATCTCCCCAAAATTATGGACACGGAAACTCGGAAAATAAGTGGTCAAGCAAGCTACTCCGACAACAGCAAGCGAATTAATACAGGTATAGTGACACACAGAAACCTCTTTGACCTGCAGCAATACCATGCAGAATCAAATCCAGCCCTCCGCGTAAAATCCGTGTTTTCATTCCCGTTAACTAAAACTACAGGGGCCAAGACTCCAAACCTTGAAGGGCTCTCCAGGAGCGGCAGGAGCCGCAATCGGATAGAACAATTCGTTTCGCAGGGGGTCAAAGAGGCAAGGGCGCTCAAATACGACTGGGGCAACCTTCTAGAAGCCATAACCAGTCGACTGCGAGGCGAAGCCATTGGTCTGCGCAAAGGGTGCGGGCGACAAGGGCGCTGCAGGCCCGGCAGTGATCATAAGCCTGCCACCGCCGAGAATGGGGGTGTTGTCCTCGACTTTCTCCTGCTCCTTCTCCTTGGCCTTGCGGGCCTCGTTGTCCGCTTTCAGGAGAGCGAGCTCTCGCGTCTGCTGGGAGAGAAGGTTGATAAAGTACGGCATCGTGAAGTCGTCCAATCTGTTGCGCCACATAAGCTCTAGGACGAGGTCGGGGCGGATCAGGTCGTAGCATGCATAGAGAATGCCGACATAGCACTCCCGGTTACCGATATCAACGAACTGCAAGCTTTTAGTTATCATGCGCGGAATGTGAGCGGAGACAGGGAACTTACATATCGGAGAAGCTCTTCTACCACCTCTGTCTTGCCAGACAAGGCCGCCGTCTCGATGGCATCCTTCCAGAGTTTGTCCTGCTTGGACAAGTTGATTGACTTCTCCCAGCGCTTGTTCTTGCGGTAGATGCCGGCAGCGATCTGTCGGAAGAAGACCAAATCGTGCTTCTCGAGGCGACCAGCAAGGTCGACGGGGTCGTAGTTGTCATAGTTCTCCACCGAGTCGCGGAGCGTCTTGTAGTCTTCCTCCTCAATGAGAAGGTCGTTGATCGCGTCGTTGACAGTGCGCTTGTTCTGCGGCTGGACGTTGAGCAGGAAGGGCTTGATGAGTGGTAGATTGTCCGACTTCTGGAACATGCGGACCACCCGGTTGACGTCGATGCGCGGCGTAAGAACTTGGAGGAGATCCGTCAGTAGCGAGGGGTGCTGCTCCAGGTAGAAGTTGATGGCCTTATAGTAGATCTCTAGGTTGGCAACCTTGACGGTGATCTCCTTGAACTGCTGGTGCTCCCAAGAGTTCTCGGGTCGCTCCATGACAGCGAGCACGGCGTTGTCGAACTCATCGTAATGGTAGTAACAGAAGACCAGCTCAGGCCACAAATTGGCTTCCTCACAGGCCCGGATCATCTTTGGCAGGTTCATTCTGCTCCAGAAGAGCTTGAGGTGCTCCATCAATCGCCCAGGGTGGTACTTGGACAGGGCAATGCCAAGCTCGGTGAACATTCCCATGTGTGCGCGCTCCAGACCAAGACCCTGGTCGAGCAAGCTGATCAGCTCGTCAAAGTAGCCGTTGCGCTCGTACTGCTTAACCAGAGCCTGAAGTTGCTCTGCGTCAACGATCAGGTTGAGACCGCAAATTTGGGCAAGGCGGAATTCCTTCCTCTCGACGCAAGCCTCGTGAACTTCCTTCCAGACCTTGATATTGTTGGCCTTACGGGCGCAGTCCACAGCTGCCTGGTGGTCGGCAAGGTGGACCAGTGTCGTAGCAAGCTTGGCCCAGTTGGAAATGTTGGTATAGAAGATCTTGGCTGCCTCAAAGAAGCCCTCAGAGTAAGCCTTGTCTCCCGACTCCTCGATGTTGGCCACGTTGGTTGCTCGCAAGAAATCTTCAAGCTCGGCGAGAAGATCAAGGCGCGCATAGCAGAAGGCAAGAGCTGTGTCGATGGTGGGCTCGCGCAGCGTCTTGCGAGCCATGCGAAGATATTTGATGAGCTCTTCATTTTTGCCTGCGGCCACCGCGATCTCAATGACTTCTTCATAATTCTTCGGGTCCTCGGCCTTGATGTAGGAGTCGATAGAGTCGCTCACACGCAGTCCATCAAGCTGGGCCTTGGCGACCTTGCTCCAAACCTGAGGAAGATCAACCTCTTCAGCATAAGCTTGAGCACGGTCGATGCTAACAACGTGCTCCACGAGGACGTTGACGGCAGCTTCCTTGTTGTCAATCTTCTTGAATACCTCAAAAGCCTCCTCATACAGGCCGACCTCAATGCACACATTGGAGATTTCGTCGGCAGCGAAGTTGCTAAGACGGTGGATATAATCCATGACACGAGCCTTATCAGCCTTGGCGGCGGTGAATATGAGCAGATTCTGGAGATTCTGGTTGTCGCTGAAAGGTGTGGGTTCCAACACAATCTTCTCAAGGAGCTCGATGAGCTCGGCAGGGAGATCGGCGTTCAGGAAACAGTTGACCGCCTCCGAAACATTGGCTGGATCTGTGGACTCGGGCACAGCAGTCGAAATGACTTGGTCAACTACAGACCGGCGATGAAGATTGTTCTCGCTGAGGACAAACATCCAGAGTTCTCGGTCCGCCCGCTCAAGAAGATATCTCGCTTGGGCCTTGTACATTGCGTTTTCGTTGGTGATGTTGACCAGTTCGAGGTCGTTCTGGCCCTTGCGATAGGCGATATAAGCGAGGTTGGGATCCCGCTTCTCGCAGTACTTTCCGACAGTGAGCGTGTCGTACTGGTCATTCTCCTTCAAGAACTTCTCGGGATTGTTGTTCGAGTCAATATAGATTTTAGCCAGAGCATTGTAAACCGCTTGCTGTTGGTTTCCGGCAGCAAGAGTTGCCTCGAGGAAGGGGAGGAGCAGCTTCAAGCGATTGCGAGTCTCAACCTCTTGGACAAGCTCGTCAATCTTGATTGCGGCTGGATTGACTGTCGAGAGGAGGTTCTTGATGACGGTCTCATCGCAATCGACATCGAGCAATCCACCGATGACGCCGGGGGTTCTCAGGGGGTTAACCTGTTGCACATATATCTCGATTGACTTGAACTGCTGGTTCTGGTAGAGGTAGAGCACTAGATCGTGGACAAAACCGAACCGGTCGCACACAACCATCAGGGGAAGCAACTCGGTGAGCTTCGCTTCCTTGAGGAAGTTTTTGACCTTCTCTGGATTGTAGACGTTGTTGTCACGGCAGATACGTTCAACCTCGCGGATCTGTCCCATCTTGGTTGCTGCCTCGACGTACTTGTAGACGACCTCGGGGTCCTCAGTTACGTTCACAATACTTCCAAGGAAGTAAAATAGACCTTCGGCCGTCTTGTACTTCTCAAACAAGTCAATCAAACGCTGAGGCCCAAGGAGCTCGGCGTACTTGGTAGCCACCTGGACGACGGACTGGAGGTTTTGGCGGATGTTCTGCTTCATCATGGCATCGAGGCAGTCAACCGACTGCTCAACGGACAGACGGCCAAAGAACTCAATCAACCAGTCGGGATTGAAGTTGGGTGTTCCGGCAATATTGACAACTACTCGCTTCACGGCTGCGGGGTCCTCGTAGAGCTCCAGGGCCTTCTGCAAGAGTCCGGCCTGCTCGCACAAACTCGCAATGCGGGCCTTATTGAAGTACGAGAACATCTCGTTCCCTAGGATGGCATCTGCAACCTGAGGCGCATTGATGAGGTTCATCTCCAACAGCCGAGTCTGGAGGCGGCCCTGCTCGGGCTTGTTGTCCTTGAGCGCATCGAGTAGGAAGGCGGTCGCTTGTTGGACCATGCCCTGGGACTGGAAGATATCCACAACCCGCTCGAGGTCAACTAGAGACCCGCCCTCGGTGTTGGCTAGTGCTGTCGCAAATTCAGCGCCCTTCTCCGGGTTGAGACGGACGATGTGCTGAAGAAGTTGAATGAAGTCGGGCTTGTAGCTGGTTTCGGCGCAGTATGGGAGAATTTTATCAAACTGGCCTGTCTCGGCAAACCCAGCAACCACTTTATGCGGCACGTTTGCCTTGAGGTAAATGGCCAGGGCCATGGGCAGGTCGTGCGGTCGCACCATATCTCCAAGCTGCTCTGAGCACTCAAGCTTGTTCTCGCCAAGCCATTTTTGCAGCAGCTGCTTGCGATTCTGAGCAAGCACCGGCTGGGCAAGCTCGACCGATTCGTGCTGATTCAGGGTTCCCTTATCGAGCAGGAGACCAAAATATTGGAGAATATGCGACATCTGGCCTGGCTGCTGGGGAAGACGCTTGAATCGCTCGATGGTCTGTGGTGTCCGCAGGAAACCCCGGGGCGAGTTAGCGGCGACCTTTGCAGCCTCTTGATAACTGCCAGTGCTGAAGAGCTGCTCAAACCGCTGCTGGTAGAGGTTGTCGGCACCTGGGAGACCTGCGCGCGAGGCCAACTTTATCGCCAGCTCGTTTCCGTGGCTCTCGAGAACATAGGGGACGATGGTGTTGTCATCGGCACTAACGAAGAGCACCTGACCCTTGCGATTGATGCCGACAACGCCACTCGAATCCTTGTCCCCACACGCCGTAAAGATGGTCTCGCTCGAAATCCGGTTCATGAAAATGCATGTTCCGGTCTCGAGGTCGTACAGGTGGATGAAGCCATACTTGGTGATGAGGTAGATGATCCCGTACTTTTGAGAGACCTGCAGGGCGACAGGGAAATCGTTGGCAGCCTCGGGAGGGAAGAAGACGTCAACAGCCTTCTTCGTGAAGACAGGATTCGTCTCGGCATGATCAACCTCGACGATGTGCAGCTTTGCGCCGGCAGCCGAGCGGACCGCGAAGGTGAAAAGCTTGGTGTCTTCGGGGGCGCCGTCTAACCGGATCGTGCCAAAGGCGGCCGCGTGGCCTTCGATTGCCTGGCTGATACCGCGGTCTCTCGAGTATAATTGCATCGCTCCAACGACGCGGCCTTGGTGCTGGGAGATGCCTACTACTACCATCCACTTCCCATCGGCGCTAGTCCGGTAGTTGATTATCTGGTTGGCCTACGAAGCTGTCAGACACGTCACACACTTGCGCCAAGCATTTGAGAACATACCTGAATGTTTGCGTTGCGATCAAAGACCTTGACCGGCGCGGCTTGGGTAGGCTCGAAGACATCCCAGTGGTAGATGGAGCTCTCCGTGACCAATCCCAGAGTGGTTTCGCTGATCCACTTCCAGAATGACACGTCCTCGCTCATTGTCGTCGACTTCAACTTTTGCTTCTGCTCGAGATCGAAGATTTGTAGGGTCCGCAATTGAGCTTTGAGGGCGATAACTTGACGCGTCCAATGCATTATGGCACTGTCGGCCTTGATGGGCCGGCGGATCACATTGTTGCCATTCTTGAGGTCGATGATGAGAACCTCGGCAGGGGCGGCTTCATCCTTCTTGTCTCGAATGCAGATGTAGGAATCTGACTCTAGGGTCTGTCACACGGTTATATCGGGTTAGCAGAGCGATCGGCGGAAGGCAGGTTTGGAAAGGAGGCAGACGCACGCAAGAGTTGAAAGTGATGGCAGGCTGGTTGACGCCCAGGCTGCTGAGCTGGAGCAGCTCCTGGAACTTGATGGGCAATATATTCGCCATGATGATCCTGATGCGCTGGACTGCGCGCGATCAACGAAGGGTAGCAGCCAACTTGTCAAAAGTTGCTGGAGGGTGGGTGGAGGCAGAAGCTCCAAACGTGACGTGCAAGAGTGGAAATTGGACTGAAATCGGGGGCGCAAAGGAAGGGTCGGGTATTAGTAGAACCGGCAGCCGCAAGAGCCGCTCAATTAGAAAGAAGTTCCCGAAGAGAGCACCGCGGTTTCCTCTGTGCGATGAATGTGAGGAAAGCTCGTTGCAGAAATGCAGATGGAAAGAGAGTTTGGGGACGCAGTAATGTTGTTTGCAGGAGCTTGCTTGCGTGAGGTGCTTGCTGCGGGTTTACTTTTTTTTGAGTGATGTGTTAAGACTGGCGGGTGTCATCTCGGGCGCGCGACGCTTGATCCTTTCCTTCGCATTCATTCTTGCTAGGCGCAGGGGGCAGCGTCAGCTGCGCTAGCAGGGGCTACGAATTCGGCAACGTATTGAGGGCGTGCACTTTGAACTTTGGGGACCCGTGCCACATGGCTGCCACTGTTTGGCAACTGGCCGCCTCGAGCGCGCTTCTTATCGATAAGGCCGAGAGTGGGAAAAAGATCCCCAAGCCAAAAAAAGTAGTTGCGAAATATCCTGCGGGTAGGCAGTCTAGTCGGCCACACCGAACATTTCCCAGACCAAAAGCGGCCAGCCACCTACCTTGCTATCAAAATGGGTGTCGGCCGTCGCATGCAAAAACAGGGTCCTCCCGAACCTCTGTCGGAAGCACATTATGCCAACCTGAAGCGGAAAAAGGGCATTCCCGTCGAAGACGCTCCGGCTGAATTTCCGTCGAGCAAGAAGCCGAGGCGGGGGAGCCAGGCGGCGATCAAGGCGAACAAGGCCAGAGCCGAGGCGTCAAAACCGACCTCCAAGCAAGCCAAAGGCGCAAATCGGGAACCGATTGCCCTGAAAGATGGCAAGAAGACGGCGGGCTCAAAGTCTAAGAAGGCGCCGGCGCCTGCGCCCGGGTCCGGCTCAGACGTGGAGATGGACGACGAGTTTGGCGCATCTGACCTAGATCAAGCAATTGGAAGCGGAGATGAGATGGACGTTGCAAAAGCCGGAGATAAATTCTTCGCCTCAGATGACTCGGTGTACGACTCGGACCAGGATGCGGCAAAGAAGGAAACATTTTTCTTCTCTGACGACGAGGACGAGGACGACGAAGACCGAGAAGAGAAGCTGACGGCCGCCAATATCGAAGGCCTCTCGAAGAAACTCGACGACAAGCTCGCAGAAGAGGCAGCAGACAACGAGGCCGAACTGCGCGACGGCGCCCTTCAGACCAACATTGACGGCGACAAGCCCAATGTCCTAGGTGATGACGACGACGACGAGCTTTCGTCCAAGACCAAAAATCTGCTAGCGCCAGACCTACAGATGCTGCGGATCAGGATAACGGAAGCAATCCGGGTGCTTGAAGACTTCTCGAATCTCGCGGAGGAGGGTCAGAGTCGGGCCGAGTACACCAGCCAGTTACTGAACGACGTCTGCGCCTGTGCGTCTTTGAAACCCCAATTCTCTTCATTATCTTCTGGCTGGACCGGAAGCGACGGCAGTCGAATTTCCGCCATCTTGGCTCGATATTTTTGAGAAGGTGCTGACTCTGGGACTCACAGACTACGGCTACAATGAGTTCTTGGCAGAGAAGCTTATGTGTGTTTTGACCCCTGCGATCACTGCCTTTCTTTTTTGCTGACTCTGGGCAGGAATCTATTCCCAGTAAGGGAGGCGTTTGCATTCTTTGAAGCCAACGAGGTACGTACTATAACCCGAAGGAACGAGGGGCACACCCTCCCAAGAGTCCTGCCGTAGATTTTGCTTTTGCATCAGCAGCTAACCCCGAGCCAGAGCGCCCGTCCAGTCGTCATTCGAACGAACACGCTGAGGACACATCGTCGTGATCTTGCGCAATCTCTCAGTGAATATTCCTTCTGCGTCTTCGTCACAGTGGCGGCAAGCTAATGCGTCTCTTCAAGTCAACCGTGGTGTCACGTTGGAGCCAGTTGGCAAGTGGTCAAAAGTTGGTCTCCAAGTCTTCGATTCCAAGTATGTATTACCTTAACGGCCATCGCGTATGATCACAATACTCGATTCACTTTGTCTGAGACTCGACCCGGAAATCCCCCTTCCCCTTATTTCATCCCGTGTACGCGAGAGATTCTAACGTAATTTCCAGTGTACCGTTGGGAGCGACGCCCGAGTATCTAGCGGGCCATTACATTTTGCAAGCGGCTTCGTCTTTCTTGCCCGTCATGGCATTGTGCCCCCAGGAGAATGAGCGTGTTCTTGATGTAATTACCCCTTCCCGCAGTTTGTGCTTCGATGCTGACAATGGCCGTGAAAAGATGGCAGCTGCTCCCGGAGGCAAGACAACGCACATGGCCGCTCTGATGAAGAACACCGGTGTTATCTTTGCCAACGATCCGAGCAAATCTCGTTCCAAGGGTCTAATAGGCAACATTCACCGACTCGGCGCAAGGGTAAGAAGCCCCCAGATATCATTTCTTCTCTATACGGATTATAGAATTGACACGCTGTCACAGAATACGATTGTTTGCAACCACGATGCGCGGGAATTTCCCAGGGTAATGGGAGGGTTTGACAGAGTTCTTCTTGATGCTCCGTGCTCAGGAACCGGAGTTATCGCCAAAGACCCCTCTGTCAAGACCAACAGGGACGAGAAGGATTTCCAAGTGCTACCGCATACGCAGAAGCAGCTGCTTTTGGCGGCCATCGACTCTGTAAACCACGCCAGTAAGACTGGCGGCTATCTTGTCTACTCGACATGTAGTGTGGCAGTCGAGGAGAAGTAAGTTTGACTTCCATTTCTGCGCTTTTCGGCGTTCCCCGTTTTGTTTTTGGATTGCCTGGCCTGGCAAGAATATTCTCTTACTCTTTTGGTAGTGAGCAAGTTGTCGCGTACGCACTCAGCAGGCGGCCCAATGTCAAGCTCGTCGAGGTATGTAGGATCCAAAAAGAGCAAACCCAGAAACCACCCCAATCAAGGCACTCGGATTGCTTGGAAGAAGATGCTAACTCGATACCTCTAGACTGGCCTTCCTTTTGGCAAGGAAGGATTCACTAGCTTTATGGGCAAAGAATTCCCCCCCAGTCTTAAAATGACCCGCAGGTTTTACCCCCACCTGTACAATGTCGACGGATTCTTCGTTGCCAAGTTCCAAAAGACGGGCCCTACGCCCCCTAATGCTGTCATGGCCAGCAAGGACAAGAACAACAACGCCAAGCCCCGCAGCTCTACTGCCACTGACGAGAACAGCGTCGTGGATAAGACGCCCATCACTGAAGAGGGAGACAACGACGAGGATGGGTTTGCCGAGTTTGATGATGAGGAGGATAAGGATTACATGGTTCGCGCCAAGCGCAATGCCATGCGGAGGAGAGGACTGGATCCCAAGGCTCTAAACAAAAAGGCGCCTACAAATGGGAAGGAGTCCGAGAAAAAGGCGAAGGCAGTAGAGGAAAAGGGGAAGGAAGCAGAGAAAAAGGTGTAGGGACAGATGAGCAATTCTGATCTAGGTATCCGGCCATAATAGATGTAGATTGGTGTAAAATCTTCACGTCATCTGCCTATTGCACTTACGCTTGCTTGAAATGATGGGAACACAATACTTGACGTTTGAGGTGACCATGCAATTGCTCTGGTGTGTAAAGAGAACTTGACGATGTTATCGTCTAAGGCTCTGTAGGATACCTTGTGTCGCAATTTTCAGCATTGATGTATCCACCAGCAACCAGCAGACACTCTGATACAACAGGCTGGTAGGCCCCGGATTTATTGACAATTTCAATCAGGGGCGGCAAAGAATTCTCGGGTTTCCTTCAAGCCTTGGCCAGTGTCTTACGACGTGCGCGATTGCCGACCACGGAATCCGCCGCACAAACGACTCGGTTTTACAGTTTTGCTCCTTAACCTACGCCTTGCCGCATCCTAAGGGCGACATAGCAAGCGACAAATACAACAAGAAAAGCATTACGGGAATGAAAAAGGTGCATCAATTAGTTAAACTAGCAGCAGGCAAGCAAAGCGGTGAGGGTTTGTACGTGCAATCATTGCGGTCCATCCCATTGAGGAAAAAGGGAAGCACCGCACCCAAGATTGTTCGCTGGTAGTTTTTCTCCATTCTGTTCGAAAAACTTTCGATCGGGTCGTGGGCCCAGCTCAAGGTGCAAGCACCAAGGGGACCTCACCATCGAAAAACAAAGAGTTCCGAGAATGTGGTTTATTGCGTTGTTCATGATAAAGGAAAAAGAGAAAGAGAAACAGAAGGGGCGGACGCTTGCGGCATGCTTTATCCCCAACGGGCGGGATCAAATTTTTCGGGGCGCCACAGTGTGGCTCCACTTTGGCAATAATTTAGCGTGTGTGTGTGTGGCGCTTTGTGTTTCGTCCAGATCCGATGACGCCGGACGTGGGGTACAAAGCCACAGTTCTTTCTGCCACTTCCATGCTTAGGTTAGTCCGAGTCGGCACGTGGGGCCAAGCTAGCAAGAAAGCAACTACAGGAGTCAATCGCCGAAGAGATAAGTAGCGCTTTTGCCCATTGAAGGCCCCATACGGAATACCCTCCGACGCTTTTCTAAGTGGACGTGTCGCTGCGAGAGCCCCAAACATGAACGTTACGCAAACACTCCCGAGATTCCTGCTGCCGCGGCTGAGCTGGACTGGCCCGCGGTCCCCGGCGACAGCAGCCACAGCAGCCACAGCAGCCGCCAGCTTAAGCTTACCCCGGACGACAAGCGCCTTCTTCCCACCGGCATCTGCGGACCAGCGAGGCGGGTGGCAGGCTGCGGGACGACCGCTACACACAAGCGCACGATGCGGCGGCCCTGACCCTAGCCGGCGCTCCGACGACAGCCGGCAGGCCCGCAGCTTGGGCGCCCTCGCCCGCAGCCCTCCCCTCCGGCGCGCGTTCCACGGTTCCGCGGCGCAACGGCGAGACCACCACTTCGACACGCTCAAGTTCGTCCAGCGCCTGGAAGAGGATGGGTTCACAGAAGAGCAGTCGGTGGCTATGATGAAGGTGCTCAACGACGTGATCGAGGAGAGGTAGGCTGCTCTACCTCCTTTCCTTGTTCGTCCTCAAACTGACCGACTGTTGCCCGCTTCAGCATCCAAAACCTGACCCGGACCATGGTGCTGCGCGAGGACGCGGCCAAGGCGACATACACGCAAAAGGTGGACTTCGCCAAGCTGCGCAGCGAGCTGCTGTCGGCTGACAGCACCGAGGGCAACACGACGCGGGCGGCGCACGAGCGGCTGACCAACGAGATCGCCAAGCTCAACACGAAGCTGCGCGACGAGATCGGCCGCACCCAGGCCAGCGTCCGCCTCGACCTCAACCTCGAAAAGGGCCGCATCCGCGAGGAGGCCGTCTCGCAAGAGCTCAAGATCAAGGAGACCGAGACAAAGATCGAGCAGGAGGTCGCCGCCCTACGCCAGCAGCTCGAGCAGGTCAAGTTCCAGACCCTGCAGTGGCTCATGGGCGTCTGCACCGGCTTTGCCGCTCTGCTGCTGGGTTTCTGGCGCCTGCTAATGTGACGAGGCGGGCGTGTTTATATTTTGCCTTTTTTTTGGGCCAGTTCTAGCGTAGTTGAGCCATGCACAGCGAATTTCATTTGTTACGAATACTAGGTCTTCGGGCCAGCCCACTGCCCAACCCGGCCAGGTTACAGGTTTCGTGTAAAGTCTGCTTTGTGCACACTCGATCTCTCAAACCAAGAGTTTCGGATTTCTACCAGCGTGATCCCTAGTCGTCTCTGCGGTTGTCACACATGCATATATTCGTATGGGTGGTGTCTCGGGAGTATGTATTTATAGTTGCCACGGTCATCCACTCCACACAAGGAGAAGATTCAAGGAGGAGGGGGAAGCAACCAACTACCTAGGTACACACGTGGCTCTCAAGCAACAAACACAGCAACACAGCGAGAGTAGCGCGTCATCCCCTCGATAGTCTTTGATGTCTTTACAACAAGAGCACAAAGACTGAATCTCAGGCTGCCTTTCTTTATGTATCTGTTCTTGTCAGACGAGCAAGCACCGCGATGGTAAACGCGCGCGGCTCTCCGTCAAGGCAGCTGAATTCTTCCTGTAGGGATTGGGAATGAGAGTCCCGTATACCACACCAAATTACATCACAAGTCACGCCAGCAAAGCAAGACAATCTCAAGTAGAGTCATCCTGCTCCCAACCAATTTGCAATATATATTTGTTTCTTGCAAAGAAGAGAGAAAGAAACCACACATGGTATAGACACGGGTAAAATCCCTGAAAACTGGTCATAACTGTAGACAAAGTCCCCATCTCGCTTTCATGACCGCCAGCCGCCACCAGAAAAACACAATGCTTCCCTGATGAGACGGGGCCTGTTTATGTGTGGTAAATAAAAAGCGTAGCCACCAGAAAGGAAACTCCCAAAGTAGCGCTCAGTGGGTATCAACTGCAGACAGCCAGCTAGAAAATGTCGTGCTTGTCTCGAATGTCTGCCCGGCCCGCCCCGGTCAAACGAATACCTTCGTCTCTATCTGTACCAGTGACACGGGAGAGACAAGACATAATATCTGAAGGGGAGCTGGAGAAGTAAAGAAGGGGGGGGGGGGCGCGAGATGGGGGGGCGTTAATATTTTTTTCATGCCCTGCCCACGAAGCGGGCAAAAAAATGTCGGAAAAGATGAAGAAATAAAAATGGCATGTGCTTGCGACGGTATTTTCCCCCAAGCAATGCATCCGTCTAATCATGACTTTTGTGTGCCCGGAAAAAAGAATGCGCATGCCACATGAGTAGAAGTGAAAAAGTTGGAAGAAGAGAAAATCCAAATGCTACCACCACCCGTTATTACTGCTCAACCTCTTTCACATAAAGCCGTAACGTCGCCATCCCACGGCATCACCTCCGAGACTCCAGTGCGAAGACGCGGAGAGATGCCCAAGACATTAGGCGTCTGTGGTAAGAGGTTAAACGAGTGTCCTAAGAGGGCTTGAGGGGAAGAAAGAGGCTCACCTATTCGGCGCTGGCGGCATCCAGAATGCTGCGGGCAGCATTGTAGATGGCGTGGAGGTCGCGCTGGGCCATGGCGCAGGCGCCGCCTGGGGCGTTGCACGAGGCCATGGCCTCGGCCTCGCGCTTCCAGCAGGGCTGGCCCTTGAAGGTGTTGCACCAGGGGTCGGCCTCGCGCTTGACGCGGGCCTGGGGGTCGAAGGGGGTGTGGCGGGGGTCGTGGGCAGCGGAGCTCTCGATGGCGCTGACGACGGCCTCGGCCGCGCGCTTGGCCTTGAAGCACGACTGCCCGTCCGACAGGCAGCGCGCCTTGACCTCGGCCGGGTACTCGGGGTCCGACGGCGCGCGCTTGGCCTTCCAGCACGGCTGCCCCTTGAACGTGTCGCACCAGGGCTCGGCCTCGCGCTTGGCCTTCCAGCACGGCTGTCCCTTGAAGGTGTTGCACCACGGGCCGGGCTCGGCCTCGCGCTTGGCCTTCCAGCACGGCTGGCCCTTGAAGGTGTTGCACCACGGATCGGCCTCGGGCTCGCGCTTGGTCTTGTCGTCAAGCTCGAAGCGCTTGTCGAGTGCGAGCGACTCGTAGTAGGCCTTGGCGTCCTCGAGGCTGGTGGCGATGATCACGCCCAGCTCGTCAGTCTGGCGCTTGGCCATGTTGGCAACGTCGGACTCGTCGCGCGCGAACTTGGTGTCGGACTGGATGGCGTCGGCGAAAGCCTCGGCGGCGCGCTTGACGGTCCAGCATGCCTGGCCGGGGGTGGAGCACCACCGCTTGTCCTCCTGGACAGCGGCCGCGTCGACCGCGGCCGCAATGGTAAAGAGGGTGCCGGGAATAGAGAACTTCATGGTGACGAAGGCTCGAAAAGGATTGTTGGTGAGTTGGTTGGTTGGTCTTGTTGTCTGGACCTGTGGGGTCTCTTGGTGTTTGATGGAAGGAAGGTAAAGTTGGTATGACCCAAAGTTTGGCCTGAGTTGTTGTGTTCTTGGGTAGAGAGGGAAAAGGGTGGAACAAAACGAGCGATGGCATCCGCGGGGGATGGAGCCCTTTTATAGACGAGTGAAGAGTGCCCAGAGCCCTCACCATGGAGTCTATTGTCCTGCGAGATGAATTGGTTGCCCAAGTAGTCTAGGCGCCGCGGCATCTGAAAGGGCGTCTAGGTCACGCTGGCAAAGCGTAGGACGAAGTCCCTGCTGACTTGAAAGAACCATATTGTCGACAGGGGTCGAGGCTCGAGGACGGGTCAATGGAACCGTAACTATTCAGACCCCGAATCGAAAACCGGCGTCTTTCATGCGCGCAGAGGTCCCTATTTCCCCTGGACAAAGCGTCTGAGGAGGGTTGATAGGGGTTGGTCAGTAGGTCCATGGCCCAGATCCGCCCAGAAGGGCCCGAGGGCCACAGGGGCAGTCTGGACGAATCTGGGCAGGACCCCGGCCGCCTCAATAGAACATGGCCGCTGTCTTTCTCCGTTTTCAGGGGCGCTGTTGTTGAAAAGTGGGGCCGTGTGTGTTCTATTGATTTGTTTATTCAGACCCCCTTTTAGAAAGGCGTTTCATGATCAAAGGAGCACTCGAACCACCTTGAATTTCAATTGGACAGCCCGCAGACGGGAAAAGTGGAGTAACAATAGAGCACAGGAGAAGACCGGATGAAAAGTTGCGGCCGCTTTTGGTGGCAGGGTCCCTACAACCCGAAGCGTTTGGGGGAGAGAAATTAGGCGGGAAAGCACTTGCCGTGCTGCTGTGCTTTCGTGAGTGTGACTCGGGGGAGGAGCAGGTGGTGGCCCCTGCCGTCAATTTTCGAGCCGACCGAGGAAGGAAGTAACCACATCGTATGCTTGAACAAATATCCCTCAAAAAGTATTATCGAGTCTTGTGTTTTTCAAGGTTTACCTCGGCTATTATTCTCTCGCACAATCTCATCTCTTTTAATCTATACAGTAGACTTGGATGAAGGGAAACGGGTGTTCACAGTCTACCATCACAGTTTGTTGTTCTCAAAAACTCAATGTTCAGGTGGAATACTTTTTTATTTTTATTTTTATTCATTACAGTATATATCCGCGGTGACTGAATCCAAAAAAGGTTGTCTTTTTATCAAGTCATATAGTCAGGCGTTGCCAAGCCAGTTTCTCTACTTGCCCAGTTCCGGGTAATTAACTTCTGACGCCCTATGCGAGAAAAGACAGGCTAGTAGAAGGACTTGTACAGTCGGCTTGACGCATTTCTAGTATCGCCGTTCTCATCGTCGTATCCTGAAGCTCCTTCCGAGCCTTGTTCCTGCTCCTCCTCTCCGTATGGAGGTGCATTGAGAAACTCGTCCAGGTTGTCCAGGGTTATTATGGCGCTCCGTCTAGGTCTAGACCTAGCGCGTTGTCCGCCGCCACGTCTCTTATCGTTCTGAGTTTCATCAGTCATCTCAGCCTCAGGTGCTTTCGCCTGTGACGCCACCGGACTTCTCGCAGGCTCGCTTCTTTTGCTCGAATCCGTAGCGAGCAGCTGGTATCCCGTGTTCCTCCTCTTGACTGGTGACCCCATCAGCGCCTCCGGCACAAGAAACTCATCATCTGGGCAGGGGTGGTTAGAGGGACGGGATCTGCCCACCTCCCACAGTACAACTTCCGGCGCTGTCGCCGTTGCGGGATGGAGGACCCTCCCAGAGGGATGGTTTCCGGCCGATGAGACTGCGGTTGTGCTGCGATTCCGAGGCCGCATTGAACTTTCCGTCCCCCGAACAGAGGCGAGTCGTGTCACGCTTCTCACGCTGAACTGCGGCTGCTTCTCACTGGAAAACGCCTCGGAAAGCGCCTCGGCCATCCTACGACGAAAGCTTCGCTTGGAGTAGCCGCTGTTTTCACTGGGGGCAGCCATGCTTACTGTTTCTTGGTCGCTAAGAACAATCCCTGGTTATCCCTGGTCTTGTAACTTGGGTTAGATGGCGACTGAGGCGAGGCATTCAGTTAGTCTCGTGTCTGTCATTTGTTGACATTTGCGGGAACGTCTTTATAACCACGGCCTTGTCTCTTCTATTCATTGCTACATAGCTCATCTAGCTTCTGTTAGGATAGCAGCCTGGTTCGAGAACAATTCCATTCATTTGTTCAGTTCAATCAGAGATCGTGGTATGTCTTGAGGTGTTACCATTTCTGCCTTTGTTTGCCCCTTTGTTCAATTGTTGTCTCTTAACGTGAGCACAGCTCTGTTTCCAGGTAGGGCTGAAATCAAAATTATGTCGCTACTCTACAGGACACAGACTGTTTCTGCCACGAGTTTCTGTGAATGAGGCTGGAATCTGTTTTAGCTACATTCCAGCCCCCTGTTTTTATGTATTGCAACCCGTTCTCTACCTTACCTCCGGCCGGACACCGACGGACCCACGAGCTACCCCTACCTTAGTGCCAAGCCTTTTTAACTGCTACCGTTTGTGTCGACGTGACTGCAGGTCTCCCTTACCCATTTCTTAGTAAAATAACGTCATTCATAGGCACTACGGTTTCTTACTAAGGGCTTCCCACAATTATCCCAAGGGCCACCTCCCATCCCAAGTTCCCTTGCTCGGAGTTATTGCCGTCAGCGCCGTTCCGCGCACTATTCGAGAACCGAGTCACGCTAACCCAGCAAGCAGCCAAGTGCATCGAAGCTGATTATAATAGAATTGGGTTGGCAGCGGTCCGATCCGGCGATTCCGGGAAGTAGAAAAAAAGCCTTTTTTCTTTCCTTTAATTCCACATTAATATAAGGAACCATCCCTGCCTTCCGGTTCTGGCAGCCCCGGATCCTCTCTGACCAGTGACCGCCAAAATTCACACTAGCGGCTCTCTCATGTCCTTCTTCCTGCCTGCGCAAAGCGAATTTGAGCGAGGATCAGTAGCCCTTATTCCCGGCCGGTCGCGGTTTCCTCCTGCAAGTGCAGGCGCAAGCATTTCTCCGTATTAATTATAGGCTAAAATTATCATTCAAGCCCAACGAAGCGGCAACGGTCCGCAGACAAGCTGGAACTGGAACGCACACTGCTAAAAATGAGTCATGGTGACTAGGCCGGCATGCCATTCCTTCCTCCTACTATTGCCGTCAGACCATCGGCTCGTGACAAGGAGGCTTTTTTTTCCCGATCTGCCGCCGCCATTTCCATCCGGACCTTCCGGATCGGCTCTGGGGGTGACCCTATTCGGGATTCCTACCTCAGGGCTCAGGCTATCGCTGCACGGCCATGCTGTCCCATTTGTTATGACCTCTTGTGACCTGGTCACTGGTAAGGTACTCCGTAGTCGGTGTTGTTACTGGTGCTTCCCATTGAGGGCAGACAGGCCACTCTATCCCAGCCAGTCCGCCTTTTGCGCTGACAAATGTTGGGATTGGGTCAGCGGGTTGTGTGTTTTTGGTGCCGCCCTCGACGGATTTCTTTATCTCGAGCCCGGCCGGCGCCACAAACAAACACGCAGGTTCCGTGCCATGCTCACCTTACACGCGCCCACACGCAGTCATCCACCACCCTTTTTTGTGCTACACTACACTACCTTACTTAGCTGCTGCCGCATGCGATCATTTAGCTAAACTGCCAAACAATAATAGTCACGTTATAGTGATCCGTTTCCAGTCCTGCCCTGATCATTTTCTTCTCCCTGCCAAACTCTAATTAATCATTCGCAACAAGAAAAAAAGTCTCGGGCAGCCAGCTATCCATGTCTGCGGCAATCATGGTGCGTCCTACACAAGAACCAGTAGCATTTGAACAGCAACAGCAGCAGCAGCAGCAGCAGCAGCAGCAGCAGACGCCGCAGCGGACATCAGAGGCGTCCGATAGCGACGGTGTCGTCGACGAGAAGCACAATGCACTGCTACCGCCCACCGCAGCAGCAACCCAGAAGAAGAGGAAAAATGGCGGGGGACTGGATCTCGACCAGGCCGACAAGGCGTCGCTGTCGAACCGGCTCAAAACGTTCCGCAAGTCGTTCAAATACCTGTACAATTTGACGCCGCAGCAGGTCGACGACTTCATGGCTTCGTACGTAATCTACAACCTGGACTGGGCCGACGAGGCCCAGATGGTGGCCGAGCTGGGCCCAAACTACCGCGAGAAGGTCGGCGAGTGCCTCAAGTCCTACTACAGCATCATGAACCACCTGTGCGCGCTGGGCGACGTCGAGAAGATGTACATTCCGCCCTTCATGGACAAGAACGCCTCCGTCATCGAGAATCAGCTGCTGTACGAGAAGGCCATTGCCCGCGAGATTGGCCTCGACACGCTCGGCCTCCGCGTGCTCGACATTGGCTGCGGTCGCGGCCGCGTCGCCGCTCACATGGCCACGGCGACGGGTGCTCTGGTCACGGGTCTCAACATCGACCCCAACCAGGTTGCGCAGGCGCGCGAGTTCAGCGTCGAGCGCAGCCTGCGCAACGAGTTCATAGTGCGCGACTTTAACGACCTGCCACTGCCCTTTGCGGACGCCTCATTCGACGCCTTCTACCAGATCCAGGCGCTGTCGCTGTGCAAGGACCTAGGCGGGCTGTTTCGCGAGATCCACCGTGTCGTGCGCCCCGGTGCCAAGATCTCGCTGCTCGACTGGGCAAGTCTGCCCGCCTACGACGCGAGCAACCCCGAGCACGTGGCGCTGATGCGGCGCGTCAAGCCGCTCATCGGGGCCGTCGGCACGCCGACGCCGCGCAGCCTCGAGAAGGCGCTTGAAGACGCCGGCTTCGTTGTGTTGCGATCTGAGAACGCCAGCCAAGGCGACCTGCAGACGCCCCTCATCGAGCGCGTCGACGTCTATTTCCGCGCCATGCGCCAGATCATCCTCGGCCTCGTCAAGCTGCGCTGTCTGCCCGCGCACTTCAAGACGCTGATAAATCGCCTGTGTCTTGATGGCGAGGCGTTCGTCAAGATGGACACGATGCGGCTGATCACGACGAGCTACTGGATTGTGGCCGAGAAGCCGCAATGAGCATGTTCTTAATGTTTGCGCTTTGGTTTGCTCTGAGGGAAGCAGGGAGCATGGTCGGAGGGCAGAGGCGCGGTGTCACCCTCTTTTCTTGCTCTCCCTTTTCTCTTCCCCCGCATCTCGGCCTTTTCATGCATGTAACCGGCCCGGCTCGTATGAATTCTAGATGGCAGCATTTTCGGAGCATGCTTTTTTCTTTTAATACAAAATAATTCGTTTGCCGTTTGATTCGCTGCCTACGGTGTGTACCGGCGATTTGTAGTTGCTTTTGTTTGTGGTGTGACAGGCCATAGCACAACAGGCTGTGTAAGCCAAGCGACGGAAAGGGGCTGATATTCAGGGGTCGGGAAAGGGTAGGTTGACGTCTAATAGATAAGTCAGCAGTATTGTCCGACGTCGTACAGCTGCTTGGCTGATAACTACACTCCCCGTCTATCTGCCAAGGTAAATATTGCCGAGAGAATGTGGCATCGGGCGGGACTCCGCCAAAAGGTGTCTCGCTATTTCCGGCGCTGGTCTTCCAATTCAATAACAAACAGAGGGTGTTTCATGTCCTCTGGATCAAAGCTAGGAGAGTAAGGACATCTCACTAATTTAAGATAATGGATGAATGAGTGAGACGTTGTGTGAGTAGAACGGCTTGATGAAGTGCATGATTTTCGACTCTCCAATGCAGACGGGGGTAGTATAGCTACCTTAGGTACGTAATAAATTCCCTGTCAAAATAATTATCTCACAGGAGCAGCTGTCTAACAGGAGTCTATTCAATGTCTAGCTGAAGTAGTTGTTTTTGAAGAAGCAGCCACGGCAGACGTGACGTTGAATTTGGCACTGGGGGGACTTGGCAGTGGCGGGCTCGGGCTTTTTGCTTTAAAGTCCGACCCGTTACAAAAGTATGACTTCTATCATTCTGATAGGTGGCTCGCTCAGCGTTGTGTTCACTCAGTAATAATAATGCTTACGTTATGCAACGTATGAACGTAGTATACATAACGGCTGCGGAAATAACTAGTTCTACACAATGGCCGAGGGTTGGGAGCAGGTAATTATATAGAGAGTAATATATTCCAACCAGCTTAGATAGCTACCCAAGTAAATAGCTAGAAACTGGGCTTTGGAATGACCATTGTTCTCCTTCTAAAATAAAACAGAACCAAATAAAAAAGACAACGCGCAACCCCCCCCCCCCCCCCCCCCCCCGGGCACACACACTTTCTCTGTCTCTCTCTCTCTTTTTCTTTCTTCTCCCCCCTCCTAGCCAATTTTTTTTTTTTTTTACATATTTTTTAATACAAAAAAGAAAACAATAGTATGAAATTGCATCAGGAGCCAAAACAAACCAAAAACAATATCTCTCCAACATTCCCTCTCGTGTTGTACAAATCGTAATACAATGCCAACTCGTCAGTCTCAACTGGAATAAAGACAAGGCAAAAAAAGAAAGAAGCAAAAAAAGGAGCGCAGAGAGTAAAAGAAAAACACGCCCTTACTCATCATCATCATCATCAATATCATCATTATTAACATCATTATCATCATCAACATCAACATCAACATCAACATCATTAAAATTATCATTATTAATATTAACATCACCATCATCATTATTAATATCATCATCAACATCATCAGCATCAGCAACCCCCACCCTCATCCATATTCTCATCCTCCTCTCCCCCCCTCTCCACCCGCACCAGCCAGCACCCCCTCGCCCTCCCTCTTAACCTTCCTCCTGCCCTTGGCCCCCTCATCCTCCTCATCGCGGCACGCCTCGCGCAGGAACACGCACCGCGCACAGGCGCCGCCGGGGCCGCCGGCGGCGCGCGGCAGATCGTCGCCCGTCACCGGTGTTGCTGCTGTAGCTGTCGGCGCTGTTGCTGCTACTACTGATGGTGGTGGTGGTGTTACTACCGGTGTTGCTGCTGCAGCTGTCGGCGCTGCTACTGCTACTACTGATGGTGGTGTTGTTACCACCGGTGCTAGTGCTGCTGCTGCTTGGGGTACTGCTGAGATACCGGGATATCAGTGATAAGTTACCCACGCAGAAGGGCACGTGTACTCCGTCTCAGGTTTCTTCTTTTCCTGCCGTTGCCCTATCTAGTAGCAAGGAAATGGATGACTTACCAGCAAAGAAGGCGCGCACAGCGCCGGGATTGTTGTGCCCGTCGAGCTTCATAAACACGAGGATGTTCGCAGCTATCATCATTGTCCTAATTTCCTCGTGTGAGCTCTTGTGAGAGGACTAGATGAACGGCATGACTATGCTTAGGATAGGGAAGGCTGGTGGTGAGTGGGCATGGGATCGGGTGTGTATCTTTGCAGGGGTGAAGATGTAGGTGGGCACTGCTGGGAAACAAGAGATCACGTACTTATCAGACGTGATCCCCGACGCAGAGGCGAGGAGCGGAGTGACGGGCATGGCCGCAGAGAAGCTGAACGCAGTTGGTGGTGGCATTCGTGTCAAAATTTCCGTCCTTGACCACTGCTGTTGACTGCGTGTGCTATATCTGGGGAATAAAAAGGCCCCGGGGCTGGGCAGACTGCCAGATATTTTATACCCAGCGGTCTGTCTGCTTTCTCCGATATGAAGGTTCCCAGTTTGGGCAGCACCTAGCCATCGGAGATGGGTAGGTTTTTGTAAGTGGGTTTCAAGGTGTGCCATCGGATATGGGTGGGTTTCTGTAGAGGTGTGCCTTCAGGTTAATAAACTCGGCCATATGTTTTTTGGCTGTGGTTTATTGAAATTATGATGGCTCTGGCTACACTGTCTAGGGGTTTATTTCAAAGCTAGTATGGTTAGCCAACCCGAAAATGGTCTCTCTGTTTGTGAAATCCAGAGCGGGTGGGATATTGCGCAATGTGCCTCAAAACCGAATATCTCGAATTTCTCCACTCCCCCGAGGCAAGAACTCCCAATCGAGGCATCTGGTAAGCGCCGACCTAGTCTCAAGAACAAAATCTCGTCTTCCTAGGCCTCCGAACTTCTCAGTTGCCTCCTAGGCCGTTCAGGAATATTACGCTTGTTAATATAGAGATTCTGATAAGGCTGTGGCAGCTGGTGCGCCGTTTACCGTTTGCCGTTTGCCGTGTGGCACTTAATTCCGTGTCTGTGGATGCTTCCAAACTCTATTCCGCCGTTTCCCAACTCTGTTGAGCCGTTTCCAGTAAAAAGACGAACCTTGACGCCCCGTTACTTCGTCTGATGTACGTTCCCAGCCTGGTCCAGCGTCAAGAATAGGAAACGCACAAGTCCGAACGTGTATCCAAGCGTCTCGGGCCGAGATTTGTCGGGCGGCTCGCTTGGGCGGAGGACACTCTGCACCAGGCGCCATCTCGGAACGTCGCCCTCGCCCGTGCAGTCCGGCAGGCTTCGTTGTACTAGAACTCGCCCTCGCGGTCTGATGCCGCCGTGCAGAGATGTCTGGCCTCTAACTCGACAACGAACTCATCGTTAAGCCCGTGGACAGGACTGTTGCACTTGATCAATTAGATGCATTTGTGTTGATATTTGCTGGGACATTTGAAGTGTCTCGTTAGTAGGCGGCACACCTCGTCGTTTGTATGAAAGTTTCCGTGTCTTCTCGAATCCTCTTAGGTTCTTTGCTTGTTTGGGGAACGGGCTTGGGTAGGCAGGATCGACAGACGACTGTTGAATTATCAAGAAGAGCTGCGTAGACTAGCAGGCCAAGCCCCCCAAAGTTGCTGCGTTGATGGAGAACAATTAAGAGAAAAACGAAAAGAAAAACCGGCTTCTGTTAAGAAATTTAAACCAGGTAGACGTGGTAGGATTGCGACCATATAGCTGCTGTTGCCCGAGTGCCAGGCAACTGGTAATTGTCTGTTTTGACTGCTGGCGCAACGGCACACCGTTATTTACACTAGAAACTAGAAAGAACTGCCTAGAACAACTTCTTTACTTCGTTTTCATTTGAATTCCCTAAAATATATTAGCAAGAAGACCCATTCAAACGCAAACCAAGGCGCTTTGGATTTTCTTCCATGTCTTATGCATACCTAAGGATAACTGTAATAGGCCTTAAAGGGGAGTCTGTCAGCCTACTCGTTCACTCAGATATCTGGACTCCATGCACCTCTGGGATTTCTTGGACCCCGTCAGGCAGAAGTGCTTGCGGTAGTCTCCATCAACCGTAAGAAGTAAGAAAGGACATGACTAGGACCTTTAGGGCCTGAGCCCGACCGGCCGTAAAACTCTAGGCCCTCACTAGGACTGGCTACCACATTGAAATTTCTTTGCGCTCCAGCTTGGAGAGGACTCGGGGGAACAAGCAGCCCATAATGAACGCCCCATCGTGGCCTGGAATAAAGATAAAGTTCCAGAGGTGCCACGCCTTCAGAACATGGTGGATTATCCGCCCGAATTATCACCTTAGTTACAAGCCGATAACCACCGCCGCTCCAACCACCCTAGCTGTGACGGCGGGGCTCAGCACCTACTACCGCTGCACCACACCTTCCAAACGGATGCCAGAATTGCAAGCTGCCAAGCTGCAATCTGTAGTAGGTTATAGTATGGTCACGCACCCGTAGGCCTGCTCACAGCGCCTACGGTACCGTGCCGTGACACTAGCCCACCTCGTTGATACTGGCAACCTGGAAGACGGAAGAAAGAAAATGGAAGTTTTATTATTCGTATATGCACACACACACATAACTCCAGCAAATACCGTATATTCTCTCGAGACTCAGAGATTACGGCGGGGTGAAAATATGGGGGATTTTGCGAGAGCAACCAATTATACGTAAGAAATAAGAGGCACCTTCAGTAGATTTTGAGATGGGAGATCCTATGATCGGTATAAGATTATTGGTTACTCTTTATAGGACCCCCCGTAATTGCACCCCGCCGTAATCTCCGAGTCTCGAGAGAATATGCGGTACAGCCAGTCCAGAACCCGAGATTCAGAGAGACATGTACCCATGTACCCAAGGTATTTAATTACATATGTCACGGTGCGCACGTGACAGGGATTGACTCTATTGGCCGCATTGTATTTAGAGTGTGGTCCATGCGCACGCCCACCACGTGCCCTGCACCGACACCTATTTCCCCGCGCCCTGCGCGGTCCCTGCAATAGCTTCCTCTTCTCCTTCCTTAGCTTTAAATCCACATTCGTTACTGCCTTCAACCATTGACATCCCTACTGCGTAAGGCGGGCCGTCACAACATACATACAGAAGCTTATTCCCAGAACTTAATAGAAGGTAAGGTACGGTAGGTAAAGCAGCTAGCAGTAAACCCTACAGTAGATGGCACTAGCTTCACAGTAAGTACTCTTACTTAACTACCCAAACAAAAAACAGTCCAGTCCAGTCCAGTCCAGTCACGTCGTTGCAGCACCCAGTGTTATCCCAACAAACCCCACCCTTCCGTCCCTGCCCAACACAACCCCGCCCAGCAAGAAAATGAGTTGCAGCCGTTGTAGCCGTTGTAGCCGTTGCAGACAGCCGCCCCTCTCACAGATAATACGCTTAAAAGTTTATGCCTGCCGTGCGATGCGAAAATGCAAAGCCAACTAAGTCTAAAATTAGGCAATAATAAACCGTCATCATAGTAATCATTCAGCTCAACCGTTTATTCGCCATCGAGTCGTACCCGCTTTCATGGGGGGAAAAGGAAAAACCAGTGTCAAAACCCCGCCGAGACCGTTTCCCAATCCCGATGACGAACTAGGGCTATACCGTCAACTTGGAATTTACCAAATTAAATCACCGATCCCTATGCAACGGCGCATGTATGATGGCAGCACAGGGGACGGACACGCCCGCATTAACTAGGCGATTGAAGAGGAGGTGACAGCCACTACGCCAAGTAGCGGTAGACAGTCGAGTCGCCTTCCGTGCGCTCGAGGTATTCGCGCACCAGGAGATCCTCGATCCGTCTCTTGATCATCCCAATATCGGGTTTGAACCGACTCGAGAGCTGGGTGATGATCTCGGTGGTGAGCTGGATGTGGCTGAGATTCTTGCGTTGTCTACACGGCAATTTGGTTAGAAATTAAAGTCTCGAAAAGGCAAGGTTGGCAACCCACTTCATGATCCGCACAATCGCCGCATCCACCACATGTTGGCGAGTTTGATCGTTCTTTTTCTCCGTCTCCTTGCGCTCCTCTTCACCCTCCACCTTGGACACGCCGTTGAGAGTGGGCGCCTTGATCTTGATAGCTTTGCTGACAAACTGTGGGTTGAAGCCAAACTTGTCTGCCGGCTTGATGTTCTTTGTCGGCGGCTCTTTCAGGAGCACTCTTGCCTTTGGCGCAATTGAGAGCGACGCAAGAGACCGGACGAGATCTGTCCCAGACATGTTCGTCTTCGCCTGGATCTCCTCAAAGCTCAGGGTTTCGCCGTCGGGGAGGTCGTTGAAGAGCATCAGGATGACCATTCCATGAGTGGGAACGTTCAATTCGTATCGACGCTCCTTGCTCAATGGGCCTGTCTCTTTGCCCGGCACCTTGGGGAAGACGCACTTGATGTCGGCAGAACCCGCCGAAGGGACCCAAGTCAGCACTCTTCCACTCCGGTTCCGGAGATAGTACTTGAAGAAGCTATCTTGCAGCCGCCTAATCTCGGGTGGGAAGATGCAATCACCCTTCCCCTTCCACTTGGAGCCTTCGTCCTGGGAGCTGCGCGTGGCTTCGGGCGGCCAGTTGTTGGAAGTAAGCACATGGATGCCGAGATCGACCCGCCTTGAGTCGGCGTCTCCCAGGTTCCGGATGTGGTCCCTGTAGTTGTCGCTCAGGTCCTTCGATATCTCCATGTCCTTGAACATGCCGTCGAACTTGTGTGTGAAATGGTTTCCCATCTCGGCCCTCATCCGTCTTGCCAGCTCCTTCTCCGTCTCAATCTCGGATTTGCCGTGCAGCAGCCGTCGCGCAAGGTGTTTCTGGTAATATCTCTCGAACATGTCTCGATCGCCGAGATATCTCAGCAGAACAATGGCCTTGTCCAAGACCACTTCGATCTCCGCGTCCGACCTGCCCTTGTTGCCTCGCTTCAGGTTGTCGTCTATGAAGAGCGACACGTACTCGGAGCTCATTTTAAACAGGTTGATGAATTCGGAGAAGCTCTTTGTCACGGCGGACTGGAGAACGAGGTCATTGTTGAAGCACGTCACGCACAAGTTGTCAAACTTGTCCTTCAGTCGCAAGACATCGTCCACCCATTTAATTGCCGCTGCTGTCTGCTGCGCGGCCGCATTCAAAGTCTGCGCCTTGGGCTTGTCTCCACCATCGTCACCGTCGGCAGCGACGTTGGCGGACGGGTTCGAGAAATCCGTCTCCCGGAGAGTCTTCTCCACCTCAACCCCAAGGTCCATGACTCGGCGCTGCAGCGCGTTCTTGAGCGGCATCTTGGTCTTGTCTACCCTCGACACGAGATTGTACACGATGGTCAGATCCTCGATGCGGTCATGGTCGATCATATTCTTCAAACCCACGCCTTCCATCCCGAGGAAGTCGTCCAACTTTGAAACTATCAGCTCGGCATCTATCACCGCCGCTATTTTTTCCGCAGTGAGATGAGATATTGTTGTGCCACACCGGTCATGTTCCTCTTCGAGCCGTCGCCGGGTGTGTCGGAGCCACGTGCCTGTGTCGGATTCTCGAAGGAGCCTCTCAGACTCGTTCCGGTAAAAGGCTCTGCTGGATTCGAGAAATCGCGGTTCAAATACAGTAAGATATAGCTTTTGCTTCTCGAGCTCGTCGTCGGTTTCATACAAAGACTCCAGCATGGTCGTGATGTTGCGGAGGAGATTGCGGTCGATATTATCGCCATCTCTCTCCATATTGATCAAATCCAGCACCACGGCGTTGAGAATGTCGAAGATGACAAAGGGCTCTCCAAGATCTTGCACGGCAGAGCCCAACGTGTTGCGTAAAATGTTGTCCCGGAACAGGCCGATTGTGGTGGCAAATATGGAAGGTTTCTTATAATCCGCCGTATAGGTTCGGTCCAGGTACATGAGGACGTCGGCAATCATATTCATGGACATGTTGTGGTCGCGCCACGAGTCTCGTATGCCTCTTAGGAACTTCTCGCCCGTCTCCCGCCGCTCGTGGGCGCTCGACCCCGACGGCTGGACCAGCGCGGTGCTAACCAGGTTGTTGGATACGAGCTCCGTGATGACGGGCATAATGTGGTCACGGAACCATTCCATCTCAAAGATTTTGACTCTCTCATAGAGAAGATCCCCTTTTTTCCGCAGGACAATCTTGTAAGAGGCCCGGTAGAGCTGCTCGAAAGAGAGGCGGCTGGCATTTTTCGTGTGGATGTCGACGAGCGAGGACCGGAGCAGATCCCAGCAGGGCTCGAACTCGCTAACCTCTTTGTTCATGATCGGCTACAATCTGTTAGCGTGGTTGGGACACGAGGGGCACACAGGGGAACTAGGAAAAGCGCTCTAGCTTGGGGAAGCGGAAGAGAGGGACGAGGACCGCGGGGCGGCGGGCCCAGCATCGACTGACCTTCCGAATGGGCCGCGGCTTATTTGCGCGGTTCGCCATCATGTCTGTGGGTAGGCCACAAAGCTTAGAGCTGTTTGAGGCAGGTTGTAGAAGAAACTTGCGAGCGAGGGTTGCGATGCCGAGGTGAACCACCTGGGGCTCAGATTGTTCGCGGCAAGACGGGTGAATGCAGAGACCCTGCGACAAGGCCGACGACCATCGGGCAAATGCGCTCTGTCAGGACTGCCCGGTTTTTTTGTTAGGCGAGATTCTTCATAAAGAGTTGGGCGTGGAAGGCGGGTTTCGGGCGCGTTGCCGCGGGGATGTGCGCTGCGCGTCGTACAGAACGGTACCTGTAGCTTGTTCGAGATCGGGAGTGTTAGAAGGCAACAAAGTGCACGACACGACACGACACGATATGACACGAGCTCAAGACTCACCTGGGAGAGGCTGCAACCTAGAGGCTGGCTGCGATGCGAACGGGCGAGAAACACTTGAACCTAACCAAGCCGTGCGTGCCGTGAAGCTCAACGCGGGACCGACAAAAGATGTGTAGAGTTGCCTAACGACAGAGCTAGGTGAGTGCAGCTGTACCGTCCCCCGTCGGTGCCTTTTGAAGCTGCCCCTCTATAAGGTACCTACAGTAAGCCTAGGTGGGTTACTAAGGCCTTAGCGGAAGAAACGCTGATTTGCTGTTGCACAGCAGTCGATCAGGGACTGTAGGCTAGCGGCAGCCCCCCCGCTAAGACTTGGCGGTTGGGGTTATCTTATCGATAAGGAGGTTTTTGGACGACGATCCGGCCGGCATCCGCAGGCCGCTCCACCTTTTTTCTCCAGACTCTTTAGCCCCCAGCCGGACATCAGAAAGGTCTCGAAGCATCAGTCCCAGCCGTGCACGATAAAGACACTACAGCCACTACAGCAACAGCAACAAAACAAGCATCTACCCCACCTTGTTTTCTCGCTCGCACCCACAAGCAAGATGGGCTCTAAACGCGCCGTAGCTAGCTCGCTCTCGTGCCTCGCACGCCTCTCCGCGGCGGCGCCGCAACCGCCACGCGTATCCGCGGCTCTCCTCAGCACCTTCATCCACCCAGCGCGTACGGCCTCGCCACGCGAACAACCACAAACGACCACGACCAACACCAACACCGACACCTCGCGGAGCGCCGCAACACCACACCCCCAATGGCGACCGCCGCAGCATTCACAACGTCGCAACCTCAGCACCTCCCCCCCGGCGCAGCGCAACTGGAACCTCGACTCTGGGCTCGACCGGACGCGTGTGACGCGCGAGCCGTATCCTCTATCACCGACGAAAATCGTCGGGCCGGCGTCGGCACCAGCCTCCGCGGACCCGCTAGACCCAACCCGGCAGCTGGCGGGGGACCGAGCGGCGCACATCCAGCCGCGGTACGAGCTGACGTTTACGTGCGCGCCGTGCGGCGAGCGGTCGCGGCACCACGTGTCGAAGCAGGGGTACCACCACGGGTCGGTGCTGATCGCGTGCCCGGGGTGCCGCAACCGGCACGTCATTAGCGACCACCTGGGCGTGTTTGGTGATAAGGGCGCTACGGTCGAGGACATCATGCGCGAGCGCGGCACGCTTGTCAAGCGCGGCACGCTCGGCGAGGACGGCGATATCGAGTTCTGGGAGGACGGCTCCACTACCGCCCGCGCTGAGCGCGACAAGGACGTGCCGCTGCCGCCGCAGCCGAAGTCGCGGGATGCTGCTGCCGATGAGAGCGTGCCCGGGTCGACCTTTGCTAGTGTTCGGCCTGAAGGAAAAGACGGCCAATGAGAGGGAGACGGCTGGCGGCTTCGCGAGTGGGGACCCAGGAATGACCCTCTCTCGTTGGGTAAGTGGGTGTGGTCGGCCAAGGCCGCAGACCGGGGTATCTGGTGTAAGTATCCGGTGTAACAAGATGTATCTCTAGTATCTCTACTTTGCGCGTTGCAGCGTTGATGAATAATGGCGTTGGTATATCTGTGGTGGACCTCTCTGCTAGGCATCTGCTCTCCAGGAACAACAACTCCTTTTTGAAACCCTTTATATACAGTTCCTTCTCATTGCAAATGCCCTCCCTGGCCTCTTCATTGGTATCCGCTCCGGAGGTCTCTCTGTTCTCTGCCCCGGACCTTTCTTTTCTCCTTCTTCTTCTCAAACTTCTTCCGCTTGTCCTGGCCGTGCTTCTCCGGCGCAGTGATGGCCTCGATCTTGCGCTTGCTCGACCTGTACTGCCTCCTGTCCCTGACGCTCCTGCCGACCGCCACCAGAGCCTTGGTGTACTCGGAATTGCCGAGCTTCTTTTGCAGAATCTCCATGATGGCCTGCGACTTGACCTTGAGCGCGTCGTACCGAGTCTTAAAAAGCTCGTTGACCGAGAAAGGCACTGGAATCGACGGGTCCGTCAGGTTTCGCAGCGGCCTGAGTATTGTCTGGACCGAGGGTAAAAGGACGTCGCCCGGCGTCTTGGCGCAAAAGGCATCGAGCACGTCCAAGGCAGCCAGCTTTGGCACAAGCGTTTCGGGCTTGACCTGCCTCTCCTTCCTTATAATAGCCGCAAGTCTCCAGAACAGGTACTTGAGATCCGCCTTCTTCTCAGACTCATCTGCGCCCTCGTCTTCGTCTCCCCCAGCCTCGTCGTCGTCATCCTCATCATCCTTATCGTCATTTCCAGAACCGAGATATCCACCAAGGAACATGAGAATTTGAACCGTCTCCTGCGCTAGGGGTTCGTCGACCTCTGCTGATGTGAGAATGTTGAGCGCGCCCTTGACGAGACTGGTGATGTCGTCATCCCCAAGCTCTAGCCCATGAGACCCCTGGAGCGGTGGTTTTTGCCCCGCATTCCCAGCATTTCTTGCAAAATCGGCCAGGTAATTACTCAGAACCTTAGTGGAAGTGAGTTTGACCGTGGGGTTCGTGTGGGCCAGGCATTCCCGGACCTCAGACCACAACTCGTCCGAGCCGCGGGCCAAGACCTTTTGCGGATTTGTCTCAACCAAAGTCTGCAGCGCGATGAGGGCGGTATTGGCCAGCTCCCAGTCCGATTCTCTGGTCTTTTCGTCGCCCAGGACTTCGGATACTTTGTCAACGACGAGAGACAGATCCTTCTTGTCTTTGGCATTGGGCTCCCTGCCATTGAAGTATAGGCCAAATACCTGGAGGGCAAGCTTGAGCACCGCAGGGTTGTCTCCCTGCTCGGCCCACGACCGAAGGAGAGTGAGGAACTTCTGCAGGCGCCCCTTGTCCGCCACGCGGAATATCTCCTTGATCAATTCTCCGCCCGCGAGGCGGCACTTCTCGCTGTCGTCATTGGCCAGGACAAAGACCAGCGGGATGAAGCAGGTGGCAGCGACCTCCTGAGCGAAGTCGTCTGCGGATTTTTTGAGCAGGAGATTGATAACCTCCATGACCGACAGCCGTCCTCCCTCTCGCTCATACTTGAGGTTGGCGACAATGAACTTGAGCTGCTTCTCCCACCGGCCCCTCTTCTGCGGGTAATCACGGAGAAATTGGAAGAAGGCACCGCGGGCTAAATCCCGGGTGTCCTTGTCATGGTTAGTGATCATAATGGTGCCGACGTGGTCAAGAGTGTCGTAAACCACGGCTGTCTCTAATTTCCGGTCCAGGACCGCCCGCAGGAAGTTAAACGTGACATGGCGATAGAGAGGCTCCGTCAGGTCGTCCTTGAGTTTCCCTAAAAGCATGTCCAGTGCGGCATCCTTCATCGGGATTTCTCGCCTGTCTCTTAGAATGATGGATATGAGCTTTAGCGCTGCCTGGGCAAGATCAGAGGTAGTCGACTGGGACATTGAGATCGCCTTAATGGCCTCCTTGAAGGCGACTTTGTATAGGTTGGTGGAATCGTCGTTCTTGAACGGGACCTTGGCAATGACGTTGAGAGTCTTGAAGGCCGCAATCTTGACTTCTTCTTCCACCGACAGCACAGCGTCGCCCAATATAGACAGGAAGCCGGTAATATGCACTGCGGTTCGCAGGTTGTCGTGGTTCTTCAATATGGATCGGAGAATGTCAATCGCAAACCTGACAAGTTTGTAGGTGTGCTTGCTCGTTAGTCCTCCGTCTGTCTTCCTCACACCTTTCTGGACGAGATATCTCTTGAGCCGAGGATCTAGCTTGGCCTCGACCTGCGGCTTCTCGCTGTTGTATACCGCCTGGATTGCCTGGTAACAGAAGATCAGGATGTCCTGGGATGCTGCGGCTGGGTTTTCCAGCAGCCCCTTTGTGATGCGAGTCAAGAGCTCATCGATCTTCCGAACCGTGCGAAGATCAAGCTTTTCGAGAAGGAGTGACTGCAAAGGCGCCGTAAGCTCGCCGAGGTGTGCGATAGAGGCGTTCTTGGCAACGAGTTCTACGGAATCTTGGCTTTTGCTGCTCTTGACTTCCTTCATCTTGCTGACGTAGTCTTCGGCGTCCTTCTCTTGGCCCACGACACCAAAGATATCATCCATGATGACCGCCATGATTGACCCGAGGCAGTAGTCGAGCTCGCCTTGCTCAAACATTGGAATGATGACCAACAGGATTGAGTGCAACGTGTAGGAAAGAACGTGAAGTTGGTAGCCCTTGGTGAGTGCGCCTCGCAGCTCTTTGAGGATAAACTCAAATCTCTCTGGGCCGAGGATACCTGCAATCCTCGAAAGAGTGTCCCGAGCCATATCTCGGGATTCCATCGACTTGCTTCTGAGAATGTGGCAGATATCGGTGAGAACTCCAGGGAGCTTTTCAGCAACCAAGTTTTCGGGGAGAAGAGTAATGAGTTTAGCAATGACGATACCGACTGGCACCCTAGCACTGACAGTTGTCTCATCTTTGTCGTGGATGTATTTGAGCAACGTGGGCAGGAAACCGTTGACGATCTCGCCTTTCAGCTTCTCTTGGTCGGGCAGCGTCGTGGCAAGCCTGCACGACGTAGTCTGTGCTAATTTCTCGCTGTCCACCTCCATGGCATCTTGGGGCCTATCGGCCATGGCCGTGCACAGCGTGTCAACCTCTTTCTCCAGGAGTCGAATGACCCGCTTTTGCCAGTCTGGTTTAGACTCGACGTAGGAGATGAACCGCCGTAGAATAGCTCGATACTGTTGCCACTCTAGTGACGCGCTCAACCCTGCGATCGTGCTTATCGCCTGTGCGCTCAGGCCATGGTCATCGCCGCCTTCGGCCCGATAGAATACCAAGTGCTCGATAAGAGGAATGAAGAACTGGCTGATGTGTTTGCTGCGGAACTGGTTTTTCTCGTTGGCCGGCTCCAGCAAGCGCAGAGCTTGCAGCTGTCTGGAGACAGCAGGACTCAGAATGTGGAAGAAAAATGAGCTATCGGAATCATCGGATTCAGGAACCAGAAGGGCCAGGTCGGCGACAACCTCCCAATTTGGCAAATGGGAGATCATATATCCAAACACGCGCAGGATCTCGCGCCGGACAGTCTCGGACGTCTCTCTAGCGCCTGCATAGATGGCTGGGAGAACGACGGTTGACATGACATCAACAAAGGCATCCTGCTTGGGCGCCCCCCAAGCAGCCTCAGCCACGGCGATGAATCTACATATGCCATCAGCCGAGTTGGTTGACAAGACACCAAACTCCTCGTCCTGAAGGATATAAAAGAGCAAGTTGTGCAAGATTGGCATCCACTGGTCGAGTGTCAAGGATTCTTCACGGTCCTTGGTGATGGAGTTGAAAGCAGAGAGCCGTGTATCGTAGTCGGGCTCGTCCAATCTCCTCGCAGAATAAGAGTTGAGGTCACGACAGAGTTCAGCCACTTCCTGGGCCCAGGGCTCTTGCGAGGCAAATACCAACAGAACCTCTGCAAGTGTTTGCCTGTTCTGCTTGTCCTTGAAGTATCCAAACAATGATGCAATTGTGCTGTAGACCTTGCTCTTCAACTCCGGGTTCGCCTGCAGGTCATCAAGCACAACGAACTGCTTTAGTATCAAAAGAATAGACCCCTTGATCTTGGGGCTGACTTTGCGCGACGGCTGGTTGAGTAGGAAAGTAGAGATATCCACCATGTCCTGAACAGTGGCCGAAGTTTGCACGATCGGCGCCAGATCAACAACAGTGTAGACTGCGTTCGCAAGAAGGTCTCGCCCGATATCGTGCTGGTCTCTGAGAAGTCCGCCAATATCTTTGAGGATGAGATCGATGTTCGAGTCCAGAAGCTCGGATCTGATCAACTCGTTGTATTCCGATTCAGCCACCGGGGCCTGCGCCAGCTTGATAAGGTTCTTGACGATGTCCAGAGCAAACATCTTGACCTCGTCCTTCCCCTTTTGGACTCCCAGGCATGCGACAATCTTTGGTATAATCCGCTTGTCGAGAGACAAAAAGAGGGCTGCTTTGGGCAGCACGGACCACGCAGCCATGAGCTTCCAGGTTCCAGAGATGTTCTGGGTGGTCTCTTCTGGCAGCTTGTCAATCCGAGGGCTGATGATCTCCTTGACCATCACCTCCTTGTAAGGCGTCCAGTCGAAGGTCGGGTCATTTTGAAAGAGCTTGCACAGGCACTTCAAGGCGGTCGTCTTGATGACCTTGTACAAAGAAGCGTTTTGGACAGGGTCGGCGTCCTCGGACTCTTCTGAGACTCCCCCAAGTTGTCGGCAAGCAGAGATGAGGCAAAAGAGTACAGTATTGGCGATGGCCTCCATGTACGCCTCGACGCTGCTGCCCAGTTCGCTGATGATAGATTCAACCATATTCAAAAGACCAACCTGCTTTCTAGCAGGGAGAATCTCGTGTGCAAAAACGCTCTCACGGATGCCTCGGTCATCAACGACTCGGACATCGCGAAGATGGCCGAGGGCAATGCCCAGGAAGCTCCCCATGTCATCCACGTTTAGATGGCGAATGACAGCGAGGCGGGTGGCGTGGAGACCATGGCGGCCACTAGCGGCGCCCTTCTTCGAGATTGTACGCCCATACAGTAGGCGAAGGAGAATCGGCATTATTTCCGCGTGATGCTCGGCCTGAATTTTGTTGTCTCCCTGGAAGAGAACAGTAAGCTCGTTCTTGAACCTGGATTCGTCCAAGAGGAACTCGAGATGCTCTCGGTACGGCTTGATAGCGTCGATTTTCCACGCCAAGATCGCCTTGAGAGCTGGCTTCTGGAGCTCAATGTCGCCATTGGCCAACAATTTCAGGAGCGCTTGATACAGCTTTTCGCTCTGATAAAGCACTCTGGGGTTGTTGAACAACGCAAAAACTCCTACAAGCGCCTTCCTGTCAGGCAGCGTCCAGGTGCCTTCGAGCTTCTCTTCCGCCCACTCATCCCCGGTTTCTTCTTCTATCGGTGTTTCATCCTCGTCTGTGAAGGAGAGGAGATATGGTACTAGCTTCCTAGACCGCTTTTCGGCTAGGCCAGGCAGGGCAGAAAACACCTTGAGTGCCTTGTTCCGCGCGTTATCTGAGCGAGGTTCAACAATCTTCTGGCCCATGTCGAATGTTTCTAGCATTTCTTCCGAAGAGGCTTCCACAGCCTGTCCGGTAAACACGGCAGTCTTGCGCAACTTCATGTGATTGAGACATTCAAAGTCGGTCATAGCGATACGACCGCCCTGGGTCGGCGACTTAAATGGCCCAGACCATCGAGGAGAGGGCACATCCAGCAAGTCAAAGGCTAGATCTGCCAATTGTTCCTCCCCAAGCTTAGTCTCTGCTGTCTTCTTCATCGCCTCTAGAGCTTCGTCCCAGACGGGAGACAAAGGCACAGTCATCATACCGAATAAGAAGGCCGGGATGGCCCGTATCAACCAAGAGTTTTCGCCAAGATGAGCATATTGGTGGCCAAGCTTTCGAAGATACACACCAATAGTGCGTGCGTTTTGAAGATTCAGCTCAAGCTCTTCGACTTGAATCATTGTCGACAACGCCGAGTTTTGGTCGACGGTGGACTCCAAGACATTGAGAATCTTGAGAGACACGAGCCGTAACGGATGGGATGGAGCTGAGAGATTGCCGATGAGCGACTTGACTAGGGGGTTTTCCTCTTCTTGCGGACTGCCGATTCTGCCGTTTACTTCCGAAGTGGCCTTGCCGCCAATTTCACATTCGTAGGTAAGGAGGGCTTCAAGGAAGGCCGGCGATCGGCAGAACCGTGGTGCCGCAGCTCTCAGTAGGGGAGCCAAGCTAGCATCCACGGACCCGGGGACCGCACACATCCGCAGGTAGGCCCGGAAACCATCGCTGACGATGAAGTTTGCCTCGTCGGTGGGGAGAGATGACGATGGCCGGAGAGCGAGCTTCAGTTTCTTGAGCAAGACCTCTGCTATCCTGGAGTTCGTAGAAGGGTGCACTAACGTCATCTCCAGTACCCGTAAGAGTGCCGAGTATTTTGGCAAGCATTTGTCTCTCCAGGTTTCGGGGTCCTTGCCAAACCCTCCGCTCTCTGGGAACGGGGTATCCTCGAGTCTCACAAACTCACTGACAATTTGGTCCTGCCATGATTGGGGGAGTGGAAGAGAGTCGCGGTCACCGCCGCCGACTTTGATGATGTGCGGGAGGAGAACACAGAGAATGTCCTCGTTCGCGCTCTCAGACCAGTGTGCAACGACAAATCTATCCGCGTTAGCCCGTGTATTGGCGAACCAAAGTTAAAGAAGAGAAGGCAAACCTCTGGAATTCCTTCTGGAAGAGACTACGGAACCGATCCGAGTTCAAATCCGCGAGATAGGAGCAAAACGGTATGTACCACCTCATCAGGGGCTCCTTGGTCATGGTCCCGTTAAAGGTCGACAATGCAGGGATCAGAGCGTCGATAGGTGCCTGGCTCCATATGATGGTCACATTGATAATAATGCGCTGCCAGACCTGCGGAGAGGAAGAAATCTGGTCCTTCTCCTTACATGTGGCGAGTTCCCCTATTAGCCGGTTGAGCACCTTGACAAAGCTGTTCCAGTCGTTGATGCGGCCGCCCCTCCGGACACCAGCGATGGTCCCGAAGAGTTGAACGAACATTGCCGCCCGCTCTGGCGCAGCTTGCGCCTCCTCTACGATCCTGACTTCAACAATCTTAAACGTCTCCGCTGTCGAGTGGTGGATGGTGCTGGTGATGACACCGCAGCAGACATCCGTCCAGATGTTCTGCTCGGGCAACGCCAGCTCGGCTTCGGGCACGTCCCGTATTAAAGCGGCGAATATCTCTGGGCCAGCCGAATGGACCGAATTCCCCGCGCTCTTGATTGCCTCGGCGAACATGGTCATGATCCCCTGGCTGTATAGATCGAACTGTTTTGTCCCGGCCACGCTCTCGAGGTCTTTCCTGGCGTGCTCAACAATCATCGGCAGCGCCTTCTCCTTGTGGCCGGGCGCGGCAGCCTTTTTGATGAGAAAGCTCATTGCTTCGGCGGCGAAACGGGCAATGTGCCCTGGGATCCTCGACTTGCCCATGAGCGGTGCCACGGCATCGTATGTCGGGCGTAGGTCGGGTGTGATTAGTCTGGCAAGGTACTTAAAGAGGAATGCCAGCGAGGCAAATGTCCACTCGATAGCCTCGACATCGTGCACCTTGCTAGCGAGGTCGACGATCAGGGCCAGGGCGCGCGGGTAGTGCTTCTCGAAGCGCACGCCAAGATCGTGGGCAAAGGCCGTGACCAGGTCCAGCAGCGGCTCGAGGGCCTCCCCGTCGTGGCGGGCTATGTATTCGGCCAGCAGGCCCATGATACGGTCTTCATGGTAGAGGATCTGGGCCAGCGACTCGGTGAGGGGGTTGACCTGCTTCTTGAAGTCGGCATAGGACTTGGAGACATTGAGCTCAGCCCACTTGTCGAGGCCATTGCGCAGGTATGAGGTGGTGGCGGTGAGGTCTTCGGCGTCGAGATCGTGTCGGCGCACCTTGCGCAGGGGGTCGAGGGAATGGAGCTTGGAGATCTTTGCGCTGAACGACTCCCACCGATGGTTTTTCTGGTGGAGCGTCTTCTTCGAGTTCGAAGGCCGTTGGGCCTTCACGATGCGGCCTGACGAGGTGGAAGGCATTCTAGCGGCGTCGGTAGCGTGGCCGTCGTCGCTTCTGTTGACGAAACCGACCAAAACCTTGGGCCCTTCAAGTGATCGAGACCCCAGAATGGGATTTCGAGCTGGATTTTTTTTGGCTGGGATGCCGATGAAGCTAAGATAAGCCGATAAGGGAGGGGTCACCGCTTCGTCCAAAGCTTAATGATACTGATACTGATACTGCTTCTAAATGCATAACTACTTCAATTAGCGCATAAGGATAACTGTTTGCGCAACTGCATATAGACGTATAAGTCCCCTTCTGCTGCTTATATTCCGTATCAGACACCGACAACGAGAACATTACTACGTATCTCAAAGAGTAGATATTGTGTTTGTGATGTTCTCAAGCTAAAGGGTGCATGTATTCTGGACCAATGCATCTCTCACAGGCTTTATGTGAATGTCTACCTATACTTTTCTTCGATCACATATTTTCATCAAGATTTGAGAAAGTCAAGTCAATTCTAGTCGTCGCCAATAGGAACCTTTCAGGTGAATGTGAAGGGAAAGAAGGGAAGGAACGAAGAAGAAAAGAACCCCATCTCTACAGAACGACCCAAAGTCTATATTGTTACAATCGTGGGTTCTTCTAGACCGGCAAGGCACGTGCAGCCCATGCAAGCGATCAAATTCCGCAAGTCACATATTAACCTCACGCTTGTGAAGATAACATCGGTTTCGGTTACCGACAGTCTTACTAAGGTATTTTGTACAGTAAATTTGTGTGCTGCAATTGGCGCAACAAAGAACAAAGAGACAAAGAGAGAAATAGCTAAGAAAGCGCCACCCAGATCCCACCGATTCCCAGTCTTTTAGAACTACCGAGTCCGATCCGTGCGCCGATGCCAAATATATCTACAAGTACTTTATTGAAAGGGGCGAGCTCGTGTTGTTCCCTCCAGCAAGCAAACAAAAAAAAGGGGGTGGCCTTAAAGCCACTTATCCATGATTTACTGCGCCAGTAGCGTGAAATCGTAGGGCTTGAACGCCTCGCGAAAAGCGGCGACGTCTGCCGTCTCCTCCTGCTCGGTCTGGCCCACCGTCTGCCAAACGACGCGGTGCTCCAGGCTGAGAAGTTTGGCCATGACCTTTCTGGGAAACTGAAGGTCGAACGGCACGTGCTTGTCGAACTTGATCACCAGGCTCTTGGCAACCGTTTCCAAGTTTAGATTGTTGCCATCCATCCCCTCCGCCCAGATCCAGACGCGCAGATAGTCTTGATCACCCCCGGCCTCGTCAGCTGTGCCAAAGTCCTCTTCCTCAAACTCCCCAAGCTCGGACTTGACGGCTAGTTGTTGGAACACGGCTTCGACGCTGCCGTCGAGGACCTGTGCGGCCGGCACTGGCATGGTCTGCCAGTGCACGTGGATGTTGCGGGCACGGTTGAACTCCCAGGCGACGGTGCCCAACCGGTGGCCCGAAAGCGCCGAGACCATCTTCTGGAGAGATTTGAGATACATTGCCATGTCCTCGTACGTCTTCTTGGCCTTGTCCACGCCCATGACCTCGGTGCTGACCGAGGGGGCATGATCCAGCGGGGCGATGATGAAATGGCACGGAAAGGTTAGTCCATATTCCTCAAAGGTATCCACAGCCAGGAGCGGCCCCTTGGCGGTGACAAGGTAGGCCTCATCACCGATGCTCGTGATCATGTGTTGCGGCAGATTCGTGTTGGAGAGACAGAAAAAGCATCGGTCCGGGCCGGGGGGAGGCGATCGGTCCCTACGATGCTTCCGGTTGCCATGGCGGTTATCGTGGCCATGGGAGAAGCGAGAAAACCCAGCGTCTTCGGCCGAGCGCTTCTTTGGCGCCAGTCCGAGGAATGGTGTCGCCGTGCTGCCCGGCGGCGGGGTTGTGAAAGCTTCACGGTTGATAGTAAAGGCGTACATGCTCTTGGCCTTCTCTGCGTTGCCCCATGGGGCTAGCGATATGAACCGAGTGACCGCGATGCTATCGCCATCTGCACCGCCTCCAACAGAAGCAAAGGGCTCTCGCTCGAAGCACACATTGCCCGGGGACGTGGCAAAGTGATACGCGGGCTTGAGCGCGTTGCAAAGATCTGCAATGGCTTTGTTATTGGGGGCCGTCGTGGAATCAATGCTCATCTCGACGGCCTTGGCGCTCTTGTTCCATATCCCAGTTGGCCAGATGGAAGTTAGCAAGATGTCGACGTTCTTGGCGGACTGGAGAGACTTGGCATCGTCGTCGCCGTGATATGCCAAGGACAGCTCCTGCGACGTTCCCGGTGCGGCGTTCTCGGGGACAGGAACCCCACCCAGGGTCACGATGCGCACACCCTCGAGGGTGTTGATGATGCTGCGCTTGCCGAGGAAATGGAGATTGGGAGCGATCTCATCCCCCTCTTGGATCTTCTCGACCACCCGGTGGGGAAGCAGGACTGTGCCAGAGGTGAAGTAGACGGAGCAGGGGATCTCGATGTCTCCATTAAGAAGGGAGCTTAGTTGCTCGTCATCCTGCTCCGTGGCAAAGAGATTGCCCGTGACAATCCCAAAGCTGAAGTCATTTTTGGCGTGCAACACGCCGATCTTGGTGAAGGCTGAGCGAAGCTGCCCGTTCACACTTCCGAAGACGAAACTAATAAAAGAAAATTGTCAGTGAAATGCAACATCTAGCTCTCGGCGCGATGGGAAGTGATGGTATTTTACATTTTAGGGGCCTTCTTCTCGGTCGCCATAGTTGCGACGGTAGATGTGGTTTACTGGTGAGATGAGTCTAGTGAAGGTGAGTGTGGAGGATTAGCGGTGGTAAAAGAGAGGCAGCGCGAAGTAAATTCAGGGCGAAAATACTTGACAAGGGGTCCCTGGTCATTTTGTTACACCTAAATAACGGGACCCGGAGTGGGGCGTTGTATGCATATATGGGGGTAGGTTGTCTTTTGCGGGGCATTGATTACGTGGTACGGATACTCAAATCACTCGAACCAGATTTCTCGAAGCAGCAAGGAAACCAAGGGCGATAACTCAAACCTTTTCACTCTTAAATGACATGCTTTTTTGCGACTAAAACTCAGAGGAGAGAGATGGGTTTACCCAGTAGAAGCGTACAAGACAGATCTTATAAGGTGTTGCACTTGAGTGGCCAGCTAAGACATAAACCGTTACAAACAAGATATCAGGTATATGTAGCTGAATACACAACAGGCAACTTCCTTACAATTTTATCCCTCCAAGATCGTTGATTTTTCAACATTATCGTAGCCGAACCCCTGCTCAGCTCGGCTTCAGCGGCTTCACATATTAAACCTTCTTACAAAGAAGTCACACATGGCAAACAAACCGAGTGCACAAAAAATAACAAAAGCCCAGCTTGTGGGCACGGGGAGAGAGAACAAGTATTCAAGTCCAACTCGAACAACACTCGTATCAGAGATAGTACCACACAGGATGACGGTTAGCCTGACAAAACAAGCATCAACGGATGCACATAGCCCGTCTAGAGACAAGGCTGTATTCTCAGCCAGTTCAATCCCTCCATCCTTCCTTTCCTGTCTGGGAGAAGGCGCTTGAAACCACCAAGCATGTGATTACCACCCGCAACAAAAACGTGCCCTGCCCTCCTCTGTATGCACATGCACTGCAGCTCTCTCTCTTCCTCCCTGACCTCTGCGCGCAGGGAAGAAACTTGCAAACCACTGCAACCATCAAGGCGGAGCCTCATGAATCTTCTTCGCATAGCAGCTCTTGGGGGAAGACGTATCATTTCGAATCAACATAGAAAACAGTGAGCTAGCTCGGTGTGTGTCGGACCGAACCGGGTTTGTAGTAGTGGTATCATTTTTCGTACATATTTGTTGTGAAGGGAAAAAACCCGGCCCGAAACTGGGCAGGTTGTGCGTCAGACACCCTGGCGAAGAAAAACAATCCGGGGTATGGCATTGATGCTGTCTTTGGTCTGCAAAGGTATTATGAACCACCGCCAGTCCATGTCGCAGCAGGACTAGCAAAATGGCGTGTGCTGACCGCCGAGGATTCGATCTCGGCGTGGCCTAAAAAGTGAAAACGCTTGCCTGCCGAACTTGAGAATGATGCAATGCTGAAGCATGAACGTCAAACGTGAATGCAGTATGATACAACCCAAATAAGCGAGCTAACGGATGCCGGATCCAAAGCCCGAAATGCTCGGAAGCTGCGATGCTATGCCAATGTGATGAACGTCGTAGGGAAATATCGAGTTTGTCAACGATTGTCGGGTGGCAATCCTCCCGCCGACAAGACCCGCCGGGTCCTCAAGAGCTGCGAATAGGGGGTGGCGGCATGCGAAAGAAGAAATATGTATAATGAAAAAGGGAAGAAAATGATGGGGCGGGGGGCCCGTTTCTCAAAGAGAAACTAAGGCCCCGGAATGCCAAGTCGTAGTGCTTACAGAGACGCACAAGCAAGGCGTGAATGACTCTGTCAATGATGATTAAATCCAACAAAAGAGACTTCGAGAAATTCTCGGCGCAGTTTAAAACGAGACCATGCGCCTCGCAGGGCGATCGTTGCCTAGGATAGGAGAAGCTCCGATCATGTCGACGAAGTCGCAATCGCGGGAACCGGCCCGGCCCGGCGCGGTGGGTGAGTCTTGCACGGTCCGGCCAGAGCCGAAGGCAAATGTCTGAGCTCGGCCCAAGCCCCGGCGGCCCTGGCGCAGACGGCCCATTTTCCTCTCGCAGGTATTAACATGCTCGGCTGCGTTCATCTCGACATATGCCTGAGGGTGGCACCGATTCCGATGGGCGGAGAAGAAACCACTATAGCCGCCATCCAAAATGTAGACTTCGGGATACGTAAGCTTCGGGTAGCACTCGATATTCGCGTTCCTATCCTGGGCTCGAATATGGCGAGCCATGATGGGCGCTCGATGGGCCGAGTACTCGCAGTGGAAAATAAGGAGCGTGCGGCCTTCCATTGGCGTGTTAAACAGATGGCTTGCCAACAACTCCTTATCATTGTAGTTTATTGCTCCATCGATGTGACCACCATCATACTCGTACTCAAATCGGCAATCAACGATCATCTTCTGGCTGAAGTGCTCCGTGTACTTGCCGTCCAAGACACCGAGCATGGTGCTCTGGGAAATGCGGGGAATGTTGTCGTCGCTGCCCTCGGGGAAGAAATGCGGCAGAACCGGCTCGGCCGACTCGTCAATGTCCATAACGGCCTGGAGCGCTTTTGGAGGCGTCGGCTCCTCCTTCTGGGGCTTCATGATCTCGCCCGGGTTCTCAAACATGCTCAGCGAACGGCGAAACTGTTTCCGAGGGCGCATAAAGGGGTTTGAGGTTCGTCGGGCATGGCTGGTGATGGGCGAACCGTTGCGCGAGTTTCCCATACCACTCAGGCTAGCGAATTGAGGTTTCACGCGTAAAGATGCCATGGGAGGGCAGGGGCTGTTTGCAGACTGTGGCCGGCGTTCTTGAGGAGGCGAGTCTTGAAAGCACTCGCTCAACGACATGGATGGAGAGCAAGAGGTAATCTGACTATCCCCGCCAAAGCGAAAGGGGGGCAGCTGGTTTTCAGGAGCGTGCGCACGGGCAGGTATAGCACCCGTGCTGTAGCCTTTCACACGATTTAACGATGGGCGCCGCAGGCCAAGCTTCCTCCGACTTTTTAGAAAAAAACATTAAACAGTTAGCTGGGGATCTAGGGGAACCGGCGGAAACTGGTAGTTTAGACTTACTCAGCCACAACGGGCTTTGGCGGCTCCAGAGAAGTCTGTCGCGGCAGAGGAGAGTCCAGCATGATTTCATCGGCTGGCGACTGCGTCGGGGTGGGCGAAGGCACCTCGACCTGAACAACGTACGGAGCCTTGTGCGGCAATGGTGACATCTCCATCATATCGACATGCCCAGGTGACGAAGACAGGGGCATCGGAGGCGTCGTCACATACTCCGAGTCCTCTGCAAATCCCCGAGCTCCGTACCCGACCCAGCGGGTTGGCCCCCTCTTCCCACGGCCCTCAATAGCATCCATCATAGCGGCTGTGGTGAACAGGGCTCGGCGTGGAGTCGGGAACATGGGACTACTACAGAATGACGCAAGTGAGTACAGAGCACTGGGACGTTTTGGGACGCTAATGGAAACTAACCTCGAGTCGTTGAGCTTAAAGTTTTGTGACAGGTCGGCCGCCAGAGACGCCGTGGGTGAAGAACCTCGAACGGTCTTAACGTTAAAGTACCCGGTGGTCTGGTGAAAGTTGAACTGCTCCCGCAACGTTAGGCCGCCGCCGCCAAGAGACGACGGGGTGAAGTGAGCGTTGTGCGATCCGAACAGGTCTCGCCGGCCGAACGAAGGAGGCGCTGGCCGCATGGCAGCCAGGGGCGAAGACGTCTCCATGATCGAGATTACCAAAGACCCAAGACTCAGCGAGCGTGCGGCAGATGCTGCATGTAAAGACGTGGTTGGCCGAGGACTCAATTGGGACGTGCGTACAAGTCAACGGCGGGCGACAACGGCTGGTGCGTGGGTGCAACGAGTGGAGGGCGTCCGAGTTTGAGGCTGCCTTAGCCGTCACAGCAAGGTTGAAGCTGCTGCAGCGTGTCGATGCACCTGTGCTCGATCGAGCATCAATCACCAGCGATTGCCACTTCAATTGAGACCTGTCGAGAAGTGAGGATGCTCAATTGTGGCAGTCGATTTCTAGGACCAAGCTTAGCAGGGTTTTTGATCGGTCGTCCCGTGCAACGGCAGGGCGGTCTGCGGTGTGCGGCTGGCAAAACCAGGACTGGAAGATGTGATGGCGGGGTCCGTGTGGGCGCAACCTGCCAGGAACCTCCAAGAATAGGGTGTGGGATCGTCTGGGTCGTCAAAAACCAAGAGGGTTAGAGGCCGGAGTGAGGGTTATTCCTGAATAGTATCCGTAGAACGCGAACACTTTCCAAGTGATGGGACGGAAAGGACGCGAACCGACGTCGGTTGGTAGGTTAGGTTGTTCTATCCCAACCTCGAACGCAGCTGGACCAAGCTGCCGCTTTCCTGGCTACGGCACCAATTCGCCGTGTAGAGAGAGAGCCAGACGGAATCTACCAAAGTGCTGCCGAGCTGAGGTACGGTGTTGGCGCGCGTCGGACCGAAGAACGTCTGGCGTTGAAAGCTAGATGTCTTCCTCTCGAACTCCAGGGCACACGACACCTCCAAAGGGACGGATAGGCGATGAAGTGCACGCTGGAGAACAGAGCTCGGGGCCAGAGAAAGCGGCCGTAGTCACGATGCTTACCTATCCCAACTCGGCGGTCGCTATCAAGAAACACAGAAGAGGTTGCACCTGGCGCGGGTGCGTGGTGGTTAAGAAGGATTTTCCCACGCCGGCCTGATGCACGGCGTCGACAGGGAAGCCCAAACCAGCAAGTTGCTTTCTTCACGGGTTGTCAGGGGCGATTCGTCGCGGTTGCTTGGTCGAGAGAGGCGCTGGAGCAGCGGGGGCCCCTGCTGGTCGGAGAGCTTCGCTCGCTTTTGGAAAGAGTGGAGCGCTGGAGCAGCTTCCCTGCTCACCACCTCCATTCGCCCACTCACACATCCATGGAAGTTGCTGCACTTGCACGGTTCCAGCACCCCACGCCGCTAAGCGCTGGCGTACGACCTAGGCGCAACGCCTATTGAGACAAAGTTACATTCGCGCCGCCCACATCACGCAGCGGCCCAAGGTACAGTCTAACACGCGAGGGCCGGGCTGAGGTACCTCTAGCTCTTTCTCACCTCACACAACTGCCCTTTTTGGGCCAAGTCTGATGTCTTCTCTCGATTGTGGCTGCGATAGTGGGCCAAACCGTGCCGCCCTTCGCCCTTCTAGGGCAACATGCAAGCAAGCAATCAATGAATGCAGCCCAGCGGGTGCAGCTGCCAGCGGCCTGCCTGTTCAACAGGTCGGTCGGTCGTTGCCAGGCCAAAGACATGGTGACTCCGAGGGCGGTGAGGTCGATCGGCGAACGACGGAGGGCAACGTCGGGTGCTCTGGGCTTGTGTGGGCCGAGCTGAGCTCCAAGTCGAATCGTCGATGGACACAGGACAAGACAGACAGACAGTCCGGCTGCGAACCACTCGGCCGATTCGGGACATATTTGCATCTGGATCCTGTGTCAATTCCCTCTGGAATCTCCTCTCTCCCGAACCTCGCCCGTCATCCCATTCTTTGTGCACGCACTGTCCGCTCCATCCCATGTCCATGCTCCACGGCAACACACTGCACTATAAGCTCGTTACATAAGGTTACGGCTCGATTAGTTGCCCAGGAGAGGCTTCAGTGCTGAGGTGACATGGACGGGTATCAGGTTCTTGGTCGGCAGAGCACCCGCGTTCGGATCGCTTCAGGAATAAATTAAAGGGCACCGCGAGCACATTGATGACCTCTACCTGGCACCCAATCTTGGTACCAGCCCAGAGCTCTTGTCAACTTCTTAGCAGATATTTCTTGGCTCCAAAAGTCAATCCAGGCGGGTTTCAGCGACGGCGCGGGCATCACAGTTCCCACCAGAAGAGCCCGCTCCTATCCCACGCCGCCTCAGCAACCGTGGGACCGTGGTGGGGCTACCCCCCAGCCCTGGCGTGCCTGGGCGAGCTTACACAGTGAGGCGGCTGAGACGCCTTGCCGACCCTGGCTGCGAGTTTCGGAATCGCATCACAGCGAATGGGCTGCCGCCTGTCGCTCGGGGGTTGCACCGGAGCCTCCTCGAACTGGAGAGGTGCTGACAGTCGACAAGGAGGCGCTGCGGTTTAGCGCTCCTCCTGCTCACCTCAGTGCGACTTTGGCTCTGGTAGGGCGCCCACGGCCCCGAAGCGCGGTCGCTCTAAGATGAGTGGTGCCACCGCCAGCCACTGAGCGCCTGGAATGGCCAAGGGCCTGGACTGAGAGAGACGGCAGAAGTGAAGAGGGCCGAATTGAGGTGTAGAATTTTGCATTTACGCTGAATGCTTCGTCCACGTGTCGCCCGCCGCAAAAGCAAGTTCAGCGGCTGATCGAGGTCTCAGATCTCACAGTCTGGGCTAGCCTAGAAATAAGATAGGTATACTAAGCTCAGTAGGTAAGACGCCGTTAAAACCACACATTCCGAGAGCTATAGCCCGTCGACGGACCTCAAAGTTTCTAAAGCCTTGGGAAAATACTAACACCAAGCCGTATTGCCGTATTGCCGTTTCCGTCTTCAGCACAGACGCGCTCCGGACTAGAGAGAACGGAAGATCAATAAACTTGCGGCAAAACGTCTGGATACTCGTCCGTGCCCTGAGAACCACCACGCCAAATGAAGCGGCACTTTTGGTGCACTCCACGGAAATACAACATCGGAAAAAGAAGCACACATTATCCATTCACTATTCACTCAATACTACACATGCAGAGAGAACAGGGACGGCAGCTCTTCTGTTCCAAACTTCCAAGAGCAATGACGCTTTGATCGTCGGTTCCCCGCCAGCCGGCCTTGGCCCATTGACAATGGGTCGTTTTGTCCAGGTTTCCGGGTGAATTGTGCCAGGAAAAATCGGCAGAAGAGGGCGCCCTAGCAACTATCGCCAGGGAGGAGGTGGGGAGAAGCTCGAGCTCTTTTCGTCCCGCTTTCGATGCGGGTCCGAAAGGCGGCGACCTGGTTCGCGCGCCTTGGAGCCGCGACCTTCCCCGCGGCCATTGGTCGGCCATTTGTTGCTGTGCCCCTTGGCGATATTTCGCATGTGCCAGCAGGCGAGCGGGGAGAGAGCTCGGGGGCATCAGAAACTGCCCTCGGCCGGCAAAATCCATCATGACCTGTCCAGCATCCTCAAGCCGGATTTCAACTCGGCGCGAACATGTCCCGGGCGGGCCAATGGCCAGCTGAAGTCGGCTATTCCGTCCCAAGCGCCAGCGAGACGGTCATTGTCCAGCCGTGCCCCTTGCAGCGTGTATACAAACAGTATCCGTATGTCGTCCAGGTATTCTCCAGCTGCGGGATATGGAAATATCGACTCGGTATATAGCTCGCTAAGCTTTCGGAGAATACGGAGCTTTGAGCTTTGAACCTTGGACCTGGCAGCTCAAGCTCTTGACAGCCTACCTCCCTAGCCGCACAGCCGCCCTTGAGGGGCTTCCTGGAATACGTAGCAGAGGACCTGCTGGTGAGAGGGGTTTCACGTTTCCGATCCTTCAATCCGAAGACGTCATCCTTCATAAGGCGGATGGGCCTGCCCAACTCAGTACCCTGCTCCGAGCAGCGCGTCACCCGAGGTGGTCAAGATCGCCCGATAGCGTCTTGCCTCTCGTCATTCTGCGTACCAATCCAGCTCAGTGATGGAGCTCACAATGTGCGATCGAGATCTACTAGTTATCGAACAACTGACAGAAGACCGTCTGTTCTTCTTCTTGCTCACTCTTGGGGCGGATGCCAGTGCTTTGTTTACACGGCACTTGCGTCTCCGCACTTGTCTCCCTTGGCTCCTCCCCGAAGACGGACAGTGCGCAGTGTCATGCACATCGTCTGTTGGTCAGCTCGAACTGGCTAGGTAGGTGCTTTCGCTGCCACGACATGATGCTACCCGCAGCGCAGAGCAGATAGAGAGGAGAGGCGTAACCTGCATAGTCCCAGGAGATACGGTGTAAGCACACCACCAAGTGCACCACAGCTCGCGAATCCCGTCCAATGGCAGCTTGCAATTGACATGTCGGCGTGCCGCTCTGTTGGTGTTAGACCCCGCGCCTGGGCCACTTCAAACGCCAACCATTCTGGCTCGGTCTTGGTTCAGCTCTCGTCAGACACGCCAGCCTTTCCGGAAGGAAATGCCGCAGCATCCTCCCGGCCCTGCCCTGCCCGTGGATCGATCACGCCGACTATCAAAGCAAAAAGAAAGCGCATTGCTCGGTCACGTTTAAGATATGTCGCACAAGGCGGGGAAGACGTCTGCCTTACATGGGCTGTGAATTTGCCGAGTGCGGTGTGCACAGAAGAAGAGAGCACGCACGCACGGTGCACGTGTTGCATCGCGACATTCGTTAGCGAAAGTAAACAAAAGAAATGACGCGCCAAGCCCTGTGTCAGATAAACATTCTCGAGCCCCCTGTTTGCGGCGCGGGGTAACCAGCCCTTCCCACGCAGGGGGCACACGGATTCACGTGATCACGATCTTTCTCTCGGTCTTTGTACCCTTATCTTCCCCACACCTCGGTGAGCGGCTTGGCATCTTCTGCCCCTGAAGTTGTTTAATGTCAAAGTCTTTGGGCAGCTCGCATCACGAACAACTGCGCAGTCTGCACCATTTATTTGCAAAATACTTTGTTGACGATATCTTCTCAACGCGGCTGTGAGAATAAACACGCCGATTGTTTTTATTTGTCAGGGAGTTCTTTGTGACTGACTGTTGCCTGCTGACCGGACTAGGTTCGCGGCGGGCGGTGCGGCGTAAAAGGAAAGGGAGGGGGGCGGAGGAGGCACAACAACCCGAAGCCATCCATTCCACCCGGTAGGACATCGTAGTAAGAGTCTGGTAAGTCAACAACTCCGACGGGCCTCCAGATCCTAACCGGCGCATTGATACAGATACAAGCACAAGTCGACGTAAACCAACCAACCGCGGGGGAAAGCGCTTTGTTTACATAGCATGCAAAATAATTATCCGTCTGACTACCTAACTCTTGGAAGCTTACAGCCCCATCCTTCAGTGATGTGGTGGCGTCTTCATCCGCGGCCCACACTGCCGGTGGATACTTCTTTTTTTGTCTGGAGTGGAAAAAGTGTAGGTTCCTTGGTTTTTTTGAGTGTTTGTGGCGATATGCGATAGGGGGGCTTTACTATTTACTATTTACTATTCTCACTCCCTATTCCGCCTCATCTCTCAATGCGTAATGTGCATATCTTTGGAGCCAGTGTTAGCTAGCAAATAGGTACTGTCATGCAATTCTTGCTATACTGCGGTAAATGCTTAATTGTGTTAAATTTAGTGTGCGCATGACGACAGGTGTAAGACAATTTACTTTGGCGACAAATCTAACTGTGGGAGTCGCTCTTCGAGTGGACGAAAGAAAATAAGTACCGTCATGTGTTGAGCATGCGTCTTGTAAAAGATTGTCTGACCTTTAATCCGTTAACAAACGAATCATTTACGTCTACTTACATAAATAGATCCTTATATAGGTAGGTACTGTACCTAGGCTGGTCTCTGCATAAAAGGTAGTTAATTGTTGCGACCTTTTTTAGGTGCGCATATACATATAATTACCCAGTACGAGTTATTCAGTACAAGTCAAGGGGCATATATCAAGATCAAGAGAGGACGTGTGATTGTAACAAGAGAAAAGAAACACAGGTAAGAGGCTCAACTCTATATTCCTCCCTTTTATTTTCTTAACAAACTAGCACATTGCATCTGCTCTCTTCATTCAGATTAGCGACTGAGGTTAAGTGTTTAGTTTGGTATATGCCTTCTGGAATACTGTATTGCGGATTTGCTGCATTTGGGGTTTGGTAACTATTCCGCTCTCAGGTGTCATTTCTTTGGTCATACTATCTGCCTTGGGTGTGTGTACATCGAAACAGATATTGACGTCGGCAGTTATCATAAATAGCCTCCCGAACTTTTTCTCAATATTATTCCCCAAAAAGATCGTGAACAGGGCGAGAAGAGACGCAGATGCAAACAATACTGGTGGCTGTGGGCGGAAATAGTGAGGGTAATTAAAGCACTAGAGGCAACATATAACTGTGTTACAGATTAAGTCGTGTTTAAGAACTCGCTGCAAGTAAATCCCTTCCCCGAGCTCTTGAGTCGTGAATCGTAGAGGAATTCGAAGTTCGAGTTTCCCTAGGCTATGGAGGTTTGGAATTGAGTCACTCACAAAGAGCGTCAGACAAACTTTCCCATATTTGTATTGCTCAAATATATTGATAGATTTACTGTAATAGTATTCGTATTATTCTACATTTCCAGAGACGTTGTGCACATATGTAGCTTTCCACACTGATATCGCCCTTTGTGCCCCTATTCCAGAGCCAAACACGCTCTCCACCTATGCTTTGGTGGGATGGAAACTTTTTACCCCTGATACCCGGCTAGAACAACTCTAGAATTTCTGACATGCATGGAAGAGCCAGGGTCCGAAGAGATTGAACTGGGGACCGTTGTTTGCGCTGTGAGCTACAGCGAGATCAGTGCTGTGCAGTTTGAGATCCTCCACTGGACTACCCGAAATTCTCTTTCTCAGCCCCCCTACTCTTGCCACCTGGATCCTGCCGTGCAAGGAGACCGGGGTCTCAGACGAAGATACTGATTCGGCGTACCCTGCTATTGTGCCCTGTCGAGGCGAACGGGATCGGCGAGTGGAGTCCAACCGGTGATGCCGACGCAGAAACATGGACGCCGTGACAGGCCGACCCCTACCACGGCTCTATCTGGTTCCCCGAGCTTGATGTGAGTTCAAGGAACAGGACGAGAAAAACCAGAGAGTCTGCGCGGAGACGAAGGCAAACTCTCCTCGGGCGCCAGTCCAAAGAATAAAAGAATCGGCAGGCAGGCAAACCTTGCCATGAATAATGCAAAGCTTTTTATCCCATACAAAACGTGCCTTCATGACCAAGGTAGATATCAAATACCAAAGAAATAAAACGAGTGAGTCCAAGACAATGTTCCTCAAACCGCTATTTGAAGTGAATTGTGAGTTTCTGACAAAGTTTCAATACCAAGGCAGGTACGGATACCGTAGGCGTCAAAACCTGACAAACAAGCATGAATAGGTTCGTAACGATACTAGGCCGAGCCAGACATTAAGCAATTTTTCTGTCGGGGATAATATCGCATTCGTGGAGAATGCTAATATGGAGCAAGGCAGGATATGCCGGCCCTCGCGAACCACTTTGACGACTTACACAGTGGAACACCGGCATTAATCCGGTACTGCACATATGCAGATCCAGGAGCACCCCCGACGTGCAATAAGCGGGGTTACCCTTGTGGATGCACGCAGCTTCCCCAGCTTTTCGGGGCTGGCCAGAGCGGTGAACCGTTGCAGAAAACGGACCTGCTAAAAATTTCCAGGCGGGTTGATCGAAGCATTTGACGGGGGATGCTGTATTCAAGCCTAAGCCTGCCGGCCGTGCTCCATCGGAAGCGACCCTCGAAGCTGTTTTCTTTCCACAAAATGGGTAGCAAACGCAAGCGCACGAACAAGGAGGCCGTGGGTGACATCCAGCCGTCGCAGAAACGATCAAAGAACGGCCAGGCCAAGACCAAAACGGACAATGCCCTCGACAAGTCCCCCTTCACCGAGCAGCACACGGTCGAGCAGCGGAGGAGGGAACTCGAAATCTACGAGCTTTTGGGAAGCGAGGATATCGCCGATCGCATCAATGCCGCCGATGCCATTATCTCGGGCCTCCTGGGCGGAGACGGCGTCCCAGAGTCGGTCCTCCTCCGGCATCTCGACAAGCGTCTCTTCCGCGGGCTTGCCAGTGGGAGGAATGCCTCGCGCCTGGGCTTCAGTCTCGTTCTGACGGAGATTCTCGGCCAGCTGTTTGGCGAGAAGGACCTGGCTGGCACAAAGTACACGAGCCTGACTTTTGACAAGGTCTTGGGCCTCTTGGTCGAGAAAACACACACGGGCGGGAGCATTCCCGGCCAGGAAGAGAGGAACCACTTCTTCGGCCAATTGTTCGGCCTCGAGTGCTTTATCCGCGCCGATATTCTCTACTCTGACAAGACAAGGTGGTTTGCCGTCCTGGACCTGCTCCTGAAGCTTGCCGAAAAGAAGTCTTGGCTCAAGCCGCAGTGCGGCTTCATCGTCGCCCAAGCCGTAGCCCAGATGAAGCGTAAGTTAGCCGAAAAGACGCTGCAAGTCCTAGCCGAAAACGGCTACCCCAAGACACCAGAAGGCGTCGGCATCTGGATCGCAGCCCTAGACCGGTTCCCAGAGATGCAAGTCCCCTCTCAGCCATGGAAACACCCCCTGGCTGCCACGTCCCTTTCCGCTCTGCCTGCAGCCCTCAAGGACACAGGTAGCGAGTCGACTGGCGACCAAGAGCCGGGGAAGAAGCAGAAGACGGCCAACTGGACCGCTCGGCTTCATTTTGTGTGGGATACCATCGTTGCTCACTTCGTCAAACTTGGCAAGCAAGCTGAGGCTGATGCTGCTGAACAATTCAAAAAATTCTGGAACCGAGTTGTAGATGGTTAGTCTTGACAATCGTTTTTTCTTGTACTTTTTCTCACTAATACGACTATAGAGGGCTTCTTCTCAAAGGGATCGTCAGATAGCCAAAAGTTTTCTGGATTTATGATATTCCAGAAAATGCTTGAAGGTGCCCAGAACTGCCCCTTTGTTCTGCCAATTCTTTTCAGTAAGAACTTCATGGCTTGCTTGATGAACCAGGCCTCTGTTGAGGACCGTTACCTCCACCGTGCGGCCCTCAAGGCACTGAAGGCGATCGAGGCGGCCACGGGAAACGAGCCGTCTTTTCTTCCCACGACCCTCAAGCAGCTTCTTGGTAACCATGGTGCCTACAACTTTGACCAGCGAACCAACACCAAGACTGTGGACAAGCTCCTTCAAAAAACCAGTCCCGCTACCATAAAGGCTGTCCTTAAGCTCTTGCAGCTGAAGGACCCCTCCAAGAGTGGCCTTGACGAGGCTAAATACTACCAGGCCCTCGGCAACTATCTATACAGGCTCTCGAGCACAACCTCTGAATCGGACGAGGAAAGCAAGTCCAAAAAATCTGTTCCGGGCTCCGCGATTCAACTGTTGACAGAGCTCGCGTATTCCAACAAGTCGGTACCCGAGAATATTAAGGAAGCACTCCGGACCAAGTCTACGTCCGCATTTGCCAAACTGGTAAAGAGGCCCGAAGATTTTGGGCATCTCTGCAACGCCATTTTAGCAATTGAGACGGACCTGGACCCAGAGGATGAGATGGCTAGCTCAATTCTCCCTCAAGCCTACGAGAGACTCAAGGACTTGCTTGACCCTGAAAACGAGACTGATGCTACCAAAGGCACCCGGAGAGCGCTTGCCCTGCTGCACTCGGTGGGGATTCTGCAGTTTTACAACCAGGACCCCGATGTAATGGATTTGTTTGAAGAGCTTGAGGAATGCTATGATAAGCTGGCGGACGAAAAGCTCCAGGACGGCGAAGGGATCTCCGAGTATCTGGTCGAGATCCTGCTGGCCATGGTTGCTCGGCCATCATCTCTCATGCGGCAGGTCTCGCAGCAGGTATTCGAGGCCTTCACCGGCCTCATGTCTGCCGAGGCCCTCGAGCTCCTTACGGGCCCTTTAGCTGCCGACGAGAGCGCTAAGGGCCAGCAGGCTCTCTTTAGCACCGAAGACGAGGATATGCATGACGCTGAAGGGGGGAGCGAGAGTGGAAGTGATGAAGAAGAGCTTGACTCCGACGTGGAGATCGTAAATCTCGAGGAAGCAGGGTCTGAAGACGGCGACAAGAGCTCAGGGGACGAGGAGGACGACGAAGAAGAGGAGCAGGAAGAAGAACAAGACAAGGATCAAGAGGCCCTCGAGGCTCTCGACAATGCCTTGGCAGACGTTCTCCAAAGTCATCGACTTGACAAGGACAACGAGGCGGAATCTGAGCCCGAGTCGGATATGAGCGACTCGGAGATGATGGCTGTCGACGAGAAGTTGGCCGAGATCTTCAAGCTGCGCGCAAAGTCGACAAGCAAGAAGAAGGATAAACGAGATGCCAAGGACACGGTTGTCAATTTCAAGCACCGTGTCCTCGACCTTTTGGCAATCTTTGTCAAGAAGGAGGCGACAACTCTCAACCCGCTTGCCTTTGGCATCCTGCTTCCGCTCCTCCAACTAGTGCGCACGACAACAACAAAAGCCCTTGCCAACAAGGCCTGCGACATCCTCATCAACTTCTCCAAGGGTCTGAAAAAAGCGAGGGCCAGCCACGCCAAGCTGGGCGAGGAGGTGGACGCGGACGCGATGACGGCGCTGCTCCGGGAGCTCCATGACGAGGCCCCGAAGGATCCCTCGCACGCTTTTGCCAGGGCGGTCTCGACGGCCAGCCTGGCGGTGGCGTCGGTACTGTGCGGGATGGACGACAAGGCCACCCAGGACGTCTTCCAGCTATACGCCGAGACCCAGCTCAAGTGGTATCGCGGCCAGGTCAAGATCCAGCCAGCCTTCTTCTCCGACTGGCTACACTGGTGCCAGAGCCACGTGAGCACCTTGGCGGCGCAGGACTAGAAATAGATTCCTAGCTCAGTTCCGTAGGTAGGCGAAGAATAGAATGCCCTCTGATGTAGTAAAAAAGAAGACTAAAGGGGAAACCCAACCAACCGTAAGACTGTTATGGTGCACTCGTTGGGCAGCTACTTTTAGCCACCCAAGTGAGTTTTGATGCGTGATCAGTCAAATCACACAAGACAGACACGGAGCAGGTACCGCTTTCTCAGGAGTGACGATGCCAAGAGGAAAATTAGTCTATCTCCCACCGGGCCGAACCGGAACTTGGCCACCATGAAGGTACAATTACAATTGACGCGCCCGCTTGCAATGCCCCTACCGGGGAAACCTATTCCTGCATCTTATCGTCCTCCTTCTTTTCGTCGTCGTCATCCTCGTCCTCGAGCGACTTCTTGGCCAGCCGCTCGGCCTCCTCGCGGAGGGCCTTGGGGACCTCCTGGTGTAGCCCCTTTGTGGGGCCGTCGGCGCCGCTGATCCAGCTCATCTCGAGCTCGAACTCCTTGTCCTTGTTGTCGTCGTGGGCGACGTAGATGATGCGCGCGGCCTCCTTGACGGCGTCGAGCAGGCTGAGCGCGCCCGAGCCCAAGTCCAGCTTCTCGAGCTCCGCCTTGGCCGCCTGCCGGCCCTTGCCCGTCGCGGCGCCGTAGTAGCCCCAGTACAGGCCCGACGGCTCGATCATGTACAGGAAGGGCCCGCCGTACTTCTTGCCGGCGGCCTTGCCACCCGCCCCCACGCTGGGCCCGCTGCCCACCACGCCGTCCACGGCCGCCTCCAGCTCGCTGTCGAACCCGCCCACAATCGCCGTGATGCCAAACGGCCGCACCGACTGGTACAGCGTGTACGCCTGCATGTACCCGCCCATCCGGCTCGCCAGGTCCGCCGTCGGGATCGGCGTCTTGAACGTGTCGCGCCACGACCGCGACTCGTCGCGCGCCCGGTCTATGAAGTGGCGCCCGTCGGGGATCATACCCGAGTATACCTGGGCGGGGAGGGGAGGGTTAGTGGGCGGGTTAAAGAAACGGCTGGGTAGCAATGGAGGGGGAATGTCAGGATATACAGAGCAAGAGGAGATAACGATAGACCGTAACCCTGAGAAAAGGGAAAGAGAAAGAGAAAGAGGAAAACTCACAACTCCCAAATGCCTGTCTACGGTGGCGATGCGCTTGTTGGCGCCCTGCTTGAGCAGCTTGGACGTGACGACCTTCTCGACGGCCAGCACGACGCCGTCCTTGCACCGGATGCCGATGGACGTGCCGCCGTTCTCGACCGCCTTGACGGCATACTCGACCTGGAAGTTGCGGCCGTCGGGCGAGAAGATGGAGTTGGCGAGGTCGTAACCTGTGCCTATCGACGTCTGTGTGTTTCGTTGTCAGCCCCTGTCCCTTTTGCCTATTTTGTTCTTCCTTCTTATTGTCCAACGGGGAGCGGGAGAGAGCAGTGCCCGAATGGGGAAGCTCAGAGAGTATTTTGGGCAGTAGTGCGCGCTCAGCTCAGCTCTGCTCTGTCCGTTGCGCTGCGGGCGTGCGGGCGTGCGGGCGGGCGGCATCTTACCATTGTGATTTAAATTTGCGGGGGATGATCGAAATGTGTTGTTTCTCTGACGGGCCCGATGTGCAATTCTGTGCGTCGCTTGCTTTCAAGACGCGGGGGCAAGGTGTGCGGCGGTTGAGGAGGGAGGATGCTGATTATTTCGTCGACGTTGCGGCTCGGGAAGGTTGGCGGTTGTTGCTGCTTGACTAACGAACGAACCCCAGAGCTTCAGGCAGCCTTGGGAGCTGCGCGTTGCCTTGCCGTGATTGGCGACTGGCTGGCTTGTGGCGCGCTTGTGGCGCTTACTCCCGCCTCACTCAGCCTCAGCCACAGCTCCCTAAGCAGTGAGCGCACTGGCCATGTCCCGCACGCATGCACGCACGCACCTAGACGGGCTCAGCTCACCTTTCCAGCGAGGCAGGCACATCAGCAAGACGCGGCCACGCAACCCCCTCAATCAGACGACAGGAGAGCGCGTAGATTCCCTCTCACTCATTGGTAAGTCGCCACGACTCTCATAAAGTTTCATTGAGGCGGGGTAATATCTCATGAGTTTATTTTCTTCTATCTTACAAATCTCAGGTGAAGCTGGTTTCTGGAGCACGAGACCAGCTAGTAAGGTTTTGCACTATCCTAACCTGTTTGGAGACGGCAACTGACCAGCCTAGTGGCGGTTATTGCTCTTTGTACGTCTGCTATGGTGCTTACCGACAATTCTGAGCCTCAACCCCTCAACCCCTTTTCTTTACAAGTCTATTAGCTGGCCAGGCGGAGAACCTCAACCAAGTTTCGGCGTCGCTGACTCAGAAAACAGGCTGCCCTGCGTCGCCAAATTCTGTCCCCCGCCATTCAATGAAGCATCTTTTCTATTAGCCGCCCTGTCGTATAAACGGCATGTCACTTGACTTGACATGACAGCAGCGCATGACTGCAGTAAGTCTGGCCTTGGACTAAGCGGCGCAACATTTCTCTTGCGCCAGGGAGGAGGCAAGGCAAGGAATACCTTACCTAGGGTAATTACTGGTTCCGGGTGGTCCTGTGAGTTCGGTCAAGATTGTGAAAGTGAGCATAATCTGAGCTTCGGTATGATTTCCGCCGTCTTCATAGTTCATCAAGGTCTTTGATTAGCTCATTCGGACCCATCCTGGTCTAGCATCGCCCCGCCTCCACAAAACAAGCTGATCGGATTTACTAGCAAGTTGTGGTCAACATGAAGCGACAAAATTTCAGACTCTTGCTCTCCGTTGCGGTGATAGCTCTCACCTATCACAACCTACGACATGCGTTCAATTCGAACATGTATCCCTCGAGACTCGTTGCCGACACGCCCAAGGTTAAGCAGACGCCCAGTCGCGAGAGAAAAGGCGTGCCCGATGAGCAGTCCGGCGCCAATGGGAAATAATTAGACTATAGACTGAGCCTTTGTTGGAGGCAAGACGAACAACCAAGCCGTGTTACCAAGTCTGTGCCTACGGCAGTCCGCTATCTGAGGTGGGGATATCTTGACAGCGGCCGATATTTCTTAGGGTGGAATTAAATAGTTCTGGCACAACGCTTTGACGGAATCATAAGCCATGTATTATGTGGTTACACTGAATTCTTGAGGGGCGAATTGCTCTCCAAGTTTCCAAATTTAGTCCCAGGCCCACGGAGTGAACTAATGAGACCAATTTGTCGTGACTTGAATTATACTGAGTCACCGCTTAATCAAGTGAGTCGACTGACGTGGCGTGAAACACCATGGTCTGCCATTCCAAGATCGTACACGACTCATGAGAGGCAAGGAAATAGGCGTGGCGTCATAAAAGCCTCAGCCAAGCACTTCGCACTTGGTGACACAGCAGTCCAGTCCCTTCATGGAGACAGACCAGACCCTAATCATAACTTGAGCTAGTCTCTTTTTTTTGCAATGTGTTCTAAGAACCACAAGTACATTACGCAAAGTACGCTCCTCGCCTTCCAGGTTGTCAATGAAATGAATTAGAGCTGTAACAAGAAGGTCTTAGATTGGAGATAAAGCTCCCCTCGATCGGCCTCGGCGACTTTTATCTGATCAGAATCTGTGTTACTCCATACTTGTTGTATTTACTTGTATGCCACAGAGGAGCGAAACTCAATTCAGTGTGTGGCGGAGGGACGGACTGATCTATTTTCTGCGTGCAGTATCAGCACAGTAGCCCAAAATATACTCTGCTAGCAATAATGAAATATAAAAAAGTAAAAAGAGAAAAAAAGAATAGAGTGAATCTCTCCCGCCGGGAATTGAACCCGGGTCCCGAGCGGAGTCTGCTGTGAAGTTGACAAGCTCATATACTGACCACTATACTACGGAAGATTTACTAGTGTGGATCACTAACTGTAGCTTGGAATCGATGAGTGGAGAATGCCGATAAGGCATATAAGTAGGTAGGTAGTCTGCGGGCAATTGCGAAGCGGGATATGGGTTTTCTGGCGTGCATCCAGGGAGTGCCTGGCAAATTTCCGTTGACTCGAGGGGGTGGTCCCTGCGATAGTACCCTGCAAGCAATGTGAAGCTCTACAAAGTCCGACGACTCCCGCTGTTCTGTGATGAGACGAATCTGGGCTCACGAAATTTCCTTTTTCGTACATACGTCGTCCATGTGACATTGCTCACCCTGGCTCTGGCTCGGCTCGGTCTTTGCTCAGGATTTGCTCAAGCTTGCTCATCTTTGCTTACCCTAATTCCGTGTTTAGCAGGCTGCGCCGCGGCGTAGCAGCGTGCTAGATTGCTTTAACTGCCCGTAGTTAAGCGAGCCCAGAATTATGGAAGTAGTCCCTGCCAGCCAAAAGAAGGGTTTGGACTTAAGTACCAAGTTGACGCAGTTCGACAGTTCCAGGCCCTTCTTTCTGACAGTGGCCCGTGTTCCTCTTTCCGCACCGTAGTGCCTCTACTTCTCTTTTTTAATAGCTGAAACTGTTGTCTGCCGGCTCGGCAGTATTCAATGACTCTCTAATACCCTCCGTACCGATTTGATGCGGCTTTGCGCAGCGCGCTGTATTAAATGACGAGAATGATCGTTGTCTGCCACTTATCGAACTTGGCCCTTGCCCATTGTGCTAACCTAGTTTTCCATGGTTCTGAAGAGCTGTAATATGGGCGGCGTAGTTGCAGCACAGCACACCGACTAACTTACCTATTTGACAGCAAGCAAGCCGGCCTGATAGTGATAGGAATGGATCATCTTAAAGTCTAGAGTACTGGTGGCAACCACCCAGTCTTGGGATCCGGCAGAGAAGGAGAAGAAGAGAAATTTCCTACAACTCCCTACAATTCCCCGTCCGGTCCGCCGCCCACGGTAATATTATTAGCATCTGGGGGGTTAAACCGTTGGACAAACCCTCAAGATCAGCCACGGCCTGCCGGAAAACCGTCGGCCGGATTTTCTTGAGCGCCCTAACAAAATGCGACCTTTCGAGCCGCAGCCTCTGCATCTTCTTGCCCCTGGGCGTTGTCCTCACCTACTCCACGGCCCAGATCATGGCAGCCTCGGCGCACACGTTCCGCAGGTCCGAGCCCGAGTAGCCTTTGGTGCGGTGCGCTAGAGAGTCTCCCTCGTCGATGAAGAGCACGCAGGGAAAGAGCTTGGCCGCGAGCGAGAAGGCCGCCTTGGCGACCGCTCTGCTGAGGTGTGTCTTGCCGGTCCCGGGAGGGCCGTAGAAATGGGCCCCGCCGATGTGGATATGCTTGAGAAGGGAGCATGATGCCATCTCGGGTGGCAAGTTGGAGAGCGACACTAGGTGACTAACTATCTGCTTGGTCTCTCTATCTATAATGACATCGTCGTACGTGGTCCGTATCTCGCCTGGAGGGGTGAGTCACGAGTTAATTAGCGGATGTCGATGAGATTGTCAACACCTACCCGAAAAAGGCTGGTGCGCTTCTAGGACCTGCAGAACCTCTGGAGAGAAGAAATGGGGTATGTGATATCGTAGCAGGCGCTTCAGCCACACCATATTGAACCCCCCCTCTCTTGTTGGTGCACTTGAACAGCGAGACCACTATGGCGACTTTCTGTCCGGATGCCCGTCGGTGGTGAACGGTGTTCCATAGTCCTGCCAGAATCCGATGACCTTTCGGTAGGCGCAGTACTTGGCTATAGTTTCGGAAGTGTAGCAGAAGGGGGGTTTCGGCCTAACCGTTGCCATGTGCGTCAAGCACAGTCGTGATGTGATGGCTTTGCTATTCTGAGCCTAGTCATCATTCGATGCGTGCTGCTGGTTGCGGACGCTAAAGTAGTGAACTGCCATCCTCGCGAGGGAGTCGAGGTCGGCGGGGCATGGAGCCTCCTTCTCCGAGTTTGATGCCGTCTCTTCACCGCCCTCCAAGTCTGCCATACGTCGATCCTGCCCATCAAACTCCCATCCCAGATCCTCAAGGTCTTCCAAGCCCCATCGACACCAGATTTGCCTCGAGGGCTTTCGCAAATGCAGAAGCATCCTGTCCATCAGCGGCATGGCGTCGTTGGTTGGATAGCGGATGATAATGCTGGCCTGCGATGGCGATAGGTTTCCCGCTCGGCCCAAGGCCAGGCTTGCGGCCGTGGTGTCTCGCACCTCCGAAAACGCTCCATCGAGATGGTCGGTACCGGAGAACACAGTCGCGAACAGGGGCTCAAGGTCGCATAGCTGTGCTGCGGTTCGGACATTGCGGCTCAAAAACTAGCCGGGCAGGAGGTATTCTTCTGTGACCCCGGCGGCTAATACTTTGTTCTCCTCTGCAGGAAGTGCTGCACATCTTCAATGTGCGACATCTGCGTCGACAGTGAAGGCGGCGCTCCGGTCATTGTGACGGGTCACGGTCTTGGTGAGGAATGCTTTCCTGGTCGTTTGTGAGATGCTTTATCAGAATTAACTATCTACCTACCTAGCAGAAGTCGGATCACTTCGGTTTATGGATATCTGTGATACTTAATAGGTACTTAACTTATCTGAACCAGAAGCTCGTTCAGGACTGAGCCTTCATTGGTGCCTGATAAGCACCTACCTCGGGCATGAGAAAATCGGCGGAAGGGACGGCCCTTCTTACTAGCGTTTTACCTACGTCAATATCATATTGTGGCGGAGCATAGCAAGGTTACAGTTATGACTGGTTTGCCACTGTCAAGGCATATTATTCCGTGGAAGGCGATAAGTCAGTCGCAACGTTTGGTTTATTTACAATCTCTTGTGCAGTCCGCCGAGATAGACCTTTGAGTGACGGACGGCGCTTCTCCCCTCATAGGAGAAAAGAATCTGGCGGTGTAGAGGTCTTGCATAGAAAACCTTATGCTCGGCCGGACGTGCACCTTCTGGGAATCCCTCGGCCATGCCTCCCTCGGTACAGTGCCCTACGTGGACGGGCAGGCTCGTGAGACGACGCACACCAAGACTGAAGTCCTGCGCATGTTACCGCCCGTGTATGTGCTCGCCAACAGGACTTTCATCTCGGGCTCCGCAGCCGGACGAGCCTTCATCTCGACGACGAGCGGATACGTGGGACTGGGCCTGACGGCAAGCAAGCCAGGAGACGAGATTGCCTTCTTCTTCGGGGGTCGTGCTCCCTATGTCATCCGACGTCTCGCTTCTGGCAAATACAAATTCATTGGGCCGTGCATAATCCTCGGCATTATGGGCGGGGTGGCTCTTGATGGTCATCCAGCCAAGCTTGTGGAAGATTTTGTGCTTGTATAGCGGCCTTGTCTGATGGCTTTGTGGCACTCTCTAACCCTATTACTACGGTGGATTACTGCAGCATTCAATAAAACAGGTTCAGCTGCATTCCTGCCGTTGCGCTAAGCAGTGTTCCGTCTACGGACATCACATAACTGCGGGCCGTTCATGTGCATAATCATATTGCATGTTGTAGCATCGACTGTTCAAGTCTCGCTTTGGGGATATTGATAAAGAGAGAAAGGCTGCCTGAAAGGTAGTTAAAGAAGGGATCGCGTATGGCAAGTTCTCTGCTTTTTATACAGACCGGAAGGCTGATTCCCAAAACGCCCACAGCTCGGGCCAAGCTGAAGCGCCAGAAGGGGCAAGCTGGCTGACTTGCAAATATAAATCAAATCCTCGTTGAGTGTGCCCCGTAATAGTAGGGAAGAGAGTTACGGTCTTTGTCTAAATGTAGGGGTCTGAAGAAACAGGAGAAGAAAGTCACCGGCAAACACCTTGTTCTGTTCTGCATGGAATCCCATCTGTATAGCTTGATGGCGACCCACTTCGACTGGTTGGTTGAATGGGTCTTGATACCTACCCTCCGCGATACTCTGGAGAACTATTTCAAATTGCGGGTCGGGCTTGCCTCAGTCTTACATGCCTACCTAGGCATTATGCACTCCAATCCAAGCAGCTTAGGTCCAAAATGCCGCATACATTCTTGGCAGCTGCGTTGAAGGAGCAGGTTGGCTGGAAGCTCGACCATTGAGTGCCTGGAAAGCCGTGGCAAGCTTCCTAATGACCATTTGATGACTCACGATGAACAACAATCCGAGAATCACTTGGACAAGCTCTTCTAATTCCGGACCGTAGCCTCTACTTCAATACCTTACCTTAGTGAATGCCTTACACGACGTACTCCGCTGCCCTCACCGTCTAATTATCGTGTTGCCTTTTAAGTGGGTGGCTGTGTCGGGAGATTATAAGGTACCTTAGGTAGACACGTGGCACGGGAAGCGCGACTACAGGCTCAGCGGCGTGTTCGATAATAATAGAAGGTACCCGGCTTCAGTTACCCGGCGACAAAAGCAACCAGATCACAGACGCTCACACGAACGCCCCAGGCCTCGGGGTCGGTCTGCACGACGGTGCTGGAAGCGCAATGGGAACCCCTAGCCTGCGCAGTACTTGAGCCAAGGGTGGGATGCCGTCGCCGACACGCCCAGGAGGCAGGCATCACGGCCGTCTCTGACGTCTTGCATATAGAAATTTAGCATGCGGAGGGTTGAGTCTCGCGACGGCCCGAGCCTGATCACCTCGTTCGCGGATATCCGCCCGCGCCCACGGAGGGTTCCTAAGTGGTCCGGGACGTCGGGGACAGACCTTCCCGTGTCTTTGCGGAAGCCGAGCTGGACGTCTTGGACCAAACCCTTGCTCTCTTGACCCACCAAACCCAGTGGACGTATTCTCTCACGTTCCGCATTCCAGCCAGGGCCAGAGATCCAGCTCAACTAACTCCCTGGCGACATGCCTAAACGGGCGCTAGGACAAAGACCGGGAGGAGTCGTCCTGGAGGCGGAAATTGTGGCGATGTCGTAGGACGTCGGACCTCGAAATAGGGTTGTCCGAGTAAGCACACGGACTCTGCCACTCGTCGTCGAGGAACGGCTGAGGGGTCCCAGTCCAGGCGGGTATGGTTGTCTCGGGAAGGGACATGGAACCGAAACCGCAACGCTTTTTGAGCGTTTCTAAATAGCGGGCGATCTATTGTAGAATAGTAAAATCGCCCAGGAGAAAGACGCCCAGCCACCACGATGTTATACGAGGTCGGCGGCATGCAAAGACTTTAGTGAGCTGGCCTAGGTTACGGGACTCTAGGACGGGCTTGAGGAGTGGGAGATGGAGGAGAGCTAGGGACTTACCAGGTTGGTTTCGATGTCGGGTTGCCAAAAGATGCTCCAGAGCGCGGACCCAAGACACTTTGTGTTCATACTGAGCGTCATATAGTACCGAAGATCGGCAGTGTACTGTCGAATCCGAGCGGGTTCCTTTGTAGCGGCCTTGGCTGTGCCGGGGCTCCATCTCTTGAGAAGGGGGCTGGGGAATTGTGGTTGGAGGCCGTCGGAATGAAAAAATGGAAGCGCGAGTGCGGCCAGGAAAGCGCTGGTAGCCGGTAATAGCTCCGGCTGACGGTCATCGGGCTGGTGCTCGGGCTCAAAAAGTCCATATATCGCACACAACTGGATCAGGAGCTCGGTGGCCTCTGCCGAGTTGGGCGGTGATTCGCCGGGAGGGGGGAGGCTCGCCGGCCCGTCGGCGGTAGCGACTGCAAAGCGGACGTGTCCGGAACAGAAGGCGGCCCATGGAGGAACCCCCTCGCCGTTTGCGGTCTAGCCGGGTCGAGGCGATAGGATAGCACAAAGCCATCTTATCAGCCTGGGGGAGGCTGATTCGCCGCGATCTAGAAGAATCTCGCCGGCACTGGGCTTGAAAGCCCTTGCCGTAACGGGTAGCAAGCAGTGCTGAGAGTAGACTGGCTTCCTCCGCTGCAGCTCCAGGAGCCGGACGGATAGAATGTACGGCTAGCACATGGTCAAGATGGACAGGCCTCGCTGAGCACTCAAAAGGTCGTGACCAGGAAGCGAGTGGTGGGAGTAGACATGAAATTCGACTGGTTTCGGGCGGGAGACGTGGAAGTAGACGCGGCGGCCGGAAAGGCGTGCGCAGGGAGCGAGTTGGCGCGCTTGAGGAACGCCGTCAATGTTGCACGACCATCCCGAAAGACGCGGTTGATGGCCGCCGAGGGGGGTATTGGAAGGTCGTCGTCGTCGTCGCTGTCGCCGTCGCCGTTGCCGTTGCCGTTGCCGTCGCTGCTGCTTGACCTTGACCTTGACCTTGACCTTGAACTTGTGGACGAGGGCGGTGACGCATCCGGAACCGGCTGAGCTGCGCGGTTGCTGTTGTTGTTTATGTTTATGTTTTTGCCGTTGTCGTCAAATAGAACACTGTTGCTGCTGCCGTCCAGCGGCTTAACGTAGTCGGCCTCGACGACATGCCTGCCAGTGAATATCCACCCGAGAACGCGCTCATGATGCCAGGCATTCATCGCCGCGGCATTATCTCGGCCCCGGGGCTTGAAGGAGTGCGGAGTCGACCATGTTTGGTTTGAGGGAGAGAGCGTCGTTCCATTACGTCCAGAGGTATGGTTGGCCGAGAGTGCCCTGGCGGGGTAAGGCGGGGGCACTCAAATGTCCATTTCCGAATCATTGGCTTCTCGAGCTTCCCCAGTACTTCAAGGTACTCTGGCCATGTCTAGGTAGTTTCAGAGTGACGAAATCCATAAATACCGTGATAACTTCTTGGCTATTAGCTGTTAGATGGATGGGGCACAGAGTTTAGGCGGTTTCTGCTGTGACTGCTGACCGATAAATCTTTGCAACTGTCCTGTTACAGCACCTTTAGCGGTGGACGGCTGGCTGAATTGAAGACCCGCCCGAATATTGTCCAATCACTCATTTTCACAAGGCTGAATATTCGACAGCATTCCCCAACCAAAGGCAAATAGACTGCTTTTTTGAGAGAAAGCCTTTGTACAACTTACAAGTCAAGGACAGAGGCAACTTGGCGTGAAGGTGGACCAGAAAGGGGCAGACTGAGTGTAACCCGGTCTCTTGGTACGGAAGTACATACATGTACATACAGCACACATGCGGGGATAGGGTAACGAATAACGACAAGGGGCAAACACCACTCCGATGAACGAGATAGATAAAAGAAAAGCCCAACAGGTGGTTACCCACTCGCGCACCTGCGGGCAGCATTACCTTACTAAGTAATTAAATAGGCAACCATCTGAGATGGGCCATGAAATGATGACGCCAAGGGCAGACACCTTGGGGGATGAAGTCGCCCCTAGTCTCCACAAAAAATATTAGTGCCGAGGGAAGGAGAGCGCATTTCCATATAGTTGCAACACGATTGCAGCAGTGGCCGTTCAAAGGGCTAGAAATCTAAACAAGGATAAGTAGAAGCCGAGGCCAAACGTGACTTTTGGTCGTCAAAAGGTCGGCTTCCGGCCGGTTGCTGGGTGCCCTTCTCGACCTGCAAACTGGCCTCTGTCTCGGGCTTGGGCTTGGACGGCTGGGACCCGGCGCGCCATCCCTTAGTAGGCAATAACGGGAGCCTATTTGGGCAACCTGGCTTCGCCTAAAGCCGCAGCGCATATCTGGCAGCTTCCAGCGACGGCCTAAACTGTAAAACGTCGTTGACCCTGAAACTTTGCAATCGTCGGCAGTGCCATCTTTCTCTTTTTTCTCTTCACTTCCTTGCCTTTCGTCCACTACCAACCGGACTCATTGGCACATGCTATAATGCAATCATGAGGATTTCGGCTCTCTCCCTAGGCCTCTTGGCCCTCATAACGCCATTGACAGCAGCATGGACTAAGGAAGGCAAGTTTCTAGCTCAATCCCCGGATATGATGGATCCTCGGCCGGACGAGCCAAAAAAAAAAAGTAGCACCCGACAGTCAGACTCGAGCTAACCTGGCCTCCTAGACAACGAAATCTTCCGCGTTCGCGACGAGCTCATAGCGCACGAGGGCCCCGATGTTACCTTTTACGAGTTCGTGGGCGTGGAGCGGACGGCGAGCCAGGAGGACATCAACAAGGCGTACAAGAAGAAGTCGCGGCAGCTGCACCCGGACAAGGTGAAGCAGCAGCTGGCGGCCGAGCGCGCGCAGCAGAAGCTCAACCACAAAAACAGCGGCAAGCCGGGCGTGCACGTGTCCAAGCCGCCGACGGCCTCCGAGGTCAAGGCGGCTATCAAGCGCGCCTCGGAGCGCCAGACCCGCCTGTCTATCGTCACTAACGTCCTGCGTGGGCCCGGCCGCGACCGCTACGACTACTTCCTGTCCAACGGCTTCCCCACCTGGAAGGGCACCGAGTACTACTACACGCGCTACCGCCCGGGCCTCGGCACCGCCATCTTCGGCGTCTTCCTCTTCGCCGGCGGCGCCGCACACTACATTGCCCTGTACATGGGCTGGAAGCGCCAGCGCGAGTTCGTCGAGCGCTACATCAAGTTTGCGCGCCACGCCGCCTGGGGCGACAACCTGGGCATCAACATTCCGGGCATTGACGGACAGCCGGCCGCCGCGCCCGCGCCCGCTCCGCCCCCGCCGCAGCAGGTCTACCACGACGAGGACGGGCGCGCCATCCCGGTGAACCGCAAGATGCGCCGGCTGCAGGAGCGCGACGCCAAGAAGGAGACTAGCAAGAACTCGCAAGCCAGCAGCGGGCGCCGGGGCCGCCGGGGCCGCGATCAGCCGGCGTCGGGCACCGGGTCGGGCACCGCGACGCCCCTGCCGCAGCCCCAGGGCAGCGGGCCGACGGGCACTAAGAAGCGCGTCGTGGCCGAGAACGGCAAGGTGCTGGTCGTGGACTCGCTCGGCGACGTCTACCTCGAGCAGGAGGACGAGGACGGCAACGTGGCCGAGTACCTGCTTGATGCAAGTCTACCCTGCCCCCCCCTCGACATGTGATCCCAATCCGCCTTGATCTCTCAAAGCTAATTCATTCCTACAGCCCAACGAGCTCCCCCGCCCTTCGGTCAAGGACACGGCCATCGTGCGCCTCCCCCTCTGGGCCTATTCGCTGACGGTCGGTCGCCTCTTCGCGAAGCAGGGCGGCGGGAATGGCGCAGAGGACCAGCCTGCCGAGGACGAGTTTGTTGACAACGACGAGGAGGACTCTGAGCCGGGCAAGGCCACGCCCAGCACGGACTCGGCCGAGGAGTTTGAGCTGCTGGAAAAGTCGGTCGACGACCTGGGCCAGGCCAAGACGACGGGCAGCAGCCAGAAGCAGGGCGGCAAGGCGGGCAAGCGGAAGAACAAGAAGAGGTGATCGGATCGAGGGGAAGAAGATGGAGACGAAGAAGAATAGAGAGCAGTAAAATGGTATATATGCATACAGACACGCAGGCGAGGCATCTTTTTCTTTGTTCTTTTTGGTGTATACAACGTGGGTAGTCAGGAATTGCTTCTTGGTAGCGGAAAAACGCAGAGCTACGGAGAGAAGAGTAAACGTTTGCCAACCCCTCTTTTCTACTTGATCACATAGAATTCCAAACTAGCAATTACCCATCGAGATAAAAGGAGACAACCCGAGCAAGAGCCATGACCCAAAACGAAGTAGGTAGGCTGTTTGTGAGGAACCGATTCGTGCTAACTAAGGTACTTAAGATTCGCACAACGGCAATGAAAAGAGAAAACGAATTCGGTGCCTTGCTGTAACCCTGCTCATCGCCCGCCCCAAGAACCCGAACCCTCCAGTCGAGGTGTTCATGGCTGAAACTCCAAAAATAAAAACGACGCACGCCTGCCACCAAACCTAGACCCAAACCTAGACCTAAACCTAGACCTAAACCTAGACCTAGCCCCTGGAACCCAAAACCCGGAACCCTTAAACCCAGTCCTATCCCGATCTTTCCTCCCCCAGCATTGCTCATCGCGGCTCGCCTAGGCGCATGGTTTGCGAAAGCCAAGTTCTCGTCGCGGGAAAATCGAAATCTCTGTTTAGATGCCGACGGCGTGGCTAAACACCCTCGCGGCCAGCTGGCTGAGCAGCTTGGCGCGGTCGTCTTGCGGGAGATCCTAAACAAACAAAGGAGAAGCGGGCAGGTGTCAACAACCTCACTGCTTTTTACTCACTCACTACCACTGGCCCTCATGAACCAGTTCAAAACCAAGGGCGCTCACCTGGAAGACTGCATAGACGCTCTTGCCCTTGGCGTCGCGCACGGCGCCGAGGCGGTTGCCGGCGACGGCGCCCGCCAAGAGGCCTGGCACGTTGGCAACGATGAACCCCAGCGCGCCGCCGCTGAGCCCGCCCAGCAGCGCCCAGAACTTGCCCGTCGGCCGCCCCGTGGCGGGCTCCGCCAGGCCCTCCTCGCGCAGCATCTCCTCGAACACGTCGGCGAACTGCGCGTCCTCGGTCTGCGCCCGCTGCTGCTCGCGGTTGTTCCCTGCTCCTGTCCCGGCGGCATTAGTGTTGGCGTTGGTGTTTTGGCCCGTGAAGAAGTTCCATGCCCACGAGTATGCCCCGCCTGCGGTGTCATTGGTGGCGTTGTCGGTGTCGTCGGCGTCCGTGTCGAAGCCGCCGGGCATGTTCGGCGACGACGCGCCAAAACCAGCGCCAGCACTTCTACCACCCCCAAACAGCTTGCGTTGGGCGTCGTACTCGCGCCGCCGCGCGGGGTCCGACAGCGTGAAGTAGGCGTCGTTGACGAGCTGGAACTTGCGGGTGCGCGCGACCCGCTCGGGCGAGTCGACGGGCACCCGGTCAGGATGTGTCTTTAGCGCGGCGCTGTGGTTTGCATGGTCCGTTGTTTAGTATGTGTGCCTATCGGAGACGAAGCGATGGTTTCCGAGAGGGAAGGGGGCATGTCAAGCGTACCGTTTGTATGCATCGCGGATCTGAGCGCTTGTTGCCGTCTCGGGAATGTCGAGGATCGCATCTATAAGTCCGCCGTCCGGGGGTCAGCGCAACTCTATAGCTAAGGTACAGCCTTGCATGTCCCAGGCAAAGAGAAAGGCGAGATGGGGTTTGTAGACGCACAGTAGTTGGGAGGCCGTCCCGATGTCGACATGTTGGCGGATTGCTTCGTCACAGGTTAAATTGAAGGTCTCGTCCGGTCTATAATGTAAGTAGATTCGTCAGGGAGTCGTGTGGAAACTCAAGATTGAAATGTTAGGTATTCATTCGTATGTATGTACGGAAATGGAAGAAAATATACAGCGAGGCCACCAAGGCGCAGGCCAGCCTCGAGCTAAGGTATTCATTCACATCAGGCCGGAAGTCGCAAAGACACAAACTGTCAACGTCATCTGTGGCGTTGAAATGTGGCTTCTCCGCACATGTACCACTGTCCCGAGGCCTCGACGCCTCACCGGCTCCCGCCCCTTGTCCTTCTTTGGCTTGGCATCCAAGCAAGCATCGAATCTCTCGCTCGCTAAGATCACTTGAAGCCCAGGCCCCTTGGCCTCCGCCCTGCAGGCCGGGACCGGGCCATTCAAAAGCTCCACAGACCCGCGAACAAACTTTACGGTGACTCGTCCGTTTCGCGGGGAGCCACCTTTAATCTTTACTTTATTGGCCAAGTTCTGGCCACAGCTTTCAGCCGGCTGTCCTCAACACATCAACACAACATGAATCAATGGCCGTATCGCGAGAAGCGGTGCGTATCGGTTATCGGTCGGTTAGGTCCTAAGGAAAGCAAAAAGTCAAAAGCTCGTGTCGATGCTTCATTGGCGGGGGCGACTCACAGGTAGCCGCTTTAGGCCCGTTTCATGTCGCCTGCCCTGTGACGCATGACTGCTCTGGGGAAGGTCTGACTGTGTGACTGCCCAACCGGCACCCTATGGGCTTGAATGGGAGCCAGAACAGACGCCGGCCGAAAAAGGGTCGAGTGCAGGATTTACCTGCAACTGCAAGCACTGGCCTTTAATTTCATCGAATGTCCTTTTTGCAGCCCGACATTTGGGTTCTGCGATGGGTCGGTTCCATGCTGCTGCTGCTGCTGCTGCCCCTGGGCTGCCCCTGGGCTGCCACTGGGCCTGCCAGGCCGCCGGACCTGCGTCCGCCCACCTGTCCGCCTGTCCGCGTCAATCAGGATTAGAGGTTGTCGATCCGCAGCGGTCGTCCAGTGATTAACTGCCCCCTGTCTTCCAGGCTGTAGACCCCCCCTCCTCCCCCCGTCATCACATCGATATCTCCCGTCCTTCTCCTTAAATAGCAAGCTTCGTTGCTACCTTTCCCCGTTGCATTTGCCTTCTCTTTCTATTCTTCTTTGCAGCTCAACATCTCGACTTCTTCGCCAGCTCCGACTCCGACTTCGCCTCGCCCTTGCTCCTTCCCCTCTTTGTTGTCCACCCATAACGCCCAGGCCAGGTAGCGCCGAGCCTCGCTTCCTCGTGATAATCCCGCACGGCACCGCCCACCTGTCTCTTTCTGTCTCCCGAAAGATAGTGCGGGCTCCTTGTCCCCCTCCCTTGTTCCGTCCGATACGACGCTGCCTTTGCGGCGCCAGGTCGAACTGAGCCCCTCGACGAACAATTTCTCGGTTCACCCTCAGCTTCCAGAATTCTTTCTTTTACTGTGTTTTAGTCGCCCGAAGACTGTCCGTTTCGGTTTTCACCTCAGTACATAGCATAGTCAATATAAACGAGTTGTTGCATCCCGCTGCTCGGACCGAGCCCAAAGCTCCCCCACCCTTTTTGCTGGCCTTTTGCCCCTCCGCTGATCGTTAATCACGACACGCTCTGCTTGCCGCCAGCACCCGGAAGAGGAGTCTGCTGAAGTTCGGACCGCTAGGAGGACATTGGACATTGGCCCAGGTACACGACAATTCTACATTCCGGGCTTTGTTGTTGCACATTTCACCGGGTTTCCTTTTTCGTCCTTCAGACCTCACTTCCCCCCCTTCCGAGACACAACCACAACACCGCTGACCATGGCATCACAGCCAATAGCAACCTCCGGCATGGCTGTGGTTCACCCCAACAACCCGCAAGCCCAGGAGGAGCTGATTGCCCTATTCGCTCGGAACCTAAACTTTGAGTCTCAGCAGCCCACGCCAGCGCCAGCGCCGGTGTCGGTGCCGGTGACGGTCACTGTGCCAGCGCCCGAGGAGAAGATCGTCTACATTTCACAGCACTACAACCACTCGTCTCACATTGCCAGACACGATGTCCACGTGACTCAGCAGCAGTCATCGAGGCCCGCCTCGGAGCCGCCACAGGGTGAGCATTCAGCCATAGAATGCGTCCTGAGAGAGCACGGTGTCAACACGTCGGGCCTGTCGTCGGCGCAGCTGCAGCTGTTCAAGACGGTTGACGACGCGCAGAAGATGCACCTCATCGACCTGTGGCGCATCTGCCCTCCCACCAACAGCAACGACAACCCTACCCTTGCTTGGAGCATGACGAGCGTGAGTCAGGAGGAGATCCTAGCCAAGCTGCGCTACGACCAGAGACAGCAGCAGCAGCAGCAGCAGCAGCAGGTGGACACACCAATCATGAGCCTCGACGGGACGCCCATCCAGGCGCGCGATGGGCGGTGGGGCACGAGCGCTGCCACAGCGCAGAGCTACATGGAGCCGTACATGGCATCCGGCTACGAGGACATGGCTCGCCGTGAGTACGAAGAGTCCGAGCGTCGCGCGGCTTTCTTTGCTGAGGCCATGATGCAAACACGTCAAAAGGACGCGTACAGCAGCAGCCACTTCGCCATTGCCACCGCCGGCCCGACCTATAACCCCGCCCACGCCGACCCCGTCTACAACGTGACGACGGTCGACTGGCGCCGCCAGGAGGCCATGGCCGATCAGTACGGCCGCATGATGGCACTCCGCGGCGGCGGCGACGAGGAGATGCTCTGACGCTCTTGCTCCCTGCTCTATACCCGTCACTCTGAGACGGGAATAACTAGACTGCACATAGGTACTTTGATATCGCCGGGCCACGACAGACTACATCTCATTGCTTCTGCCTGGGTAGCAGGCAGAGGCGGGTAGTAGCAGGAACTTAATAGCAGCACTCTTGTGAAGGGGTTTCACTGATCTTCTTTGTAAATTGATTTTTATTCGCATTTCGCATTTCGCATTGCCAGGGAGTGAAGGACGCATGACAACAAGGGTCGATTGATTATTGCTAGACAGGCGGGGAAGAAAGAGGGCGACAGGACAGACTGGAGGCGGTTGTGTCTCACTATCAACTATCCCCCGCCCTCGTCCTTATGCTGTTTGGTGCTTGATCCTTGCTGCCTGTTACATGCTATGCTGCCTGATAATTCCTTGCTGGGGCGTGCTCTAATCGTACTAGGAAGGTATGCGCTGCCTCTGCTGTAATATTGCAATGCTCGTGCCGTGCCGTGCCGTGCCGTGCCGAGATGCTCTGGTACTGTACTTGATCAAAACGTCGTTCATGTAACCCCGATCCCGTGCCGGCCGATAGTTAAGTCTCTGCCTCTTTTGCTGCCGCCGCGCCGCGCGCCGCCTGCTCCCGCGCCCGCGCCTCCACAGCCTGCCTCTCGGGCCAGCTCAGGTGCAGCATGCTGACCTCGGCGATGTCGATGACGGGCTTGTCGGGCCGGAGCTTAACGAACAGGGGGCGCACGGCCGGCGCCGCACGCACCGGCAGCCCGGGCGACTGCCAGGGCACGGGCTGTGCCGCCATCGCCGCCGCGAGCAGCGCACCGCTCTGTGCCGCCACGTCCGTGTACGTGATGGTGCGGTGGTGCTGGCCATAGGGCAAGTGCCCGTCGCCCGCCCACACCTCGCCGGCGAAGTCGGCCGGCACTTCGCTCACGATCGGCACCTCGCTGCTGAGGCCGCTGTCTTCTTTGCCCAGCAGCGCCGCCGCCGTCACCCGATGCCGCGCGTTGCTGTCGGCCGTCGCCCCGTCGTCCGTCGTCGGCACCACCAGCCCGATGGTTTCGAGTGCTGGCAGCTGCACCATCAGCTCCAGCAGCCCGGCGACGCCGCTCACCATGCACCGGTCGGGGTCGGCCGGGTCCGCCGCCAGCTCGACGCGCCCTGCCGGCTCGACGTGCACCGCCACGTGCTTGATCAGCGCGTACTCGCGGCGCTGCTCGAGGTGCGGCCAGTTCTGGTAGCCCCACCGCGTCGGCGTGTACAGCAGCGCGCGGCCGAACAGCACGACGTCGACGTCCGGGTTGAACAGGATCGCCGGGCCGGGGATGCCGGGGAAGCTGCCGAACGCGCGGGACGACGGCCGGAACGGGTCGGCCATGGTGCTGCGCAGCTTATTATTGGCCGTCAGCTGCCGCTCCAGCATGCCGTACATCTCGGCGGCGAGTTCGCGCGGCACCACGCGCTGCTGCGCCATGTGGTGGAACGTCGTGACTATCCACCCCGGGTCCGACGCCGCACACGCCACCAACAACCGCGGCTGCACGACGGCTACGTACGCCCAGATCTTGAGCTCCAGCTCGACCGGCAGTAGGTCGAGACGCGTCTTCTTGAAGACGCGGTGACCGGGGAGGCGGCGGGGGGCGGCGGTGCCCGAGGAGACGGTGGAAGAGAAGGAGGTGGGCTTGGAGGGCGACATGGCGTGTGAGGGTTTGCTAGAAACAGATATCGGCGACGAAGTTACCGGTTACAAAGTTTAGAAGCTCCCCTTTTCGAGTACGACGGGAGAGAGCTTTCTGGACGCCGATTGGGGATGCGATGTTTGGGTGCTGGCTGCAAAAAATCAAAAGAATAGTCAGTAAAGGTTTACCAGAGCTAGATATTGGCGACAAAGTTTATGTGAGAGCGCCTAGAAACTTACCTTGACGAGTACGGTTGGGGGAGTTTTCTTGCCGCCTATTGCGGATGTGATATTTGGGGGTGGGGGAGTTTTCTGCACGCCTTGTGCGGATACGATAGTTGGGTGCCTGCTGCTAGCAATGAATTCAATTGTGAGTAAGGGCTCACCAGAAAGAACTAGATGCCAGTGGCGAAGTTAAATGTGAGAGCGCCTAGAAACTTTCCTTGCCGAGTGCGGCGGGAGAGGAGATTTTCTTGACGACGTTTACGGGTGCGATATTCGTGCGCTGCTAACTATAAATCAAATAGTGAAAATCAAATAGTGAGCAAAGACTTACCAGACCTACTAGACACTAGCGACGAAGGTAAACTGCGAGAGCGCGTAGAAGCTAACCTTGCGACGAGTGTGATGTGTGTGGGAGACTTTCCTCGACGGCGGGTACGGATGCGATGTGTGCAACGTTTGATTTTCCGAGGGTCGAGGGAGGCAAACACTAGACGCGAAGAAATTTATACGCCGTCAGGAGACCGAAAAGGGCCGGGTTCTGAGGGAGATCGGATGGAAGGTCGAGTTTACTACTGTGGCTGTTGTGGCAATTTTTGAAAAAAGAAGCAGGGGGGAAAGGGTAGGGAACAAAAAACCGGGTCTCACTCGTAGAGGCTGAGACTAGGCTTCAGGCTCTGGCTCTTTGAATTAGCAACAAGCAGGTGAGTAGGTTCTGATATTCAGTTTGAATATGAGACGCATGGCTCACCGGTTTGCACGCTTCTGCGGTCGTCTTCCCTGGAGCCTTGTCGAAGTTGCTCGCCACGTCTGGGCTACTGGGCGCCGACAGCAGCGTCATGACTATTCTCTCAGCCTTATGTGCTACGTTGTTACTTGCTGCTAAACGTTAACGACATGTCACATCGCGCTCCCCGACTCCTCGGTGCCTGTCCCTGCGTACTTGCTATTCTAGAGGTACGAAGGCTCAGGCTAGAAAAGGGCCACCTTCCCCAGTGCAAGGTCCAGAATGCCACGTCCGAGGGGTACGTTTTCTGATTTCTCGTCCGACGTTTGCTACCACCGTCGTTATAACCACCCACCTACAGGGGTTAGATTGAACTTGCCAGCTGCCAGGCCAACAGGCAAATCTTTTTCGTGGAAGAAGAAAACTAGCTTTAGGGGTATTACAGGGGGCTTAAGGAGCTTGAACGGATCCGCAGGGTGTAGAACGGCAGCTGGTAAATGAACTGGTACATGCGGTAATATTTCAAATCCTGACCACTGGAAGGTGACTCTTTTTTGACCCCAGTCGAAGTTACCAAAATAGCCTTCGTCATCTGACTCCAGCCATTGCCCACAGCGTAGCAGTCAGGCTTTGATTTTGACCAAACCATGAGACGCCGAAGCTGTGCCTGGGCGGCTCTTGGATTCCCGCAGACGATGTTGCAGGCCATGGCGACGGCAAAGCTTGGCATGCAGCAGCGTTTCTTGGCGGACATCGATCGGAGCCTCATCTCACTCAGGCCATCGGATGTCGTCTGTCTGCAGGCCCACGGCTTGTCTGGGGTATATTGCACCACGCAAGTCCCGGTGCAACCACGACAGCACACTCCACATAATCACTCCACGGGCAATCAAGAGAGCGCGGGCGGGCTCGGTACTGTGCCCCTCGTGGAGCGGCTATGCTGAAGCTAGGATGCTGCCCCTCTCGTCTTTTTTGATTAATCCCGGGAAAATGGACGGGTCCGTTAGGTACAGGTGCGTCGAACGGCCACCTCGGTTTGTCGACTCCTCATTCGTCAGCGCCGGACATGACTGAGCGTCGAGTTGTACAGGATTCGCCGCTATTTACCCCCATCGCGTCCATGTCGGCAACACTTGCCGTCCCCGCGCCATCGTGGCTCCCCACCCGATGCCGGCAAAGAGCACGAGCGAATCGGGTTCGCCCGGAGAAAACCCACGCCAGCTTGGACGGTCTGCATGCGGGGATGGCAATATGGCGCTGGAATAGCCTCTGCAGTATTGAGTCAACAGTGCCAAGCGATGTCCAGGGTTGCAGGCTCTGCGCTCCCTCAGTGATTGGAGCGTCTCCTGGCTCGACTCGTCACGACGATATGATCTCTCTCTCGATTCCCGCTTCCAGGCGGGCGGCGCGGCTGGGCCAAGCTTTCTTCCAACCGATGCTGTTCTATTGTTGGCAACCAGGTCCCAACGGCAACCGATCCCGGGCCACGGCGCCGAAGCTGACAATCAGGTAGACGCGTTAATTAGTAGACATGTAACGTACCAGTCTGTAATTATCTCACAGGATCGACACGGCCGTCTTCTCCAAGTACCGCAAGTACGTACCGTGGGCTGGATAATGGTGAACATAAAGCACCCCGTGCTCCTCTCTCGTTTTTTTTTTCAAAAGCCTAGGGTATTGCCCTCGAATTCAAACTAGTCCCCGCAGTGCCACTCGGGCTCGTTTACTGCTGTCGCATAGCATCTGATATGATGGCACTCCTCAAAGGCGCCCTCGTCCTGGCATTCGGGCTAGCCTCGGTGGTTGTCGGCGGCCCGCTGCCCGCCGCTGCCCCGGTCGACGTGACGCCCGCGCCAGAGGAATCGGAGCCGGACGCGGCCAGGCCTGCCAAGTGCAACAACTGGCTGCCGACTGTGATATCGGGCCTGACAGACGACCTCGCAACCATTGCCGTGTGTGCTCCCGAGCCGACGGAGCTCGCGCAGGACGACAGCCACGGGGCCCGCCACGACGCGCTTGACGATCTCCCGACCACGACCGTCACAGTCACCGTCACGGCCACCCCGACGGCCTCCATCGTCGTGCCGCCGGCCCCCGAGGTCGTCACTGTCCAGCGAACATACACGGTGACGGCGTGGACGCAGACGGCCACCATCGTCGAGACGCTCAACTGCACGCAGACGGTGCTCGCCCAGGCCTCGCAACCGCCGGCCCGCGCCACGCCCCCACTCCTGCGCCGGCAGACAGGCTCGTCGACAACGACAGCGACGGCCGCCACACCACCGCCGCCGGCCCCGAAGACACCGCTGCCGACTTCCAATGCCACGCTGCCGGCGCCGCCTCCGCGGCCGGCGCGGACGCGGACCGTCTGGACCGTGACCACGGCCACGCAGACGGGCCCGCTGCTGCGCACCCGCTATCAGTGCGACGCGACCGTCGCGTACGCCTTCACAGTCGACAAGACGGCGACAGTCCTGTTCACGGCCACGACGTGGGCCGCCAGCAACATCGTCACCACGACGTCGCTACTGTCGTGCAACGCCTACGGCCTAGGCACGCCGAGCCTACCCACGCCGGCGCCAGCTCCTCCTCCTCCGCCGGCAGCTGCGTCACCCGCGGCAGCCGCAGCCGTTAAGAAGCGCCAGGGTGCCACCGCAAGCCCGACATCGGCATCGGCAGTGGCGGCGAGCCCCGCGCCAGGGTCGACCACCGTGGCCGGGCCCACGACGTCGACCATCGTCGTGCACCTGACGCGCACCACCTACTCCATCGTCACAATCGAGGGACCCGGCACCAGCACGCGCCTGACGTACGCGTGCATCCCCACGCCCGTCGCCCCGCCGCCGCCGCCGCCTGCCGTCACCACGACCAGTGTCAGCATCATCCCGGCGCCTCCCACGACGACGACGAACCCGCCCGCTGCCGCCTCCTCGCCGGGCGCTTGAGTGTATGCTGGGTGCGGTGTAGGTGTGGTGCGCAAGGTAGTCAGATTGCTGGTCTTGCGCCAGATGGTGGTGGCAGTAGAGAGCGGCAGTCGGTTCGGAGGGGAAAGAAAGGAGATGTGTGGCTGGATAGGGGCGCCTCGAATGCGAAATCAAATACAGTCTGTCGTTATCATTTTCCGGAGCAAATATTCATGCGAAACTTCACTTGAACGGATGTATGTATGCGAGAGCCAAGCGCCTGACCATGAGCCGCCGGGTGTGTTTGTCGGGGTCGTGTAGAAAGCAGAGAAAGAAAAATCGAGAGAGGGCGAGAAAAACCAACGGTATACTTTTGGAGCTCCAAGCCACACGGCCCCCATTTATGTGTATATTCAAGGCAAGGTTGGTTCGCAAAGAAACTCAAAAAGCAGCCGAGGTGGTAGTACTAGCAGGAGGCAAAGAACGAAACTTTCAAAGGGGAAAAATGCCCAGCGGCTGCAGTCTTTAAAACAAATAGTAACAGTAACAGCAAACATTAACAGCCAAACTCCTCTCCTGATTAGGGCTCAAGACGGGCAGATAGACGCATTGTCTTCCCTCCTTTCTCCTCCCACTCCCGGGGATATAAAGCTAGCAAGAAAACAAGAATAAAAAAAGAGATGCGAAAAGGGAGTCCAAGCTTCTGACACCTGCCGGCGTCTCTCAGAAGAAGCTGACTTGGCCGAGCTTATTCGAGTGCGGGCGCTCGTTGCCTATGCACCAGAAGCTGTGCGAGGAGAAACACGGGGTTGTTAGATGTAGCGAGATATTGAGGAGGGAGGTTGGGGATGGCCAGAAGAGAAAGAGAGAAAGAAAGAGAGAAAGAAAGGAAAACTCACCCGCGACGGCTGTCGTTCTCGCGATCGAAGCCCTCGGGGCCCCAAGCCTGCTCCATGTCGGTGCGGTGCTTGGTCTTGGGCTTGCCCTCCTTGAGGCGGAGCTTCTCGAAGAAGACATAGGCGCCGTAGTAGACGCCAGTGGTAGCACCGGCGCCGGCGCCCTTCATGCCGCGGAAGCGCGACAGCTGCGAGCCCTGGATGCTGGCGGGACGGCCGGGGCCCTGCAGCTGCGCCAGAATGTCGCGGCAGAACTGCGCCTGCGTCACGCCTTCCTTCTTGAGGTGCAGGTTGATCTTGCGCCGCACCTCGTCGCACGAGTCGAACACAGGCACGGCGTCCGTCGCCTCGCCGGGCAGCGCGATGTCGCCGAGGTCGACGCCCGCCGAGTTGAAGGCGGGTTTCCTGCTCGCTGCGGTGCCAGTCGTGCCGGGGGCCGTGGCCGTGGCGCCTGACGTTGTAGCTGTGGCGGCAGTTGTCTTGAGCCTCTTGACGGGCAGCTTAAGGCCGACCATTTCCCGCTTCTTGAAGAACTCCCAGGCGGCACGGTACGAGGCATGGTTGTAGCCCTTGTTGGGGCCGTTCTCGGCCATGAAGCCGCTGAGCGACTTTGAGCTGACGCCAATCTCGCGGGCAAAGGCCGTCTTGGTGGTGGCGCCGCCGTCGATGTAGCGGTTGATCTTGCGGCGCACCTGGTCGGGGTTCTCGTCGATTTCCTGGTTTCCGAGGTAAATGTCGTCGACGTTGAATTCCGGTGCGGGCGCGAGGGCCTCGGTCGACTTGCGCTTCCTGCTGGCTGCTGCTGCTGCTGCTGCTGCTGCTGCTGCTGTTGCTGCTGGCGCCTTGGTGACAGTGGGGAGGGGCAGGGGCAGGTTCTCCTTGTCTGGGGCGGCCGAGAGGAGGCTCGAAATGGGCATGAGGCTCGACGGGCGGTTGGCCGCGATGGGGAGTGCGCCCAGCGCGCTCCGTGGTTGCTGCAGCTTCTCGTCAGTCGCGTGCTCACGTTCAGGCCGGGGAAACGGAGACTGACGAAGGGAGGGGCCTGTAGGTTCATGGCGGGCAAGCTGTGCTGGGGGGTTGGCGACGACTGCGCGCGGGGCTCGAGGGTTGCGAATGCTGCTGCTGCTCAGGTTAGGTACCTATCCACCGGACACCGAGTATTCCGCGTTTTGGCAACAAAAGACGGTCGACGACAAGGACAGCAGCACGTTTGCAGCAAACTTATTGAAAGGGCAAAAGGACGGCGAGACGCGTCTGTTTGCATTCCCAAACATCGATCCACGTCTTTGGAGGAAAAAGAAAGGAGAGCGTGTTTCTCCAGCGCTAGCAGGGTCCCCCCTGAATTGTGAATTGAATTGGGCTTCTCGCTTCCCAGGGACATGGCTCTTGGGACCGCAGTAGCACTGACTGCCGGCATGGCGCCCAAGAAGCTGAGACAGCTCATGTCTGCTAGCTGCTGGGATAGTTGCTAGTGCCAAAAATAAGGTAGTGAGGTGATTAGGAGCAAAATCAGGAGCTTGACATTTTGGTGTCAAGGTTTGGATCCCCCGCACTTGGGCTGACGAGTTGCTGCAGGCCGCTGACAGAGTTGCTGCTGGCCTGCAAGGGTCCCGGGACAAGCTCTCGCTTATTCCTGATTAATGAGCCTTCAAGGTTGGCGGGAAGCTGGGATAGCTAACCGTAAGGTACGGATGCTGCACCTGCATTTTACGGGTAGTTCTAGATTCTTGGCCAATGGTGTCGGGTTATTAGGTCGTCATGTACTCCGTAGTACTATGTAGAGCCTTGGCCGAACTGCAAACTCACGGTAGCCCTAACCATCACCGCCTCGACTTGGCGTTTCCAAAAATGACATTCTTAGCTCCGGCTGCTGGGCATCCCGACATGAAGTTGAGGCAGCAATCATGGGAAACAACGAACTGGATGAAAGGGCAGGGCATGAGCGCCGAAGACCTCAAATGGCTCAACGCTTTCGTGGCGATTGATCTCTACGACTCGCCGAACGAAACTGTCAGGGCTTAGCTCAGCCCGGACCGCTGCGCGATAGAACTGAATAGAGGGTTCTGGTACGTGATAAGTTTCGTTGCACTTCTAGGACCTATTCAATTATCATGGCCTCTGCGTGGACAGGTCGGCAAGACTGACACCGTGTTTACTGAGTAACTAGGGAATATTTCATAACAACGACCGCTACAGCTTCCTTGCTATCGACTGAAGAGTTTACTGATTCAGACGAGGACAAGTTTGGATTCACCTCCAGGCTTTATTCCCCTCCGAGCTCTGGAGGCCCTCAGTACTTTGACGTTCCTCTGAGCATTGACGAGTTCTGAAAGACTAACGGAGCATACCAGCTCCTCTGCCTGGTCTATACTCTACTTTTAATTCTCCTTAGTTTCTCTCTTGTGCCCCGAATGAGAAGGATAATGGCATTTTCCTTTCACCCCACAACTCAAAGCTTGCTCAGCAAATTAACCGAGTCTTCATGGATGCTAAACGCGCTATTATAGGCTCGACACGCTAGAAAACCCCAAAGATTGGAACGTGGTGGGAGAAGATAAGGCGGCAGTTACAGCGGAGAATGTTGGTGAGTGTTCATCAAGACAAGCATTTACCTGAACCATCCGGGCCCTGTTAACAAAGTCCCGCCATCCAGCTCTGTATGTTATTTGGTCAGCCCTCGGCCACATGAAATGCAGCTCGCATGTGGAGAATTCGATATTCGAGGGCGGTTATCCTGTCGACAAATCGTGGCACCCGGAACTCCCAATAACCGATCTTAGGTGGACCAATATCACGTACTACCCTGACATCACGGCGCTAGATCCCCAGCCACCGAAGCAGCCACCACCGCAGCCCAGGCAGCCTCAACAACCACCGCCGGGGCAGGCTGGGCAGCCGCCGCAATGGCAGGCTCAGCAGCTACCACTAAGGCAGCGACGACCACTGCAGTCCGGGCAGCAGCTGCGAAGACCAATGTTGCAGGCCCCGTAGTCGCTACAAGGATAGCAGTCACGATGGCCACCACCACAGCCGGGACAGTCTCAGCAATCGTCCCAGGGGCTGCAATGACGACCCCCAGGGCCGCCTCAGCAACAGCCGCAGCAGCCGCAACAACAACAACAGCCAAGGCGACGTTGAATCAATCTCAGAGCCGATATGATTGATTATAGCTCGTTTTGGATGGTTCCTTGGCACCGGTGTTAAGAGTTCCTCGATTAGACAGTAGAAAGGAAAAGTGGTCCACGGTACTTTTTCAGATTTGGAATCTCATTTTCTCCATCTCTTCCCATTTCCCTTTTTTACCTCTTTATTTACCCCATCCTCTCTCTTCGCATCCAGAATCCTCGCTGAGCTATATTACGACGTTTTTGGCTAGGATGTCTTTTTTCTTCATTTTATTTCTGCCACTGCGGCTTATTTGAGGAAGCTGCGTTTCTATTGTTGGAGGGGGAAACATATCGCATAGCCCAGATACGTCTAGGCGGCTTGTACGAGGTTCTATCGCACCGCACTGAGGATTGGGGGGCTTTCTGGATTGTCTCCTTTTCCTTCTAATTAGAACAGAACAAAGACTGCGTTCATCACGCCAGTCTGTGGCGACTTGACACAGGTATGTTTCATTTCGTCTACTCGAGGAGCGACATCCACAACTAGATTTATCACCATGTATTAGGTACGCTGCAAATATGGTTATTACGCCCTTGCCAAATACCCGATCCCTTCTTCTTTATTATTCTTCCTCTCTTGATCGTCCTCCAGTGCCATACGCGTCCCCACTTCTGCAAACTTGCCAACTAGGCTGGTGTTTTGATTGACAATTAACTGATTAGATGCTCCGAACTCGCTATTACTTGCTAGATGAGGCCCCGGGCCATTGGTCTGAAGTTACAGCGGAGAGAGCCCCAGTGACAGTCCAGAACGTTGGTGAGTGTTTATGCACCTTATTTGCGCAGCGTGATCAGTTACACACAAAACAAAATGGAGCCCCTACTGGGCTACCTCGGAACCGAGCTTCCAGTTGTACCGAGCCCAGGTGCTAACACAAATCCTTTGCAAACTTTAGCCTTGTTTATCGTCTGGGAAGCTCTCTCGGATATTAAGCGAGCCCGCCACAGTAACGCCGAGGTATTCCGGGGTGGATATTCTGTCAGCAGCGAGTGGAGGCTTCAGATGCCCCCAAATGCCGCGCCACATGAAATTCTTACCAACACTCGTCTGAGGTCAAAAATAGCATACCTGGAAAACATTACAAGAAACCAGAGATCCAGGGCCGGGGAACGGCAAAGCGGCAGCGGCAACCGCAACGTCTCCAGAATCCCCAAAACCCCCAGAATCCCTAGCATCCCCAGCATCCTCAGAATCCCCAGAATCCCCAAAATAACAAAAATAATGGCACTGGAGTCAGTCGCAGTCACAACAACGGCAGCCAAACCGGCCCCAGCAAGGACAAGGAAAGCAGCATTGGCGGCAAAGCCTATAGCGGCAACACTAGCCCCTAGCAATATTCTCAAAAACCACGCCAGCACCACCGAAGCCAGCGATAGCATCCGCCACAGCATCAAAACGCAAAGGCGACACCAGCAACACCAGCAACACCAGCAACACAGCTAATAACAGCCTAATCACAACTCTAACAATATCGAAAAGCATGACAGCAGCACCAAAGACAGCCGCAGGATTCTCCTCAGCAACAAAACAGAAAGTCGTCACCAGCGGCCAAGGTGGCAGGAGCACGGCCACACCGGTCCTTGCGGTGAAAACCGACAGCCCCGACAAGAAGAAAAAGACCAAGAATACCGGTAACGGCCTGAGAAACGTCGGCAACGTTAAATAATCGCGACCCGGACCTGGTTGCATTTGACCCCCCCGCTCTTACACCAGTGGCCGTCTTGAAAGGGACCTCGGCCTAGCACAACTCTTCCGATTGCTTTACCCCTTTTAATTCTCTATATTTACTTATCACATAGCCCCTTTTTTGTCTCTTCCTCTATCTCTTCCCCATGGCCACGGCATCCATACCGACCAGTGAGCAGTCAAGAAATTGGTAGCTTATGGCTCGTCATCGCCACCAACACGGCGCCTAATTAGACAGGTTGCGTGTTGACCAATCTCTGGGATTGTAGGGAGGAGGAAATAACACATAATTGGCCATGTCTAGGTGGCCTGTACCTAGATCCATCACAGACAGCGGAGATTGGTATTTCTTTTTGGACTTTATCACCCCCTTTTCTGGCAACAAGCGAGGGCTGGCTTTACGCGGCCGAATGGCTTCACACGCACACATACACGACAGGAACCGGGCCTGCTTGACTGGTAGTTAGGCTAGGGCGGGTTGGTTTTGGAGGAATTTTCACCCCCTTTTGGAACTCGCGAATGCGCAGATGGTCAGATAGTCTGCTAGGCAAATACACTCTTTTAAGCGCACGCCAAAAAGACATTTTGAGTGGCGAGATGTGAAATGAGATTCAGAACCATTCTGTGATGGCAATTGAGTGTCCACATGCGGCAACTCGTAAGTTGGACATGACTGTGCAGTTGTCTGACCACTGACGAGTGCTATATCGTCGATCGTCGTAAAGGCATGGGCATCCCCCTGGCTAGTAGCTAATGATGAGTAAGGTAAGCTAGGTAAGCTCCCTAGGTAACCTACGTAAGGTTACCTGTGCCTCCTCCAATGCGTGTTTTCCTTCCTCCGACCTCTCGCGCCCACAGAAGAAAGTCATGGGTATATTTTGAAACGCGCTTGACGGAGCTGAGGCCGGCTAGTGGCAGCAGTGCCGAATGCTAGCACCATCTAAGGAGGTCGCAAAAAATCCGAACACATTGGACGGCCGACGGATCAATCCTCTGTGCTGTGCCGGGCGTCGGCGCCACTGCCGAGGAGACCGTTGGCCGCCCCCAGGGCGCCGTACCAGAGATTCACGTCAATGGAACCCTTCCAGAACAAAAAAGAGGCTCGGGTACCTGGCGGATGGACTGGCGGATGGACTGGAGCCGTCTGCTGTGCCTGGGCTGGGCCGCTGCTTCCCTGCTCTGGTCTTGCCTAAAGTCGCCAATCAGAATCCCCACTGGTCCCGAAGGGCTTGCCCCAGTGGGGCTGCTACCTTAGCCTGGTTCTTGTGGTTCGGTGGTTCGGTGGTTCCGTCAGCTGCCGCAGAATGGCCGATGGATCCATTGGCAGATCGACCGCCCTTGCCCCTTTTGGCAGCGTGATTCGGGATTGCATTTTGAAGAGGAGACTAGGATCGACACCGGGCCCATCGGTCGACTCTCTTGCGCCCCAGACCCCGGGTACGGTTGCGTTAGCTAGGCGCCAACAAAATGATGATGTCTATTTGTCTTGCTCGGGTGCTACATTCCATGGAGGGTGGGTTTGCCTCCATTACCACGCCTTACATTTTCGTCCCGGCGGCCCCAAATTAGGTCGTGCATGATTAAAGCCGCGTGAGCGGCCCCCCTTCCTCCCCCTTCCTCCCCACGAAGCCTACTCAAACGGTCAAATCACACGCTGCACCGCCCTCCGCCCGCCTAACAAACTGGATCTTAGAAATCCGTGTTGGTTGGTTTGTCGTTGCAATGACTATCGATTCCTAATGAAAACGGGCATGGCCGAATCTTTTTATAATCTGAGAATCCGCCTATTTTAGCCGCACGCTTTGGATATCCATATCCATTATTCGACACTCTTTACCATCATTATCCTTCACCAAACACCAGTCTTTTCCGCCATGCGCTCCTTTCTCTTCCCCTTGCTCGCCACGGCCAGCGGGGTGGCCGCTTCTCGCTATGTCGTCTACTTTGATCAGTAAGGGGCTGCCAAGAAGCCGAGGCCGTCGAGACCGGAGCTGGAGCTGGAGCTGGAGCTGGAGCTGATCGACCACATAGATACCACACGGCATCCCTGCCCACCAAAGAAGTCACGGCCGGCATCACACATGTGATTACCGCTTTTGCGAGCTCGTCTCTCTTTACCACAGACCCTCCCGGCGACTATCAGCCGTTCATGAACGTCACACAGGTCAGGGCCTTGTTCGACCGCGGCACCAAGGTCTGCATGGCCATTGGCGGCTGGGGAGACACCGACGGCTTTTCCAAAGGAGCCGCCGACGAGGCATCAAGGAAGCTCTACGCCAAGAATGTCGCCGCGACGGTCAAGCGGCTGGGCTATGACTGTGTTGGTAAGATATTGGAACCCCAGACGATGGTCAGAAATCACTCCTCGGCCGTATCGGCCACAAGCTGACGCAGCACACCACAGACGTCGACTGGGAATACCCCGGCGGCAATGGCGAAGACTACAGGAAGAACCCGAATTCCAACAAGACCTCGGAGATCGAAACCTTCCCTCTGCTCCTTGCCGAGATCAAGAAAGCCATTCCATGCAAGGAGCTGTCCATCGCCGTCCCAGGCCGCGAGGAGGACATGATCGCCTACACCGCAGAGCAGGTCCCCAAGATTAACGCTGCCGTGGACTACATCAATGTAAGTGCCCCTTGTTTGATCAAAACAGCCTCCATCTCTGACCGGGCCTGAAGGCCATGACGTACGACCTCATGAACCGTCGAGACAACTTCACCAAGCACCACACCCCGATCCAGGGGTCTCTCGAGACAGTCAAGACGTACATCTCGCGGGGCATGACGCCGAGCAAGATGAATCTGGGCCTTGCTTTCTATGCCAAGTGGTTCATGACGGCGAAAGGATCGACGTGTACGTCGCCCGTCGGGTGCCCGACGGAGCTCCTTGAGGCCGCCGACGGCACCGACACGGGCAAGTCTGGGGCCATGACCTTCGAAGCGGCCAACTTCGCGCCCGTGCCGACAAACCTGACCGAGACCACGGACGGCACGTGCGGTGCAGGCACATATGCCAAGTGCAAGGCGTCAGACTGCTGCGGCCAGTACGGCTTCTGGTGAGTCCCCCCATCCACAGGCTGAGGTCCTTGCTTGATCGATACCTGGTGCTAACTTATTTACCTCAGCGGCACGGAAGTTGGCCATTGTGGCACCGGATGCCAGTCGGGCTTTGGGCGGTGTGAGGGCGTGTCGACGAAGGACTCGTTCAAGAAGGCGGTGGCCAACGCCGAGTACGACAGCACCAACGGCGGCGAGTGGTACTGGGACGCCGAGGGCGGCATCTTCTGGACTTGGGACACGCCCAGCATCATCCAGGCCAAGTTCGACCAGATAATCGGCCCCCAGCGCCTTGGCGGCGCCATGGCTTGGAGTTTGGCAGAGGACAGCGAGGGCTGGAGCCACCTGCTTGCGATGCAGGCCGCAGTGAAGAATCGCCACACTCATGGCAAGCACCGCCGGCGGCACGACATGTCCTGATTAGGTGGATAGCTAGATGGCAAGCAGAGGCTAGATTCATGTGGTTTCTTCTTCTTTGGAAACATACTTAGCTTACTTGATTACAATAATTGAGGCTTCTTGAATAAATCACTATTTATACAGGTTTGGATGAGCTGCTCGAGTCTGACCTGTCTCGAGCTATGTTCATGGCCGACAAATGGCGGAGGGAACGTGGAGGGGCAGCTCACCGGAGGGATTGTGGAAGCCATCATCGGCGAGCGGTCGCTCCCGCTGACCCCCGACCTGCGAAGCGCCCCATCACTAAGTCTACCGCGGCGTTTCGATAGGTTTCCAGCCGTGGCTAGACTGAGCGGTGAGAAATGTTGGCGTGGATTGATTGCAAACCGGACCGGGCCGTAGTACAGACCATCCTTCGATAGATGAAGTTTGCTCTCAAAAGGAGCCACATGACCAGCTCACGGACGTCAGAGGCAACGCCTTTGTCCCGTCGCTGGCCTTCTGACTCAAGAGCCTTGAGTTTACGGGGGACGGAACCGTAAGTAATGGGCGAATCATACAAGTCCCTCGCCTCCGTAGCCGAGAGAGAGAGAAAGAGAGCCGAGCAGTTAACGTAATTAGCTCCATCCCTGCCGAACGAGGCAACCAGATGTTTCAAAGCTCGGCTGGATATGTAATTATTTGGTGGCGCTTCTTGTTTCCGACACTTGTCCCAGACTCCGACGGTGTCAATGTCAGCCCGCCCTGTCTAGTCTATCTACCCCAGACAGCCGAAGCATTATTCTCCGGGACAAATTTCCTGCCCGGCCGTCACCGAAGGAGAAAGAGGATGTGTGTGTATACATGCCCGTGGTAGCACCAGGGGTCTGGGCCCAGGCAATCAAATAAACAAACACAATTAAATCAAAAAGCTTTGCGCACGAGGCCTCTCCAAAGCTTGACTGCATTCGGGTCTTGGTTTCTTATACATGGAGATAATTACCGAGAACCCCCGGCCTGTCTGACAATGGATAGGCCAAGCTGCGGGCGTGACGTGGCGAGGCGAGGCGAGGGAGGGGACGGGCGTAGGTTAGGCTATTTTGCTTCCCATGCGGACACCCGAGACTATCTATTGCTTGCTTACAAGGAAGCCGCCGGCAGTTAGTTAGATGAGATACACGAGAGCCTGTTTCCGAAAGCCGTTTGAGACTTTGCTTGGTGTAATACCACCTGTCAGTTTTTTCCTTTCTTTTTCGTTGCCTCGTTTGTCTCAGCTTACTGTACGTGGGTCGAAATGTCTGAGAAACTTAGCTTATCGCAGAACTGACGTCCGGAGTGCCAGCCAGGCAGTCAGTCATGCGGAGAATTTGTGCTTTGTCGAAACTGGGGTAGACCCGGTAGTTAGATGACAGCAAGTGGTTGCTAATATGTAGCGAGCCCGCCGCGCCATCTTGCTGTGACAGCAATGCTGTCGGATGCTGTTTTGGCGACGATGCAGCGCTATCATGTGGCGACATGAAGTACTCAACTGCTCTTGGCGCTCGGGTTGGTCACTTCCGAGCCGTCGAGGTCTCGTCAGAAAGGGTATGACATCAGAGGCCTCGGCTCGGCGGCGTCACCGGCGTCACCAGCGGTGAAGACTTCCGGACAGGGGACTGTATACTAATACGCTTGGTCGGTGGAAATGGGACGGCACTGTTGCTCTTTTGGGCCATCTTGGCGGCGGAATATGAAGGATGGCTCGAGGTGCGAGCTAAGTGTACGACGAGGAACATGCCTGTGGTAACACAAGCGGACTGCCAGCGTGTACTAGCACCAACGCTCCTGCAGTGGACCACATCCTCGGCCTTATTGTTCTACCGTGGTAAAGTGTCAATTTGGGATGCATGATGGCAGAGGGGGGCGCCTTGTTTTTCTGCCACCCGTCGAGGACTCAGGAGGTGACACATATCTACTCCGCGTAGACCTGCCCCCAAGGGGGTGAAGCTCGGTATCGCTGAGCACGAAGAACTCACTGCCGCCAAGAGCATGCAGTGCGACAATGCCGTTGCTGTGTAATAGCAGAGCTGACGTCTTTCTCCTGGTCGTATGATAAATGGCACCGATAGCCGAGTCGAGCAAATAGTAGCTAACTACTACGATTCCCCTGGTAACAGAACTTGGGAGAAACAACACACCACCCATAGGCACATGTTGCGAGTTTGGATCTCTCTAGCGGTGTGAACGTGGTAGCTAGAAACATCCAGGGGTATTTCTTGAACGACGGGCAGTTTCGTCGGGGTTGGCGCGTAGGATAGACATCAACGGCCTGTCACCAACAAGGATTCAACCTCCTGACAGCGCGGAATGTGGGTTCAGCCACCTCGTTGTTGACCATACCGACTTAGAAATGTCTGCCCATAAGTCCAAGAAGCGCCGACATCAAGCCACATGCAGGGAAACATGGGCCGGCGTCGACGTCGTGGCGTGTCGGCGTCTTCCTAGACAGGGCAAAAAGGGAGCCAAAAAAAAGGTAAGTGAAACCAGTGGAACAAGCTCTCTCTCTCTCTCTCTCTCTCTCCAAAAAGGCGTTAAACTCGGAACATGCGAATGAGACATGTTGTGCCAAGCAGGTGCGCCAAACGTACACAGACCCCGGAATCCCCTTGACCCGAGCATGGGCTTCCTGGAGTACGGTAGCAGTTTCTTTTTACCGAAGTGTTGGACTACACGTGTACGACGGCCATAGCACACGATCGAAGCCGGTCTGTCGGCTGTCCGTATCCCGGGCCTATCAAGTGGCACCTCATGTGTGCGGCTTTTAATTGCTGTATACACCGCACACCGCGTACTGCATCGCATTCTTTCTTTTCATTTTAGAAAAAAAAGAAAGGAAAAGAAAAGCTCCAGAGATTCCGTCGACCTATGCATAGCGACACCCGTCTCCCCCCCTTTTGTCCTCGAGTTGTGTGCCTGCGCTGCAATGCAGACATCTAGTGTCAGCCCTCGACTACATGGCAACGTGGATACCTCGGAAGTGAGAATCTTGGCCCGTTGTCCCATCCGGAGATGCTGGGTCTTGTGTGGTTGTGCAGCAGGCCTCGCGATTCCCAAACCAAGTTTACGATTTCCGGGACGGGACACCCGGCGGCGCTAAGCAAGCAGCTAGCCCTCTGCTAGGGGCTACTCGGGCAATGGTTCCTGATGGGTAAACATTGGGAAGTAACTCCAGAGGGGAGCACGCAATTGTGCTTCTGGGGATAACAGGGGGAGGGGGACGGAATGAGGCAACACAGTGATCCTCGACTCGGGTTCCGGCCCTGCTTGCATGGAGCATTTAACGAAAACGCACTGTGTGTGCCCTATACAATTATGTAGTTTTGCGTGTACAACATGCTGCACCTGCCGTGGTGCATTGCGCGTGGCCATCCCGTGTTGGCAACTTTGTGTTCCCACACATGGCTGTCTCCGAATCGACCCGAATGCTCTAGTTCTCATGTGCCAACCTTATGCAATGAGTGTCCCTGGCTGGATGAGAAGTGTTTATTAGCTCTGGACAAAGCACTGTAAATAGACGCTTGTCACATAGCCGGGTATCCAGTCAGATGGTCAGTGTAGGACGCTGAACCTGTCAAGGGGGTATTTTGGTCTTTGTGTTTACTTGGATGTTTGGGTTTCTGGGTTTCTGGTCAATCTCTTGGGGGCTACCAACTCTCTTGAGGGCCAGGACAAGACAAAAGGACACGGGAGAAAGAAAAGCCCCGCCTCGCTCCGGTGGCGCTACCAAGGCCCAGGGGCAAAGTAGGGAGGGCCCGGCAACGGGAGTAGCCAACCTGCCTCCGGGTACGTTGTGCCACGACGTGCGGCCAAGATCCTAACCTCTCGGATTATGCATGTACCATTAGAGCCAGTGCGTCTGGACATGTTGAGGAGCGTCTACACACCACACGCCACCAACAATGTTTTGGGTACTTGATTGCCTTAATATCTTGGCCTTTGGAGAACACAGCATATGGCGCCGCTCCGACACCGAACCAGACCGACAGTCTCACGCGTCCTTGTCGAGCCAGGCGACCCTCGGAATCTCAAGACTGGAACTCCGTGATGCGTCAGTTCCTGCAGCACCAAGGCGTCAAGCGGTCATCTTCTCGCCCCCCCGAGCTAGGGTCAGCCATGACGACCTCTTCCGTCTTGCGATACCCTCTGACCCGATGTTTTGCCTATAAATTGACCGTCTCCCGCTCCTCAAGGGCATCTGAATATTATCATCATCGAGCATCATCAGCCCTCATCAGCTCTATCAGAAGACTCACAACCTTGAAACACCACCCCAAGATATCTCATTCAACCGCCTACCCCTTTCTTCCTCATTGACCACCACCCGCCACCCAAAATGAACCAAGGCAGCACCACCTCGAACTGTAAGCTCCTCCCCAACAAACCACAACCTCCCCCCCAAGCCCATTGACTTACACGTGCTCCCACAGCCGGCAAGTCGACGACGTACGCCGGCCACGAGAGCGGCGCAGACCCCAATCCGCACTTCAGCAAGTCCAACGGCGGCAACGGCGACTACGGCATCGTCGACTACCTGAAAAGCGCCGACGCCTGGAACTCTGTCAGCGCTACCACGACTCTCAGCGGCGGCAGCAGCAGTGGCAGCACCACGTCGACTAGCGTAGGTTCAGTCTCTTCGTTCTCATCTTGAGACCTTACGGAACTGTTTCGACACTCTCTGTTCTTTTCTCTCTCTCTCTCTCTCTCTCTCTCTCTCTCTCTCTGAAGTAGTATTGGTTTCAGAGAATGCTACAAGCGCGCTGGCTAACGTCTGAGCCCACCGACAAAGAACGACACGAGCAAGAAATATTGATAGCACAAGGTACTTTAGTAGGCTCTGCCTGCCGAGTAAGCGAGGGCTTGGATTTACCGGCAACAACCGCAATTCGGGTCTCCTCGTGTCCGGTGCTCATGTTGGATGGGAACTCACTTGGGTGTTCTGGATCATGAAGAGTCTTGGTGGTCTGGAGCCGTGATGTGGAGATATTGTGGAAACATGATGGATCAGGTGCGGAAATCTAATTTGTTTGTTTCTTGAGAGACTGATTGGTGGTATTGAAGGGGTGAGAGGCCGAGGAGGAATGTGATATCTCTTGCTTTTTGAACCGTTTCTTTTTCCTTGTTTGAGTTAATGAATCTATGCCGCCTAGTTCTTCAGCTTTGAAGTTCCCTTGAGTGTCTGAATTAGGTAACATCTCGTTTACTCTTGATCGGAATGCTTTGAGCCATTCACGTTACTGTTTTTGTCAGTATCTAACGGTGCTAATAGTGGTGCGTAGCCTGGGTGATGTGAGATGTCCTCTCACCTAAGGACCTGAGTTAGAATACACAGACCTAATTAGGAAGACAAGTTGGTTAGTTTCGTCGAGGTAAACCTCACCCCTCGACACTTTATTTACTAGCACTAGATGCCTAATCGGTTTTACGTGTGAAACCCGAGTTTGGCTTCTTCCATCATTCTCTAGGCGACTGGGTCTGGTATGCCCCCTACTTCCTTCAGTCATTTTACATTTGCAATTCAAAGCCTACGTAAAGCCTCAGCCTTTGGTTACCGTTCCAGAGTCCCCTAAAAATAACATCACGTCAGGTATGCAAACCTCCTCTCCGGAATTTGAAGGGTAGACACACAATGTCAAAGACTCAAATACCACCCTAATTAATTACCAAATTCGAGCTGAAAGTGTCGTTCACAGACAAATTAGCACCTGCATTCATCAGTATAGGAACGATTTTGATTCAAGCTGGAAACCTTGGGTATCTTCTCTAGAACGTCGCATGCTTTCAATTCACGGCTCGCACTCTCGTTGATTGCCTTCTTTATCAATCGCGACAGCAATCTTTAGCCTTCGACTGGCACCTCTCATCTCACTAATTGATGCAGAGGCCGCCGCACCATCTGGCATTCATAGATCTTGGCAGCAATCCGGCATGAATGAACAAACTGAAGTGGCCCGTTTTGGGAAGGGCTGCTATTATGTTTTGTCGGGGGACGGTGTTGAGGGGAGAATAAATTAATTTGCAGTTTAAATTGAGCCGACGAGTCAGCATTTCGGACCCCGTTGAGGGCTGCGCCCGTGAGGTGGTTGTGGCTTGAGGCTTGGCACAAATCAAAGTGCGACGATGCCATTCCACAAAATGCAGCATGCGAGGCCCCAATCTTATTCGTTCCGACGCTGCGCACGTGACGTCAGCAGAGCACCACGCTTGTTGCGCTCTTTCAAGGCACAAGATTAAAATTTAAGAATGATTACGGCGCAGAGTAGAGGTGCCATGTCGTGTTGTGTGGATCAGACCCGTGGGTGCCTGCTAAGCACCAAACTTGCGCGGTGGAGCGCGTCCGGCCGGGCTTGGCAGCCACTTTGGCAGGGTGACAAGCAATGGCGGGGAGCGGGATGCACAGCCGTCACAAAACTGGGTCCCTTCACAGGTTTCCACTCGTGTTGCCCGTGTCCTGCAATTCTATACGCTACGGAGATTTCCGAGGGCGTGTCAGCATCATCGCCGCCTCGCTCTATTTTAGCTCAGCACGAGAAGCAGGAGCCTGGGCTGAAATCGATTGGCTGCTGGACTTGCGGTCCGAGACAAGAAAGACTCAGCTGCCCGTCAGGCCCAGCCACGGTGAAACTCGCAGAATAGAACAAATAATCGTAGGAATCGTTGGGAGCGACGCAAATGGTCGCCGGCACAAACAATAAATGGGTCATGGGTGCCTTTTCGTGGGTTGCATTGCCAGTTTTTAGGTAAAAGAAATGGACCGGCCTGGTCCTCTGGGCTCCACTTTCCAGTTCCTGCCGAGCAGCTCCGGGCACCCTCCCAGTCAAGCCGTCTCGTCAGCAGGCTCAATTCCCTGGTTTGGCTGGCTCCCACCTGGGCGCCCCGAAAAGGTCTCAGTCAGTAGCGCCCCAATTGCCTGCACGATTGCACCACCCACTGCAAGCAAGCTGGAGTGACCGCCGCCCAGTCACACAGCCGGGTTTCCTGGGTTGCTCAGTGACCCTTTCGCCTTTCTTACAGGCACCTTCCTCTCTACCCATTTCCCACTTTCTCACCACCTCGCTCTTCACCCACCTTCGTTCCGGTGACGCTCGTTTTCGCCCCTCCCCAAAGGCGGTCGATGGTTCTTGCGCAGACTGGAATCGTCCAGTATTTTGTTGGAAGCACAGGACATCATCAGCATTCGAACAACACTCGCTGGGTCGGCGCCGCGAACCGAAATAACTAGAGTTTTGGCGAGATCCGCGACACGCCCCGGTTCCACAGGCAAACTCTCCCCTGGTGCATGGCATAGTGCATTGCATTCCTTCTGGACGAAAAAGAACTTTACGAGCACGAGCACCAGCACCAGCACCAGCAGGCCTGATCGTTTTCACCCAGGTCGCAGCAATCCGTTGCGAGACGAGCCCTTGTCTCTCGCGGTACCAATATCCGCTGCGGCACCCGACACGCGCAGAATCGTTACAGGGGAAGAATAGGTGGTCAGGTTTCGGACAGGCAGAGAAAACACGCCAATTTCCTTCATCTCGACTGTTTGGGAAAATAGACGGTAATCTATCGTTTGTGTGTCTTTTTTTTTTGTGGAAAATCGACGTTCGCGGCGGGATATCCGGACCACTTTCCTGTCAAAGGAATCGATTCTTGTTCTTTTCCGGGAGACCCCTCAGACACTGGTCGGGCCTCGATTGACGGCCACTTCGACGCAACGAACCCAACTGCACGGCGATCTGTTTCGTGGATCCGCTGCAGCCCTTCCCAGCCGGTCGCTTGACCGAACCCAGAGAGCAATAAAGTTGTGCGCTCGCATCCTCCGCATGCGATTTGCATACCCGGAACTATCCACGACGACTCTAAAAACCGCCCACGATGGCAATGCGTATGTCTTAATTCAATTGTGCTTTTGCTGCCTGCTTCTCTTCGCTCCCCTCGTGCCCGGCATGCGATTCGATCCCATTTCCCCGCTAGCCACACCTTGGCAGCTGCGCGCTTTCCCACATCCTTCGTCACAAATGCCGATTGGGAGAGCAAAGCTAACCAGTCCCTGAGCAGAAACGACACTATTCCCGCTACAAGCGCTGCCCTCTTGCGTCGCCGCAGGGGGTTGCGGTAAGCTCTACGACGCAAATGGGAAATGCGTGCCTCCCGCGGCCGGCGTTCCTCAAAACGCGCCCGGTGTCTATTCCAGCTGCTTCTGTGCCGACTCGATCCTAGCGCCCTTCAAGACAGGGAGCACTGGCGTCTGCGACCCTACAATATGTACGGCCGGGAGTGATCTTGCCAGTATTCAAGGCTGGTTCACAAACTTTTGCGGGATCAACGGCAATCAGGTGGCAAAGACAACATCATCATCTTCATCTTCAACATCCACGCCCGGCACAGGATCCGCAGGGGTCACTAATGCCAATAGCGGCGGTGGCGGTGGGACATGGTAAATACACCCGCTATTTTACTCCTGTCATTTGCTCATGAAAGTCGTGTCGCCCTTTCATGTTGGTGGCTGTGGACTTCACCTGCCAAAAGGCTGCTTGGTCTGGCGATGCGGAAAATTCTCGGATCAAACATCATGGGAGCTGACACCCCCTTGTTCACAGGCTCTCAAATCACTACCAATGGGTCATTTTCCTCGTTGTCATAATCGTTGCCATTGTCGGCATATGGGTTGGAGCGTGCATGTGGCGGCGCCGCTACCTTCGCAAGAGGGACCGCCAGTATGCCCTGGGTGCCAACCTAGCACACGCTACTGAGTCGGGCCGGGTAGTGCCGAACGCCAGCAATGGCGAGTCTATACACGTCCCTGCGGCCGGCATGTTCGACCCTGCGCCCATCGCTAGCGCCGGTATCTACGGCGAGAAGTCGCCCAAGAAGCAGAAGAAGAAGTGGGTCGTCAAGGAGCGGACTTGAAAGGGCCGTCCCTTCCTCCGCACTCTTCCTCCGCACCCCATTTGACATATACACAACTCGCATGTATATACGAATCCTCTTACTTCGCCCCTCATCACTGAGTGGATTACAGTGGGCTCTGGGCACGCACACATTGCAATGCGTGCATGCACCCGAGTCTCTCGGGATTACTGTGTTTTTGGGGTTTATCACGACCTAGAATAATTACCTAGTGGGAACATGATATTTTTTCTCCGTTTTTGGGTTTTGCTTCTTCTAAGAGAATGGGGTTTTTTTTGGGTGGGATGAAAGGAAGGGATAAGGACGGGAGGGATTTTCCTTTGTTCAAGGGGCCACACACATCAAAGTGTTTTATGTTTTTCTTTTGGCGTTTTATTGACTCTGGAGTTCCAATGACGGGTTAAATTGGGGGGGTCTTAACTTTTATTGTTCATTATATATTACACATTACACTATCACATCGACATTGCTTGGTCTTTGTTCGTCCCTTTGTGTACGGTTCCATCCCGAAATCCTCTTCAAACACACCTTAATAACTGCAACACGACATAGCCCGGAGTCTTGTAACCCGGAGTCAGAGTCGAAGACTCCCGAGTATATGCCTAGGTCTCAAGGATCCCTTTGAGGGGGAGGAGCATTGGCATGCATGTCTATCTGTCCTCTGTTTATCCAGTTGTGCATTTACCGCCAACATACATCGCGAGCAGCTCAGATGGCTTGGATGAAGAAGAATATTACTTATTAGGCTCTTATCTCTGTTTCCTTGTGAGACTCTTGTGTAAGAATCCCGGAAAGCTCCTAGCCGAGCCATGTTCCCCTGTGGGACGCCGTTTTTACGGGATCTAATCTTGCCGTGCTTGTTGGGCAGGTTGGTTACATATACCTGGAGTCTTGACTCTGACTTTGGGCTACGAGACTCTGGGCTACGTTTGGTTGCAGTTATACAAACACAGAGTGATTGAGGAATGGTTACTTGTACGTAGTGCTATTTTTGTCCTGTGACGAAGAGTCTAGCAAGCAGACAAGCCACCAGCACGGCAGTCAAATTTGGAGACTATCAGCCTTTCATCTCATTAGTACTAATAGCTGTATTCATAAGGTCCCACGAGAACCTTAATACCATGTTGTGTATTTTACCTGTCTTTATAATAACCACGTAATGCGCCTGCCCTTACGCGAAATACAATCTGAATACAATCACTTAGACCAAAACCGGAACGCCAGCACATTCATATCTAGGTATGCAATTATTTCACGGCCTCCTTCATGCCAGCCCGCCCCCGCACTCACCGCAGCGGAAGAGTCTGAGAATCTAGCTTGGCTTGCTCATCCGCCGCATCCATATACAGGTCGATCAAGCAGCTGGCTGACCACGCTTGAGTTGGAGACTGTGAACATGTTAGCACCTAGTGATTGAAGACACGACCATCAAAAAGACAAGTAAACTTACAGAGTCAGCGCAGTGCTCGCCGTTCTTCTGGGTCAGCTCCGCAAGTCCAGCCCAGGGACTGCGCTCAATCATCTCTTTGCAGCCGATGAGTCTCCGTGTAACCTGCTGGAATGCTTCGGTGCGACCCTCTGCATCATCACGACCGCGGCGCTTGAGGTCAAACTTGAGAAGAGCGCGAAGGAAGAAGCCCGTAGGCCACAGCCATTCTGGGCCTTGGTGGTAGTTGCGACCCTTACTAGTGGCAAAGTCGGTGCTGTCTTCGCTGTTGTGGTAGTAGGGCCGGTAGTTCATGTCGCCGGGGTCAAGCGTCGCCATGCCAGTCGGCCCCCTGAGGACGCTGTCGGCAATGCACAGTGCATGCATGGCGTGCTTGTCGTCGAATAGATCAGGGGCGCTCGTCATGGCGATGGGGAAGTTTGGCCGGAGCTGGTAGTCTTCGTACTCCTTCCCAGAACGATACAGATCTTTGTAGATACCGCGACGGTGGACCACCGAGGTGTTGATATCATAGGCGCTGTCCTCGGAAGGCGAGATGGGGACAAAGTAGCACCTCTCAAAGTTGCTCTTTATGAGGCTGGCCCATCCCTCAAAGGTTACCTCTGAGCCGTCTGTCTTCCGGACGCTGGCGTAGCTGTATTTGCCAGATTTGTTCAACGACGCGACCCACCTCAAGCTGCTGTAGAGCAGGCCCGTAATTTCGACAGCGGCGCCGTCTCGAGGGGTACCCGGAACGCCCTTTGAACCCGCACGATCGCTCTCACCCATCTTGTCCATCCAGGTACCGCAGTTCTTCTGGTTGCCACCGAAGATGAAGCCATTGCTCCAGTCGACCCTGATTTCTATATTGAAGCCCTCGTCGCCCATCTGCATGTCCAGACCGGGACCAGCATTTGCCTCGCGGAACTTCATGCCAGCTGCATGGCGCTGGAGCACCTCGAGAACAATATCACCAATGGTACTCTCTTTGCTGTACGCGCGAGGGTCGTCGGTGGGAAACCAAGTATCATCATACGGCAAGAAGCGCCGCTTGATCTTCTCATCCAGCAGTGACAAACCATCCGGGGCGATGCGCGTGTAGTCTTGGATGCACTGCAAGAAGAACCAAACAGAATCTCGAGCGTTGTATCTTGGTGTGTTGCCGCTTCCAAGAAGATTGGGAATCATGCCGTGCTTGAGAACACCGGCAAAGGCACGAATGTGTTCCTTCGCTTCATCGAATCTTCCAGTGCCGAGGTACAAACCACGAAGAGAAATGAAGACATCACGGCCCCAGCAGCGAGCCCAATCAACCGCGAAGTGCGGCAGGCCGGCGGCGAGAGACGGAACAAGCCGGTTCGGATAGAGAGATGCCGACTTGACGAGTCCAGTCTGTTGAGTGCTGACCATGGCCAATTTCTGCAAAAACCACTGCCCATTGCGGATATTGTGATTCATGAGAGAGACGCCCTGCTCAAAGGCAGCCATGTAAGCAGTCCGGAGGACCAAGCCAAAGTATCGCGGAAGGAGGAAGCTGGGAATCCCGCGGATGGCATCAAACCGCTCCCTCAGCCAAGCTGCCGGTTTTGCGAGCCGGCTGTAGGCCTCAAGTTTGGAAGCGCGCTCAAGTCTCCCGACAATGTAGTCAAGAGCCCATTGTCCGTCTCGGAGGTGCTGGCAAAGTGGATGAGCCAGATTGTTGTCCTTGATGATGTCCGCAAGAATGCTCCACCAGCCTTGAAGGCCAGCATAGACAATTTTGCCGTGTCCCGGGATATCGTAAGTTCCATCCCTTCCATTGCTGACATCGTGTTCCTCGGGCTCACACTTGTACAACAAGAAGTTGAGGTCGATCAGGCTAAGCTCATCCATAGCTACCTTGGCTCCAGAGGTCACGAACGTGTCCAGGCCACTAGAGTGCTCTGCGGCCGGAATCCACGTCTCGAACAAGGCGATGCTGCCAGGAGGGAATCTGTCGCGCACGGTGATGATTGTGTCATCGCCCTTGACCTCCATCCGAATGCCTGGGAGAGCAATCAGCCGGCTTGGGAGTCCTCGAAGATACTTCTTGTCACTCAGGACTTCCTCGACCGCTTCTTTGCTCGAGTCAACTTCGAGCATCCAGCTTCCAAGATGCTTGGCCTTGGTTCCGGTCAGATGAACCGCATTGAACGCGCCATTTCCATTCCCGTAGCCGGGGAAGGCAGTGTGGGCGATTAAGAAGTAGCCCTTACGGGAGCCTGGATGGACACGATGAACCGTAATATACTGGTCCTCGTGGTGGATGTGCGTCTCGTCATAGCCGTCTAGACCCATCAGAGTGTGTATCTGGTTCAGCAATTTCTTGACACCGCCAATACCGCCCTTGCCGTCGCCAACCTTGACTGGGAACTTGGACGACTCTGAAGTGTAAAGGCGCGACTCGCTGACTAGATCAACCAGCTTTGGGTAAATCTCATCATAGCCCATGACGCTACCAGTTGCGCTGGAGCACATGCAGACCAGTGCCGCGTTGGGGAGCGTGTCACGGGCATCTCGCTTCTGAGCAGGAACCTCGTTGTCGTGTGTGCAATCCATGAACAAGGCCTGGACGGGAACGGGCTTGATCCGGCGGATGATCTCGCGCGTGTATTGGTGCTCGCCATTCACCGTCTCGCCGTTTTCCTTGACGGGGCCTCGGACGTCGAGGCTCGAGATCTCATCAACCTCGAAGCTGCCAATCGGACGGCCGCCATGCCGATGGACGAGTCGGCTGAGTTCCGCGGTGCTCCATGCCTGCATCGCTTCGCGAACGAGCGAGCTCAGACCAAGCCGCTTCACAAAGACGTAATCCATCTCTTCCGAGCCTGTGAAGAGCTCGGCCACAACAAAAAGGTCTGGGCGAACGCGGCGGGCTTCGTCTAAAATATGCTCGGCTACATGGAGAGGGGTAGAGTGGCAGTTGTCAATCCGGAAGCCGGCGAAATACTTTGCCAACATCCGGGCGTACTTGGTCATATGTTCCCAAAGCCATGGACTGTCGTTGGGACCGGCCCCATACCGGAGCTTCGTGCAGTCACCCCAAACGATGACCTCTCGTCGGAGATAGACGCGCGATTGCGGGCCGGCATTGTCGACGAGCGCATTTCCGCCCCAGACCCATCCGTTGTTGACGAGCGCCAGATCTTCCTTCCTGTGCTTCACCGTCTTCTCGTTCAGAGGCAAGCGGGTAAAGTAGGTCTCAATCAAGGGGTTCTTTGCGTTGATCGGCCCCTGCTTCGGCCCATGTTCATCCAAACGGACATACTTGATGCGGTTGAAGAGCTGCTGGAGAATCTCGGCCACCTCGGCGTCGTATTCTTTATAGAAGGGCACGTTCACGATGTCGAGTATTTCCAAAATTTTGACTCGGGCTGCTGCTTGATCCGTACTGTCACCCGATTCGCCTTCGTATCGGCCAAATATCGCAGACAAGAGCGCTGCAGCAATATTCGGGTCGACTCTCCTCCTAAACCGCTCTCCAAGGCGGTCCATACCCTTTAGAGCGTTCTTGACGAGGAAATCCGCCTGGTCCTTAGGCGCGGCTGCGCGAAGAGCATCGATGCCACCAGGGCCAATGGAGCCCTCGGGAAAGGCTGTCTTACCCACCACCCAAGACTCGATAGCCGCGTCGGCATCGCGATCGACGTCGAGAGCGTAATACTCCCAGAGGCGGATCTCTGCCATCACCTCCTTCTTGATTGCGTCCATGATCTTGACGAGATCGTCCACAGACTTGAGATCAGTTGGTAGCCCTAGCTTCTCTAGCTTGTAACTCAGCTCGAGCAGCTTCGAGTCCAGGAGGTAGGCCGACTCCAGCCACGGCGCCGTGGTCAAATTGTAGCCTGCCTCTGGGTGGTCTAGCAACCAAGTGCTGTTATGCGCAGTGTGGTTCAGGACGATGTCCGTCAGACTGAGCATGGAGTGGTTCTTTTCCAAGCTCTCCACCAACTTTTGCACGTCCTTCTCGCCTTCTGGGAAACAGTTGGGGTCCCAGCCAAGCTGGTCATACAAACTGTATGGCGAGTCCGAGGCACCCCTGACTTGCAGCGGGGTGAAATGGATCATGTTGTACCCGCGATCGCTTATGCCCCGGAGGTGCCGCTCCCAGTCTTGCGGATACCTGCCCATGAACTTGCTGATGATGGAGAAGACGGACAGCGCCGGCAGAGGCAGCGGCTGGCCGTCCAGCGTGAGCCTCGGCGCAACATCGATGTAGTACAGAGGCGTCTTCTTCGTCTTGGTCGTAGAGACGCCATTGGCCTGGGCGAGGTTGTTGGCAAGGTCGGGCAGCTCGGCGTACGTCGTGTAAAAGGCGTATGCGCCGGCTTCGTAGATTGGGATGGAAATCTCGAGCGTGCGGTTGAAGTCGGGAACGAGCCTGAGCGGGTACGGGTAAGCTTTCCACACGCAACCAACAGGACAACTCTCATCTTGCCACGGGGGCAATGGCAATCAAGGGGCATCGTACTTGAACTCGCGAAACTTGTCGCGGCGAAACTCGGCCCCACGCTCGGGAATGTTGACCCAGAGGCTGCCATGGCGGCAAATGCTCGACGTGCCCTCGATTGCAAAGCGGATTGTCACCGACTCGCGCGTCTCGGGCGCGAGGTAGATGTACTCTCCAGTGACCTGGGGCGAGCCATCGTCGTTGAGCGGCAGCAGGTAAACGTCGTTGGAAACCATGGTTTTGGGGATCATTGTGAAAGAGGATCGCTCCGAGCCCGTAGCTGGGTGGGAGCTATTGGCCTTTTTGGGCAGCACTGCTGCAAGCGACTTGCCCCACGTCCGGGATACTGCCGGCTGCAGATCACACTAAGCAGCAAATCAGGCAGAGGCAGAAACAAAGCGTTCGGGCGATTCCTCTAGACATCAGGTATTGTGGTTTGTTTTCCCTAGGATATATGCTAGCGACAGTACGAAGTAGGCAAGGTTGGTGACCTAGGATGTTCCCACTGACAGGAACGAGCCAAGGCAAGGAGAGCACGGCGCGGCGGGACGAAGACGTCGACGACTGCGGGCGTTCCGTTACGAGTTAGCCGCTAAACAGGGAATCCAAGGGCAAGGTTCAGGTCAGGCGATCCAGTGTAAGATGGACGGCACGGAGTGGAGGTCTGTTTCTCTCAGTTGGGACTCAAGCAAGAGCTGTACGTGTAAGATGGACGAAAGTGCAGGAGCAATCCAATGCGCGCGCCGCTCGCAAAGAAATTGAAGGGAAACAAGCTAGACGTGAACCGAAGGCACGATGCGCTTTACTAGTATTACAAGAGAAGCATGGAAACAGTCTGCGAAACGACCCGGAGGACGGAAGCAAAATCCATGTCGGGCGGTCAAGGCTCCGGTCACCTCAGGGCAGGCTGACGCAGGTCTCTAGGATTTCTTCGCCCTTCAACTGGTTTCCAACAGCGAAGATGGAAGCTCAGGGCACGACGGGCATCCATTGCTGGCCTGGTGGGCGGCCCTGTCCAGCCTGACACCATGGAACAAGGTCGGATAACCTGCCCTGGAAGCCTCGTCAGACGGCAGCGGGCCTGCGCTTGTAATTGCAATGTTTGCGGAGCGGTTGTGGCTGTTGGTTTCACGCAGGCCTGGAAGGGGCCAATAGTAGTGCAGGCTGCTGGCCGAGTCTCCATCCCGGTGGAAGCGGCACTCCGCATTCCAAGGCGCCTTGACGACCCGTCCGGGAGGGTCTTGGGCTCTTCGCCGGCCATGCCTCTCTCTGATCGGGCGCACGCTGTCAATGGGGGGGACCTGGGAGATGCGAGGCGATGACGATGACATGCAGCTGGTGGGGCTGTCCCGCCCGGTTTGGTTGGCCTGAGCTCCCTGTCATCTCGAATGCCAAATCCCGAGCAGCTCCAGCCATTCCAGCTCTCGCAATGGTATTTCTGTGCTTCAATCCGGCAGGATACCGCTCAGTTTGAGCCTCGTTTTGTATCAAACACAGGGCACGCGAAGCAGCCTCACTATTGAACGGCTTCAGAGTGGCCGGGTGGTGTGTTTTGTCAAGGATCTTCGCGATCGCCGATTCCTTCTGGAACCGAACCTTGCTCACCGACAAGGCCTGGGCCGCTCGAGCCCCGCACCCCCTCAGCTGCCATCCATGGTTTTAGCGCAGACTGCTGAGCAAAGCTCGCATGGAATGCTCAATGACATCAGTGCCCACACCTCGCAAGCCACGTAAAATTTCAACTGCACATTCGGCCAAGGTCGTCAACTTCCCGACTCCGGACAGTCGTATCCTCAGAGTCACCGACCATCGCAGGTATTGGGAATTGGCATTACCACAAGGCGAGTGCCGTGCTTGTGTCGATTAGAATATTCGCCGTCGGTAAGCCCAGGACCGGACCTGTTGGTGTGAGATGCTCAGTGGGGGCTAGTGTATGAGGGCCACCTTCGCCTCTGACCTCGCCAACCTCTGGGCCAACAGGCCGCTGGCACGAGAAACGCACGTTACCTTGCTTTGTGAACTGGAACAGTAAGGTGCATAGGTGCATTCCAGCCCCAAGTATCATTGGTGGTTCTGAGAACCAGGCCAATGGTTGTGGACCTGGTTCCTTCCACGCGCAGAGTCGCCGCATGGCTAGCATTGAGGCGGCCCGCGTTGGTAGCAGAACAGACAATCGGACCCGGGGCGGAGATCTGCAACGATCTCCGTACGCACCTTTGTGAAACAATTGCTTTGGTTGGTGTAATTAATCATCGAGGGTGAGCTAGAATATGGCGGGCGAATACTCTTCCTTAGTGCAAACCCACAACAGCGTTCCGCAGCAGGTTCCCCTTTACGGTCCAGAGGAATCCGTGGGGAAGGATTCGTACTCCGTTGTTAGTTGAGTATAAATCTGTCGACCCCCCTTTCAATCGATCTTTGAGAATGAGCCATCAGACAGGAGCTACCTGAAGACAGCCTTCACAATCGAAGCCTTCCTGGCAAAGCTTTTTGCGCTAAATAGGACTCGTTAGCAGCATTAGTATCTGTACGCGCTCTGCTCCGTACTATCTTCAGTTACGGCATTCTTGCGTTTTATGTCGATAATGGAGACATCGGGGTTGCAGATGGCTCGGCAATATGGTTGGGAATGTCTTGTTGGCTCGTTAGTCTGTGGCCCTGGAGGTTTATACCGTGGTTGACGTCGTTGTCGGACTTAACAAAAGGCACACCCTAGCTGGAGCAACCGTTGTTTTCCTATTCGACTTCTGGGCATTCGAGGAAAATGCCCGCTATGATGTGCTTGGCACAAAGATTGGGTCGGGAATATAGCTGATGCGCCATTAGACATGGCGACTCCTGTGACTAATTGCTAAGTAGATCTGCAGATATGATAGGATACGACCTTGTTAATTTTTTTCTCTACCTCGCGGGGATGCATTGTAATCCCCGCAAGGCGGCCCGGGTCCGCGTGGCCGAGATTTCCGTTCTGCGGTCCGAACTGTCGTCGGCCAGTGACCAGGAGTCCGGTCCGGCAGCCCGCCGTCCCCATCGGCCACACATCAGCGGCAGCGAGCGGCCTTCTTACCTGTTTACCGGCGTCGCGCTTAAATGTGGCCTGAATGAGCCGAATGGCCGATGTGGGAGCTCGGTTCACCGATCGACCATAGCAAGCAGATAGTGTGCCCTCAAGAGGGCATTGCAAAGGAGGAATACACTGCACCTTCGCACTCCGTCGGCCACCCGTGATGCCGGTATTTCAAATTGCAAACAACGCCCAGTTTATCTCGTATTGGTAGTTTGGCGCATCGTGCCTCGGCCGACGGCATTTGAGAGCGCTGCCGAAGGACATTCCGCCGTCTAAGCTTTCTAACCAGACGCCTCGGCGCGGAGGAAGCGATGACGGGATTGCGGCCGGCCGAGGTTTCTTGCAAGGAAATGCCAGCTGTACTCTACGGAAGGGGTACCTGCTGTCACAAGCCTGCAACTGGCCAATCAGAATCGTGCTAGAACCAAAAAAAAAATTCGAAGGCTGAGCCGCGGGAGACTAGACGAAAGGGGTAGCCGGTCTGAAGCGGCAGAATGGGCGGCCTGCACTTTGTTGCGTTGTGCACCTGCGTCATCTGTAAATTGAGCAGCCAAGGCCCAACCGTTTTGCTATCTTCCGTCGTCCCTTCCCGGTACGTCCTTGGTGGAAAAGGAAGGAGCGCAGCGACGTAAGGTCACCTGCAAAGAACCGAGCTACTAGCTTGACCGAAGAGAGAGCTGACGCCACGGCCGCCCTCGTCCGGCGTCTGCCCAGCCCAGTGACAATCCCGAGGCGAGTTTGCAGGTTTGCCCCTGATGGTTCGAGGCTTGGTGCGCTGTCGTGTGGCCCCCCTGTATAATAAGAAGGGCGTGAGCCTTTTCAGTTGTCTGAGCACTCCCAGTCCAGACTTGACATTGACCTATCCGCATCTGCATCCGCGCCTGCAACAGACACAGACGCAGACCCTGACATTATTCAAGTTGCTTGTTGGCCAGTCTTACCACTCGCCCTCGCTCTCACTCTTACCGCATCCGCCTCCACCTCCCCCCTCGTCGCCCAAACCCAACGTGACCCAGGCCCGGACCCAGACTGGGGCCCATCTGCATATCCACTCTGCTGCGAGCCGTCGTCGACCCAAGGGTTTCCAGTTCGAGGCCCACCTGCACTCGTCCCTGCGCCTGCGCCCTCGAATTGCCCATCTCTCGACCTGGTCTCCTTGCCTCGCCGCAGCCCACGCACCAGCATCAGCATCCGCACCCGCATCTGCACCCGCAGCCGCACGCACGCCTACGCCTATGCCCACGCCCACATCTGTCCTCACACTTGCATCTGCATCCGCTTCCGCTTCCGCTTCCGCTTCGCTGTTCACGCCCCGTCTAGTTGCCCGCAGTGTCCGTAGCTTCTCCCAGTCAGCTAAACTCAAAATGACGGCGTCTTCGGTATTGCCCAGTCGCAAGCACAAGGTGGTGGTGATTGGCTCGGGCAATTGGGGCACCACCGTCGCCAAGCTTGTGGCCGAGAACACGCGGGAGCACCCGGATCTCTTTGAGGAAAATGTGCAGATGTGGGTGTACGAGGAGAAGGTGACGCTGCCCAAGGTCTCGCCACACTACGACGCCTCGGCTGGCGACGAGCCGCAGAAGCTCACGGCCATCATCAACAAGTGCCACGAGAACGTCAAGTACCTGCCCAAGATCGCCCTGCCCAGCAACATCGTCGCGAACCCCTCCCTCCCGGACACGGTTAAGGACGCGTCCATTCTCATTTTCAACCTGCCCCATGAGTTCATCGGCAACATCTGCCGCCAGATCAAGGACCACATCCTGCCCTACGCCCGGGGCATCAGCTGCATCAAGGGCGTGACGGTGACAGACGACAACATCGAGCTCATCTGCGAGTACATCAGCGAGTCTCTGGGCATCTACTGCGGTGCCCTGAGCGGCGCCAACATTGCCACCGAGATTGCCAACGAGGAGTGGTGCGAGACCACCATCGCCTACAACACGCCCGCCGGCGACGTGCACCACGCGGGCAACGCCGTGGCCAACGGCAGCAGCAGTGGCGCCGCTGCCCTGACTGAGTACAAGGACGCACGCGGCCGCACCAGCAAGAACAAGCTCACGCCGGTACCCGGCGATTATCCGTCGCTGGACCACCATCTGCTGCAGAGCCTCTTCCACCGGCCCTACTTCACCGTGTCCATGGTCTCGGACGTCGTGGGGGTGTCGCTCGGCGGCGCGCTCAAGAACATTGTGGCGCTGGCCTGCGGCTTCGTCGAGGGCCACGGGTGGAACATGACGGCCAAGACGGCCGTCATGCGCCGTGGCATGCTGGAGATGATTGCCTTTGGCCGCGAGTTCTTCCCCGAGACGATCGAGGAGAAGACGTTCTGGGAGGAGAGCGCGGGCTGGGGCGACATGATTGTGAGCTGCACGTCTGCGCGCAACTGGCGCTACTCCAAGATGGCAGTCGAGCGCGGCGTGTCGCTCGAGGAGATTGAGAAGACGGAGCTGAACGGCCAGAAGCTGCAAGGCATCTCGACCACGCGGGAAGTCTGCGGCTTCCTGCGGGCGAAGGGCGTCGAGAGCAAGTACCCCCTGTTCATGGTTGTCGACCGCATCCTGGACGGAACGGTTAATGTGGAGGATATTCCCGAGCTGTTGAGGAAGTAAGCAAGGAAAACAGAAGGGCTGCGGTACGGGGTATTCCATCTACATCTGGCGAGGCACGGCGAGGCGCATCACGGGGCCCATTTACAGGATATCAATGATGGTAGTCAAAGGGGAGAGAGAGGGGGGGAAAGACATATTGTCCCACACGGGGCCGGCCTAGACGCGAACAGTAGACGCACGACCTGGTCAATAATGAATTGAGTTTTACAAATGTTCAATTTGGTGCGAGGAGCGACGTGATACAGAGCCGTGATACCCAGAACCCAGAGCTCAAAAGCATGTACCCCAAACCCAAACTTCCTGTAATAAAACTCCTAAGGAAATATATCAAATTGGCCGCCACCTTGTTTCCAGCTCCAGTCATTCCAGCAAGTGTACCTTTTCCTCATCAACGATCCCTCCCCGACCTCGCGCGAGCCACGGCCTCCTCTCACCCACAGCAGCCCGCCGTTGGCCTTCCTCATCCTCGGGTAGCGTCCTCTCACCGTCAAGAAACAGCGGCTTCCCAACAGCATCATAACTAATCCACACAAGATTGAACAACACAGCCGACGTGGCGGCGAGCCAGCCGGGAACGCGCCCGCCGTCGTCGGCCAGCACGCGGCCGGCCTCTACCAAAATCAGCACGAACGGCATCCAGAACCCCAGGAATAGCAGCCGACCCAGCCGCTGCCGCCCCGTCGTCGGCGCGTACGCCGCCATCGCGCCAAGGTGCGCCTGGTAGGCTGCCGGCAGGTCGTGCTCGCGCGCCCCGTCCCGCAGTAATTGTAGGTAGCGTGCGGACGGCTGCGCGTAGTCCGCCTCTGGCCGCCGGACCGGCAGGAGCAGCTTGCGCGCCCACGGCGGGAGGGTCGGTTTGGGTAGCTTGTCGTCATCGTCACCGTCGTCATCGTCACCGTCGTCATCCCCGTCGTTCGAGCGTCGGCTGTTGTTGTCGTTCTCGTCAGGCACGTCGGGCAGGCGCGGCGCGAACAGGGTGCGGGCGAGGAATGGGACGGGCACGGGCGGCGCCGGCGGCTTCTCGGGCACGCCGATGGCGGCCGGCAGCGCGAAGCACGGCACGACGATCTCGTGGTAGCTGGCGCCGCCGCCCTCGGTGGCCAAGATCGTGCGGTAGTCGTCGGCCGTCACCTCGTACACGACGCCGACCAGCCCGCTGTCCCACTGCTGAGACTGGGAAGGGGGCCACTCGGGCGCTGGCGGGATGTCGGGGACGCCAGGCGGGAGTTTCGGCGGGGAAGGTAGCGGTGGCTGCCCCGGGATCTTGCGCAGCGCCGTGTTCGCGAAGCACGGCTCCTGGTACGGCAAGCCCGGTAGGTCGAAGGTCAGGCGTAGCGATGGCGCGGACACGTTGACCTGGCTCAGCGGCCGGATGCCGCGCATGCCGAGGAACGTCGATGCGCACATGTTGGACCCGTAAGCGAGGTAGAGCACGCTCGACGGGGCGGCGGCCGCGGCGGTCGTCCCATTGCCATTGCCATCTCGTTTCTGTTGTTGTTGCTGCTGCTCGGAGGATGCGGGGGAGGTAGTGGTGGTGATGATGGGCTCGGTAGGAAAGGGCGAGGGCGAGGCGTCAGGCTGGGCGAGACGCGCGGCCGACGTGTGCGGGATCGACGAGATCGGGGGGTATGCGGGCCGTGTCCGCGACAGGAGAGAGCGCAGCGGCTGGGCATAGAGGGACTCGAGGTGTCGCAGAGCGGCCGGCGCCGAGTGGTGCTGCGGGCTCTCTTCGGCGAGAGATGCCCGAGAGAGAGCAGGAGCCCTGGTGGAACCCATGGAGCAAGGCTGAGAAGTAATTCTGTGTGGCGGTTAGGTTCTTACGTAAAGTCAGCGGGCGGATCAGCAATGATACTGATAATACGCCTCGGCTAGATCCCGGACGTGCACTTTGCGATTTGTGGTGATGATGGCGAGCTCGACAGATTACTCGACGACGTCTTTATCGGGAGGCTCGGATGATAAGCTGGCGATGGGCGAGAGTGAATGTGGTGCCCGCAGGAGGCACACGTAGGAGGCACACGTAATCCAATCAAAGGAATGGCCTGGCTCTTGGACCAAGCAGCATCGTCACAGCGGTTTGTGCACTAACAACGGACCCCTCACAGCGCTGAAAGCCCCACATGAGCCCGCAATCAAGACGGGATTCTGCATTAGGCAGGTATCTGTGCCTTTCTCGACTCTAGACTTCTAGTGCAAAACGTCCAGACAATGACGATTTTTGATGTTGTAAACCATCGAAACCCTTAGGTTTCCCTTTTAGCGACGTCTCTTGCCTGCATCACTCTGCTCCCTTTATTAGATCTGTGACTGTTGACAACGAGTCTAGGTTTGATCTGAAAGGGGATCCCTCTGAAAGGAACGTACCCGATCTCCCGTCGTCTTCGTTGCCTAGTTGCTAGCCTCCATCGCTGCATCAAGGGGCACATAACCGTCCCAGTTCGACCTATCGATGTGTGGTAAGTTGAGAATATGGCGTGCTTTTCGTCATCACCGGCATTTCGATATCACTCTTCAAAGGCTACAGTGTCTAATTATACCAGTGGCAGGTTTACAACTCGCATTGGCTGCAGCGGGCTCTACCCATCACCCGGGACCTTAGCCATCCTCTGCTTCTGTGTCTAGACTCGGTAGACGGTAGATTTACCGACGAGAGAATCAAGCATTTGCCATGCACTGCTGCCGAGCCTTGCGGCTCGGAAGCCGGCTCATTCTGGGACTTCAATATAGCTGATACCCCACGTCGCCAACTACCTTAGTGCCTAGGCATCTCGACCATGGGCCGTCCAAGCTCGGATCACGACCCAATATTGCATAGCTTCCCCTCGCCTCGTTGACTTTCGTCATCCTCCACATTACGCTGCCCAATATCCGCACTTAGCCGAATGTCTCTCCTAGGTCGGCAATCTTGTCCAACCTCCCAATGTAACAGTCCACTGGCAGATCAACGCGACCTCGTCTCGTCCGGCTGCTCAACAATACGCAGCTTGCAAATGGCGTGTGCTAGGAACTACCGTGTCCCGTCGTCAATGTCACCGTGGAAGGACCCGAGGCCAACCAATGCAGGGACTGAGTAACCCCGGGGCTTTAACCGACGTCAATAGCAACGTGGAAGCTTCCCGCCCGGCTTCTAGACCTGTCACCTATCTGCTACACTAAATGGCCGGCCACTATATAGGAAAGACGGCCGCCGAGCTTTGCCAAGCGTCCGGCTTGACGGCGGCTTGGAGGCCGTTGCTAGCCTGCCAAGATACAGATCATCTAAAACAATAGGGATCTCAAAAAATAATGCAGATGCGCTTTCCAAGACGAAAGGTCCTCTTGCTCACCAACTCGGAGCTTGGTCAAGCCAATGTCTTCCTCGCCACGAGCCATGCTCTCCTGCAGCTCGGAGCCGAGGTGCACTTCGCCTCCTTTCCAGCCATCGAGAGCTCTGTGAGGGCACTGTCCAGAGAAATCGTGTTCCACGCCGTGGAAGGGGTCGACATGAAGACGGCATATCCCCGGGCTGAGGTCGAGGGGTCTGGCTTGGAAGGCAAGACGCCGCGCTTCTACACCATGCCCGCCGTGCTCCGGATCTGTCTCCACACCACCATGCCGTGGTCCGGACCCCAGTACGTCGACATCTACCGGTCCATAGTCGGCATTCTCCAGCAGGTGGCCCCAAACATCATAGCCGTCGACCCGGCCTTCTCGCCGGCCGTTACCGCGTGCCGCCACATGGGCGAGAGGTTTCTCATCTTGGCCCCCAACACCATCAAGGACTTTGCAATCTCGTACCAACCCCCAGGCGACGTGTTCTGGAAGTACCCATGGTAAGTTGTCTCCGCTTCACGCTCTCAATTTCACCGTGCTGAGGGTCTCATAGCATAGCCTCGGGTCTCCCGTTTCCAATTCCATGGTGCTATGTCTTGCTGAACATCTACTACGTCGCCCTGGCCCTGGCAATATGCTGGGGCGACCGGCGGCTGCGAGAGGTCAAGCAGTACATCAGGGACTACACGGCAGGGGACATGATCAGCCTCGAGGACCTCAACCAAAGGCCGCCACCCGGCGTCAAATACCTGGTCGCCAACCTGCCCGACCTTGAATTCCCGCTCCAGACAAGCCCACCGCACATTATCCCCTGCGGGCCAATCCTCCGCCCGGCCGAGCCGATCTCGCAGGCCGACCCGGATCTCGCCTCGTGGCTGTCCCGGGGCCCGACCGTCTACATCAACCTCGGCACCCACGCCAAAACCACCGAGGGCACAGCTGTCGAGATCGCCAAGTCGGTGGCGCTGCTTCTACGCGAGGCTGCGCAAGAGACAGGCGAGGAGAAGATGAAAGAGAAGCTCGCCGGGCTGCAGGTGCTGTGGAAGCTGACGCGCAAAGGCCAGTACGACAACCGGCGCCTCGCGCAAGTGCTAGGGCAGGAGATGGAACAGGACAGGGTGCGGATCGTGGGCTGGGTCAAGGCGGAGCCGCCGGCGGTGCTCGCGCACGGAGGTATCGTATGCGCAGTGCACCACGGCGGCGCCAACTCGTTCCTCGAGGCCGTGGCAGCGGGCGTGCCGCAGGTCGTGCTGCCCGTGTGGATCGACTGCTTCGACTTTGCCAACCGCTGCGAGTTCCTCGGCGTCGGCCGCTGGGGCAACAAGTCCACGCCGCCGCGCTGCCGGGCCCCCGAGCTCAGCCCCGTCCTCGTCGACGTCGTCTTGGGCCCCAAGTCTGCAGGTTACCGCGCCAGGGCCGCCGAGCTGGCCAGGCTGTGCGCGCGCGAGCCCGGCAGGACCAAGGCGGCGCGCGTCATTCTCGGCGAGATTTGACCTACATGTCTAGATGCCTAGGCAAGGTACCTAGTCAGACAACTAGATCATATAGATAGGCTATTAAGTTTGACCGGGAGCGTCCCGCACGGACTTTGCTTGGTTACCTGCCTAGGCATCTACCTGGGTATTCGAGCAACACCGGAGTATTCGAGCAACGGGGTCCTGGATGTTCGTCCTGTTGCGATTATAAATCCAAACTATTCGTAGTTACTCGTCTGCCCTAAGCATTGATGGGATGAAATTTCAGGCGATAAGCAGCAGACAATACCTAATTGCCCGTCTCCGTTACACATAATTGGAAAACCGCAGGTCAACCACTGCACTGTTTCAATAAGACTTGCCTTGAGGAGGGACTTGCACAGTTGGATTTATCACAAAAGTGGAATGGTTCATACCCATCACCACCTACACATTAAAGGTTGGCACAGGCATTTGCCGCGGTACAGCAAAAAGTCAAACAATTGAACGGCACTACTCTTATGTCCTGTATCATCTTGCAGTTGCAGTCGAGACCATAAGAGCTTGGCTCCGTCTTTCGCTCGCCGCCCACTTTCAAGCCCCCACCAGTTCGGAAACAGCACTGCCGTGTGAACTCAGTAAGTATGGCAGAAATAACCAGTTTGGATGAGTGTGGGGCCGTCACTCATCAAGCATTAAGCAACAAAATGGAAATCCAAGTAAGGCAAGAGTCGTCGGCCCTTGCCCAGATTCCCTCCTCCCCATTCGATCGCGCTTGCCTTTCTGGCTGCCAAACGTGCTCAAAGTGGAAAGCGCCTGCCGTCTGCTTCACTGGCTCGCAATGGGAATGGGATCCTGGTAGAGATTTCTTTCCCGACACCCATTCGTCTGGCAAGCTCACAGCACTCTCTGCCGCTGCCTACCAGGAGCCGCCTCTCCCGACGCCCACGGCGCCCTTTGACCGCTCACCATGGAACCTCCATATTGGTCTCCGCAACCGCCCAATGATGAGCTCGTGTGCGGCTACCTTAAGGAGTCCTGGACGGGAGTTAATCAACCAAGCAGGAACAAAATCGACCCCATCACCTTCTCTGACGCAAACGACCTGGTTTACCTCGACCCTATTGCGCAATCTAGACGTGGTCGCTCAAAAGCGAAGAAAAAGGACCTGCTGCCAGACTTGCTGAGAGGCGTCATCGACACGTCCCCCGTGCGACACGCCCGGCTGTCAATCCGCTCTGCTCAGCGCTCTTCTCAGGCCCAGTTACCAAACATAAAGACTCAGAGAAAGGAAATCAACAGCGACACTACCGAACCGCACCCCGGCTCACAACCAAACAGCAAAAGCCAACACCCCGAACTTCCTGCCTCTGAGGCAATCGAGGTCTCAGGCTCTCAGCCATGTACACCGCCGTGGCCACCTCCCCGTCTCCAAAATCTTCACGCCAACGACCGCTCTGACTCCCCCGACGGTGGACAGCTGCCATCCAATTTTCCGCGCAAATATTTCCTCGCCAACGACTGCTCTGACTCTCCCGACGGTGGACAGCTGCCACCCAATTTCCCGCGCGAAGATGCCCTCGCGCTTCCGGCACTTCAGTCCCCGCCTAACGCGTCCCCTGTCCTTCCATCGTCAGACGACGATGTCGTCTTGGATGAGACCCCACGCTTGGCTTTCCCGGTTCCCGACCTCTTGGTGAAGTGTGGCCATCGCCTTGTTTTAGGCTCCAGAGCGACGAAGTCTTCGCAGGCAAACATAGTCCCGGATAACAATTTTAAATACACCAATGGATTAGGCTCAACGAGCTTGCAGTCTGAAACACGAAAGAGACACTCCTCTACACCGCAGACAGAATTTCAGGATCTAAACGAAAATGAACAAGATTCAAGACCCGAAAAGAGAATTAAAGGCCCTCAAGCCTCTCAGCATTCCCACAACCTGCAGCGTATTGGGCCATCAAGTGACCCCAGAGACAGGGGCCATGTTTCTGAAGACGAATCACACGAGAAAAGCCAGGAAGCAAGATCAGAAACTGGAGTTCTCGAGATTATGCTAGAGCCTCCCCTCCGGAAGGGAGAGACTTGCACTCCAGAGGCCTGGGAATGTTATGAACAATCCTCGGATGTGCAACACTATATTGGTTCTAAACTCGGCTCAGGAGGTAACAATTATCACGGCAGACTAGCCGTGATAAAAGACCGAGAGACTACTCAAATGTTTAAGCCTAGGATGGCCACCTCGATCATCGCCCCGTTCAAGATAACTGGTGACATTAACATACCGAAAGGATCTGCGCCGTTTCTCACCATCTCCCCTCCTCAACTTCCTCTCCCAGTTCAACGTCACTCTCTGCATACGACCCCGGAGTGTGTGCAAAGAGGTCAGCCGCAGAATTCTCCGCCTTCCCTTGTCAATAACAGTTCCCCACCTCAGTCGCGAAGTCGACCCCCTCCCACCCTTGCCATCGGCGCGGATGTCTTCAACTACAGATTGCGGCCCAGTCCAGAAGAAATGCGGAAACAAGCAATCGCCGATGACTCTCCCCCAGCTGTCATGCACAAAATTGTCAATGTAAGCAGCAACCTCCAAGTATAGACAATTCCAGTCTCTAACATCGCCTGTCTCTAGGTGCTACATCGTTCGTTGAAATCACGCGAGGACTCTATCGGAGACATTGCAAAGGAATATAATAACAACGCTTTGAAACTAATTAGGAATCTGGAAGACCGTCACAAGATGGAAAGAATCGAGACAACAACCGCTCTCTGGAGCTCAACCCGTGCTGTTCTTGCTACATTCACCGATGCCGAACGGGACACAAGAGAATTGGTTGAGCAAGTGCGATCCATTGTCATTACTCGCACGACGCCTACATTCGCAAAGCCCCAGCTTGCTGGAAAGGTTGAACTGTTGGAGCGCTTGCTCAATGTGAAGCTAAGGGGGCGTTGCAAAACGACCAACAACGATTTGGATGCAACATCGGAGGACCCCCGAAGCGACTCAGGAAGTGCAACTGGTGATGAGGAAACACTCGAAGAGATGTACAGAAAAAGCTTAGTATGGAGAGCAAGCCTTCAGGCGCAGCCACCCGAGGGTTCTTGAAAAGGTTGGTCTTCTAATCAATGAAATCTTCGGAATAGGGGGCAAGAAGTCCACTTCCAGTCTTCCCAAACCGGCGCCCAAACCTGGCCAGGGCGGCCCTGGAGTCCTCGAGGAGCTTGTGGGCGGGTGGATCAAGTCCCTGCAAGAACCGCCCAAAGTTACGAGTTCAACTAAGCTTCCGAAGAGGAAAGGATAATCAAGGTCCGAGAATCCCGTCGACTAGCCTTGTGCCTTAGGCAAAGAAAGCCCCAAAGCATGAAACTCAATTCAATGCCTACCGGTGCATTCGATTCGGTTTCAGATGGGCAGGTTTTATTACGTACTGTAACCTTGGGGCGGCCAGGTCGGGTAGTCCGGAACAATGGTCTTGGGAGCATTTGTTTAAGACTTCTATTTTGTAACTATGTGATGGAATGTCAGAGTTCGGAAGCAGCCATGATCTGTAGCACGTAGTGGTGATTAGACAACTTGAGGGAACAGGACGTTGCAATTTGTGCCGTAAACATTTGCCACTGCAACAATATCATTCTGCTGTAAAAGACTTTATGGCATCTAGCTAATTCTACTATGGTATATTAAGCCTCGCTGATCAAGGGGAACAAATCAACCCTCTTCATTCATTACCTGCGCCATCGCTGAAAAAAGGCAACCACCTGGTGTTGATTGACATGGAATTGGTTTTCCTCCAGCGGCAAATACATTAATTTCAGACCCCAAACCCCCTACCGGAACTTGATGATAGCAAAGAAAGCAAATTAGTGACGTTCGTTGCCGGCTAAACCGCTGCCCGTATACTTTTTCCAACTCTGTAATTACTTTAAATGACAGAGTTTTTTCTTCTTCCAAACGCTGTTCTGGAAACCCTTCCTAGAACAGTCCACCGCCGAGGAACATGGGCAGCTGGCGCACAATCGGCAGCGGCGCGTTGTTGGGCCAGGGCTTGTCGCTGTTGTTATTGTTATCTTTCGTGTTCCTGGGATTCTTGTCCGAACCGGAACCGGAGCCGGATGCCTGGTTTCCGGGTCTTTCGTCGTTGTTGGTCTTGTCATTCTTATTCTTGACGTGGTTGTTGCCGCTGCCTTGATCGTCGATGCCGAGCTGCTGGCTCGAGGAAGACGATGAAACGGAGTCAGAGCTAGAGTTGGGGTTGAAGCCAGACCGGCCGGACCACGATCCCAGTTGCTCGTTGATGCGCTGGAGCACCGACGACAAGGTCGACGCGCCACCAATGCCGCAGTTCAGGGTCTTGAGCTGGCGGCTGGACTTTTCCTCCGTCGCTGTAAAGGTGTTGTCCTCGTCGATGTTGTTGTTCTTGTCAAGGTGCGAGGCCGACGCTGGGCCGCGGCAGAGATTGCTCAGCACGGCGAGGCTCGGCACGTCGGTGATTTCTGCCGCGCTTCGCTGGCCGCTGAACGACGAGGATTTGAAGGGGCCATTGCTGCCGCTTCCACCCGGCTGGGGGATGGTCTGGGGCGCCGTCTTTGTCAGAGTGTTGGCCGAGGTTGTGTAGAAGACGGCCGAGTTAGACGGCGACTGCGAGAACTTGTTGGGGCCCGTGGCAGCGCTGGTGCTGGCAGCGAGCAGCGACGAGGGTCCGGCGTGGGCTCGGCGGTGGAACGACGCGAGGAGGACTTGGTGCTGCTGGCCGGTTGCGGCCGCAGCGGTTGGTAGCTCGCTGCCGTCGTCGTGGGAGGCGTACGAGATGTTCCACACGTTGCTCTTGTGCTGGGGCGTGATGAACTTGAGGTCGAAGACGGTCGGGCGCTGCTGGTTCTGCTTCTCGGTGCCCTCCTGCTCCTGCTGCTTGCGGTTGCGCTCCTTCCACTGCGCTATCTCCTCGAAGCCCATCGTTAACTGGCTGAGAGTGCGTGTCTGTGTCTTCATCGCGGTGACGCCGGCGACGAGGTAAGAAGGCCCCCGCGCCGGCTGCGAGAGAGCACGGTGGGACAACATCCTGGCAGACACACGAGGCTAGTGATGGTGTCGTGGTGGGAGGAGATGTATGAGATTTGGCTGCGAGGACGCTGTAAAGCTGGATCGTGTCTCTCTTTCTTGATGTGCTTCTTCTGCGGATTGTGCAGGGGAAGTCACAATAATTGTGTCGGTTTTGGTGTCAGAGGAGAGCGCCCGTGAATGGGAAGAGTGGAAGCGACCGTGGGTGGGAAGTTCGCGGGTGGGTGGCGCCCCGAAATATGCTTGGCCACACAGCTTTTCCCGAAGGGACCCACGAGCTGATATATGAACAATGTCTTTGTTCAGACAGAGTTTAATTCTGGACTGGTGCTCGGTAAGAATTTTTTTTTTTGCACGCGTGCTGAGGCGGCGGATTTCTGAAATATAAGGCCAGGAAGGTGCCGTTCCTAAACCTTTCTCCAGGCCAACCTCCTGATATCGGCGCTCCTTCCGTCACAGAGATGAAAGCAAGGGGAGCGGATGGTTGCGTGTTGCCAATAACTTCTGTTGTAACTCGGAATCTCAGATGTTTTCTACATTGACGAACCCTTTGGGCGGCTAGCATAGTTGAAGTTCAACGAAAGAAGGGCCATCTTTGGTTCGTGGATAAGGCTTTGCATCTGACGAGATGGAGGTGGAAGTAAACAATGCCAATGCTAATGCCAACGCTTCCAAGCCACACCGCCAGGATCCGTTGCATCGACGTGGGCCTCTCAGCAACGGAAACTTACACATTCACACGGCTAGAAACGGAAGGAAAGGCGGCTGGTTTGGCAATACGAGCGGATTGTGAGCTGAGCAATGAGTTCTGGCAAACTTTGAGGCTGTCGTCAGCAGGTACTAATAACCGATGGAACCTCACACCTTAAATTGGCCGTTGACTGGGCTTCTAAAAACATTTTCTGTGCAGTAAACTTTTACTCCTTTTCTTTTGGGTGCTTACCGAGGGGGGGGTAGTGCTGTGGAAGATGTTCTATTGGGAAATGAGGAGGTGGAGACTAGGACTAGGAAAGAATGTTCCTTTCACCATCCCATGTTTACGGCCTGTGCCACATGCGTTGCATCCACAGTATCGATTTCTTCAAGGCGCAAGTTGATCTTAAACAATGTGGCGTTTGTTTGCTCGTTCAGAGTGTTGGTTTCTCGACTAGGTTGTCGATCACCTGGTCTGGGTGTCATTCTCTGCCATGTTGCCGTCACATTTTACTCACAGTTATTAGACCCCAATCTCAGTTATTATTCTTCGTTGCAGTCTATTGCGGTGCGTATAAGCCACATCATAGTCTGATTCATCAACTCTATTGAAGACGCAATTCCGGATTCAGGGGTTCTCCACCCCGCAGGAGAAGAAAGGGAAGAAACAAAGAAACAGCCTAACTAACAAGAACACACAGCACGGATTGCTTATAGGAGGATGAGCGTTGAGAAAAAGGATCAGAGAAGAAATAAAAAAAGAGGAAACAAGGAAGAACAATTTGAGCCACGAGGTGTGGCTCTCCAACGTATAAACGACACACTCCATCCGCAACTGGAAAAGGAGAGGAGGATCGTGCTGTGCTGCGGTGACGTCTCCCCTCTTTTTGGGGTTGTCCGCTACTAAAGAAGCCTAGCGCAGCCGGAGCGTTGCAAGGGTATCTGCCGATTCCCGCGCCACGCCAGGGGGGGCTGTCGCCAGCGTTCCAGTCGGACAGTGACGTATTGACAATTGTGTGGCTCGCGCTCGCAGCAAGGCGTTTGCCCGCCGTGTCGACAGTCAGTAAGCGTCGGTTTTCAGGATGAATGTATTGTCCCGTCTCAACCCGGCGCTATTATCTGTGGCTCAGGCCCGCAAACCTGAGATCCAAGGCAGGCCGCTCTGTGTGTACTATTGTTCCCTATTGTCCAGTTCTCTTCAATAACGTCAGCCCGGTACTTAGCGCACAGCCACAATGCCCCTCCACAATACCAAGCGGCCTGTGTAGGCGTGCCCGGACAAAAATGCGGGGTCTCAAAGTCCCGCGACTTCAAAACCTCGAGGTCTTCTGCCTGCCCGCCGTGCCTTTTGCCTGACTGTCGCATGTCCCGCCCCCCTACTGTATCCTATTGTCCAAACCTTGATGACGACTCTGTCGTGAAGCTGAGCTGTATTGCGCCCCTCGCCCCGACCTGACGCTATTGTGCAGTAATTGTTTTGGCCCTGACAGACTGACCGAGGAACAATAGGAACAGGCACGCATCGTGCTTTCGCGACGCCCATTTGCAAGGCAAGGGCCGACGAATCCGACACACCTCGTCAGCGACCTCGTACAAATACCTCCGCCGCCCCCCGCCACCGCGACAACCGCTCCTGAAGTGAAGCCGACGAGAGAATGCCTTTCCGACAGAGAGTCGCAAGACACTTTGGAGACAGTGTGGGCAACTCCCATCTTCTTTGAACTTTGAACTTTGAACCCCTTTTTCCCTTTTCTTCGAAGTCGAACCAAACGGTAGAGAAAATGAAGGCGCAGGAGCAAGCGCAGGCGCAAAAGCAGGTGCAGGTGCGCACGAAGGGAGAGGCACGGGCGCAAGCCCAAACCATGTCTCCTCGGCCCCGTGGAGTCACGGTCTGCAGGATTCGGGAGAAGTTTTCTGCCCGTGCTGGGCCCAAGCCCAAAGCCTCTACCCCGGGCGCTGTGGGCCCGCACAAGTCTGCGAGCCCTGGAAAGACGGAACCCAATGCCAACAAGGTCACGAAGCCGATGACTGTTGGCCGCCCTGTCGCCGCCGCTGCCGCCGCGGCTGTTGTTCGCAAAGCCCCCTTGAGCAGCAGCAGCAGAGTCTCCAAGAGCACCGCCGCTAAAATGGCGGCGAGAAAGAGCGCCAGACTGATGGGCCAGCAGTTGTCTCCCACGGCACCATACCTGTCATGTAAGTCCAACCCCTTCTCGAATATTGAGTTTCTATCCCGCTGACTGGTCGCGCTTTAGACTATGACATCCTTTGTATGAGCCCTCGGTTCCCCGCCCATCTAGAATGCCACATCTGACTCTTTCTTAGTGACGGGCGACGACATCAGATCCCTCAAGCAAGATTGGCTTACTGACAATGTAAGTCGACATCCTCATTCGCCGACCGTTTCAGGTTGCTAACCAGACGTAGAACATCGCATTTTGGGAAGAGTATGTTGATTCCCTTCGTCATGGTTCTGGGCCCTTCAGACTGAGTCCAGTATCAGCTCACTCCACTTCCATAATTTATCACCTCCCAAGTTAAGTCGGCTTTGTTTTGCCTTGGTCCGAGTCTAACTGTTGTCTTAGATGGCTAGAGCGAGAGATCTTGCCCAGGTACCCGCAGGCTCGGATTGTCCTCCTGCGTCCCAGTATGACATTTCTGCTCATGCAGTCTGTCGATGTCAAGGGCATTGGAGCCGCTCTGCCCAACTTCTCCAAAGTCACACACATCTTCCTCCCCGTTAATGACAACCGGGATCGAGAGCGTGCCGACGGCGGATCCCACTGGTCGTTACTCCTTGTGTCTGTCATCGATGGTGTGGCGTTCCACTACGACTCCCTCGGCGGGGCGAACTTTCTCGAGGCACAAAGGTGCGCGGACCGACTTAGTAGGGTCCTCGGCATGGCGCTCCGGTTTCACCAGATGGAGGACTGCCCCCAGCAAGAGAACAGCAGCGACTGCGGCGTGTTTGTGTGCATCCTAATGCGCCACCTCCTGATCAAGCGCCTTCTCAACGCCAACGCCAACGAGAAAGTGTCCATGTCGATGGCGAACAAGATGATCGACAGCTACGGCGGCCGGAAAGAGATGATGAAGATCATCGAGTCTCTGCGTAAGGAGGGAGAACGACGACGCAGTGCTAGTCCCTATGCCTCGTCGCACACCCCGCCCCGCATCGAGTAGGCAACGGCGCAACCACCCATTCTGTCTTGCGGGTTCAAATATAGGCTTTTTGCGAATTTGTCTTGTCCGACACGCCATCTGCCTTTTCTTCTTTTTCGATCAAAAGCAAGCATTGCAGGTGGAAGGGGCGTTGAGCCGCCGTTTTGAACGATGGTGTTGTCCGAAGGGAGGTTGGTTGCAGGATTGGTGTGCAGGGTCTCTGGAACCCAGGGACGGGGCGTTTTTCGTGTTGGCATTCGGCGTTTGGCAGGTATGAGTACCCCATGGTATTATTGGCAGTTTACGACGGGAGAGGACGACAGGGACAGTCAGGGACGGGGACGGGGACGGGGGTGGAATTGACTCGAAAATGGCTTGCAAGTATGTGTGGGCTGGCAGGAGGTTCCTGAGTAATATACCTATTCATTGCCGAGCGGGTAGTAAAATAATCCGTAGGCGCCGGGATGGATGCATCGTCTTAATCTAAAGCGGCATCCGGGTAACAGTACCCTCGATACCGGAATATACATACATTCTTCTTCTTGAACACACGTTTTAGTCTGCTTTCGAGAGGTCGGCGGCACCTGTGACGCACCTTCCGTATTTACAAGCTGGAGGTTGACTTAGTCTGGAAGGTCCGTGGATCTAGGGCCAAGTGATGGTGGTTTATGAAGAGTTTCAATTCATTTATGTCCTAAAAAGGAAGGATTTTGCTCCATTGTCGCCGAGATGAACCCTCTCAGCGCCGCCCACCGGCTCGCCGTGACTGGCGCCACCGCCGCCGCCCCAGCCCCAGCCGCAACATCCGTGTCCATGTCTTCCGTAATCGCACTAGAAGCAGAAGCAGCAGGCGCTGCCGCCTTGACCTCGGCCAGGGCCGTCAGCTGAGCCAGGCTGCGCCCGAACCGCTCCATCTCGCCCCGCACCACCTTCTCCTTGCGCTTCAGCGCCCCCGGGCGCGACCGCAGGCTCTTGTGCCGCACCTTGCCCTGGCGCGCCTGCTCCGGGTCCATGGCATCCGCGTCATCTGCCGCAATCCCCGCCGTGATGTCGTCGAGCGCGTCGCCGAGCGATTCGAGCGTCGCGACGAGTTTCTTGGACGGCCGCCGCCGCTTGATGCTGCTGCCATTATGGGTCTGGGGAGGCGTCTTGGCGATCCGCGACACGAACGAGCTGTGCTTGACGATCTGCTTATCGCGCCTGCTGTTGCTGAATACACTCGCCCTGAAGCTGGAGGTGGAGGCGGTGTTGGTGGCTGGTGCAGATGTTGGCGACCGCGCGGCGGCTTGCGCTTTCGACCGCGCGCTGACGCGCTTCTTGGCCGCTGCTGTTGGCGCTGTGGGTGCCTTTTTTTTTTCGTCCAGTGTTGTTAGAGAGAGAGCGGGACTGCGGAGGGGATTGGCCAATTGGCGAGGGAGGGAGGGAGCGAGAGATACCATGTCTGTGAGAGTTCTATCGGCGGTGAGAGAGGGTTAACGGTGATGGCGGATTTCGCGATCGATTTGATGGACGCCTCTCTTCCCAATGATGAGCTGCGCGCCCCCGGCTTGACTTGATTGACTGCTGTGGCAAGCAAGCGGGGCAGTTTGGACTTTTTAGTGGGGTCCGCGGTCGATGAAGTCTTCACCGCCTTCCATGGTGGGGGTTGGATGCCAAGAACAGCTAGGATTGAGCTCTTTTGGTGGGGTTTTGGTATGCCTCAGCCTTACATACATGCACGCACATATGTACAGCGAGCGGGCTTGGTGGGGGACGGGACTTGGGATTGCAGAACCTCCACTTGCACTTGGTCAGAGCTTGACTTGGTTTGTTGCTGACAACCTCGACAAAAGGGTCAAGCCGTGAGACTTGAGTGCAGCTGCTATACTCGGGGATGCGCCTGGAGTGCTTGATAAGTGTTTAGACATCTATAGCTCGAGAAAGTGGCCATCCACCTCATCAGCGGGATGAGCGGTCCATAGCGTGTCACTGTCAGCCAGCAACGCCACGCAGACAATGAGAAGATGCACCAAGACTCTGAGAGGAACGGCGCCGCAGATGGGGACGCCAACGGCAAGGATGGACACAGCCGGCGTCTTACGGACGAGGAATTCGAGCGGTATTCTCGCCAGATGATTGTCCCTGGCATGGGTAAAGAAGGTGACGTCTCCCTCATCCGCATCACATACCTGTGCGACTAACTCGCATGCACATACATACAGGCCAGCTCCGCCTGATCAACTCCCGCATCCTCATCATAGGGGCCGGCGGGCTCGGCTGCCCCGCCGCGCAGTACATCGCCGGGGCGGGCGTCGGCACCATCGGCCTCGTCGACGGCGACGTCGTCGACAAGTCCAACCTGCACCGCCAGGTGGGTCACGCGACGTCACGCCTCGGCATGAAGAAAGTCGACAGCCTGATCGAGCACCTGCGCGGGCTGAACCCGCTGCCGACATACGTGCCGCACGCGTTCCACCTCGACGCGCAGAACGCGGCCGACATCGTCGCGCGGTACGACGTCGTCGTCGACTGCACCGACAACCCGGCCACGCGCTACCTGATCTCGGACGTGTGCGTGCTGTTGCGCAAGCCGCTGGTCTCGGCCGCGTCGGTCCAGAAGTCGGGCCAGCTCATCGTGCTCAATTGCCCGCCCACGCCCCAGGGCGTCGTCGACGGCACGCCGCGCGCCGCCCCGTGCTACAGGTGCTGCTTCAAGAAGCCGCCGCCGCCCGGTTCCATGGTCTCGTGCGGCGAGGCCGGCATCATGGGGCCCGTGGTGGGGATGATGGGCGTCGCGCAGGCCGGCGAGGCCATCAAGATCATCGCCTCGGCGCTGCACATCCCGCCAGACCCCTCCTCTTCAGTCTCGCCAGAAACAAACCTCGGCCAGCCCGCGCTGCTCATCTACTCGTACGACCTGGCCAGCGGCGTGGGGCCGTACACGTTCCGGGCGCTCATGATGGCGGGGCGGCGCAGGACGTGCTTCGCGTGCGGCGAGGGCTCGACGCTGACGCTAGAGGGGATCCGCGCCGGGTCGCCCAACTACGAGCAGTTCTGCGGGCTCGCCACCTCCATAAACCAAACCCGCCTGCCGCCCGAGGACCGCATCACGGCGTCGGCGTACGCCGCAGCCGCGGCCCGCGGCGAGCTACCCCCACACATCCTGCTCGACACGCGCGAGCGCGAGCACTTTTCGTTTGGCAGCGTCGACGGCGCCGTCAACGTGCCGTTTGGCAAGCTGCTCGTGGCGGCCGCCGCCATCAAGCGCGACGGGGCGCCCGCGGACACCATACTCCCTACCACAAAACCGTCGCTGCCCGACGACGCGCCCGTGTTTGTCGTCTGCCGCAGGGGGCTGGACTCGCAGGAGGTCGTGGAGAAGCTGAGGGAGCTGGGCGTGGACAACGGGGGCAAGAGGAAGATTATGGACATTATCGGCGGAATGAAGGCTTGGCGGGACGAGGTCGATCCCACGTTCCCCTTTATTTAGGATAGAATGGAACAGGTAGGGGCATGCACGCCGTAGCTGGCTAGAGGCTTTGACGGCTATTGGTGGTGTCACTTCGCCTCGCGACTGGAGGTTCACCACCTTTTCCGAAAGCGAAAGGTTGGGTAAAAAGGGGAGAGTGTCATTATTGTCCTGTCGATCCCCGAGCCAGATATATGGTTGGTAGTTACTTGTACAATGAGGGGGCTTTGAACACCGTCCGACACAAAAGAAACACATAAGGAGAAAAAAGCGTGACAGAGATAGTAAGTGTTGTATAGTGGCAGCAACCACCCGAATGCCATCAGAGAAAAACAATCATTTGTGTGTTTTTTGTCCCATCCATGGGGAGTCCCAACTTCAATTTCCTTTCCTAGGTTTCACCTCTTCTGTGATTTCCATCTACTCCTTTCTTTTGCCTGCCTGCTTGCCTCTCATGCCAAAGACCTTTCATACAAACGTCGTCCGCTTCTTGTTGAACGCTCTCTGGTCCCTCAGCCACTGCCGATAGCCCGCCACGCTCGAGATCTTCTCGCCGTAAAAGTCGGGCACTTGAAAACAGGTTAGCAACTGTCACTTTAGTTTCGTACCCGAAGTGTACATGGAAAAGCAGAACAAACCAAAAAAAAAAAAAGGGGGGGGGGCTTACCTGGGTTCCCCATGGAGCTGGTGCTCGGATCAACACGATGCTTCTTGATGCGCGCAAACAGCTGGCTCTCCTTGACGGCCATCTGGCTCTTGTAGCTGCTGCGCAGGGCGTTGAAGATGGCGGTGCCTATGCTCGGGCCGACCAGCCAGCCCAGTGCGGCGAAGCTCATTGTAATAATACCCATGGTGAAGATGGGGTCCAGCGGCACCTGGCCCATGATGCGGTCGGCCGTGCTCGTCGTCACGAACAGCGCGCCGCCCGTCGACGTGCCCAGCGCCGTCGCCACGCTCAGCACCAGCTGCAGCCGCCGCCGCGTCTTGCGCAGCTTGAAGAACGTGTTCCAGTCCAGCGGCGGCTGCTCCGGGTGCGCCGCCGCCTGCGCGTTGGCTGCGGCCTGTGCCGCGCTGGCGTCCACGTCGTGGTCGCTGCGGGGCTGCGTCGCCGTGGTCGTCGTCGTGGTCGAGGCGTTGCGGCGCTGCTGCTGCTGCGTGCGGAAGCGGATCAGGAGGGCTGACGGCGCCGGCTTGCCAGAAGTAGCGGTGGCGGTGGCGGTGGCGGCGGTGGGAGTGGCGGCAGCAGCAGCCGTGGAGATGGGTCGAATGCATATGGCCTGTGGCCGGGCTGCCGCCGACGCCGCCGCCGGGGACGACTGCTTCGACGGGCGGGTGGCAAGCTGGGGAGTGGCAGCCATGGAGAAGGGCGAGACGCCGGCGCTGGCGGCCGAGTAGGGGCAGGCGGCGTTGCGGAAGAGGATGGGCTGGAGCCCGTTGGACGAGCGGCCCACGCCCGTGCGGATCATGCTTGTCGCCGTCGAGGTCAACATGTTGTGCTGTGCGTGGTGCCCTCGGGTTGACTTCCTTCGAGGCCGGAGGAGAGAATTGACAAAACTATCGACCGATCGGAAGGAAGGCCCTGATTGATCGTGGAATTGAGTTGGCGATGTTGGACAGGTGCAATCCACCTCGTCGAGCGAAGAGAAGTCGAACTGCTGCTGGGAGCTGCTGGTTCGAGGATTTTGCGAGCCTCATCTATCAGGCGGCAGCTCGCTTAACGGCATAGTGGGCTGCTAGCCCGGGTAGATAAGCGATAAGAGCTTGGTGCTTGGTGCTCTGACCAACGTGCCTAACCCGCTACCCGCCCTCCACTGCTGTCCAGTAACTGCAGGCCCCCACCGCAGTAGCAGCTATAGTTCTTGCCAAAACAGCCCATCATGACGTCTTCTGTAGGAAGAAAAATGTATTATAACCGATTGTTTATCGAATCTACTTGATGACGGCAGCTCCACGAGGGTGCTCTTGGAAAGTTTTGACACGAGTTCATCAGCCAGAGAGGCCTCGGCTGCAACTTCGCCAGATACCTCTCTTGGTCTTTATACCCTTTCCAGTTTGACAGACGAATATATTGTACTCACTCCATAGGTACTTAAGGTAGGTATAATTCTATAAAATCCATGTAAAATTGCTCGCGTCGCTTCGTTCGTCAGTCGCGTGTCCCTTCGCTACGCTACGGGACGCTTCCTTCCTCTCTCTCGCTCCTGGCAATTTAGGGCGCGACAGTCAGCTTATTTGGATAACGTGGAGAGCAAGCGAAGCGACAATATCCTATCCGGAGGCCAATAACTCCGATGCTCAAGAGATCTTTTCTTACAACGATGGCTAATCCTACACAACTAAATCTTGCATCTATACAATAGAGCTATTAGTTATATACCCGCTCATATCTCTCGAGTCAACCTCCTCTTCCTGTGGATCTAATAGCTGTAACTTGTGATGAACCGCGCCCGTCCTGGGCTAGTCATAGTTCTGAAAGTGGGGCCGGCCAATAGGAATGACGAGACAGGCATGCGGGGCAGGGACCCGCATTTGCTCTGTGAAGCGGGGCACGGAGCAACGGTTTTATTGGCTCTACGGGGTTGCTCTGTAGCTCTGCCAGAGAGCAACAGAGCAATGCTCTGTAGCTCTGCCAGAGAACAACAGAGCAACAACCTAATTGGGCCGCTCTAGGTAGATATATACGACGACCGTAGCCACGGTCTTAGATAATTCTTGCTTGGTTCTTCAAGCAAGCAATACACATTCACTGCACTCATACACTTTGAGTGGCATTCCGATTTGACTGTATTACCCGTGCGATAGGAGCTTGCCCTTTGTTCTATCTTCATAATTACCAACCCTAGCATTCTGTGGAGCCCGTGCTCCCTTACAGACAGACGACCCTAACAGTCGAGTGGTTTGTAATATAACTTCCTTGCCTCGTAATCTGCTATCTTCAATTGTATGCTCTGTACCGGTATTTTGCGGTATATCCTGCTCCGATCAAACGGCGACTCAAATATTAGGCCATCTAAGGTCTTGACCCTGGAAACTGCCACGTACGATAGGCCGGATGCGAACTCTGGCGCGGAGATATCATAAACCACCTTGTCGAGAGTGACGCCCTGTGACTTGTGTACTATGATTGCGTAGCAAACAAGTAGTGGAAACTGCTCCCGGTAGCCAGTGCCAGCCCCAAGAACGAACTCCTGCCGAACCCTAAGGATAAGAACCACCAGCTTAGCCCTATCACGAAGCTCTTCTCCGCTAGGTAATAGGAACGGCGGCCTAGTATAGTTATCAAACGTAACCATAATAACCTGCGGTGGGTCTTCCAGCACGTTAGCGCCTTCAGCCTACTATTACAAACCACTCGACTGTCAGGGTCGTCTGTCTGTAAGGGAGCACGGGCTCCACAGAATGCTGGGGTTGGTAATTATGAAGATAGAACAAAGGGCAAGCTCCTATCGCACGGGTAATACAGTCAAATTGGAATGCCACTCAAAGTGTATGAGTGCAGTGAATGTGTATTGCTTGCTTGAAGAACCAAGCAAGAACTATATAAGATCGTGGACACGATCGTCGTATATATCTATCTACGTAACCAATAACAGTGGTTCCGTTGTCCCGTGGTCCCGCGTCCGGGTCACCGCCCGGCCGGACCTGTCCCGCGCCCCCGAGCTCCAGAGCTCGGAATCCTGGAACGCTCCTGATTGGCTCGCGCCAAAAGTGCATGCCCCACCTTTGTGCATAACCACAGGGAATCCACAGGGATTCGTGACAGGCGGGACTTTGTCCGCAGGTTACGGCAACAGCTACAGAAACTCTTACGTTCGACGCGGCTCTCTGGGAATGAAGTTAGCAAGGAAACCAAGGAAGATACGTCTAATAGACTTACCTGCTGCCTGCCACGATTGCGGCAGTCCGCGTAATCAAGGACGATCCGTCGAGGGCCTCGGAACGACCGGAATTAGTCGATATCCTTCTCAACGCCGCAGGTCTGGCAAACTTTGCGGGCAGCCGCCTTCGCCGCGTCCGCCATAGATACCAAATAACCTGGCCATAATAGGCAAAACGGTACTACGGAGGAAAGGAGGTTAGCTACGAAGAGCGGGCAGATTGTAAGGTTCGTCGAAGGTACTACGGTACGACTAATTATTGGAAAAAGAAAAGCAATCATAGGGTGGGCGAGGAGTTTCGAGGCGGGGTTGAAGGGCAATTCGCGTAGTCACGTACGCAAGCCCGCCCTGGCATTGGCACTACTTGCGTACGCCCCACCACGCCAGAAAGCATTTAAACGCTTATATCTTAGCCAATTTCTATTATAATACGAATCAGACTTCAGATTCAAAATTTCCGTAAAGTTATACACATAATAATACCAGTTGCATCAATTTTGGAAAGTATGCTGACTGAATAGCAGATAGGCACGTAATAGGGGCTGCTGTTGGAATAGCGATACTGGTGACTGCACACTAGCAGGGAGGAAGCAGAGATCGCGCGAGTACGCACGTGCAAGTAGGCACGTGCGGCGCGCGGACCTCTCACACACACACACAAAAACCCCGGTCGCAAGCAGAATCTACCTTAGTTCCGGGGAGAGAATGAATCAGAACAACTTTACACCCCCCCCCGGTAGTACTACCACTTTTTGACCCGTTGGAACACCTACGTGGTTGGAATACCACGAACAGCTGCCCATATTGAATATGACTGAGAAATCGGGTCCACCTTTCTATGTAGGTTAGCCAATCCGGAAAGGCGATAAGGCGTCTTATCAATTTCACATAACGTGGTTTACCACCGAGCGGGACACCCCACCGACCGGGACACTTTTCCTCGACCCCATGACCTATAGACTGAATTGCAACCGCACCACAATGAAAATTCAATCGGAATCCATCTCATTATCTTCGCCCGACAATTCTTCATTCATAGGGCAGGTTCGTACATTATGCCCAGGCTTTGCGCATTGTCTGCAGCGCCGAATAGTCGCCGGCCCCGCTTGCGACGGACCACCGTCTTCGTCCTCTTTGCTCTTTTTCTGGCGACTGGAATCTATCTTGGCCATTAAACTATGCGCATCTTCTACAGAAAGTGCACCGCCTTCTTGGAGTCTCGTACGCTTAGCTCGCCGGCGCTTTGCAAGGGCCTTATTGGCCTCCTGAGTCGTACGGAGCTCTGCCCGCAAGAGGGTCATCTCGTACGCGATTGCCTCCGTACCCTTTGCCAACTGCTTGATAGCGTTAAATATTGAAGTCTGTGAGCTCCCTTGATGGTCGTTGATTCTCTTCCGTACGAATTCGGACTGCAAAATAGCCTCGGCCGCCGTATGTGGCGTCTGGGAGGTCCAAGGGCTGGCGTCGGCGGAAGGGGGACCAGTCGGTGTTGGCGTCCGAAGCTTGATATCTAGCTTCGATAAGACGGCTTCTGGGTCGAAAGGTACTAATCCAGCACCGCGGAATCCAGCTATAATGTTTTCAGGCGTCATAGTATCGTGGTGGGCGGCAGTAAAGGCGATGAAGAACTCGGGCTTCATAATGTGGTTGATATGAGCCCGGATGAAGACCTCAAGTTGCTTGCCATACATTCGCTTTAAGACGCCAAAACAACCGACGTCGAGAGGCTAGGTGAGGTGTGAAGATTGAGCAGGGAGGCAGAGGGTAATAATCTTGTTCTCCTTGCAGTACTCCTCAAAAGGTATAGAGAGGTGGCTCTCATGACCGTCCAAGACGATCATGCGCCAAGAACCCTGTTGCCGGGCAATAGTATGCTTATTAAAGTGCTTAATCCACTCCATAGCTGCTTTATTATCCGTCCAGCCGTTTGGAAACGTTTTAACGACCCAGGGGTCGGGGAGATCGGTGCCCTCGTACCATACACGAGGTGGTTTTTGCCTTGTACGATGAGGAACGGCGGCACCACAAAGCCGTCGCTACATATACACTCGATCGCTGTTGCCCATTCTCGATTCCCTGATTGTAATTGCTTGCCTCGTCCGCGGCGGTCCGCACGTGTAACGGCCATTGCAGTGCAAATAACGCCCATCATAAAGCCAGTCTCGTCGAAGTTGTAGAAATCGCAGTCCTAGATGCCATACTTCGCGCGCATGTTCTTTACCAACTCGAACCACTTCCTGATAAGGTCTGGATCCTCGCAGAAGGCTCTCTGGAAGTCGTACACGCGAGAAAAACGCGTCTTTAGCTCTTGACGGCGTTGTACGAAGCGGTATGCCCAGTTCTTGCCGACGCGTTTCTCGCCACGCGTCGCGCGAAGGAGATTCGCCATTTCTTCCACACCCTCGATCCGGGGTCAAAATCCTCGCGAATCTAGGTCGAGAACATATCGGACAATCGTTTCTTCTTCGACTTCGGTCAATTGAAGCGCGGCGTTACGCGCTTCGCGTTTCATAACGCGACCGGTCATTCTAGCGTGGAGAGTAGATCTAGGTACGTCGTACGCCTGCGCAGCACGTCGGATTGACATTTTCTTAGATGCACGGATAGCCTCGATAGCAAGGATGATTTTGGCTTCTTGGGATTAGTTGGACATTGTTTTGGTTGTAGTGTACGATGGTTTGAAGTCTAGAGGTCATGGAGTCGCGGAAAAGTGTCCCGGTCGGTGGGGTGTCCCGCTCGGTGGTAAACCACGTTAGTAATTTTTTCAAAGTTTCGCAGTAGTATGTCCTCCGGACAGGAAAATAGGCCATTAGTCCATGTGGATACCCGAGCCGAAGCTGATTGACAAGCGCTCACTCATGCAAGTTTCATGCTCCATCCTTTATTAGACTATTCACATTGCTTTAAATGCTGAACGAAACGCTCATGCCATGTTTTTAACTAAGTTAACTAACCCAGATTTGGCCAGGCCCTACATTTGGCCCATGCGCAAGCCACCATGCACTTACACCAAGGGTGATTGACCGATTTTTCTTCATCACACCGCAACTTCCTCAAAACAAGACCAAATTCTTCCATTTCTTGGTTAATCGAGAGCTCAATCAATCCTCTATTTACCATGCCTGAATACGACGAATTGGAGATGCTGACCGCGATGAAGTTTGTGCGAGACGGCGGCAGTGTGCGTCAGGCGGCAGCAAAATATTGTGTGCCGAGGAGTACACTTCGGCACCGGCTGGCCGGCACAAAAGCCCGTTGCATTGCGTTTGAACACATGCAGACTCTAGATAAGCCTGTGGAAGAGCGTTTGACCGAGTGGATCGTCATGCAGGGTGCCCTCGGCCTGCCTCCTACGCATGCGTAGGTTAGGGAATTCGCCCGCCGGCTGGCCCGGGAGCTCGGGAAGCCTGACGAGATCGGGGTGAAGTGGGTGCGGCATTTCATGGCCCGGAACCCGACCATTAGGACCCAGAGAGCACAGCGGATCGACTCGGTGCGCCTCAACGGAGCTACGAAAGCCGTGACGGCCTGGTTCGAATACCTGGCCCTCCCGGTTATTCGGGGCATCAAGCCCGAGCACCGTTGGAATAAAGATGAGACAGGCATTCTTGAAGGCCAGGGTTCCAACGGCCAGGTCATAGAAAGCTCAGAAAACAAGTTGTTGATGAAGGAACAACCCGGATCTCGCAGCTGGACTACCTTCGTGGAATGTATCTCTGCAACTGGCCAGTCCCTACCTCCTGCGGTCATTATGAAAGGAAAGACCGTTCAACAACAACACTACCCAGAAAAGCTCAAATGCTTCGTTGGTTGGCACTTCACAAGCCAGGAAAAAGGCTGGATTGACGATGCAAGGGCATTGGAATGGCTTCAGAAGGTCTTCATTCCTAGGACCCGGCCAGCCAACGGAGAAAAACGACTACTTATTATTGACGGCCACGGCAGTCATACCACCAATGATTATATGTGGTCATGCTTCCAAAACAACATCTACCTTCTTTATTTACCTCCACACGCTTCTCATGTTCTTCAACCTCTCGATTTGACTGTCTTCTCAGTCCTGAAGAGGGCATACAGGAAGGAGCTCAATAGCAGGCCGACGTTATCGCACAGCACGGTTCTAGGGCGCCGGCTTATGTTGCTTTGTTATTTCAAAGCCCGGAAAACCGCATTTCAGCCCAGCAACTGCAAGGCAGGTTGGCATGCCGCCGGGTTGTGGCCTGTCAACAAGCAAAAGCCCCTGCGAAGCAAGTTGTTGCTAGAAAACAGGAACCAAGGCACCACAAATACAGCTTCACAGGCCCTGGAGGAAGCCAGGTCATTAGCTTACCTGCAGCAGCAGGTATATGATAAATACGGCGTCTGGAAGACTCCTCAAAAGGTCACGGAGCTCACGGTCTCCCTGGCGAAATTGAACATACATTCGGCGGCTCGCCGCACTCGCCGTACGCTATTCAGGAAGATCGAAAAGGCATTCAACATCAAGGACTTCGAATTGGCTAAGCTACGACGTGAGAATGAAGCTCTCAAGGCCGAAATTGAGAACAAGAAAGGCAGCAAGAAGAAGAAGGTCCAATTGAGCCCGAATTCCAAGTTTGCTACGATTGAGGACATTCGCAAGGCACAGAGGGCAGCTGGGCGCGATATTGACAGTTCAGACGAACCAGAGGGCTCGGAAGATGAAGAAGAAGACGAAAGTTGCATTGTAATTAGTTGATTTGACCTTTTTCTATAGCTTCAAATGTCATGCGTTGCGTTGTGTAAGTGCGGGCGGCGCCTGGGCCAAAAGTGGGGCCTGGCCAAATCTGGGTAAGCTAACTTAGCTTGTAAATGTGAAGGATGATGAACAAATGAAGCAACACGAAGGGACACGATTATATAAATCACCCCCTTACTCTTGACCACTAATTATTAGGTATTATTTACAGGATAGTCGACGGTCTCCCCCTCCGTAATATTCCAGACATGGTAAGATATTGAGGCTTGATAGCCTACTTCAATGCCTTTACTTCCTGGCTTGGCCTTTGCCCGCAACATGGGCTACTTTTTACTGCCGACAAGTTATATTGAACATGCGGAACCGTGCATCAGATAAGAGCGGTTAATTGCCGTCGCCATCCCGGTGCTTACTCGAGGTAGATGCCAAGGCCGAGGGTGTTTTACTGCCATATAGCTTATATTGCCTGAGACTAGGACTGGCGCGCTTCATAAGTAAGGCATGGCACCCGTTTTACTCGAGCAGGCGATGACTATGGGGTCTTGACATGATGCCCAACCCCGGAAAGAGATAGCCTCAGCCGAGCTTTTCAATGTTGTGCAGAATCCTCGCCGCCGTGGCACTGCTCCGAGTTTTCCAGGATGGCGCCGCCCAGAATGTCAATGTGGGCAGGTTGCTGCGGTTCTCATGTAACCAGCTCGTCATCGAGCGTATCGACCCACTGGTGACCCCTGGCATGAGTCCGTCAACGCACACTCACCAGATAGTCGGCGGCAACTCGTTCAATGCCACCATGGACCCCGACAAGATGGACCCGGCGTTCGCCTCAACCTGCACGTCGTGCACTTATGCCGAGGACTTCAGCAACTACTGGACCGCCAGCCTGTACTTCCGGTCTGCCGAGAACGGCTCGTACAGGATGGTGCCGCAGCAACCAAACTTCATCGGGCTCGACGGCGTGAGACACCCGCAGAGCGGCGGCTTCTCCGTCTACTACATGGCGCCGTTTCACTCCGCTAATCAAAAGGTGGTCGCGTTCAAGCCGGTAAGCCAGCCCTCGGCCCAACGGCTTACAGCTAGTAGAGCTGTATGCTCTCGCTCCAGCCTCAAATATTGAAAACCCCAAAGGGCTTCCGGATGCTCAGCGGCGACCCGGCGGCGCGCAGCGAGGAGGCCAAGTTCGCGGGCATCTGCCACCGGTGCAACGGGAACGGCGAGGGCTTCATCCCGTGCTTGGCACCCGACGCGTCGGGGTTCCCGGCTCGCATCTGCCCCAAGGGCATCCGGGCGTCGGTCAAGTTCCCGTCGTGCTGGGACGGCAAGAACCTCGACAGCCCGGACCACCGGAGCCACGTGGCTTATTGGTCCGGCAGCGGCGTGCTCGCGGGCGCCGAGTGCCCGGCCTCGCACCCTGTCCGCATCCCGCAGCTCATGTACGAGATCAACTGGGACACGGCGGCGTTCAACGACCCCCGCTACTTCGAGGGCGGCAGGCAGCCGTTCGTGTACAGCTTTGGCGACGCCACGGGCCACGGCCAGCACGGCGACTGCCTGTTCGGCTGGCAGGGCGACGCGCTCCAGCGTGGCATGGACGCGCTTCTTGGTGATGACTGCCTCAACGATGCGTGCGCGACCCTCAAGTCGCAGTCGGCCCAGGACGTCGTGAAGTGCACCAAGAAGACACAGGTGCCCGAGGATGTAGGGATAGGCGGCGAATGTGAGTCCCCAATAGTACTGACCCTAGTGTTGTCAATGTTGCCTTTTGTCACTCGTTCTACTTATTAGTAGCCGATACTGGCGCTCGATTTCTGCAGGGCTCGACGCGCTCCTGGGAAATGTGCCCATCATGTAGACCTAATGGCTATGCTTGGCTGGATATGTCGTAAAATTACTCTGTACTCTGAGCTTCTTTGGCAGCTACGCTCAACTCAGACGGCCAAAACAGGATCTGTCATATTATGGGAGAAGAAATCCCTCATAAATGTGGGAGAAGAAATCCCTTGTAAATGTGAATTGTGGTGAAGTTGATGACACTCATGGTGAAGGACACACAGATGCCCCATACGTATACGCCGTTCTGCAGAAGCCAGTCTCCTTGAATTATTCTAGCATATTTCCAGTTCTGAGATCAGCATAAAGGACAGCTTCGAAACCAAGTCGAGATTGTTATGCAGACAGATTCTTGAAATTGCCTAAATATCTAGGTATACCATCCCCCCCCCCCGATCACCCAGGCTAGGCGATCACTTTTTACACCAAAACGCTACAACTTTGAACAACCGTAGCATAGTCAATTGTGAAGCTATTTATAAATAAAACATGGAAAAATGTAGCTAATTAATCGCTTAATCCATATATTGTACCAACATCCTGGTTGCTCGCCCTAATCTGGTCATTCTTGCAGGTGGAATGTCGTCATCTGCAGCGTCATCCTCATCGTCTTCTTCATCCACCTCTTCTTCTTGCGGCCTGCCTGAGCGGTATTTTGAGCCTCAACTTGATGCTCTGCGGGAGCCTCGCCACCAAGTAGTATGGTAGCCAAAGTCATGAACCGTTTATTCGGGTTTGGAATTTTCCTCCTTTTCTTTGGCTTCAAGCGTTCCAATTCGTCCTCTAGGCCTTCGATTCGTGCCTGCTTCAAAACCAACTCGGCTTGAAGCCCGTCAACTGCTCGGGCGGCCTTTCTGAACTTCATTCTTGTGCCTGGACTAGCCCCCTTGCTCATATCCATTATCTGGCGGCCTGACACGGGGGTATCAGGGACTTCAGGGAGGGCCGGAGGTTCCGGGGTCTTTTTTCTGTCTTGTTGAATCTCTGGATGATTCAACGCCTTTTGCCTACTTATAGGCCAATTACCGGTTGTTCGCCATGATGATTTGATGGTTCTTGAAGTAAAACCTTCCTCTCTAGCCACCTTATAGCAGCGCATGAAGTTAACTTTGTCAACTGGTGCTGCATCGGTTAGACTGGCTAATTTGGCCAGCTCACGTCTATAGTAAGCTTTAACGGCATTGAATGGGCCGTTGTCAAGTGGTTGTAAGCCGTGAGTGGTGTGGGCCCGTAGGAAGCAAAGATATATGTTGTTGTGGAAGCAGGTAGTTATTACAAACCACTCGACTGTTAGGGTCGTCTGTCTGTAAGGGAGCACGGGCTCCACAGAATGCTGGGGTTGGTAATTATGAAGATAGAACAAAGGGCAAGCTCCTATCGCACGGGTAATACAGTCAAATCGGAATGCCACTCGAAGTGTATGAGTGCAGTGAATGTGTATTGCTTGCTTGAAGAACCAAGCAAGAACTATCTAAGACCGTGGCTACGGTCGTCGTATATATCTAAGGCGGACCAATCAGAGTCCTTCTCCAAAAGTCAGAGCGATCACTGCGATCAGTCTACACTGATCGCACTGATCACACTGACCGCTTCCTGACTGGTTGACCGTCCTGCCAGTGGTGGTCAGTCGGGCCTTGGCGGCCCGTCGTGACTGACCACCTCCTGGTTGGCTGCACCAGCCCCTAGGTGGGTCTACCCCACCTGGCTGCCCCAGCCAATCTGGCTGATAAATCTACACTAATATTAAAGTGCACACAATCATCTAACCAAATCTACTTTTTACTTGTGAATACCTTCAAAATTGACTATGCTACGGTTGTCCAAAGATGTGGTGTTTTGGTGTAAAAAGTAATCGCCTGGCCTGGGTGATCGGGTGGGGGGATGGTAGTGTATGTACTCCAGGGAATTGTTTACCAAAGCTCTCGGGCGCGCACCATGTCACACCAAGGTCTGTAAAGATGGCAAGCAAATCGAAGCCGAATAGCCCTAATCTTTTCTCTTAGCCTCGAATTGTTGGAAAGTGCGTCTTTGAACAAAATCCGAATAATTAATACGTGTCGAACGTGATAACCATGGCGGGCAAAACCCCAATATCGCCAGACCCGAAGGGAAAGGGATGGGTCGGCTGGTGGGGGGGGTGTGGTCGATATGGGCCCCACGTGACGATAGATCCCATCCATGCTGACGATTGGGACCACGACCGCTGTAGCTAGCAAAGCTTTGGCGCACTGCTCCAACTTTGGGAGACCTAGGCCAGGCATTGAAACGACGACGCGTCGTGCTGGCTACGAGACATGCACCGTCCGATGTCCTTCTCGTGTCTGCTCGGGTTTTCGTTTCACGACTTTCCCTAACTTACAGAAATACCTACGGCCACCACACATAATAATTTAGGCTGCACCTATTAGGAAAACTTTCTCGAGGCGCGCATCCGCATCCGCACAACCCACCCCTTCTTCGACATCTCCGTCTTCCTCGCTGCCATGGTTCCCAAAAAGACGGAGCCGAGTCGCAAGACAACAATAGAGATCCCCCTCCCCTCGGTGCGAAAATATGTGCGCGGCTCAGGCCCCCCCCTCCCCAAAATCTCCCTGATCCCGCCACACGACTCGACGGGCTACATTATCGACAAGTTCGTCCTCCCCCCACGCGAGCAGACAACTGCCACGACGCGCCGCCTCATGTACTACCGCATCGGCTTCACAGATCTCCCAGCCCTAAAGGTCCTGGTTCCTTGCCACAAGGTCCTCGACTACGTCTCGCCCCGCGAGCTGGAGGACTGGGAATACCAGAACATGGAGAGGAAGGAGCAGGAAAAGGCCCGCGAGCTCGAGGACGAGGACAAGGACAAGCAGAAGTCAAAGTCAACCGCTCGCAGCGCTGACCGCCCCGCCAAGGCCCGCCAGGTTGAGGTTGCTGCTCCGGAATCCGTCTTGAGCCCGCCCGACAATGCTCTCCTGCTCGCCAAGCAAGCGGCCGGCCCGTCCCTTGCAACTCCCCAAAAGAGGAAACTGGGCCGCATGTTGGACGACGAGGACCAGAGCGAGAGCACCAGTAGTCTCGAGTCCGACAGGTCTGCCCTCCGCCGCCAGCTCTACTCAGAGATGGAGGAGTCCGAGGGCAACGTCGAGCTTGGCCGTGGGCCAACGAGCCCGTTACCTTCTGGACTCCCATTCAAGGCATCTGCCCTCGAAGGCTCGTCCCGGGCTAGCAGCCCGACACCGCCTGCGAAGGACCTGCTCTTCAAGGCGACATCAACCTCGAGCCGCGCGACTACGGGACCCCCCCGGCAAACCCCTGTCCCTGTCCCTGTCCCTGTTCCCGGTGCCGCCTCGAGTCTCGGCGTGATTCACCCCCTGTGGGCCAACTCCGTTGGACTTGAGACTCCTCTCCAACCTAGTGGTAGCGGTAGAAACACTCGGACGAGTAGTTCGGCGGGTGATGTGACGCCCAAGCCGCAACCTAAGCCCCAGAATGGTGCGAGTCAGTCCAAGCCGTCCAAGCCGTCCAAACCGTCTAAGCCATCTCCTGCCACCAAGTCGACGCTGGCCGACAAGGCTCCTATTACTTCTCAAAGCTTCACACCTTATACTCCTGCTCCGGCTGTACCTAGTGGAACACGCTTTGCTTCGGATTTCTCAGCTGGACAACAGCTGGAGCACTCGGCGAAATCACAACCGGAACAGTCCAAGCGGAAGTTTGAGGGCCCGCCCAAGGAAAAGAGGCAAAGATACCTCACATCCACAAATGGAAAGAAGCCACGCCAAGCGGACGAGGACGACGAAGACGAGCTCGCGGCAGATGTCTGGGCGGTCAAGGAACTGCTCGACGAGAGCTGGGTGTTTGAGAACGGCACCAAGGTCCACAAATTTCTCGTCAGCTGGGAAGGCAACTGGCCCCCTGGCCAGAATCCGACCTGGGAGCCGGTCGCCAATATCCAAGAAGAGCTGGTCAAGATTTTCCGCAAGAAGAAAAACGCAGGCCTGCTAAAATCGCAGCCAACCCAGAGGACGATGCTCTCGTACATATCGAGGGCCCAGTACTCCAGCCTTGCCGAGGCGTTCGAGGGCGATGCTGCCGACCACCTCCACCCCCAAGCCTCGGATGCCGGACACGTTTCGGACGAGCCGGATGACGAGTTGCTGCCAACTGAGAATTTCTCGCTCAACGGCAAGGCCATCACGCCCATCTTCCCATCCTTTGACGAGAAGCTGTCAAAGTACAGGCAGAGCTTTTCACAGTTCTAGCCTCGGCCTGGTCGCTACTTGCTTCGCACATGCTCAGACTACCGACTATAGGCACCGTCGTGGCCTCTTCTGGAAGGAATGGAGTGAACGTGACTGACGTGACTATGACGCTTTGAGAGGGGGGGGAGGGAGGGCTTCGGGGCGAATTGCAGCAAATTTTGTAAATATAGCTGGCTTTGCTCTACCCTTTTGGTAATTGGATTATTAGAAGGCGGCTGCTAAGGCTCCGTCAGTAAGAATCGAGTGCGCTTTATTCCCCATTGTGGAGCACATTTCTCTTGACGCTTCGTTGCATGTTTGTGGCTTCATCGAGTGACATGCCATGTGGGTCTAAGTCTGCCTTGAAAGGAAAATGGGCTGGTACTTGGTGGTGATGACAACTATATGGCTATTTTTAGGCCTATTTGTTTGCTGTTCTCCGGTTGGCGAGATACCAGGCTAGGTTTTGCCCCTTAATTTCACCAGCATAACATGTGGACAAGGGCTTTTTGTGTACGGATGACCCTACCAAAAGAAAGTTCTCGCCGCCCTGATACCAATTCTGCCGCCAGAATCCATTATAGGGGGCCATAGCATATGTAACCAGGCCAGCCTAATTCGGAAGAACGCAATACGTTGGGCAGCAATATGGTGTAAATAGTACCTAACCCAAAAGCCCAGAATTTCCCTTCTTTCTTGCAACATCATCCTTTTGGCTATCATTAAACAAAATACCATATTCCGACATTGCATCTCGTGTTCAAGCCCTTACTTTACAAGCCCTCGGGTGGAAAAATGAAGATATTGAGAAGCTGACTGGCATTAAATCGAGGGCCCTCAATCGAGGGCCCTCAATAAGCTACTTGACCGTGCTATCGAACGCGGATTTGAGCCTAGGAAACTCCAGATTCAAGATTTATATGTTACGAATTCCCCCAAATCCGGCCAGCCACAGAAGTAAGAGGCCTTTAAAGAAGAGGTGCTTGATAAGGTACGCAAAAGCCGTTATGGGCGCGAGTTATCCTATGCTCAAATCGCCTCGGATTTAGGTAACCGGATCTCTATTATAACGGTCTGGCGTATCCTTCGGAAAGCTGGCATGCGCAAAACAAAGCCCACGCGTAAGCCAGGGCTTACAGCGAAGATGAAAAAGGAGCGTGGAATGGTACATAGCTCATAAAGATTGGACTTTGGAGGATTGGAAATACATGATTTGGTCTGATGAGACTTCTATTATATTGGGCTTTCCCCGTGGTGGTTATTGGTTTGGAGGAAGTCAGAGGAGCTGCACTTGAAGACTTGTATCCGCGAACGGTGGAAAGGCTATTCGGAATACATATTCTGGGGTTGTTTTTCTTATAACCAGAAGGGGCTATACTATATTTGGAAGGTAGAGACTCCTACTAATAGGAAGTTGGCTGATGAAGATTTGGAGCAGATGAATGCTGTGTTGGAGCCGATCATAAAAGCTAAATAGGAGCTTACTAACCCAATATCTCGTTTAAGAATCGACCGTCTAATTCAAGGGCGAATTCCGTAATGGAAATGGATAAAGAAAACGGGGAAATTAACACGCGGTAAAGGGACTGGAATTGACTAGTATCGTTACCAAAAACTGGTTATGATTCCTAAGTTAATTCCATTTATGTAGAGGTGTAGCCCTCAGGCCCTTATACAGGAAGATCGCGCTCCAGCATATACTCACTATTCGCAACGCGTAGTATACTCTACTACACACGTTTTACGCCTTCTTTGGGTTCCAAATTCGCCAGATCTTAATATGATTGAGCCTACAGGGTTCTATCTAAGGAGGAAGACTACAAAACAAGGTGCACTACAAAGTCGGAAGCAGGCGGAAATTGTATGGAAGAAGGCCTAGAAGGAGATGCCTTAGCAGATGATACAGGAGTAGATCTAGCGAATTGTAAGGAAACCACCCTCGTAACCACCATGGCCACCGCCACCAGGGCCACCATCGCCACCATCGCCACTATCGCCACCGCTAACAGGGCCACGCACTATCGCCACTACCACCCTGGCCACGCAAGGATGACTCGTAACCCCTTTCACGTGTATATAGACCATGGCCTTCGCACACCTCTTTAGCTCAGGCCAGGTTGAAGTCTTACGCCAATACCAGTCATTGCTCGCCCTGCTTGTTGCTTCTATTGTGACCACCTTGATCAGGCGTACCTGCCTTCTCTTACACGAATCTTACACCACGTTAATGAAGTTATTATTACAAACCACTCGACTGTTTTGGTCGTTTGTCTGTAAGGGAGCACGGGCTCCACAGGATGCTGGGGTTGGTAATTATGAAGATAGAACAAAGGGCAAGCTCCTATCGCGCGGTAATACAGTCAATTGGAATGCCACTCAAAGTGTATGAGTGCAGTGAATGTGTATTGCTTGCTTGAAGAACCAAGCAAGAACTATCTAAGACCGTGGGTACGGTCATCGTATATATCTAACTGTGTAACCAATAACAATGGTCCCACTGGCCCGTGGTCCCGAGACCTTGCGGTCTCGGGACGCCGGGCGTGCGGGGCACTGTCCCGCGTCCCCGACCTTAAGTTGTCCCGAACCTCGGGACCCAGGGACACTCTTAATTGGTTCCTTCCATGGGACGCTCCTGATTGGTCCACACCAAACTGAGCGTGCCCCACTATTGCGCATTTCAACAAGGATTCGTAACATAGAGGTTCTAGAGGAGGAAGAAGAAGGTTTAAAAGGTACTGATTCAGATGATCTGATAGAAGATTCCTGTTACGATCCTGGCTCAAGTCTGCAGGAGGCGCTGGGACCCGGTCGCTGATTGGGCAGCACGGGCAGGTGGGCCGAGCCACGCGGGAGCCGGTGCGGCCAATCAGGCGGCGCTCAGTGCATCTGGCCGCCAAGACTGGAAAGACCCACTGAGCAGGAAGTGCAGCCAATTGGGGAAGTGCTCAGCTACCATTGCGGGCTCAGTCGTCCTGAGAGACTGAGCGCTCTGGATCACTGAGCACTGCAAGAAACGGACTCTGATTGATTGTACGTAGTTCTATATAGGAGCTGGCAGCACGCTCTCTGGGAGAACGGTTCTGCAGCTATCAATGCATCTGGTTAAGCATAAATTGGTTGTGTGTTGAAAACCTGTCTTTCGCAATCTGTGCACATACTCCTTGTCTCCTGTCATCTCCTACCTGCCGTCCAGACCCCCACAATCCTAGGCCGGGCCTAGCTCCGTGGACCTATTGTCCAGATTGTAACAATTCCGAGTCAGAAGAGGATGTTTGGACTGAGGAATCCGAAATTTAGATAGATAGGAAGAATAAAATACTATAGTTGAATCTTTTAAGTAGTATTACAAAGTAGGTAAAAAACAGTACTATAAAGTAAGTGGGAAATAGTACTATAAAGTGGGAAATAGGCTGTAAAGTAAGTGGGAAATAGTGCTGAAAGTGGGAAACAGGGTGTCACGGCAAGTGCAGACAACTGGCTGGATTGGTGGGTCCCGCCCCGGCCCCACCTGGCCACACTGGATTTAAGCGGTGGTCTGTGCACACCATAACCACGCGACCCACAACACAACCTACTTCCCCCGCGCCCTGCCTGGGCCTTGGAAGCTTCTTTCCTTTTTTCCTTCTTTAGCTTTGGATTCTACGAATACAGCGACTACATTGCAGCCTTGCCTCATAACAGTTGACTGTGCGGTGACACAGGGCTGTAAAGTAGGTGGGAAATAGTGCTGCAAAGTGGTAAAATGATTATGTAGGAGCAGATCAATGGAAGGCGCTATAATTATAGTGGGTAAGACCTGAAGCGGCGAGATCTTGGCAAAGGCGGTGAAAACTTTCTTTTGGTAGGGTCATCCGTACTCTGGTTCTATAGGTATCTATCCCCTTTGACCATTAATCAGTGATAACCGACCTAACTTTGCTATGCCTACTTTGTGCTTGTGAGATGAGCCGGGGCAAGGGCCTCACGCTTCGATCTTCCAGCGTTGAGCGACCCTGCAAATGTCACCCAAGTGTCGATGAAAGAGGAGCAGCTCCGGCATATCCCTTCTTACATCGGGCTGGATAGAAAAGCTTCCACGCTGGGATCCTTGCAGAAGTTGGCAGGTGATCAGACAGACGAAGTCACCCACTGGACGACATGAGTGACGCCTCTATGCTGTTGAATGAATGATACGATCCGAGAACCACCGTATATCCTTTCCATGTGTGCATTACTACCTAGGTACCTAGCGGAGCTGTTCTTTGATTGGCATAGAGAGGTCAGGTGTCTGTCTGTCTGTCTGCGGTGCGTAGAATAAAGCCGGCAGCTTTCGTGCTACGTGTGTGTGACACAGGAAGTGACTCCTCTCTCTCTGGAGATACGATGACTGGCCGTCTCGCCCGACATCGGCGCCGCCGCCGCCGCCACCGCCCTACTGACGACAGTCTTGATTCGACTCGCGCGGCGTTTAGTCTAGAACTTGGGTGGGCGTCTGCAGCGTCATGCATGTATGTCTGCATGTATGTGCAGCTCGCCCAGACGCAAGGCTTCCGAGTCTAATAATTCTACGATGCAGTTCAAGCAACCCACAAGCACCTCCTCGTTCTCGTTCTAGTTAGAAACCAATGTAGCAACTTGTACGTGCCATCTCACTATTCAGATCTGGGCCCCCATTGTTTTGCCTGGTGTTCCTTCTTTCTTGCCCCAAACCCTCATGGCATTGGTCCCTTGGTCCTGCGTTTTCTTCCCCAACGCCGAGAGCGCTTGCCGCGGTGAAAACGTCCAGCTAATGAGAGGCTGTTCCTGGATTGGTGACCCCCACCGGGCACGAGAGCAGCAGGGCAGGGCAGGACAAGGGTGCTTCTGTCTGCCTGGTCAGTTGACCACCCCTGCTTAGGGTTCTGCTTCTGCGTCTCGGCAGCCTCTCGTAACCAGATAGACACTGCATCGTTGGAATATAGCTGAATGAGAGAGTAAAGCACTGTGAGAGTAAAGCACTGTGGTAGGGGGCTGCGTCTAGGGACAATTCAGCAACCGGGTCGTTTCTCGAAAGGGGAAATATAGCTCGGATCTGTCCGAATGTAGGCGGCTCCGTTGGTAGTAGATTGACGAATCGAGCGGCTTGCTGCGGGTGTGGCTGACTGGGAAAAGGCAGAAGTGTGTGGTGTGTGTGGGCAATAACCCAACATGCGGGAATTTGCGGGCCCCAAAAGAGACCACACACACGCACACACGCACACGCACACGGCGAGCGGTGAGACCCAGCCAAGCCAAGCACCCGTCACACAAGCAAAAATGAAAATCATGTTTACCTTGACCAACCGAAGCAGAGCAAAAGATCCCGGCCATGGAAAAAACTGCATTCGGGAAACAGCCAATGGAATGGCAAGGTTAGGTTGTCCGTCTTTTTCTTCCCCCTCCTTGCATTACTAACCTGGGTTTCCCAAAGAGGAGAGCGGTGTGTAAGTGCGTGTCACGATGTCTGTCTGTGATGGAAATCAAGACGTCGGTTGGGTTGCCAACGGTAATCCCTTCAACAATGACAGCCACGTGCACTGGGTGGTCTGATGTCTCGGTGTTTTCTAAACTATCGAAACTCTTCTAGTCTCCTTTAGGCCTTGCACTATTGAAAAAAAAAGAAACCCGAACGGGGGCCCTTCTCATTTCAACTTGGCCTAGACCTAGTCCTGAACAAGACCTAGTCCTGAACACGCACTCATCAGGGAAAAGACCAAAAAAATCACATTACACAATGAGAGATGGGTCTGTGGTTTGAAGGTATTTGCGTCACGGTAACGTATCTAGATAGTCAAATGCATCGCTCATCTGGGTGTGTGAAGCATCCGAATGCAAGTGCATGTCATGATTGGATGCCTCTTCCGCACAAAAGCGACCCGGGTGTCTGCAGGGTGGGATGCAGCATTCTGCAGCTTGTGGGAAGCGAGACGCCGTGGGTGGCATGGTCCGTCCGGCCCGGGGCGCAGGGCAAACGTTCCTCTTCCTCCCAAGGCGTGGGGGTTTCCATGGTTGTTCGTGTGTGCGTGCGTGTGTATGCGTGTGTGTATGCGTGTGTATGCGTGTGAGATTAGTGCCCGAAGCCATTGGGTGAGCGGGTTGGGTGCCACTGGCTCTCGCTCTCGGCCGAGATCTGTGGTTGTGATTGCTAGATGGTCCGCCATGGCGTAATCAGCTATAGACCTAGGCAGTATCGAACGAAGATATATCGTGATTCGCGAGGAAGATCCAACCCTTTCATTTCTGGTTAAGCAGCTGTTGACGAATAATCACGAATTAGCAGTTTCAAAACCTGCCATTATCAGAGCATTTCGCAAACTTAGGCACCAAGCAAGAAAGCTGTTGTACATGGAACTGCCCTTGTGCCGAGACATGTACAGATGAGGAAATATTGTCCTGTGGAAGCTGCAGAAGTCAGACATCCTGTACCACGTGCTATGAGGAGCAATGCTAGAGGTCTGGTTGGATGCAGCTTGATACCTCGAGGACTCTCAGAGCCCCGTCATGCACTTTATTATAGGGATTTGACGAGCAGTCTGAAACATGCACGAGCGCCTTCTAATGACGGCGTGCGCGCTCCGCGGTCGGACTGTTCTAGGTTACACCAGCTCGACGGGCGAGTCTAGACCTGTTCGCTCATTGGAGCAGGGGACGTATGAATGGAAGGCCCGGGAGGCAGTACGATATGAAGAAGGAATCGTGGGCGCCGTCGGGCTACGTAATCACGTCCACCCGCAGACATTTTAGCGATGACGCTGGCATGATGCACAGAGTCAGCCTCACTGAAGACAGGTTGGGTCACGAGTGCGAGTGGGGGTAGGTCGCAGAGCGAGTAGAAATCAATATCAAACAGCCCGCGCGATGCTGTGTTACCCCTAAAAGCGTGGCAGGCGGCGTTGGGCAGGGATTGTCGGAAATATCTCTGGGGGAGCCTTGAGCCTGACACAATCATGATTTTATTTGCCTCGTAACCGTCTTTCTGATCGCTTGCGCGGTCTAATCTCTGTCTAGGAATCTGTCCCTGCCCAGTAGTAGTAAACACACGGGAAAACATCCCGAAGCCTGGCCCAATTGGCCATCTTTTGCAAACCGTCGTGGCTCATAAAGACAAAATCGAAAATCCCCTGCTTCTCCACCCCTGACCGCTCACTCGCTGGCCGCCGCGGCAGCCAGCGTGGCCTCGATGGCCAACGCACCAGACATGCCCTGCTCAATCTCCTTGACCGCCGTGCCGTTCTCGTCCAGCCTGGTGAAGGGGCGGCGAGGCTCGGCGCACGAAGCCTCTCCCGCGCCGTGGAAGATTGGCATCGCGGCCTTGACGCCCACAAAGCCGTAGCGGATGGCTAGCCAGTCGGCTTTGGCCACCTCGTGCTGCAGCTCGCGCGCCTCCTTCAGTCTCCCCTGCTCGTACAGGTCGCAGATTTTCACACAGGCTCTCGGGGCCAGGTTTGCGAAGCCGCTGATAGTGCCGTGGCCCCCCACCACGAGGCCCTGGAGGATGAAATCGGCGCTGCCTCCGGCCACAAAGAAGTCGTCGCAGCCGCCTCGAATCTTGGGCGACTCGGCCACCATGCGGGCCAGCTTGCCAGTGTTACCGCAGGTGAGCTTGACGCCGACGACGCGGGGGTGAGCGGCAATGCAGAGCAGTGTGTCCGAGTCGAGGTCGACGCCGTTGGCGGCCGCGGGGAAGTTGTAAATGAGCACGGGGATGGGCGAGCGATCGGCCACGTCGTGGAAGTAGGTGACGATGGCGTCCTTGTTCAGGATTCCGGCGTAGTATCCGGGCGGCAGGATGAGGGCGTGCGTGGCGCCGGCATCCTTGGCCTCCTGACAAAGCTCTACCGTCTCCCGCAGCGACTGGGCGCCGCAGCCAGCAATGATGGGCACCGGGGCATGGCTGTCGGTCTCGTGCCTAACGGCGTCGGCCACAGCCTCGATGACGGAACGTCGCTCACGCCGCGACATGTGGACAGCCTCTCCGTTGGAGCCGTGAACAACGAGCCCGCTCACGCCCGCAGCTACGAGGCGTGCTGTGTGCCGCTGAGTTGCCGGGACGTCGATTTCGTCAGACGAGGTGAAGAAGGCGAGCATGGGGACGTAGACGCCATTGGGAAGACAGCCGGACCGGGCCTGCTGAGATGCTGTGTCATCGAGCTGGAGCGAGTCCGATAACAGACTGGTCGGCGTAGTCGACATGTTGAAGTCCGTGGCGTGTCCAACGGGTTTTGCGGGGTTGTGCTGGCGTTGGTGATCCGGGGCGGGAGGAAGGGCGGGAGGACGGGGACTGCTAGTCTATGTCTAGGTCTAGGTCAAGGTCAAGGTCGAGGTGAAGGTCTGGGTCGAGTGCCGAGATGTGCGTGGCATATGGTGTGGCTCGAGGCGGCCAAAGTAAGGTGAGATGAGGTAAAGTGATTAAATTGTGTGTGGCCCGGATTCAACGCGTTTCAAACGGTAGGCGGGAGTCTAATAACCTAAGTTGCTGGCTGGGGGTGGATCGGGGGGGGGGGGGGGGGGGGGGGGGGGTGGTGGAAACAATAAATGTGTCGGCCCTGGACCAAAGGCCGGGCCCGCCATTTTAAACACTGACTGGACTGGACCAGACGACCAGCGGACCAGGGCACCTTCCTCTCTCCAAATTGCACCTTAGTAACCCAAGGCCAGGGAGGGAAAACCCCCTGGAAGCCTGGCAGATGAGATGCACCAAAGATTTGCACCAGAATGAGGCTCCAGGGATCACCAGCCCAGCAGAGAGCAGACGGCAGCCACGGAGCGGAGAGAGTTCCTTGTCGTGCTTCGCCAGAAGAGTCCTTTTCCGGCCACGACTGGCAGGGCGTGGGGGTCCCAAGGGCTTAAGATCCACACTTTGGGAAAGTGCACAGTATAGATACTGTCCTACGACGTTCCCTAGGTTTGTATTATGTATGGACTGCTGCTGGGGAAGGAACTATGTGCGATTTTGTGGATTTACCTCGAGTGGGACAGGGCCTCTTTCTCCGGAATTGGCGTTTGGAAGGTGCTGCTGGCATGGCGGGGATCCCATCCATGTTCTACCGTCCGACCTGCAGCCGTCCGTCTCGACGCCACACAGTGACACCGGGCCTCCGTGGCATTCGGAGGAGCCAGTTGAACATGATCACAGGGACCACAGGGAACTTCGCGACTCCAGAGACCCGCAAGTAACCCCGCTGCGCATTGGCCGTGTCAATTGTTGCTAGTACTTCTCGTGCGCTTCACTTGTGGCGGGCGCAAGCGGCGGTGAGGCCGACGTATGAGCAGGGCTTCGTCGAGGCGAAGAGGCAACCGAATCCATGACGTCGGGCGCGGCTTACGGGGGACTGCGGACTTCCAAAAGACAAATCAGGGACCGGCGCAGGCTTCTAGGCAGCATCCCATCGGACCACCGTGCGCCAATCACTAAGCTCGGCCGCTTGCCTCGCTCGGCGAAATCCAAAATGAAATTATGAGCCCTGCGTGGACGCCATGTCTGTCTGCCGGGCTATGATGGGAGTGCCTTCTTCCATCCTGGGTTCTCGTCGAGTTTGCCCGAGACAAGCTGACGAGTTGCTTTCCCGACCCGAAGCTTGGGGCCAGCAGCCAACCTGACCCCCACGCCGTTTGGCTTCTCCTTCTCCACGAGGTGGGGCCTTTGGCCTTGGGAGCTAGGGTCTTTGTCAACCCCCCGAGACTTGTTCCCCAGACCCCAACCGCTTTTCACTTTTAGGAGCTGCTCTTGCCCAGACCGCGCCGTCTTCCCAGGGGCAAAGTCGTCCAGCGTGATCAGCTTAACGCCGCCATCCCGAAAATCTCGTTGGGTGTGCTGGCTCGTCTGCTCACTGGCCAATTCGCCGACTCGCATCACCGTGTCACTCTCTTTTCGCTGTCTGCCGCCCACGTCGACGCCCCAGGCCTGCAGAGTTGCAGCCCCGCCCTATTCCCAGAACTGCCACGCCCCCGAATCCCAGCTGGACGGTAAGACTCTCGGTGTGCAAGGACCTATGCCGATGGCTTGGGCTGCACCTCGTCTTGCCGGCCGTCAATGTGCAAAAGACTTCTTTTGACATAGAAGGGAAGGCGTGCTCGTCGTGGTCAAACCCCGGCAATATATTCCGCAGCCCTCCGTATACAGAGTGATTCCCTGGTTGGAATGCGAAGCCGCGCAAGAACTCCGTCGGCCTTTGATCACCCGACTAGCTCCACAGCCCCATCACGTGTTGCGAACAACTGGACCTGAAGAAGCAACGAAGCTCCGACACTCGACACCCGACACCCACACCCCGCCCTCTCCTGTCGCCAGCTACTCTAGTGTGCTGTGACTAGGCTATTCATCACAAACTAAAGATTCCCACTTCTCCCCCCCAAACTCATCTCGCATTGTCTACCCTCCCCGGGGCGCAGGGGCGGCAGGCAAGCAAAAATACAGCGCCAGAAAGTGCAGCGTCGGTTCAGTGATGGGCCCCCTGCAGCCAAGGACACTCACGTGAGCTGAAACCATATCTCGAGGCGCGGGGGTCCCCGCGACGGCCAGTCGTTTCAAGTGCCGTCATTGGCCCGTCCGGGCCTGCTTTGTGAGCTGAGCCCCTAGTGAAGCTCGTTTTCGTTTCAATAGTCAAGGCCCGGGCCCCGGCCTTATTGGCCGCCGGGCGGGACCCGTGACGATGATGTCTCTTCCCATCACCTTATCTCCCAAGGCCGCGTGACGCAGACGCGTTCCTGCTTTATCCCTGCGGTAGCGCTCACCTCGCACACACACCTTGGGCATGGCTGATGACGGCATCCTTTGCACCGCTTTGCTGACTCATGCTGGTTGGAAGCAGGCCATTCCCTTGTTGTCCGTCCCGACGCATGGCTCTCGGGATAGCGGAACCATCGGAATGTTAGCGACGATAATGCCCGCCCTGTGATGGGCCGATGATTGCGCAGCATACACAAGCTAACAAGGTACGCGGTGCTTTCATTCAGCTTAGTATTGTATCCTCGTGCAATCCAATTGTCTCCCGACGAGGACTTGATATCAAGAAGCAAACGCGCTAAAGTTCATAACCTCTCGACCCGACAAGGCCAGGGCAGCATGCGGAGGTTGCGAATGCGATCGGCGGAATTGGGGGGCCCATGTGGCCCTGAGCCCTTGAGCCTCTGGGATGGATGGACCCATTCTAGTGCGTACGCCAGGCACCCTTTTTTGCACTCACGCCTTGCAGCCGCGACGGCCGTTAGTTGTGGGATCGGTCACCGCAGAGCTATGGGGGGTCGTGGTGGGTTCTGAGCGGGAGGGGGTGGTTTAAGATTGCGCCGCTTGTCCAAGGGGGCAAGTGCTCAAGAAAGGTGAGCAGTAGCGCATGGTCCGGGGGACTAGAAATAGGAAAGCGTAGGTACTACCATACCCCCGATCACCCTGCCACCCGATCACCCTTTTTACACCAAAAGAGTAAATATTTGAACAGCGACTGTGCAGTCAATTCTGAAGCAATTCGCAAGCCAAATATGGCAAAATGTATCTAATTACATGTTCAACGATTATAACGAGCCGGCATTCGTGTTGCACGGCCAGATCGGGTCATTTTTGCCGGTAAAACGTCCTCATCCTCGTCATCTTCGTCCTCATCTTCATCTTCGTCCTCATCTTAATCTTCCATCTCATTTTCATCTTCCATCTCATCAGGTTGCGGCTCTGCTTGAGGCTCTGCTTGAGGCTCTGCGGAAACCTGACCGCCTAGTAAGATGGTCCCTAAGTCCATGAATCACTTATTTGGGTTAGGAATTTTCCTGCGTTTTTGGGGCTTGAGACGTTCCAATTCAGCCTCAAGGGCTTCAATCCGAGTCTTCTTGAGAACTAGGTCTATTTGAAGCCTGTCAACGGTCCAGGCCGCCTTCTGGAACTTCCTTCTTGTACTCGGGCTGCTCCCTTTGCTCAGATCCATAACTTGACGCCCTGTAGTAGGGGTATCAGGGACTCCGGTAAACATAGGGGGCTCAGGGGTCTTTTCCTTGTCCTGCTGAATCTCTGGGTGTCTGAGGGTTGTGTACCTGCTAATAGGCCAATTCCCAGTCGTCCGGAGCGATGATTTGATAGTCTTTTCCGTGAATCCTCCCTCCCTAGCTACCTTGTAGTAGCGAATGAAGTTCAGCTTATCTACTGGTGCCGCGTCAGTTAGACTAGCCAGTTTGGCTAGTTCACGTCTATAGTAAGCTTTAACAGCATTAAAAGGTCCGTTGTCAAGCGGCTGCAAGCCGTGAGTGGTGTGGGCCGGTAGGAAGCATAGATATACATTATTGAAGAAGCATATCGTCATGAATTCATCCTATATATATATATTGTGAGATAACTAGACGAAAGAGCGTGCGGGACTTATCTCTTGCAGTTGTATGGCTGCCGTGGCCATCGAGAATAAGAAGCCAGGCCTCGCTGTCGTACTCTAGTAATGCGTTGGTTTGTGGAAGGAAAACATCCTCAAGCCAGCTAATTGCTATTTGGGTGTCAGTCCACCCCTTTTCAGCGGTAACGAAGTGTCAGGGTACCATGTTCTGCATCTCTTGCTCGAACCAGGAGCTCTGAAGGTCTTTTCCTTTGAAAATAATGCCTGGATCGAGTAGAGTACCCGTAGCACCGATTCATTCGATTATGGTAGACCAGCCGCGGCCTTGATCGCTTTTTAGGTAGGTTTTCTTCGTTTCTGCAGTCCCTACGACCAATGAATCAAGCCCTAGATAGTATAGGTAATAGAAGAGACAATAAATATTATTTTCTTACCAAAGCCCGCCATGATACCAGCCTTATCGATATTGAAGGTAAGCTGAGGACTGATCCAGCCGTATTATTTCTCCCTGATATTGAAATACCAGTTAACAGCCTTACGAGTAACCCCGTTAAAACGAGCGGCTTTCATTCTCTTGCCGACCTTGGATCGAATGGCGGGATTCCGGGCTTTGAAGCCAATAATCCAGTTTTTCCCGATAGGCTCTAGATCCCCTACTTCTTTGCAGAGCGTTGCAGCAATGCTAGAAACTTGTGAGTATGTAGGCGCATAGCCGAGGCTTTCCTGCTTGATGATCCACTCAATGAGCTTCTTTTCTTGAGGCTCTGCTAGCCTGCGTTGAGTTTAGAGGCTCTCTTCTTTGGCAGGGATGCCTTTGAGCCTGTCGTTCAATGTTGTATACGGTACGCCGTTCTTTTGAGCAGCCCGACGAATAGAAAGCTTGTTATCCGTGACATCTAAGTAGGCATTGCAGTAGTACAACAGTTAAAGGTAGGGATAAGGGAACACAAGGAAGCTAACTTGCAATTAATTTGCGACGAGCAGGAAAATTCTTTAGGGCCTGCGGGCTGACAAATTTACATTAAGCTTAATCTAAATGCATACGGCTAGCCAAATCTGGCAACGGCTTGTGAATAGCTTCATAATTGACTACGTAGTTGTTGTTCAAAGATGTAGTGTTTTGGTGTAGAAGGGGTGATCGGGTGGCAGGGTGGTCGGGTGGGGGGTGGGGTATGGTAGGTACGTTAGCGCTAGCGCATTTCGCTTACTGTGCATAGCAGTAGCATCTCGTCCAGTCAAAAATGAGGTTATTCCAGGTGTGTGTATTGTGTTGTGTTCAAGAAAGAAAAAGGCCTGCCCAGGCTCCCTAGACTATGCCGAAATTCTGACAGGAGCCTCTAGGGCGGCCCCCAAAAGCGACCGAAAGTAAGTTGCGACCCTATAGCCTAGGGACCTTCGTGGCTCTACACGCGCCCCGGATCACGTGATAGGTACACCATTTCAACCTTTGAACTTCAACCGAACTTCAACCTTTCACCCTTTCGAAAAAAGGCCCATATCGTCTTTCGCCCGCTCCTGCTAGTCAACCGCGCAATCACGTTGACAAAATGGCTCGCGCTAGATCGCCAGATCCCGACCTACAATTTCCACCACTTCGGCCACCCTCCCTCGCTATAGTGAAAGACGAGCACCAAAGCGTACGGCGTACTTCGCATGAACTGCAGAAGGCATACGAAAATCTATGGAAGATGGCGATAGCAGCAGTGGCGATGAGGACGAGGACGAAGATGAGGGTGAGGGCGAAGATGAGGATGATTAGACAGGGAAGGGCAGTAAAGTCACCAAGACTTTGAAGCGTCCAAAAGAATGAAGGAGTGACCCCACCGGCGAGTGACCAGGGGGCACCTGGGGTCGTGGTTGGCCGATCAATCATTGTGCTGCCGCTACGGCCAATTTTCTTCACTATACCCAGTCAGATACAGTTATTCGACTGCAGCATATCCCTTGGCCAAAACAACAGGACTTGCATGTCCTGGTTGATTGATAAGCTGCATGGCGGAGCGCGTGCTTTGAAAGGGTTCTTATCCGGGGCAACCAATACTTTTTCAGCACCCCCTTGTGACTAATGAGCCGTCCAAAATGCATACCTCAGCCGTGTAATAGGTGTATACTTGAAGCCTCTTGAAAGCATAAATAAACTGTTTTAAATCTCAATAGAAACTCTTCATAGAACCCTAACCAACTTCAACTTAGTCGAGATAATAATTAAGTAAAACCGACTTGGAGAACGTGGACCGAAGTAGCGACGGCTGGAGCCCGGCCAAGGCCAAATTCACCATAATTAAATGTCAACAGAACTCAAGTGTGTTCTGTAATTATCTCTCAAGTAAAATCAGGTAAGCTCACCTCCGTAGTAGTATTGGTATCCTTTGTTAGTAAAATAGGAGGCGGAGTTTAGAGCTGGGCAACTTTGGATACCGGTAGCGAGTAAATACAAGCAGCAGGTATCGAGAACCCGGCGGACCAACACGCTATTATAGAGCGTTTCATGAGCTGCTCTCGTATGGTTAGTCACTAGTCTACTGCCCTCCTACTCTATACCTCCACTGCAAAGCCATGCCTGGGCCCCGGCTACCCTGCGCGCGTCATCTACCAGATCGACGAGTATAGCTCTATGCGTGTCGAGTACATCGCGTATGTCGACCAGGACCTCGCCTTCCTTGCCCACGACAACACCATCCCAGTTCGAGAGCCCATCTTATACGGCAATAAAACGCACCTCAACCATCAATATCTTGAAGTCAACCAGAGTAGATGCGATGATGGAGACGTGTCGCAGCATCTCCGTCCCCTGGTCGAGCGCGTCCGGAACGATCCGGCCCTTAGAGACTGGTAGATCCGGAACTAGACGGTTCCAGGACAGTAAGCTACGGCATCACAGCAGAACCGGATTCCGGAGACTTGGTTGGCCCTTCCTTTGTGGGCTTGGCATTAGCTGGCAACGGCAGCTACAGATTCACCGCATTTGTAGCATGTTAAAGGAGTCGCTGTTACTCACGGCTTCGGCGAGTCTGGCAGCTTGGAAGACTCTCACAGCTCTGACGACGGCGGCGGACAGTCGGAGATACGGGAGACAGCACGATAGCTGGAGACAGACTTGGTGACAATTTCAAAGTTACCTAGGTAGTGGGCATGCCCCTCGCATGGTAGTATACTCAATCTCATCGTGAAATAGAGATGCAGGGGCCACGGATGCCGGTTGTCAGGCTCTGCTGGGGGAGGGAATATCATTGATAATAAGGCCTGTTCTTTTGGACACCCAGCTTTTCTGCGTCAGCGTCCGATAGTTTGTTGAGTTCACCAACGCGCAGGTTGTGCTTGGCAAGCGGTCCGCGTTTATCTGCGACTCACTCAGATCTGCTTCAGAGACTGCCCTCGGTCAAACTGGAGGAGTGGCTAGTCTATTATTACCTCTACGAAGCCTTCCACTAGTATATGAGCTGTCGCGCCATATCCAGTCCGCTCGATTTTGCGACACCATCACGAAAACCAACCCTCACGACAAATTGCCCGACTGGCCTCACTCAAACGAGTTCTTGGCAGCCCTCAGGGACGTGGCAAAGACCCCTCTAGGTTCCATTTCTCCCTGTGCGTTCCCAGGGTCGAAAACGACGAATCTCAAATCAGACGCCGTAAAACTTTCTCGCCGCAGATGTTGAAATACGTTAATAGTGTCCCAAACGATTGCTAGTGGAGTCTATATGTTCCCGTCATATATTTATATCTGTGTATATCACATATTGCCCTTCCTAACTCTCTTGAACATGCATTTCTCTCTCCGTTTCGCTAGTTAGGCTTGTCCTCCTTACTATTAAGATCCAATACTTAGCGCGTACAGCATACTGCGTAAATAAATGATCAGCATCTACTAGGCCGCTGTGATCGTATTAGAGGTCAACCGTAAGCGCCGCAAATCTCTTGTCATGCTCGATCAATGTATTCACCTTCTCGATGATGTCGATGATAGCTTGGTTCTGGGTATCATTTTTTCTAAGCAGTCCCTTGCGTCCAATTACAGCTTGGGCATTTTGCTATCTAAGTACCTTGGTTAAGTATATAGTTTATAAAGGGAGCATAGTCACGAAGCTGTGATGAATATTTCAAAATTTCAGTGCATTCATGAGGGGGTACCTACCGCCCTACCTTGCCGGGCTTTTCCGGTCCCAAAAACACCCGCCCAAGAAAAACCTCCTCTCACCCCTTTCCAGTCCTCCCCTACGACTTCTAAAAAAAGAATGAAGCCGTAAGTCTTTACCTAAACCAAAACCTTGTTAACATACCTAGTACTAGACAACAATAAAACAAAGTCAACTTAAACACTTACCGATGCTGAAACTAGACCAGCTCGTGCTCGGCGAGCACCTGCAGGCGGCGCTCGCCGCGTCGGTGCCGGCGGAGCCGCAGACACACCCAGCAGGGCAGGCACAGCACCCGCAGCGCGAAGCGGAGCGGGGCGAGGGCGGGCTGGACGGGCTGTGCGTGTGTGTGAGAGAGAGAGAAAGAGAGAGAAAGAGGCGCAAGGTTTTCTGTAAAGTCTGCATTATCAACTGTTAGCTGGGATGGGAGGCTTCGATCCTATCTAGTATGCGTGAGATAGCGCGAGGGATGAAATTACTTGAGTCTTTGGATGCGACTGAACTGACGAACTTGGTAAACCTGAAGAAAGAAAAGAAAAGGAAAGCGAAGGCAGAACGGGGGGGAAGGATTTATTTATACTCCCTCCCTCGAGACGGAAAAAACGAGCCGCTTGGTCGAAGTATCCACACGGCATGAGACAATAGCAGTGGTATGAATAAGTGCGGACGGTGATGTTATGTTGCTGTACGTGCCTTGCCATTGTTTGACGGCTGCGAGGTATCCACCGGGCGTCGAGACAATAGGATGAGGGAGAAGAGTTCGAGGTTCTATTGTCACTCATCATGCGGTATCCACTCACGCGACGGACAATAGACTAATTAACGAACAATAGCTACCTAATTCCTTTTGTTTAGTCTTCGTCAAGAGCTCGTCATGGAACTTCTCGCCACTCTGACGACGTCGCCCGGCAAAGGCGCGCCTATTACACAGCGGCGCGAATATAAGAAATGGTGTACGGGTCGTTCTTGGTGATGCATCCGGTCCACCACTTTCTCACAGACTCGCTGTCTATGTAGGCAAACTATAGATTACTGGATTTTTCGGAATAATTACTAGATCCTGCGGAATAATATGTCACCTCAATAAAACCCTCCTCTCCAAGCTAGATATTCATTTCCCACAGAGTAACTCAAATAATCTGTAATATTCCAAGTATTCAAATCCGGAGTGACGTAGTTGACGCATGTAGCGAGCTGCAAGATATTCAGAGGGAGCAAAACACAGTGGTTACGAAAGAAAGATAAATTGTTCAATACCTGCTACGTATTCCAAAATAATAATAATAGGGGAAATGCAATCCCCCAACACATTCTACAGCTCTCAACGAGTTTCATCAGCCCAGGGGGAAGGTGTTTAGCTAGGCCACTTCTATTGGCTCCGCTACGGACCCGTCGTCGGCCATGATGGTCTCGCTCCAACATATAAAGTCTGGGAACTCGCGGATGGCGACGAGGTGGCGCTCGGTGCTAGGGGCTTGCGCGACGTCGCGGTAGTGGCGGAGGATGGACAGGCCGATGTCGGGCAGGCGGGTGAGGGCCTCGACGTTGAGGTCGGTCATGATGGGGGGCACATCGAGGGCGAAGCGGAAGCCGCAGAGGACGCGGGTCAGGCAGTCGAGGTCGCCGTGGTAGGCGCCGTCGACCCAGTAGTAGCTCAGGGGCTGGGTGCTGTACCACTCGGCGACGGTGCTGCTGCCGAGGAACAGGTGGTTGCGCGCCGCCGCGAACGCGCGCCGCCCGCGCTGCTCGACCGCCTGCGCCGCGTCGAGCGCCGCCGGCGGCTGCAGCAGGTACACTTGCCGCAGCCGCGGGAACGACGACGCGAACTTGACCAGCGCCGCCTCGCACCGCGGGTGCCCCGACTCGGCGTCCATGAAGGTCTCGCGGTCCGAGAGAATGTCCAGCCCTAGGTGCTCGATCCCACTCAGCCCGTCCGACATCTTTTCCACCTCGAGCCCTAGCTGCCGGAACTTGACCAGAAAGGCCACCGTCACGTCGTCAAGCATGATGACGTCCTTGCTGAGGTCGCAGCGCAGGACCCCACCGCCGCGGAGGAAGAGGTAGTCCGGGAGGAGCGAGTGGCAGCGGAGGATCTCTCTCCTGGATTCGTAGCAGGCGCCCATGAGAGCGCGCACGCCCTGGGTCGAGTCGACCAGCGCGGGTGTGGGCTCGAGCTCGAGCTTGGTGCCCTCGAGACAGCCGTCGCCGTCGCCGTCGCCGTTGCCGTCGGTAGGCGATGTGATGACACAGCGGACTCGGTGGACTCTGGCGTTGGCGGCTGCGGCACCCATGGCGAGGTGCCAGACGCGCAGACGCAGTTCGGGAGGTAGTATTGGGAAGAGATGGAAGACGTCCTCGGGGTTGGCGCCGGCCGCGGCCTCGCCTGATATCATGTCGAAGTCATCGTGAACAGTACTACGCGCCGAGTCGTCGGGCTTGGCGCATGACTCCTCTGCGGGCGGTTCTTGATCTTGAATAGCCGAGCCTAGTACCATCAAGCCAGCTGCAGTGTGCATGGCGTATAATTAACAAACAAAGCAGCACAAGGTAGGGCAGGGTGGTCCCTCTGGGCGGTCCTTTGTGCGGCGAGGGAGACTTCTTTCAAGCCATTTTCTTGGGGGGCTTTTCCCGCATGATTTTGCGCGGCACAATCAGGTATTTCAACCTGAACATGAAGTGCCTGGCCGAGAAAGCGGGCGGGTGGACCGTCCCGGCGGCGGCGACCGGTTGTTGGCCGCCACGGGCCCCGTACTGGCCCCCTCGGGCCGGCACAACTCGGACGTGCAACAGCACCACCTCGCCGAAACAGAGGGCCAATGTTTCATGATGGGCTGAGCCTTGCAGTCCCCAAAGAGGCCCCAGATGGTTTTCGGGAGGGGGCGCTCAATACGCACCGTCGCGTCCATCTGATGTCTGGTCTGCGTCAGCACGTTAATTTGGTAGTAAATACGCCCTGGTGCGGGCCGAGGTTGTCAGTGAGGCTCAAGACAGAAGCCAGTGAGTAATCGGATGATGCATGAGCCATGAGCATAAGCCATGAGCTGGTGCATGACACGCCGAGACACCATAGTCACCATCAACTCACTGTCGACGGTCTGAGCTGATTTGTCGAAGATGACTTGGATGATGCTTTATCTGGCTCCCATGTTAAGCCGCCAAAATACTTGAGGACCGGGACGGAGTTGCATCTATCGCTGGCTTAGCCGGCTTGGCTGGCTTGGCTGTCTTGGCTGGCTTGGCTGTCTTGGCTGGCTTGGCTGGTTCTTGGCCTCTTGAGCCTTGGTAGCCCGCTGTTTCGGCCATTGCATCTTGGTAAAACGGACGGAATGAGGGGGTATTCCGCAGCCGATCCAAACACCACAGAGTCTAGATCAACCAGGGCACTTCTTTGCCGCCTCTTGAACGGGCCAGGTGATGTCGATCATTCACAGTGGAGGGCTTGGAGTGGCGGTGGACAGGTTTGATTTAGTGTTTATGTTTGGGGGGGAGGGCGCTGAAGCATCAGGGCGCTGGCTGCCTGTTTGGGGGGCACAGTTCTGAACCGCCCCACCAGCCCTGCCCGTCTCTTTGTTTCGCGCCGTGTCGGGGCTGTCAGCCACAGAAAGCGGCCGCCCGGCGCGTGGGAGGGCTGGGAGGGTCATATTTCCATTTCATTGGCAGTCAAGAACGCTCCGTGCGTGGAAAATATAGGGGAAATTAAATGGAAAATGGGAAGTGACTGCGCTGTTTTGCCCGTTTCTCGGCTACCTGGTAGGTAGCACAGGCAGGCAGCCAGGCAGCCAGCTAACCAGCATGAGCGCAAGTCTTTCGCTCTTGCCTCACAGCCCTCGTCCGTGACACCTGCGACACGCGCGTTATTATTAACGTTGCCCCCCCTGCAGAAAAGGAGGAAGAATTAACCCAAAAAGTCGAACGACATATTGCGGATACTAATCCACCCGAAGTTTTGAATCCACCCGAAGTTCTGAATCTACCCGAAGTTCTGAATCCACCGTACCTTAGAACCGACCCCGAAACCCACCCCAGTTGCCGCCGTCATGAAAGTAATTGTCACAGGGGCGACGGGGCTCGTCGGCAGCGGGGTGCTCGCCGCGTGCATCGCTGACGAGAGGATCACCCACGTCTTCGCCATGTCGCGCCGGCCGCTTCCCAAAGCGCTCGCTGACGATCCAAAGGTCACGTCCATCATCCACCACGACTTCGGCTCGTACCCGCCGGACATCTTGAGCGAGCTTGCAGGCGTCGAGGCATGCATATGGTTGGTTCTCCTCGTTTATCACTGATGAGGCTCAGAGAAAGGCATCGGCTGGCGCGTCCCGGGAGTGGCACCCAGAGCTGTGTCTTTAGACTTAGTCAAGCTTGAGATTAGAGTTCAGACGACAGTAACTGACATTTTTCTTCTCTTCCATCTCGTCTGCAGGGCTATTGGCGGCAGGGCCCACCAGTTCCCCGACATCGAAACCTACAAGGCCGTCCAGGTCGACTTTCCCGTGGCGGCCGCGAACGCGTTCCTCGACAACCTGGTGCCGCAGCTGCCCGCGGGCAAGAGGTTTTCCTTCATGTTCTGCAGCGACCGGCACGCCGAGTGGGACGAGAAGAAGCCGCTGTGGTTCAACCCTGACACGCGCCGCATCCATGTGAGTGCCTCTTAACTCGATCTTCTATTCCTCGCTTTTCATGCTGACGGGCCGTGACCAAAACCCCCAGGGCGAGGCCGAGCAGGAGCTATGCGACCTGGCAGACACGCGGTGTGGCAGCGCCGGAAGCAAGCACCATTTCTCTGCCTACTGCGTGCGGCCCGGCCACGTCCTCCCGGCCGGCGCCAACATGGCCAGCAAGTTCGTCGGGAAGCTGCACTGCTCCATCGGCGCCGACCAGTTAGGACGTGCCATGATCCGCATCCTGCTTGAAGGCTACGACGAGCGCATCGTCGAGTACGAGGACCTGGTGAATCTCTCATAAGCTGGGTAATCACGCCTCGGAGTAATAGATGGAGATCACATCTCCGGCTGGTTGGGTCCATATCGGCTGTTCCAGCAGATCTTCGGGCCTTTGTCTCTCTCTATCTCTTTTCTCCCCCCTACGGAGTAGTGTTCTTTTTTTCCCTTTAGTCATTGACACCTTTGCTGTCCGGCAGTTGAGGGGCTTGAATTCCATATCGGGCAGGTGATCGACTGGTGCTGCAGGTCGTATTTGATGTCGTGTGTGATCCGTTCGTAAGCGGGGAGACCGGCCTACCTTAGACAGCCGTCTTCTTTTCGGTCTTCGAGAAGCGGCTCGTTGGGTTTGATGTAACAGGTTCGCCCCGACGTTTTCCTTCGGCGATTAGGTGCCCTCTTTGTACCGTGATGCGACTAAATCGTTGGACCCGGACCCTGCGGGTCAGAATCTCACACAGAATCGCTTCCATGGCCATTTCCAGGCCGAGATGCCCTCGTCGTATCGGAAATCCCCAAGTCCCGTCCCGTGACCGTGTTCATTGGTTCCCACCCCAACGTTGGGGAGTTGGAGAGTTCGTATAGTAATGATCCTTCCCCCTTGGCTGCGTGTGATGAATAGTGGAGACGCAGTTGGTAGGTTTAGACGGCGAGTTAGTCGCGAATCAAAACGGTTTTATGTACGTCCGCGTTGTTTCCGGGTAAATCGAGTCTTGCCCGCTTGATATGCCTGATGCACGGCATGGTCAGCGACGCTCTTGTCTTGGGGCTTGGTACGTGTTACGAGGGCGGCAGTATCACCAACGCCACCCTCCTGCTGGCAACCGGCTTCTAGCTGACATATTCACAGACCCGTATCCAGATTTGGCTGGTGGTCAGACGGTGTCCCCGTCATCCGTGCGACGGAAAAAAACACGAGGTGGAGTCGTGCAGCATCGGTGGATTCAGGAGAAACAAACAGTGGGCAACCAAGGTCATCCGGAGATTATACAGATTAACACGCAGTCTACTCCGTAGTTGGTGTCAAGATGGATATAAAGGCCAAGCTTTGCCCATGATGGAAGTGGCGTTCTCTAGTTCCCCAGTAGCACCAGCCGAAGCACACTCGCAACAACCTTATCCAGATAGCGTACAAGCCAGTAAACAAACACACGGCAGACTTCCTACCCTCCACCTCAAACCCAAGCCAGAATCGCCAAGCCAGAATCGCGAAGCCAGAATCGCCAAACAGCTCCAGCCTCTCTCCAAGATGCATTTCGTCACCTCCATGTCTTCCGTCATCGTCATGGCCATGGCGCTCGGCGCCAGCGCGCTGACGTTCCGGGCGGACGGCTTCGCCAAGGTGACGCGCCAGGACCCGCACATTGGCGATATCCGCATCTTCGGCGAGACCGGCTGCTCGAACCAGAACCTGGGCGTGTGGACCGTCACGCAGTCGGACCTCGACACGTGCAACGACTTCAGCGACGTCGTCAAGTCGGTGACCTTGACCGATATCAACGCCGGCTGCAGCTGTAAGACACTCTCGCTGCTGCCCCTTTTCTGGACAAGAACTTTGATATCTGACCTGAGAGTTTTGCAGTTTTTGTCTGGGCCGAAGCAGGCTGCCATGGCGTTGGCCGCTCGTTCAGCACCGACAGCGGCTGCGGCAACGTGGTTGAAGGCATCGACTCGTGGGGCTCTTTCGCGTTCACCTGTCCCACGAGCGCGTCCAAGGCATGATTGATGCAGGGGAGGGATGGTTGACTGTTACTTGGGGTGTATATCGAGTAGCCTGTGTGTGATTATATTATCATTCTCCTCTTCAGGGTTAGTTCAGTCGCGGAAAATTACCTCAAATAATGGAACAGAGATTGAAACCTGTGAGCGATGCCAGTTCATCATTATATAATTTACCGAGACACGAGACGATATAACAACAGAATGCTGGTGATTCGGTCCCTGATGATGCTACTCAGGGGCAAAGGAAGAGGAAAGAAGAAAGAAGAAAGAAGAAAGAAGAAAGAAGAAAGAAGAAAGAAGAAAGAAGAAAGAAGAAAGAAGAAAGAAGAAAGAAAAGAAAAGAAAAGAAAAGAAAAGAAAAGAAAAGAAAAGAAAAGAAAAGGGGCAGACAATTTTCTTTCACGATGCGCGGATGTTAAAGATGACAGGTGACATCCCTCACATTGACCGAGGATTAGGGCAGTGTTTGACGCCACCCCACGATTTGTCTCTCAGATTCCAAAACTTGCAGTTAAAAACTCCGAAGATGGCAGGTGAACAGAATGCCTCTTGTCAGATCTCAAATTCATGGATGCCCGCTGCGGGCCAAGTGAATCTGACCAACAATGGAGAATTGTTATTGAATCGGAATCTATTAGCTCCCAAGTCCGCACCAACGAGCCTCAGTAGGAACCTTGACCCTAAAACTAATGACTGCACCTTCACCAACGAAACCGAATACCCCCGGGCTCCAGCTGTTGGTAATTTCCAGATACGGACTTGGCAAGCTCGAAAGCTGTGCCACTCCGCTCCCCATTCCGCCATGAACTGCCGCTGCGCTCGGCTCAAGCCGAGAGAGAGGCGTAATCATGGCGCAACACATCCTGGAAAAGTTTGTGCTACACGTTGTACCGCTACCCGGCTCGACTCCCAAGTGAGTGACAAGGATTAAAGCTCATCTCACCAATCCTGCTATAAGTCCGAGGTACTAATTAATTACGAAAGAAACCTCGCTGCACCGCAGCTCTGGTACAGAGTGTCCGTGAGAAACATGGAATGTCTCACCTGTCCCTCTGCACAACGCTAACGAGCCTTTTAGGGCCGACGGAATCCCGATTTTGCAAAAAAAAAAAAAAACCCCTTCTGAATTCCGCACCAGTGTCTCGTAGGCTTGGCTGCTCACCCAACCCGCTCTTGGCTTTCGCGGCAGAAATGGAGGATCTGGTGAGGGTTAGGTGTGTAAAGACGAACAAACGAATCTGGAAGTCAATCTTTCAATCAGAATCAGGTAGGTACCGAGGTATCCCAACCCTGCTCCGCAAGCGCGCAATCCATCGTGGCGAGCTAGTGGTCTTGGCATCGAAATGTGGGGCTGTGAGTGGTCCGGTTTGGTGGGTCCAAAGCCACTCGGAGGACAAATTCCATCACCTTTTTTTGTAGACACACACACCACCGACTGTCCTCACCGCATCATGTTTCCACCACCTTACGAATACGATATCTTAGCGAGTGTGCAAGAGTAGCAGCAGCGGGCTGGCCAGCAGCACAATGCAAGTTCAGCACGGTTTAACTCTCGTTGGCTCTCTTCCCCAGGTCGCATGTCCGAGGCCACCAATGGGGGCCGCTGAGCGGACGAGAAGCTCCGATTCTGCCAGCCCGATGTCAGCAGGGTCGCAGTATCGGCTTATTCCGAGGACCGGGGACCGAGAGAACTTGAAATGAACGAACCGGGCATGGGGTATCAGAAACGGGTTGTCATTTTTTCCCTTTTTTCCCTTTCTTCCTTGTATTTTTACCGAGAAATCCGCACTCGAGTGCGACGGCAGTTGGGAGCTCCTGGCGATCTCGATCCACGCTGGCTTTCTTTTTCGGCGCCATCTGAATGACAGACCAATCGCATCTGCGGATCCCAATACCCAACCTAATCTAGGTGGGAGACCAGAGTGTCGGGACACGCACCAGCAGGTGTGAAGGCGTCCCCACTTCCTGTACTACAACGCCTTGCTCTTTCTCGTGCCGAGCCTTGCTGCCGTCACTGGCTCTGCGGTGATGTGCACTGACTTTCGTTCCTTCAGTCCACCCCTTTCTGAATATTTGCGGGAGCATTTAATTGTTGCGCGGTCCACACCTTCGGGTGTTCCACTTTAAGTTACCTCACCTTAGCTTCTTGCCCAGCCCCCGACCCGTAGGTGCGGGCGGCACCACTCCTTTTCAGTTGCTTTTCGCGGACAAGCTCAGCAATGAGCAAGGGCGCGTGCACGCCCTTGCCCGGGGTGACAGGCCCTTGGCGACTACCCAAAGTCGGCCCCCCGACGCTGCCAACTGCCTGCCAGGACGTAATTTCTCCCAGACACCCGACATTCCCGATTCCCCGCTCACTGTCCAGGACTCCAGCTCGCCCTCCGGGTCACAGTCATTCAATTATGCGCACAGACCTGACCTAGCGTTAGCTTGCGCAATTTGTGGAAGGTGACCACGGGTGCGTCTTAGCCCAGCTTGGACTTAGACCCGACTATTACCAGAACCAAGCTATTTTTTAGGGCCAGACGCACCCCCTCCCAACCATGACTAGGATCCGAACGACTGGGATCCGAGTGACTGGGATCCGAATGACTGGGATGCCAGCAACCGTCAGGTACTCTGACATTAACTTCCTAACTGTGCCTACGTTACACGTACCTAGTACTCCAGACTTGGGGTCTGAGGCTTGGCTTCTTGGGATGTGGAAACGTGGGAACGGCAACCGTATCAGTCCCACCTTGGACTGGTTTCGGGGTGAGATGCGCTAACTTGAGTAGCTTCCCAATATGTTTATATAAACCACACCCCTCTCCCTCCCCCGATCTCGACCTGCAGAAGGTTTCTTCTCGCGGCTTCCTCTGACTACCAATGCCGACCTTCTCCTCTACCGACCTCAATTTTGTCCTCGAGGGAATACCCAGCAACATCATGGCTACCAGCATGTGTCAACCCGCTCGTCCCGTGGCTGCATATGGCTGCCAGTCTCGGCGTGCACCGCCGATGATCCAACGTGAACCTGGGCCAGAGTTCCGCGTTGCTCACGTTCAAGAGCTTGCGTCTTTGTCGCCCTCAGCACTCGACATGACCGCGCACGCACGGTCGATGCAGCACGTGGCCTGGCACCCTGTCCCCAACCCCAGCGAGCTCAAGAGCGGTATGCCACCGTCTCTCGACCTCCTGGTAGCTCTCTGGCGCACGGAACAACCGGGCCGTGCCGCCGATGAACTCTCAAACATAACCACAACGAAGCTCGGGCTCAGACCTCGGCGGAACCAACAACAACCCGCCGCCTCGGCCTCCGCGGCCCCGACCCCACTCATTCACATACCACAATGCCGCCTTGAGATCACATCCGGCGACGAGCTTTTACCGATAGGTGCCAGCTCGGCCTCCTTCTCCGGGGGTATGCTGGAGCGAGTGGCTCTTCCAAAGTCGCTTGTGCAGCCCTTCCTGTCTCGCCTTCCTCTGCCCCACGGCGTCTCGGCAGGCGCTCCTCACTTTGACGATGACGACGAGTGGGTGTATTCGCGGTGTTTGCTGTCAGACTTCACTGAGATGGGAGAAGAAGGCGCTGCTGTCCTGTCGCAGCAGGGTCGCCTATGCTGCTGGGCCAGCGTCGTGCTCATGAGGTACGCCGTGGACGGCGGCGGCCACGACAACACCGAAGCACACTGGGATCTCGGTTTCATCGTCCACAGGGTTCTCACCAGACGAGACCCCGACACAACGCTCTGCCCCTGCGTACTTGGCGAATAGCGCTGCGCGTGCCTTATTATGTTCTGCGTTTGTTTCATTCTCATGATGGGTACTGTGTCGGTGGGCGCGGGTATGGGGGCATATGGATGTATCTTTACGTTGCCAAGGCGTTTGGATTGATTTATTGGGGTGCTGTTGGGAACTCAGCTCTGTCAAGTGCGAGGAAATTTCTGTTTGGATTTTATTATACACCTGTACAATTCAACAAGCTCTTTTCTGCATCGAATGCAAATTCCTTTTTTTTTTTTGTTTATTCGAGCATATTCTTAGTGCTAATGATCTTTTGGCTTGGCCAAGGGTGAGAGGTGTGTCTCGAGATTCACTCCCTCTCCAGAAATGTATCTTTTTGGTTTGGGCGCTCGCTGTGTTGCAGTCCAAATATCACGTCTCCTCACAAAGCTGCGAGGAGTGCAAATGAGCGAAAGTCGGCCCGAGACTGGGCAGTAGCAGGGAATCGGATCCTTAGGTGAGCTAGGCGAGTCCAAAAACCTGCGGGGCACCCCATGGATGCGAAAAGATAGCGAAAACGCAGAAACTGGGGGCGCAGTAAGCTGACTGCCGGCTCGCTGAGGTCCTGCACCGGGCAGAATTGCCGCAACCAGCCCCAAAGAGGAACGAAGAGGATGACGTCCGCAAACCGGGCAGCTACAGCCTGCGGAGGCTTTCGCTGTTTCCGGAACCGGAATCGCCCGGGATATCGGAATTATTAGGCTGTTGGTTCGGGCTGGGTTGGGTTGGGTTTGGTCAGCCCTCTTACGCACGCACGAACCCACGCATTAAATTCAGTCTCTTATGGATGGGGGATCCTCACACCGCAACCCCCTTGCATTTTGATTATTTATGTTCTGCTGAGCCAACGACCGGTGAGCCTGGAAATGGGGATTGTACGTGGTACCCGACGCCAATCAAAACATCGGATTCTGATGTCAGCTTTCCCAAGCTCCCGGCCCCCCGGCCGTCCATGGAGGTCTGGACTTTGAGATATACGTATCTTTTATCCGCGGAGGGGGGCATAAAGGAGCGCCCAGGCGCGCATCCTGGATATTATAGATCAACTACCAATTCGTTGAGCGCAATGACTCGTCGTGTGGCGTTTCACAGGTCGCCGACCGCTTGTTTTGTGTTACCCCCAAGTTGTGAGTTCTCGGTGAGGGACAAACCTGTCTCAACTTTTCTGTCTTATCTTAAACCATTTTGGGTCTTCAAGTTCAAAAAGGGAATTAGGTTTCAAATTTCATATTAGAGCCTTGAAAGTCGCACCAAGAGAAGTGATTGCTACTTGATACAGCTGAGCTGTCTGCTTGGGTTTTATAACTAAGGTACCATCCCACCTGTCAAAGCTTTCCGTCACTACCTAATATCAAGTACCAACGTCGCCTACGCCGGTAGAGGAAAACTGTCACAGCAAAATGGAAGGCAGCTACTCCCCTGATGCTGCCCCGGAGGGTTTCATCTCTCCCTCTCCCCACACCCAACCAACTCAGTATCAGGCAGCCTCGGTCGAAATCAACGGTGCGGTCTCGGAATCCTGAGCCTGTTCTCGACCGCCGAAAGGCTCGGGCAGTAGCGCGCTCTCTTCGTCCGGCTGGGCACCGGACTGCTCCGAGGTCTCGTCTAGAAGATATCTCCGATCGAGCCACGTGAAGACGGCGGCGGGATAGAAAACAAGCCTAGTAAGGTGGCGACTTGTCAGCAGAGTGCATAAGGCCTATGACCGATCGATCCCCTCGCTCTGAGTGCTTGGTCGGTACCACCGGCGGCGCAAACCCATGCGACTTGAGCGGACAGACATGACAACACAGCTAAACTCACAGAAGCACAATTCCAGAGGTCCAAGCCGCAATGACATTGTAGAACCTGAAGTCGCGGCAGGAATAGTAGGAGCAGGGAGCCAGGGCACCGAACGCACTATGATCGGTAAGTGACGAACCAGACTGGGCTAGAGTGCTAATATTCGGCAGCAAGGGACACCACTCACAGCAACAGGATCCACAGCACAGTGGCCAGAATCGACTTGCCGACCTCGAGGCGGAAGTTGAGCGTCTTGCGGGCCACGCCCAGCTTGCGCTGGACCAGGACGTAGAAGAGGATGGAGCCGGCCAGGACGGCCAGGGAAAGACTTAGGATAAACGTGGCGATGGAGTGGTCGGGATAATTCTCCATGACGCTCATCACGGCGGCGAGCGTGAAGGCCAGGAACAGGATGCCGGTGATGAAGGCCTGGAACAGCCACAGGCGCGTGAGCATGACGCGGCCGATGTGGCCGACATCCGACACGACGAACTCGACGGTCTGCGGCATTTTGATGACGGTGAGTAAAAGGTTTTTTTTCTCGAAAAAATTCGCGATATTGAGATTGAGAAATGAAGATTGTTGCGCGTTCTAATTATCACCCCCTCATTAAACACGCAACCCTTTTTGTTTGGCGAAATCTGTCCTGTTTTTGAACCGTGCAACAGATTCCGCTGCTGCCTGGTAGGCGGCCGACGCGCTCACGTTGTTCAAAACGGAATTGCAAACCGCAGCCCCACCCAACAGCCCGTTACATAGGGAGCTACAGGCCCCATCCTCCTCTCCAGGCTCAAAGCAAAAGGCAATGCTACCCAAAGGAATTAGAACCTTGCTCGCCCCGACGGACGAGGGGACTGAGGCGCGCGTGTGTGTCGCGACTCGCGCGCCTTGATTGCGCAAAGGAGCAAGGACTGGATAAAATGTAACTTTGGAGAACCACGCTGCTTATGCTATTAATTAGGTAAATGGTTGGCTTATTGGTTAATACGCGGATTACCCGTGGCTGGTGGCTTGATGACCTTACGCGGGCAACTAATTGGCTTGGCGGGTTCTTTTCTGTCCCCAACGTGAAACGATTTATCGCCAGGCAACATCATTCTGTTTGTTGTTCCATGGGGGTCGATAATTATAAGTAGAACTACGGCACCTAAGTTTTTGTCAGCTCAGGGCTTTGCTGATGGTTTAGGGGCGATCAAAACGCTTGCCGTGGGGCGAAGGAGAGGAAAAAAGAAATAACGGGAAAGGCCGAGAGAAGAAGAAAGGAAAAAGGAAAAAGAAAGGAAAAAAAAAGAAAGAAAAAAGAAAGAAAAAAGAAAGGAAAAAGAAAGGAAAAAGAAAGGAAAAAGAAAGGAAAAAGAAAGGAAAAAAAAAGAGGAAAAAAAAAAAAGAAACAAAATTTTGGAAAGAAGTTGGAACTGCCAAGACTCAAGGAAGTTGTTGAGCTAGACCTAGACTTGTATTGCGTCAGGGAGGCAAACTGTCAGCCAAGGATATACGGGTTCCTGTATCTCGGCACCCGCACTTCTTAATCTCGGCTCTTTACATCCTTAAGATGTTGTGCGTGCCGCCGTTGTAGATCTTGCCTCTTATCAGAGACGGCGGGGGGTAAGGTGGGGGGTTAGGGGGGTCCCTGGGTTTTGGGGGGGGGGGGGGGGTTCAGCCACTCGCCGTCATCATGATCTCATCGTGCATGGGCTCGTCTAGGCACACTGGCCGGTGAAGGAGAGGAGCCTGTACAGACACGATCCGATTCGTCGCGGCGATGGGTCCAACACCTGTCATAGGTCACGACTATGCAGTCCCGGGTAAGGCGGTATGCAGTAATTAATGCGCTTGCTCTGTAGCAATTATTATGTGTTCCGCAAAAGGAGTGATCGGAAGAGACAAAGAGCAAACATTGCCATGAATGCAAGTTTATGCATGTCGGATGAAGTAATTTCACTGCTACCTAGATGGTAGTTAACGGATATATAAATGGGGGTGCCGAATGAGTTTGGCTCATGTACATAATCCCCACGGAGAGCTCATACACTGCTCCCGTCTCCTTCAAGCGAATGGGAGCTTGCCGGCCATCGCGCTGCATATGATGCAGGCGAGACAGGTAAGGTAAGTCGATATGCCTTCCCGCCTTCCACACAACAGTCGCCATTCGACCTTTGTACCTTCCTGACCCAAGACAAGGCGTCTCCTTCCGTGGTGGTTCTTGGCCTGGAGGAAATAAGGTTCAAGCCCAGGGCCCGAACCCAGCACCGCCTGACCCAGCAAAGACGCCTCCACTCCACTTGCGAGCGGGAAGGTGCCAACCTAATGCATGGTAGAGCCTAGACCTCTGTCCCAATCACAGCCTGGGATCAGATGGGCTTTTGCCTCTCTGCTCTAGATTCGAGGTGCTAAAGGGGTTTGCACCCGACTGTACCGCCTCAAATTCATTCCAACTTCCTGTTGACTTTGTTGTCTACGCTCTCACCAGGCACTTCTTTCCCTTCCGTCAGAAGCTCGACCTTCCTCCTCAAACCCTTCACCTCGTCCTCCAGCGATAAGATATGACATCCGGCGCTTCGAACGACCTCGTACTTGCTCAATCGCTTCTTCCGATTCGGACTTGAGGTCGGGGAACTCGCACCGTCCTCGCCAGCGCCAGCGCCACCCTCTCCCTCGGCCTCAGGCAGTGCCTTCAGCAACAGCTCAAAGCCTTGGTGCAGTCGACCCCGATACTGCTTCTCCACCTGGTTGTGGTTGGTCCTTGCGAGCCGCTGCTGGGGCGACTCGCCAGGCTTCATTGGACCCTGGGTGCGCCTCGTCCGACGAGCTGCCGTCCGCAACGCCGGACCTGGTGGTGGACCAGGCACCGCCGCCGTTGCTTCCCCACCCGATTGTTTGGCCTTCCGTCTCCTCGACGACGGCGGAGACTTTCCCCCTTCTGATGTCTTGTTGCTCTTGGCACGTTGACTTTCTCGACCCGCCTTAGTTTGCGATTCCCTGCTCTTCTTGGTGCGCGCGGAACCGTCTTCGGAACCCTCGCTGCTATCATTGTTGCTGCCATCATTGTTGCTGCCATCATTGTTGCTGCCATCATTGTTACTGCCATCATTGTTGGAGAGCGTCCTAGTGGAGTTGGATCCCGCGAGGCTGTACCCCAAAGATCGACTTTGGCTGAAGTCTCCAAGTGGTGCCGTGTGATCCTCTGGCAGCCCAGAGTATGCATGGTGGACATACGAGGTGATGTTCACCCAGCCGTGGGGAACAGTTTCCACGCCCGCTGGCGATGCCGGGGCACTTCCGGCGTAGCTCACCGAGCCTGGGTGGCCGTGGAAGTAGCTGGTCAGGCCATCACCTTCAAGCGGAGTCGTCGGCGTGATTGGGGCCCAAGTAGAGCCAACCGACGAGCCGTCATGGACGGAATGGCCGAAAGACGCTGTCGCCGGGTCTCCCGAAGCCGTGCCCGAAGAATAGCTGTACTGTTCCATGTTTCCATATTGTGAACTTCCGGCCGGGGCGAGATATTCGTGCGACGACCTGTCGTGATAAAGGGCCGGGCTCGAGGTTTCGCCGTTGATCCATGCAGGGGTTCGGCTCTCGGCAAGTGCGTCCTGATCAAAGTCCTGGGGCATCAAGTATTGATAGGGCGGTTCCTCAGAGGGCTAAAGTCGTCAGCTTCATCCAAGTCTCCTCCACGCGTGACAGCTGTGGGTAGCGGAGTAGCTGAGGGCATGACTGTGAGGTGCGAGGGGCAAAGCTGAAGGAGGAAACAAGACTCCCCACGACTCGCGATCGCGGTCATCGCCAGACGTACAGACATTCTCAACTAAACAGTGCCGAATCCCGCCGCTAATGCAGCTGTTAAGCACTACGTGCCTTAGGATTTCATGTATCCTTGCTTCCCGACGTTGGGGATCGACCGGGGTTCAAGCACGGACAACGAGCAGACAAGGCAGCAAGAACACGCGAATGTCCAGATTGGCGGGGTAATAACGAGACAAACATCCTTGACATACCTGGGACGGAGCTTGACCGTACCAGTCCTGATCTTGATTCATGGCGCTCTGGGACTCGGCAGCTTGGGATTCGGTGTGGGATGAGCCTGCTCTTGGTTTTGAGTGAGGGTTGGGACGGTTTGAGTTGGGTGTCGCCATTTTTGTGAACGTGGGTAGTTGCCGTTTTCCATCGGTCTTATAGGGTACTGACTCCGGTCACACTCGCTGTGATGTGTGCTTTTAGTGGGAGCTCGGTAATGGGCCCACGGCGATCCCTACCAGATCCGCGGGCAACGAGCCCGCCTTCACTCTCTGCCAGAGAATGGAAGCAAAGCGAAAACGACAGAACCGACGTGGACGGTTTCCCGGGACCGCATTCTGCAAAAAAGAAGACCGCTGTAGGGGTATTCTGCTGACAACAGGCGGCAGGTATTGTTCCATCCGTGAGTCTGGCGCAAAGAGGCCTGAATGTACGCCCGGCCGACGCTCTGAAAGGGCCCGACTGGGTGCCCTCTAATTACGTGTGCTCGCTGTAGAGTGCGCGCAGCATCACGCGAACGCCAGATCAATGCAGTCATCAGCAGACTTTACGCCACAGAACGGTCCAGCCGATATCTTACCTGCCGGTGGACCGCATCTGTTGGAGCACCAGCCATTTGGAGAGCAGGCAAGGCCCAAACTTCCAACCCGACACCGTGTCCCGGTGGTAATGCCTGTCAATAGGTTCGCCACCTCGGGCTCCTCGAGGCCAGATGCTGTGGGTATACCCCAAACGCTCAGATGTGTCCCGCCATGCCGCGGCACGACAAGCTCGAGGCGTCCGGTGCGAGGCCAGGAGAGACGGCCTTGCAGATGAAATGCAACCGAGACCAGGATTCGCCAAACAAACACGACACGCCCAGCCAGAGCCCCAAGTTCGGCGCCTCGGCCACAGGCGGCAGCTCGCTGCCAGCACAGGGGCGCTGTCGCTGGACAACTCAGAGGCGACCAAGACCAATATTTGGTCATAACTAGGTTCCGAAAGGGCAAGGCGAGTCGCCACTCTGGGAACCCATAGCAGGCAACATGCATCGCAGCAGCAGCGCTGTGCTGTACCTATCCAGTGCTAAGTCGGAAACAGAGAATCGTGGTGCGGTGAGAGACAGTCTTATCTGCGGTGACTGGAGTGCATGATGCGAGGGTGACCAGTCGCGTGGCGGCGTCCGGTCCGGAAGGCCTTCCGCCAATCGCATCCCCCCGCGGCCTGGCTGCCCGAGTTCGCTCCACCTCGTTCTTGTGCGAATGCGGAAGACAACATGTATGTATTGAACGAGGACATAGATACGTGGGATGCCCCAGCGACGTGCAGCGCAGTGGGATTGGCGGGCGAAAGGGGCAAGGTGGGCATGGCCGGGGGCCCGGTGCAGGTCGTGTCGATGTGTTTGGACCTGGCCGGTCTCCTTTTGAGCAGCTCGGCGGAGGGAGGGTGCGCACGGGCAGCTGCCACCTGCGGACGTCATTCGACGGTCGGGTGTCGATCATTGAGCGGCGGCTTTGAAGACCGTTATCGGCCCCAATTCTTTTCGGGCCGGAATTCGTAGTCGCGAGAGACTTGCGCCCATGTCTCAGCGGCCACCCAGGCCAACTGAAGTTCCACTCGTGCCGCCTCCGCCGGATGCAGTTAATACAACTCCACTCGCTCGCCGGTCTGTCGATCTTTAATCGGCGGCCAAGCTAAGGCAACAAGCTACAAGCCACCGGTCCACTCTGGAGCTGGTCTGGCGTCAACCGCCAGCGGTGCAGCAGCCCCACCAGTATTTGGACACTTTGAGCCTGGCGTGCTGGCGGATTTGACAAGTCATATTTCCGAGCACCACATGAAGCACGGCACCCGATGTCAACATCCATGCGAGAGTCGGTTGCGTCAAGCATGCCGCACCACTGCTATACATAAATAACGTGATATATTGGCGTTGAGGGGCCAAGAGCGCGCTAGATTAGGCCGTGTAACAGCGCCTTGCCTAGTCGGACATACTGTCGCAGCTTATCCTGTGTCATTTGGCAAGAGCGAGACTGGGTAAGGTTCGCGAAGAAAGCGGCAAATAAGTAATATAACGGGGATCGACTGTCTGGTCGCAGGAATTTTGGCAGGCTGCACTGGTTTGCCAATTCTCCAACGATTAGATTGGACTAGGTACCTACGTATTAGTGGAAGATGGGCAATCGAGAATCCGATTTTTTTTGGGCACATTTTTTGGGGCACATAGTGTTCGTTTAATTTCAGACCCATTCCACGTTTCAGTGGGGCCAGTATAGTTCAGAGTCAAGCTCGTAATTAGACGAGTAAAGGGGTTGGGGGGTAGCAGAAACAAAACAAATTTGTGGGTTTCCATTGGACATCGGCGGTCTGTCTCCCTACGTGCCAATTGGGGGACCGCGTGCACTAGGCGTTGTCGGAATAGTCAAACTGAACCTCCCTCTCTAGCTGCCGTGCAGCACTTTTTCCAGTCATTCTTGAACTGCTCCTCTTTTACCACTGTCACGGACATGGACTCTTGTGGTATTCGCGGCGCCGTCGGTGTCAAATGGCGGTATATTACCACTCAACCAAAGTCATGCAAGTAACTATTCGTAGGTAGGTAAGTAGGTAGGTAGGTAGGTAGACCCTTCAATACAGGCCCCAACTCTCGATGGAGTGCAAGTCTGTGAAGGGTAGAGAGAGAGTTAGCTACCAATGTAATTGAGTCTAGGAGGACGACATGGCCCGCTCATGCGAGCAGAAGGAACCTATCGAGATGAAGGTGACACTCCTAGTGATTGCTTGGGGAAAGATCTGCAGCAGCTGAGAAACAGCAGTCGAGCAGTGGTTCCTTCAGCGTGTCTCGGCGAGCTTGTTGGCTTCACTGGCACCTCACACTGCGGAGCTGACCCTGCCTGCAGATATCTAGACGACCCTTGTCGGTGCATCTTGCATTTGCCCACCCTGGAGGGAAGCAACCCAAGATCTGAGGCCTGCCTTGTGTTGCATACCTGCCTACCTACACTAGGCAGGAAGCTGGCTCACTTGGAGGCTAGGGGGCGCTGGAGACAGAGGGTCGATGGGAGTGTCCACTCCAGCAGGTCCTCAGGTCTCCGGAGACTGGAGGGTCTGGGGCCCAACACCTCTTTGGGACTCGTGCATATGTCCATGTATGTGTCTTCGGCTCCGTCCATAGGCAGGTCAGGCAGGTAGGTAAGCAGCTGGGAAAATGTCTCCGGGCTTTAGCACACCTAAGCTAAGACTTTACTGGCTACAGGGCCACCACAATTTGAAACCGGCGAAGACAAGCCAAGGCGGAAGGAAGGCACGGACTGGACAGACCGGCTCCTCTGGATCTTTCACAACTCGAACCCCCTCCACCTCGCCCCAGCACCACCGAACATCTCCTCGTCTGGTCTTCTATTGTCTTGAGAGAACCCGGAAGGTGCACTCTGTGCCTACTATTACGCCACTCTCTCCTTGTCTTGTGCTGCTTTCTTGGTGAGGCCAACCCCCCCAAATTAGGTGCTGAGATTAGCACCTACCTAGCTTTCCGAGTTCCGACATTCCCTGTCTACAGGCCTGCCATGGATCCTTCTGTGTAGGTACTGCATAGGCATGCCTAGCTCCGTCTCTCATCCCCTGCGCCGAAGCTTCCCGTCGCAGGGAGCTGCCTAGCGGCACATGGGAGGAACAAGGGAGCCTGGGCAGGCGCGTGAGACTGCCTGCATGCCGTGCACGTCCATCGGGTTAGAGTTCCCGTGTGTGTCCGCCGACATTGAGGGCGCACATGGAGGCGGCCGCGATTCTGTCTTTACCCGCGTCCCTTCCCGCGTTCTGGAGCTGACCCAGCGTCACACTGCATCGGACCAGTGCGCGCCTCGGCCGGGGAAACACGACAAAGGCCGGCGAAGGCAAGAGGAGAAGATAAGCAAACATGCAAGAAGAAAAAGAAAAGAAAGAAAAAGATGAAAAATAAGCACAGAAATGTTGACGTGGAGCGCGCGCTACCTCTCTTTACTCTGCCCCTTTGTCGACTCGGAAACGAGGCAGCCAGACATAGACGAACAGACGGTCCGACCGACCGACCGACCGACCGACCGACAGACAGACAGACAGACACACAGACAGACAGACACCACCCTCAGACGAACACGTTCGGCTGCGCGCCTCACTCGGCAACCAGCCAAGCCAAGAGTACGTACCTAGTGTACAGTACATACATGCATACATACATACACACCCGGTTGCATCTAGGCCGGGCGTGGCAGCGGGCAGTTCCCCAACGCGACCAATCTGTCTTCAGTTAGAGTGGTACGGACAATGCGTAATGCACGACGCTGATCATGTGCGACGCCAGCGCGGCTGGTGCCATGCCATTCCACATCCCATATCCCACATCCCTTGTCCTTTAGAGGCCGGCTTCAATGTTTTTTTTTTTTTGGCTCGAGGCAAGCCGCAGATCGCCCACCACGCTGCCAAAACCATCGCAAGGCTCTGGGGATTTTGGAGTTCATGGGAGGCTCGACCGCGGTGGCTGCTGAACCTAGTTGCCTAATTCGTTGCTCTCGTCGCAAATCTCTTGCACCTCAGCTTGGATGCTGCGCACGAGAATGGTCTCTGCCGCCAACCTACGCACCTCGGCCATTGAACCTCACCTCACTCGGCTCCGAGGAGATGCGGCTGTTGAATGTGCGCTCCCCTTCCAATCACAGACAAACGCAGCTCTTCTGTTCAGTTCACACATTACAAGCAGCCAGCGATCCGAGCCCGAGACCGAGAGGAGCGGAGTTGGTCGTCCGAGACGAGCTGCTGCTGGGGGCGTCGAGTGAGGGGGACTTGGCCTCTGCTGTCATTCCCATCCCATGGCTACCTTGGGTTAGTTGCCAAGCGGCTGGGATGAGCGGAGCATGAACGGCCGAATCCGGGCGGCGGCCCACCCACCCCCGACTTCCGTCTCCCCCGCAGTATACTATGTACAGTACAGAATGTGCTGGGTGCTGGGCCTCGACAGCTGCCTTATCCGCAACCCACCCAGCAGAACCGCAGGACGAGGGAGGAAGAAGCTAGGACGAAAAAAGGATGGGCCAGCACGACATGCTCACTACGGTGAACTACTACGACGACCCGGGCGATGGAAGCCCGCCGACTCCAGTCTACGTGGGCAGGTAGGTGCTCTACTGTGCTTGCTTGCTCTCAACAGGCTAGGCTTCGCCCCTCCCCCCCTCCCCCCCCTCTGGCTGACGCGAGACGAAGCAACCAAGTCACCAATGAGCGGCCCATGATAGCAACCGCCGTGGCGGTGACGGATGTCACAGGCAGCGAGAGCAGCTTCACGCTCGACAGCCACGGCTTCCAGTTCCATGGCCACACCACCAGCCAGAGTGACGGCTTCCACGACGATGACGCCCTCCGCGCTCGCTATTACCCCGAGTGCGAGCTGCTGGTCAAGGAGATGTAGGTTTGCCTGTCTCGTTTCCTCCCCTCCATTCCTGGCACTTGTTCAGGCCTGCCCTCGCTGCCAGTCATTTGCCCATTCATCTCGGGCTCGGCGGTTGTGCAGGCCCACCACGATCTGTTCTCTCACCGTGCTGATGCAGCGCATGTCGACAAACCAACCAGCACCGGTGCATCCCGCGTCGTCGCATTCGACCACAAGGTCCGCCGCGGCCCGTCGTCCTGGCACAAGCTGGGCGAGAACAACACCGAGTCGCGCGGCCCCCTGCACCGAGCCCACGTCGACCAGTCCTACGACGGGGCGCTGGCGCGGATGCACGAGCAGTTTGCTGCCGACGAGGACGTCGGCGGGCTCCTCCAGAGACGGTGGCAGATTGTGAATGTGGGTGTCGTGCGTGTCGTCATCCTGAGGGATAAGCACTGATCATGGAACGAAAAAGATCTGGCGCCCCATCAAGACGGTGTACAAGGACCCGCTGGCCTTTGCCGACGCCACGTCGGTCGCCGACGCCGACCTCGTGCCCGCGTCCATCGTGTACGCCCGGACGGGCCGGCGCAGGGAGTCGTGGACCGTCAAGCCGAGCGCCGGCCACCGCTGGTTCTTCAAGTACGCGCAGCGGCCCGACGAGGTGGTCCTGATCAAGTGCTTCGACAGCGACGCATCCGTGGCGGCCCGCCGCGTGCCGCACTGCGCGGTTGAGGACGCCGAACACGTCGACGGCGAGTGCCGCGAGAGCGTCGAGGTGAGATGTCTGGTTCTGTTTTGAACGTGGTTCTAGTCGTTGCTGTGGATAAGGGCGCTTTTTGAGCTTGCTCTACTTTCCCAGCAATCGCCGCCGTCACGTGCTCAAGGACTGGTGTGAGAATGATTGTATGAGAGGGAAGGAAAAAAAAAGGGTTGCTTGTCATTGTACTAAACTATCGTGCCATGTGGCCTGGTCGGTGATATGCAAACCAAACGGATACAGTGAAAGGTTCCCTTTCACATTAACATGTCGCTCTTCATGCCTCCGTTGCCCATGCAATGGGCAATGGGCAATGGGCACAGGTGACGTGAACGTGTTCCGGAGAGAAGCTGTCATCAAGTGTCCCTTTTCAGCTAACGGATAGATACCGGCATCTTGACAGACGAAAGGAAGAAAACGAAATCAACGTCACACGCAATCCCATGGCAACCATATAGACTTACTAACAGTACACGAGCTACACATGCACGGTATTCGGCGTACAGACCGGTAGCATGCCAGCCAAGACACGCAATAAATTATATTAATTAGGTCTAGCTAACTACATCCGCAAGTCATCTCCACAACCAAGGCAGACTCGCGCCCACATACTACTCACCATCTGCGGCAAGGCCACACACCATCAAGCACACCGCACACCATCAAGCACACCGCGCACCATCAAACACACCGCACATCATCAAGCACACCGCCAGCTGGCCGCGCTGTTGACATTGCCGCTGCCGTAGACGGCGCGCTGCGGGAACGGACACAGCGGGCGGGTGCGGTTGACCGAGAAGTCGGCATTGAACGCAGTGGCGATGATCTGGTCGACGGCGCGGCCGGCCTCGACCCACTGCACCAGCGCCGCCAGCGCGTCGTACCGCGAGTCGTTGAGGTGGCCCGGCACCGACCACCCCTCACCAACCGCCGGCAGGCCCACGCCCAACGTCGGCAGCAGCCGCAGCTGCGTCGCCTGGCCAGACCCGGCAAAGTCCCAGGGCGCGTTGTACCGGTTCGAGAACCAGCAGTGCTGCATCCCCGGGACCTCAAACAACCTGAACCACGACCGTGCCACGTCAGCCGTCCTGCCAGTGGCGGCGATGGTGCGGTTGTAGAAGCGCTGCGTCGTGCGCGGCGAGATCAAGCCGTCCGCCAGCCCGTGGTACATGACGATCCTGCCGGGGCGCCCGGCGACGCCCGCGCCGGCTGCGAAGCCCGCTAGGTTCGCGAAGCCGTCCGCCGTCGCCTGCCCCGCGTTGACGCGCTCCGAGTCCGCCACCGCGCCGTCCGTGTAGTCGGTCCACGCGTAGCTGCTCCGGTTATACACCCAGTACCGCTCGTAGTCGAAGTCAAACCCCGTCAGCGTGCTGTCATCGCCAAAGTAGACGGCCCACTGGTCCTCGGAGCTCAGCCCGAACCCCTCGTACACGCCCCGCCCGCCGACGACGTAGTCGCCCCAGATGCGCTGCGCGGTGGCCGCCTGCGCGGGCGTCACGCACCGCGACGCGTCGCCGCAGGTTATCGTGCTGAGATTGAACGCGCAGTTTGCTGGCGCGCTGACGATGCCGTCGGCGACGCCGTCCTGCGCGTCGCACTGCCGCAGGACCTCGGCCGCGAGGATGCTCAGCTGCGCGGCCTTCAGCTTGCCGGCGCCGCTGCTGCCCAGCTGCCACGTCGCGACTTTCGAGATCCACGGCATCAAGTGCGACGTGTCCCACGCCGGCGCGCCGATCAGCGCGCCGTCGAAGCTGCGCGCGTCGTACTCCATCTCGCGCAGGCCCTGGCGGCCGCCCGTCGAGCAGCCGCTGTAGTAGCTGTACGCGACTTCCGTGTCGGAGTAGTAGTGCGCCGTCAGCAGCTTGCCGACGACCACGGCGCCGTGCAGCGCGCGGTAGCCCCAGTCGTAGAGCCGCGCCGGCGTCGCCCACGACAGGTCGCTCCCCGCGGAATTGTGGCCGTTGTCCGTCGACACGGTCGCGAAGCCGTAGTGCGGGCCCTCGCCCATCCCCGGCCAGTTGATCCCGCCCGCGAACGACGCCGAGCCGACCGTCAGCATCCGCCCGTTGTAGTTGTTTGCGGCCGGCAGGAACAGGCCCACGCGGTAGCTAGATGCCGGTTTGGTGGGCACATCGCTCGTGTTGGTCACGCGGACCGTCACGGCGCACAGCGCGGGGAGCACGTCGATCGTTTGGGGGAAGCCTAAGTTGCCGGGCTCTACGTACGAGCCCCGGTTGGGGACCGCGAGGACTCGCTCGACCGTCACGGTCACCCCTGGGAGGTTGACGGCGTTGGCGAATGAGGCCGTGACGCATTGAAGCGCTGCTGCGACGGGTCGCGACCGCCGTTCGGCATGGTTGGCGGCGGTGGTGGTCAGGGGGGCAGCTACTACACCCGTGTCACGATGGAGGACGAGACCGGAGGTGGCGAGGAGGAGGCCGAGGAACGTGGGGCCCAGCATGGCCGGGAGGGACAGGCCGGGAGTGGCTGCCCGGTCGTCTAGTTAATTACGAAGTATAGGTAGGTAGGTAGGGAAGGCAGCTGGATAGGTAGGTATGCAAGACCGGCTGGTCCCGGAGACGAAGATTGCGTTTAGATTGAATAGCAATCAATCTGATATCGAGTAGCTCCCGGGGCTCCGGTCGAGCGGTGATTATAGCCAGTCTTAATATAGCTAGGGGCTGGATGGCTGGCCTCTTGGTCTTCTTGGTCTTCTCCAGACTCTCTCTGGCCGCTCCGCTGGCTCAGGCTGGCATGCTGGCATGCTGGCGTCGCATCCAGAGAGAGTCTCTGATGCTCGAGAGGAGGCCATGCACGCTCAGCAGCTGTCGACACTGCCACGCCAGAGGGCGAGGGAGGGAACCGTGATGGCGAGCTGGTGACCGCGTCTTGCCTTGCCTTGCCAGCCCGCCAGCGAGCCTGTCCAAGGTACCCATTCTGCCTCGCTCGGTCAGCGTCGAGTAAGTAAAGAGCCAGCATCATGACCTTCGTCATCTACGAGAATGGATCAGTGCGCTGCTGGGGGGGAGGAGGGAAAGCAAACAGCCAAGATCGGCGGCGATGCGGTGCGTTGGTGTAGGACGCGGGCCGGGGATTTCTGTTTTCGGTTCTTTTCCTTTTTTCAATATTTCAGCAGGCACTGCAACCCTCCCTTCCCGGCCGGTGCGTCCGTGACACAGGCCGGCAGACCGACGAGAGTGGGCGATCAGATGCCGGATGGGGCTGGGGTAGGGGTGCGGGCGTGCGGGCAGCAACAGCGGCTCGGCTGAGCAGGTAGAAGAAAGCTGGCCTCAGACAGGCGAGGGCTTTTTCCTGTCCTTTTTTCTGCTCTCCTTTTTTTCGTTTCCTTGGCCGCGAGCATGTGAAGTGATTATTAGACTTTGCATCCATGGTGGTTTAACAGAGGGGGAAAATTGACCCGAATCCACTTAATTACCCTCTCTAGCGACAAATAGTCGTAGTCATGGTCGTGGTGCGTGCATGCGTGCGTGCGTGCGTGCGTGTGTGAGTGCGTGCCGTCTTCTCGCCCGACCGTTGCATCTGGCCCCGCCGTATCGGGCCGGAGTCGGGCACTGGGATGGACTCCTGACAGGAATGCCCTTCCCCCATTTCTTTCCTCTTCCCCGCAATCAAGGTTCTGGGTAGGAAGGAACCGTAGGAGTGGGACGAGGCCCGAGACCGAGCCCCGACCGGGCCCATTAGGGAGGCAGGTGACACAAAGCCCCCTCTGTCTCTCCCGTCCGTCCCAGGACAGTAAGCAGGGCCGAGCGAGGGGGCGAGCTTGGGGGCGGGCAGCCCGTCGCCGTGTGACCAGAGTTGTTCTGCCAGCGCAACAGCATCTTCACGTAAGCAAGCAAGCAGGCAAGCAAGCAGGCAGGCAAGCAAGCAGGCAGGCAGGTAGGTGCTCCTCCCGGGCCTTTTTTTTCTGCAGCAAACCAGGACAGAGACAGAGACAGAGCATAGACAGAGACAGAGCATAGACAGAGACAGAGCATAGACAGAGACAGACAGAGGGGGTTGCTTTCCCCCAGACTGGGCAGAACATACTGACGGACCCTCGGCACTGTACTAGGTAGGTAGCTTAGCTAGGGCTGAGACTGCGGGGAAAGCAGGGCAGGATGACCCAACTGATCGGAAAGAGGGCGTCGACGCAACGCTGGGGCGAGTCACGCCCTCTCCCAGGACGACCGGCTGCTGCGTGATGCAGCTTGGTGGTCAAAAGGTGGCCAAAAGGTGGCCAAAAGGTGGCCAAAGTCTGAGTAAGAGTGCGAGTCGCACTTTCTCGTATTCTGAGACTATTGGTCAGGGCTGTGAATCGTGTCTGGAGTTGGTGTCTGGTTTGTCGAGTCTCGGTAGTTGTCGTGAGGCTGCCGTCACGTGTATTTCGGCCGTCGGCCGTTCGTTGAACAAGTCTAGGTATTTAGCCAGGTCAGGGCCGCATCTCGATCACCCCAGTCGCCAGTGGACCTTGGTAGCCTTGGACGGCGCCTATTCCTGTGTCCCGGAATGGTGGTAGCAATCTGTTGAGCCTCCGATTTTAGGGAGCCAATGCGGTGGTTGGTGAAGAGTGTGGCGTGCAGACCCTATCGAAAAATAGCTAAGCCCGGGCGCAACCTCCTCTCACTCGTAGACTCCAGAGCCGAAAGTCCAGACATGGCAAGAGGAAAGCAAGAGATGTTATTAAGCTACTCCTGACAGCTCCCAAGCCCGCGTGCCTGTCATAAAGGCGGGGCAGTGATAATAATGTAGAGGCGACGCGGCTAAATACACCGCGTCGGGGCCCCTCGGGCCACACGAAACCTTTTAAAAAAAATTCCCCGAATTATCATATCATACATGGTATACACACAAGATACGTCCAGGCCCCTGCAAGGTCATGCGGCGATAGCGCTGGCTCGGCAAAGTCATCACAGTTAAAAAATTGCCGTCCATTCTGTTGTGCCCGAGAGCGGTCCACGAGCCGGAAGGGCTCAGTTGACCCGGTAGGCGTCGTAAACAATCTCGGCGCCTCGGCGGCAGCCGCTTCCAACCCAGATGCCCGTGTTGATCTCGGCGTAGCGCGGATCGCCAGTCTCGAGCTCCATGGTGACGCGGAACTTGTACCGCTGCGCAGCAATGTTATCCGCCGCGACGGGATCTTGGAGCCGCTCCATGATGTCCTTTTCGCCGAGCCACCAGCCCTTGATGTTGCAGGTGATGACGGCCGGGTTATCGTCCTGCGTCTGGATCAGGTATCGGGCCGAGATGTGAGTCGACATGTCTTTGACTGTCGTCTGCATGTCCTGGCCTCCGGGCTGCAAGAAAGACACACGGGTTAGTCGAGGAACTAGGCGCAGAGAGGAAGGGGAAGACTCACGAGGACGGTGCCCTTGCCCCAGCGGCCAGCCCACTGCCCGCCGATGCACGAGATCCAGCTCTGGCGGCCAAAGTTGCCCGTGCCGACGTTGATCTTGGGCTTGACGCGGATGCTAAGCCGGAAGTCGAGGTCGAGGGTGGGCGAAGGGAGGGCCAGCGAGCTGGCGACATCGTCCTCGTCGAACTGGTGGCGGAGGTTGTTGGCGGGGATCTTCTCCTTGAGCACCGACTGGTAGCCGGAGCAGGACAGCAGGTGGTCGCGCTGGCGCGACGTGTTCTTTGCGCGGACCTGGTTGCAGTAGATGCAGCGGGCCGACACGCACTTGTCGTCGTCCTTTACGCGGAACTCGACGAAGGCGGCATGGACCTCGCGCAGAGGGATCTCTGGGAGGCTCGACGTGTTAGCCTTAGCGACCTTCTGGCGCTTAGCCGAGGGGGTTCCGTCGGCGGGCGTGGACAGCGAGTGGCGGGGAGGCTGGATGTTGGGGGTGCCGTTGACGTTGACATTGACGCCGGGGACGCGGGTAGGGGTGGGAGCGGGGTAGCCGCTCAGGGCAGTGGTGGGATCGGCCGAGCCGTCGAGGCTGGGGCTGTCGGCATAGCCGTCGGCGGCGGCGTCGGTGATGCCACCGATGCCGCCAGGGTGAGGGTGGGAGGGTCCGCCGATGACCACGTCGGGGTGGGCTTGGAGGTAGGTGGCGCACTGGGCCAGGTGCTGCTTCTGGCGCGTCGTGTTCTTCGCGCGCACCTGCTGACAGTAGATGCACTGCACCGACATGCACTTGTCGCCCTCTGGGGTGGAGCCGGGCCGACCGAGGAGCGCGAGGTTAGCACAGAGGCCATTGATGGATCGTAAGATGACGGTACAGTAGGCAGGTTACTGTCAATCCTGTGTACTCGCAGGTACGTGTACCGACCAGCGAGTATCCGTACAGCGACGCGGTAAGAGCGAATACAACGGAACGAACTTACCCTCTGCGCGAAATTCGACAAACGCGGCGTGCACGTCCTGCTCAATGTGCCGCGCCATGGTTTTGGCGCGTTTAATTCTTCAGATGGGCCCCGTATATAACAGACGAGTCGTGGCAGGCATTGGCGGGCAGCTAGACGGTCGAGAGAGCGATTGTAATGACAGCTGGTCCTGTGCTTTGGCGGAGTCGCTGTGCAGGGTTAAGAGCACCAAGGTCGAGCGGCCGACCTGGCCCGATGAAATTTTGGAATTACCGCGTATCCCAGACGGTCACGTGCCCGCCCTGCACCGAGATTACTGCCGTCAGCTGCGCTAGCTGAAAGCGGAAAGCTTAACGAGATAGGGTTAGGGTTACTCCACAACTTCCTTCTGCTGCCACCGTCCGCCAGCTGCCATTTCCTGCCGGGCCGATAATTAGGTAGCTGTCCGTGTTGCTGGGATCGGGCGGACCGTACTAGCGACCACTCTCAATCGCTCCAACCATTCCCTGGTATCCTATTGATATCGCCGGACAAGTCCCCAGAGCAGGCTAAGGAAATTGTTGTCGTGTTGTCGTTCTGCGCCTAGGGCGCACCGGTACCGCATACGTCTTCATGATCTGGATTTTGCGGCGAGCTTTCGTCCGAATGCCTCCCTTTTCCAGCGCGTGCGACGGATCGGAACATGCCGGTTGTGCTAGTTGGGCCGCGTTAAGTATATGCTTGTGGTTGATTTGATGGATTTGGTTGGTCTGGTAGACTTGGGTAAGGATTGGAAGGTGTGTGCAAGGAAGACCCTTTCGTCAATGCAGCATTCTTGTTCTATTTGTACTCGCGCCGGCCGATTGAGTTTGACACCACGGCACGGCGTGTAGTACCTGTGATGGACTTCCGAGTTCAAGTCTCGGCGGAGCCGTCAAGTCCCCTATTTTTTGTCTTTTGTCTTTTTTTCCTTCTTGTTCCACTACCATGGAACCTTCAGCCCATTGACTGTTCGGGCCACCAGAAAGTCCTTGCTCTCTCTTCGTCTTGTCCATCACCACGCACGCCTTCGGCTCCAGCATGGTATTGTTATCCACCACCTCCCTTCCAGCGACCATTGTTTTCTTTTCAACTTCGCATTCCTGCTCACTTTCTGGCTTGTATGTACACAAAATGCCACCAGGTTGTCTTTTTTTCAAATCGGAGAAGCACTGTCGATTTATGTCAAACGACATCCATTCCGATTGAACAATACCGACATCTTATCCTAGTCCGCCGACCTTCCTCGTGATGCACGAAGAGCACATATAATTTCCTCAGCTGAATACCTGCCAGAGCAAGGAACATGATTTTTCATTCTTGGTCGCTATCGTTGGAATGGGGAGAAGACGAACTAGTCACTAGACAGCCCCTGACCCCTGAGCAAAACACTCGCCATTCACAGATCCGTTCGTTCTGACATTGTGACGAATGTAACGTCGTAACCAGAGCAAACGTGTCGGACGATTGCCCTGCTTGCCATATTCTCGTCGGTACAAGGCGAATGATGTGTGTCAACTCATAATTCCCAAGTGCTTTGCATTCTCTCCACATCGCCGCCACGGTTCAACGTCACCTGGCCCTCCCTCACTTGGTCTGCAAACGCCCGATTCCAGAAACACGCGAGCGCGTGTTTACGGAGCCATTTTACCCGAGATGATGGGAGCTTCAGCCTCTCCTCCGTGAGGCAATGAAACGATAGACCTTGTCCTCACTACCAGCACTTGAAAATTTGGCCCTCGGTTTAGTTGTTGTTTGTTTGATCAGCTAGACGCCCTGGTTCTCCAAAGCGGAGCCTAGGGAGGGATTACAGATGCATACTGCAATGGACTCGGTTTGGGAAAGTGTACTGGAGATCACAAGAGTATCTGGGGGTAGGGGTCATTGAACTAGCTACTGAATCACGAAATTTGAACTGTGTATATGTTGAGCCTTGGAGAAGGGGTCGAAGCTTCGTTCGAGGACGTGAGCCAAAAAACCTGCACAGTCCCTGGCGCAGGTAAGAGTCAAGAACGCATTCCACGAGATGGGAGAGGTTGAAGCCAGTAAGCCTCGAGAAAGCCCTTGGCATGGTCCGATGACACCCCTGCGACCCATGTAGCCAAGCACCTATCACGAACGCTGCCCGCCGCGGCAAGGTAGCCACAGGTAGCCAAGCATTGGAACGTGCTGATGTCGATGCCAAGTCGCCAAGATGCAAACTCGTCGATGGACGCCAAGTCTCTCTAGTTTAGCAGCTATTGTGGATAGCGAACGGCCCGAGATGCTTGGCTGGCCTAAGGTGGAATTTTTGCCTGACCCGAGCTGAGAGAACGAGCTGTCTGGGCAGTCATCAATGACAATCATCAACGATTTAATGATGATAGGCGACGCATATGGTGCGAGGCATCTGCGCACCATATATGCACATCCAGAGTCCTAGTGTATCGGGGATAGTCGACAACAGCTGCAGCAGCAGCAGTGAAGTTTGGGAGTCTGAGTCATTCAGGGGTTGTAGAATCGTGAATGGGGCATTTCAGGTGATTTGGAACGAAGCTGCAAATGTTTAGGCTAGTTCGCTACTCAACCAAGGTAACGACATGCCACGCAGCTCCATCCGTGACCCCAGGGGTGAGAGGCGCATATGGCCGGCTTTGCAAGTCGAAGGAGCGGGGCAGGGGTCAGATGAAATACCGAGTTTTCGGTTGGTCGTTGTCGTTGTCGTTGTCGTCGCGTTGTCGCTGCCGTGCCGTTCCCAGAAGGATTTAAAGACGTCCGAGGCCGGAGCAAACTCGGCAAGTAAGACGGGTTGTGCCGTCGTGTCGTTCAAACCTGGGAGGAAACCTCTCTCGCGCTCGCCTCGGGCTTTGCAACAAAGAAAGCTTCTTATTGGCCTGGCAGCTTGTTCTTGTCCTTGACGCCTGATGCGCACACTTTACTGGACACAGCCTGCATGGGCTATTGACAATGGACCGCTTTTGATGGGATACGATCCGAACATGGAGAGAAGCAACGGCTCGTTAGTTTGGGCTTGACAGGTGTAAGTGCCAATACAGAGCTCGCTCTACAGGTGGCGAGCCCTGAAGAGCGCCAAGAACACTTCGCTTACCCATTTCCCACAGATTCGAGTGTCCACTTGACAGGCTAGCCGCTACGGGCGTGCAGTGACCTCATTTTCAGATCCAGCACCCCAGGGCTTGGGCAAACCAACGGCAAGCATCTTCCAGGCCCCTTCCAGGCGCTCTGCGACTGCATTTTTTTTATTGCAGGACGGGCCGCGAATGAACGAACTCTCCACCGCGTCGCCTTCTCGGAATCTGCTGCTCGTCAAAGAAGCACACTCCACACCGGTATCCTTTTGTCCTGTTTGCATCTTTTCTTTCCTGTGGACCTATGTGGGGCCTCTGTGCGCGCGTCTGTCTCGCTGGGATTCATGATGCGTGATGCACCAAGCAAAGAGACCCCTCTAGGTAAGTATTTTGGCCAATCGAAGGACACAAGACACTGACGGGAGGCTAACAACAACACTCGATAGGTAGCGAAGCAGACTCTGCAGCTGCGGCTTCTCTCCCGTGCATATACCGCCGCACCGATGCAGACTAAGCTTAGCGCAGCTGAGAAGCGGGCACTGCGTCACGGGCAGAGACAGAGGCGATAACAGCCAAATATTTGGTCGAGCTCGCCTTTAACTCTGGACGCGACGCCGAGACGTGGGGCCAGCCGTGGATTCTTTTGCCATTCGCCCAACGAAGAAATGCCAAAAGACCCCTGTCGAGTGGGTATGGTGTTCGCAAATACCATGCCTTCTCTTTTTGGTGTCGTGGGCGGCCATGCAGATACCGCACTGCGCTCCGGCCCCATCTGCTGCCGCATTGAGGATGAAGATCGATGCAGGGAAAAAACCCGCAACCCGGTCACAACCTCCAGTACCTGTCCAACATTTCCGAACATTCCCGAGAGACGGCCGTTTCCAGCTTGTTTGTTGCCATCTATAAGACTCGACAGGGCCGCCGCCAAGCTGGATTGTCAATCTTGGGTTGGATATCTAATTCTTCGACATCGACACAGGGGCCAGGCTCAAGCACGAGCCGGATTGCATTCCTTTCTTGACCACCTTCGCTTTCGCTACTTTTCTTTTTCCCTCGAGGAATCGGAAGCCGCTCACTCCAAGCATTCTCGCTGGGGACTCCAAGCATTCTCGCTGGGGAGTAACAAACGACGCATCGTCTACCTACTCACCCACACACCCGAATCAGGATGGCCAACGCAGGTCCTCGGCCCATAGAGCCGGCTCGCCGCTCCAGCTCAGCACGCTCCTCTCACCATGCCGCCGCTGTCGCAAGAACAGGCACGGCATCGGCTGCCCACGAGCCCGTCGATGTCAACTTGCCCTACCGCACCCTCTCGGCCAACGCAAACATGGCCGAGTACGAGATCGAGACTAAGACGGGCGTGTTGCCGGCCGGGCCTCTGAACGGCACCGAGCGAAACTACAAGCTCGTCACTTTCGTCGAGGGCGACCCCGAGAACCCCAAGAACTGGTCCCGCGCCTACAAGTGGTACTGCACCATGGTCGTTGCCGTCACTTGCTTCATTGTCGCTTTCTGCTCCAGTGTCATCACAGCCGATATCCCCGGTGTTGCCGAAGAGTTCAACGTCAGCGAGGAGGTTGCTTTGGTTTCTATCACAGTCTTTGTTGTTGGATTCGGTGTCGGTAAGCAGTACTTGGAGCTCCCGCCAGGCTGGGGCAATGAAGGTGAACGGACAGGAGGCTAATGTCTTGCCGCAGGGCCCATGATCTTTGCACCGCTTTCTGAAATCTACGGACGCCGCGTCATCTAGTATGTCTTTCCATCCGGTCACCAGGAAGAGGTCGTATGTGCTTACCAGCCTTCACAGTGGCTCGACCCTCTCTATTGCCGTCGTCTTCATCATCCCTTCCGCTGTGGCCAAGAATATCGGAACTCTGATCGCCTTCCGGACCCTTGACGGCATTGCCTTTTCCGCGCCCATGACGCTCGTTGGCGGCACGCTTGCCGACCTTTGGCGCACGGAGGAGAGGGGCGTACCCATGGCTGCCTTCTCTGCCGCCCCTTTCATTGGCCCTGCGAGTATGTTCCCCCCCTTTTCCGTGACACTGCGCTCCTCTAACCGCGAAACCCACAGTTGGCCCCCTCGTTGGCGGCTTCTTGGCTGACGCCTGCGGCTGGCGCTGGCTATACTGGATCCAACTCATCGCGGCTTTTGTCGTTTGGGTTCTGATCACCTTCACTGTTCCCGAGACATACGCACCCACTATTCTTGACAGACGTGCCAAGAAAATGCGCAAGGAGACGGGCAACGCCGACCACGTTACCGAGCAGGATCTTGACCTGCGGCCATTCTCTGAGCGCCTGGGAATCTTCTTGATCCGTCCGTTCCAGCTCCTCTTCCGAGAGCTCATTGTCCTTCTCATCAGCCTCTACATGTCGGTTCTCTATGGGCTGCTCTACATGTTCTTTGTCGCCTACCCTATCGTCTTCCAAAAGGGCAAAGGCTACTCGGCCAGCATTACTGGCTTGATGTTCATTCCTATCGCGTTTGGCGTCGTTTGCGCCGCCTTCTGCGCGCCGTGGGTCAACAAGCACTACCTCGAGACCGCTAAGAAGTACAACGGCAAACCGCCCGCCGAGATCCGTTTGATCCCCATGATGTTGAGCTGCTGGTTCATTCCCCTGGGTCTCTTCATATTTGCCTGGACATCTTACGAGCGTCTGACCTGGGTTGGCCCTTGTCTTGCCGGACTGCCCGTCGGATTTGGCTTCATCTTCCTCTACAATTCCGCCAACAACTATCTTGTCGACTCGTACCAGACCCAGGCGGCCTCAGCCCTTGCCGCAAAGACGTGCATTCGTTCATTCTGGGGCGCCGCTACTGTTCTGTTCACAGAGCAGATGTACGAGCGCCTAGGAATGGAGTGGGCCTCGAGCCTGCTCGGCTTCCTCGCTCTTGGCTGCTGCCTCATTCCGTTCCTGTTCTGGAAGTATGGCGCCCAGATTCGGGCCAAGAGCAAGTACGCCAGCGGTGACGAGGACGAGGAGAATTTCTCGTCGTCTTCTGAACTAGAGCATGAAAAGCACCCTGATCAAGGCCATCAGAACGCCGACGACTTGAGACGAGCCCAGAGTTATGTGAGCAACCCCTAATCGGGAGGGTCTACCTGGGATGCTACACACGGCAGCCTCCGAGTCCTCTGGAAAATAGCTTTCCATCTAGATATCGCCGCCGCCAAAGTACAGCCTGCCTGGCTGGCATTGTCAAGTAGACAATAAACACGCCGAGCTGCAAAGCTCTGAGACATTAACAAGACGAGAATCCTAAAAAGTCTCTAATTACTTTAAAGGCCAAGACAGCTTAGTGGATAGGCCTAAAGCTTTAGGCATCAACCCCCGAGCCTTGTCATACGCTACGCCTTTTTTTTTATCAAGTTTTGATTGGGATTTCGTGGAATTATATAGCGTCATGGACAAGTATAGAAGGAAGGAGTTACGAGGGTTAGATTACTGATGGGCCATATTGAGTCTTGCAGTCTATTAGTAGTTCAGCTACTTTAGTTTCGATAGTTCATAATGCCATACAAATTACCATGTTTTCGTCGATGCGATGTCACCATTGGCTGCGTAGCTGCAGTTCCTCGTGATGCATCAACAACAAAAACAAACGATGCTGGCTAAGTCAAAGAGGAGCCACAGCATCGTGCCGCGAGATCCGCACTTGACAAAGAGTGGAACAACGGAACCCGGTAATGTTGACAACCGGAATGCTTCGCCATTTCCTCGCGTTTAACTGCCTGTCCCCCACGCAACGGATCTAATTAGCGAGGCGGATGAAGCGGCAACAGTTCGCATGCTATCGGTTTAGGGCTACCTTGCCAGTAGACCGTGCCCGGTGCATGCTACAGGCTCCCTAGACGTTTAGAATAGATAGATGAGTGAGTGGGGGGTTTCCATCAAATAATTTCTCGCTGCAATTATTGGTAGGCACCTAGGTAGTAGGTATGTACCCCCTTCTGTCATTGTTCAGTGTTGCATTTTCCAGTGCAAGGACGGATCATCACAGATTGACGCGACGCGTTGCTGTTCTTTTTTCTTCTAGGTTTCCTTTTAGTATTGGGAGTAGTCTCTATTATCCTGCCCAGAGGACAATATTACTGCGAAACTCTGAGAAAATTACCATGTGAAATTGATAAGATGCCTTATCGCGTGTCTGGGTTGGCTGACCTGTATAGAGAAGTGGACCCAATTTCTCAATATGGGCAGCCCCTATCACGTGCCTATCTGCCATTCGGTCAGCACACTTTCCAAAATTGATGTAACCGGTATCATTATGTGTATAACTCTACGGAAATTTTGAATCTAGAGTCCAATTCGTATTATAATGGAAATTGGCTGAGATATAAGCGTTTAAATGCTTTCTGGCGTAGTGGGGCGTGCGTAAGGGTGGGCTTGCGTACGTGACTACGCGAATTGCCCTTTAGCCCCGCGTCAATTTCCTCGCCCACCCCATAATTGCTTTTCTTTTCCAATAATTATTCGTATCGTAGTACCTTCGACGAACCTTACAATCTACCCGCTCTTCGTAGCTAACCTCCTTTCCTCTGTAGTACCGTTTTGCCTATTATGGCCAGGTTATTCGGTATCTATAGCGGACGCGGCGGAGGCGGCTGCCCGCAAAGTTTGCCACACCTGCGGCGTTGAGAAGGATATCGATCAATTCCGGTCGTTCCGAGGCCCTCGACGGATCGTCCTTAATTACGCGGATTGCCGTAATCGCGGCAGGTAGCAGGTAAGTCTATTAGATCTATATTCCTTGGTTTCCTTGCTAACTTTATTCGCAGAGAGCTGCGTCGAACGTAAGAGTTTCTGTAGCTGCTGCCGTAACCCGCGGACAAAGTCCCGCCCTTGCGCCTCGCCAGAATCTCACCTTTCGTTTGATAAGTCGGTATTCTGAACCACAGTCCAATGGCAATAGGGTGAAGACCAGGCTCTATTCCGGCAAGCCCTGAAAGAATTACGGCAGGCCAAAGTATCTGTTTCGTCGTGGGAGCTTCTCACGTCGAGATGTGCGATCAAACTGCCTCCGGCCTGGGTTAAGGCTTTTGATAATGCCCTCCGCATCTTCCCCATCAAGGCGCAGGTCAACGTGTTACAATCTTGACAACAGGGTCCACGGAGCTAGGCCCGGCCTAGGATTGTGGGGTCTGGGACGGCAGGTAGGAGATGCTAGGAGGCAAGGAGTATCGTGCACAGATTGCGAAAGACAGGCTTTCAACACACAACCAATGTCTGCTTAACCAGATGCATTGATAGCTGCAGAACCGTTCTTCCCAGAGAGCGTCCTGCCGGCTCCTATATAGAACTATGAACAACCAATCAGAATCCTTATCCTATATGCTCAGCATGCTCAATGTGCTCAGTGTGCTCAGTATGCTCAGTGTGCTCAGTGTGCTCTTTTGCCACTGAGCCAATTGAGCGTACTGATCATACTGAGTGCCTTCTGATTGGCTTCATCCGCCTTGCCGAGAGCCCTACCCTAAATGCCGCTCCAGCCAATCTATCGCGAGCGGGCAACGCCCTCTGCACCTTTGAACCAGGATCGTAACACGACGACCTCTCCCTCCAGGCTTCGTCCCGAAGCCAACAATCGTTAGTCGGCAGCCAGAAGTCCTGGTGAGTTTCCCTCAATCAACCTAACCGCGCATAGCTAACTATGAGTTTCCTTCCTAAGAAAACGATCGCGAAAAGCACTCTTCGTCGCCACAAACGCGCTGCTGCCCTATCCTTATCCGAAGAAGCCATGCCCTCCTGTATGCGGTGCCGTGAGAACTCCCTGACTTGTCGAGCTCCGCCGGGTGCTAAACGCTGCGGCGAGTGTACCCGCGTTGGAAATATGCAGTGCGGCCTGGACGGTCCTGACCGTACGTTCCCTCTCAAAACTGCAAGTTCCCTGATTCTGACCTCCGTCCTAGCGCGCGCACTTCAGCGCGAGCGCGCTCAAATTGAGGCCGTGGAGGATGAGGCCATTGCTTTGGACGAGGAAGCTGCTGCTCTGCATGCTGCTGCCGCTGCTGAGTTCGCGGCCGCTGCCACTGCCGCTGCCGCGAAAAGCGCCGCCGCTGTCGAGAAGAGCCAGACTGCGGCTGCCCATCGGCGACGTGCACAGCGCCAACGCGCGGCGTTCCAAGCCAAGGTGACGAAAATCCTGACTCACGAGGACTCCGCCATTGACTGGGCCTCGATGAAGGCCGACTTCGCCTCCTTCTTGGAGTCGTCTGCAGCACTGCCCGCACCTTCTGTAGCTAGCTGACTGCCGCTCCCCTCCGGGTGCGCCTTCCGGAGGCCCTAGGCCTGTCCCGGTTAAGCTGATGAAATCTTTGTAGCTCTTTGCTACAGTTAGTCAAATTTGAAAGTGGTTCCTACTTATCGTGCTCGTGAGTCTAGTCTTTCCAGTTGACTAGGTATTCTAGTCCCGAGGGTCCTTCCCTCGAGTCGAGGATGTCGTAGACTTCCTATTTAGTCTCGTCCTCTTCCACTTCGGTGGTTTGGTCTAGGCGGGCTCCCCGTGGAGCTGGCTCTAGAAGTGAGATTTGAAACACCTTGGTGCGTAATCTTATAGTAGGCGGGAGGTCCAATTTATAGTTGGAGGCTCCTACCTTCTTCAAAATCTTGAACGGGCCGAGCTTCTTGAAGTCGAGTTTGTCGCTTGGCCTACTAGTTTTGAGGTTTTTTCGAATAAGGTAGACCTTGTCTCCTATTACAAACCACTCGACTGTTAGGGTCGTCTGTCTGTAAGGGAGCACGGGCTCCACAGGATGCTGGGGTTGGTAATTATGAAGATAGAACAAAGGGCAAGCTCCTATCGCACGGGTAATACAGTCAAATTGGAATGCCACTCAAAGTGTATGAGTGCAGTGAATGTGTATTGCTTGCTTGAAGAACCAAGCAAGAACTATCTAAGACCGTGGGTACGGTCATCGTATATATCCAACTGTGTAACCAATAACAATGGTCCCACTGTCCCGCGTCCCCGACCTTAAGTTGTCCCGAACCTCGGGACCCAGGGACACTCCTAATTGGTTCCTTCCATGGGACGCTCCTGATTGGTCCACACCAAACTGAGCGTGCCCCACTATTGTGCATTTCAACAAGGATTCGTAACAATAAGCTAACTATCGCGCTTTAAATTACAGGAGCGAGAGAGACGGAGGAAGCGTCCCGTAGCGCAGCGAAGAGTCACGCGACTGACGAACGAAGCGACGCGAGCAAATTCAGACTATTATTATATAGAAACGCGCTGGCCTGAATTGCTTGAATTTATAAGGGGTTTAACTGTAGAGTGGTGGACAATATGGTCTACCGCTTCTACTTTGAAAAATAGAAACTGAACTAGACCGGGGCCGTGGTCAATATGCCCACTCTTCCTTCAAATTCTGCTACTTCATTGGTTAACAATTTAACTGCGATGTTAAGATTGATAAGATAAACTTATCGATCGCATCGACGAGTGAATACCGACTAGGCCAATTAAACAGACGAGCTGAAAGGAAAAGTGGGTATGGTGACTGGGCCCCGGTCTAGTTCAGTTTCTATTTTTCTGAGCAGAAGTGGAGGAAATCCTGCACTGACGAAGACGGAAGTACCAAAGTACCCTGGGTAAGGGGAGTTTGATGCCCCCGATTTTGCCCCCCGGCTGTCACGACCAGGGCAAGGCATTGAGGTGAACTCAGTCCATTGGGTGCTATCGACGAAGATTCTAAACTGAGGAGGGAAAGAAGGAAAAGTCCGACAACGCGTCGCGTGCTCGCGAATAAGTTTTCATCTATCAGTGGGGTAGGTGGGGCCTCGAGGAGGCTTCTGATAGGCCCGGGGGTTCTGGGCGGCTCTGGCTGCTTGAGGGCCAGTTTGGTGGACGGGTCCTCACACCGGCCTTCAAATTGGGAAGCCGCCCTAGCTAGCAGCAATTGCCCTTGGTCTCTGCGACAATCTTTGTCTTTCCTCCGAGCCATTCGCGGTGGTGGTCTACCCAAACGCAATTCAAGATACACCGAGGTGAGTGTTTCTTTTATCTCTTCGCCTCTCACACGACACAATGTAACCCCATAACTGTGTTGACGAAACGCGATTGCAGTACAGCGTCGATTGTCGGTCGCAACTTACCGCGCAATATTGCGCCCCCGAGCGAGCGCCGAGTCTTGACTCGGCGCCCCCGACATTCAGAGTCAACACAATGATCACCGCCACCGCATAGAACAAGAGGAACCTAGCCTCCTCGACAGCTTATCATGGTATCCCTTTCTTTACGATACACCAGCCTCTCCTGGCGGTTGGAATAGGACATCCAGAGTGTGCAGCGAGTTGAGCGAGCCGTGGCCGTCCAACGGCCTCGTGCAGGCGCCAGCCGCTGCCGACAGCGACTTCAGTTTCACCCCAGGACAGGGCTGTATCTCACCTCAACAACTAATGTTAGTTCCTGTCATTGGACCGTATCATTCACTGGCAAACACCACCTCTCCGAATCCCGCCGAAGCAGCCTCGTCGTTCGACTTCAACTCCCCGCTTAAGCATCCCAATCACCCCCACGACCGTGGCCTCGCACTCTCCTACGTCCAACATCCAAACACCGCCACGAGCATCGCCGTCCTCTGGTTTGCCGCCGCTGGCCTGCGACCATTGCCACATCCCCGCGACTGATGTGGCATTCTTGGTGTATGTAACACCGTCCCTTGCTTCATTTGGTATGGTTCAGCCGTATCCTGTTCAGCCCGAGGGGGAGCTGTGCAATTCGCGTCATGATGGATGATCACTCGTCAACCGTTGAAATGTCTGGACAATCGCCGTTTTCGCTAGGGGCCGCGAAGGCTGCGCAAGACGGCCGCGCCGACACCGAACCAACACTTGGAGTTGTGGGCAGGGAAAGGAATTTGTCTTGTTTCAATGAGACACAGGACTAGGAAATACCCCATAAGAAGGTTAATTAGCCTTGTAGGTACTGACCATAGTACCTATCTACCTACAATCAAAAGACATCGTTTTTTTTTCTCAAACCCACATCTCACCTAAACGTGCCGAGCAACCCCCTCCCCCCGGCCTCGAGCTACACGCAATAAACTTAGAAACCCGCCAAGCCATGTTCTTTACAAGGGAAGGATTTCGCGTGAAAGAGATTCCTAATTAAAAGAGTGGCTAATATAAGGTCCCATCCCTTACGGTACGTTGACGGTCAACAAATCTTCCTCGACGTCCGACTCAGACTCGAGTACACAGGATTCCAAAGCTTGCTCGGTTGACTTTAGTTGCCTTGCCAATGCCTCCCACCTCCCAGCCAACTCGCCAAACGTTGTCGACAAGGGGGCAACATTGTCCTGCTAGGTAACAACCGTGCGCATCTTCTCCCGTAGCTGCTCCCGCTCTCCGCGCAGCGCTTCCACGTTGCTCCTCTCCTCCTGTCGCCGACGGACTCTCTCCAACTTCTGCTTGAGCTCCCTGAGGGTCTTCTCGGCGTTTTGAATCATACCGGGCAGTGCCTTAGTGACGTGTCGCACCGTCATCAGCCGGTGCTTCGCAAACCGCGTCACCCTTTGCGAGTCTCCTTCCATTGCCTCGAGCTCGGCGCGTGTCGGGCCCGCTGCTCCCGCACAACGACGAGGCATTAGTCCTTGTAGTTCTGATCAACGCTAGGCATCCGGCTGAGTAGCCGTTCGAGAAAGATAATCTCGCTCTGCTTGACGGCCATGTACTCTTGCATGTACGCGGTGCTGGTGAAGTTGAGGTTCTGCCGTGAGAGGTATTTCTGCATGTACCCCAGCAGCACGGTGCTCGTGCCTTGCAGCGCCTGGCTAGAGTTCTCTGGGATGTCGTCGCGAAGCTGGCCGGTTTCGTCGTAGGCCAGGTACAGGAGAACCAGCATCCAGAAGTTTTCCGTGTCCCCCGACTCGTCGAGCTTGGCGGCCGTGCTGTTGTCGCCATTGCTAGGGTCGCTCTTGGGCTGCTGCCGTCTGGCTTGTCGTGCGGCTTGGCGACGGTCGCGTTGCCTTGCTTTCTTGATTCTTGTTGGTAAGGCGATTTGCGCGGTGGGTGTTGCTTTGGCATAGGTGCGCCTTGGTCTTTCTTGCCATCATCGATGGCAGTTGGGTTATCGCTGGTGGCACCATATTCCTCCCCCACCGAGACTTCCACCGTATTATCTGAGCCCTTTGCGACTGAGGCAACAACCGAAACCTGTGTTTTGGACGTTTCATTACCTAGGTCCCTCGGTTTTCGATGTCGCCCTTTCGGTACACAACGATGCGATAGGATGTCGTACCGGCTTCGAGTACAACACGGTTAGCAAGCCTCTTAATGCAGCTCAGCTGATGACGTCGTATCTTAGGAGGCACCCTTTGGGGGTCAATCAAAAAGAACCGCGCCTCGTGGTTAGGGCATTCCTGCATACGATCTTTCATTGTATTAATAACAGCGTAGACCTTGCTGTGGCTCTCAATCCGCAGCCACTGGCCGACGACAAAATATCCGAGGCCAATTCGTTAGTGGAAGGGGTGCGTTAGAGTGCCTTCGGAAACTGCTGAGCCTCGGGGCGTTGACGGCATGAATGCATCCATGATAGTGATACCTCGAACTGGTATGATAGGTGGCTGGGGCTGCAACAACCAAGGAGAGAGATTTAATCTGGCTATTTTTCCATGGATAGTATGTTCCTAGGCAGTGTGACGTGCTTACACGTGGTATGGGTTGATAATTGAACAGGGCTTGATTTTTGAGGCTGGCAAGACCCAAGGACAAATTCGCATGAGCGAGTACAGTATCTACCTCTTTAACACCCTATTGCAGCCTCATTTTGGTTCTGTGCTGGTCATTGAGGGCCAATTTGGTGATTGGCTGGCACTATTTTCTTGGCGCGCAACTCGATAGTGACGGCCGTACTGTACCTCGCCCAGCTGCCCGGTAAAGGATTGGCTGAGAAAAATGGCCCTCATCCAAGATCTCACAGTCGATCTCGTTTCCGACGGTCAAAGCCAGGGCCAATTTTGTAACTTGCTGGCCAGCATATGCCCCTATTCGGGAGTAAACAATTAACTAATGAAAAAAGTGGCCTTCATTTCAACCGTTCGGTTACCGAGGGGCGGCATTGAAGCAGGGCACGTCGGGTACGGTCTACTCATTGTGTCTAGGTGTGTTTGTTGGGACTCGAGGCAGCTTATATAAATGCTGTCATGAGTGGTGGCTCAGAGAGATAACTTACTCAGTGGTATTTTCTAGTGATGAGTAAATGATTGACACCGTACGATTAAAGTCAGTAACATTAACCCCAAGATCAAATTCAGTAACATCAACCCCCTAATTTACCGGCCAATTTAAATCAGAAGCCTCCTACACACAACCCTTCGCCATGGACCCTAGGAGTTTCTCCAATCAAGAGACTTTGGAGCGTGAGTGTACCAAATTCTGCAACCCAAGTGCTAGACTTTGAGCTGACGAGCCAAACGCAGAGACCACCGGCCCCCTCATGGACTTGCTGTCCTAGCCAAAGGATGAAGACCCGTGGTCGGAATTAGCTCGATTACCCCTAACAAACAATGGTACCCATCAACCACGAACAACAAAGGACATGATGGAGATGGCGAGAACATGGATGTGGAGGTTGGATTGGCAACAGAATGATAGCGGAAGCTGAACCGATTCACTTGGTAGGAGCCCAAATAAAATATGTGTTACAAAGTCCATCCATGGTATCACGAACGTCATTCCTTCCTATCAATGACGCCAAAGGGTTGATAGCCCGGTTCCCTTGAAGAAGCCCTAGCTGGTGCGGGTTCGTTCTTTCTTTGCCCACAGAGCCGGAGTTGAAAGTATTTAACCGCCTGCCCCCCCCCCCCCCCAACCTCCCACCCACCATACTAGGGCTTTACCGAGCTTATTGCTACCAACAACCTCCTTCGCCAACATCTTCTCTTGTACGCTCTACAAAGAACACCTAATGCCTTTCTACGGAATACTATTCTACGGTAGCTAACATACCCATTGACAGGAGGGGGGTACGGTCAATCCAGGCCTTCCAGGCTGGTATTGATTTTTCGTGCATCACTCAGATACGGTAAGTGTAACCGGGATATCCCTGAGACTCACCTCGGCTTAGAGTAATGCTTAGTACGCCTCAGCTTTTGCTTAGGTTCTAAGCCTAATACGGATTTGGCTAAAAAACGTTGTTGGGGGTGACTATTGAGGTAGGTAGGGTAATTAAGCAGATGCTTCTTTGCTAATTACTTAATATCTGAGAGAAAAAAGAAAATATATGAAAGGCTTGAGCCCCTCACACACCTCACACACTTCGAACTTGACACAAAGGAGAACCGACAATGACGTACGCCTTTGCCATGTTTCAATGTGCAGGAAATACCTGGCTTTGGCACAGGGAGTGTTATGGCAGGGACGGATGGCTGCAGTGAAAGTGTGGTCGGGCGTGGTGACATATTACCTGGACGAATAAGCACGGTATTATGAATTTGTCTTTTTGGCAAGGTCAAGCGGAAACTCCAAGAGATATGTACACTCATGTATTTTCCATGTTTAGCTAGAATCCCATGCCGGATATAATGGTACAGCGCCTTGCGAGGTCAAGACTTCCCGCTAGATGACAAGAGAAAAGATGACATCAAACCAATTTCCGAGACGCTGCAGCGTGTCACGCCGTTCAGATCCATCTACACTGCGTCGAATCTTTTTGGAACAATGAAAAGGGGGTATTTATTCGGGGTATTGCTGGATACAAGGCCGAAATGGGGAACCCATCTAGCACCGCCTCCACTCAAAGTCCAGCTTCTCTGTAAAGGCCTCAAAATAGGCCTTGCCGTCGCCATTGAGGGCACCGCGGAAGTTGACGTTGAGGATGCCGATGGACCCGCCGTCGCCTGTGCATGGCGACCAAACCTGGCCCGAGAAGGTTTGGCGGAGAGTAACGCCCTGGTCGATGGTGCCGTCGCCGCCATTCGTCCATCTGCCGCGCAGGGAGGCCTATCACCGGGTTGGACGCGTCAGCCATCGACTCTGTTGGTCAAGGTAGGTGGGGTTCACTTGGGTCTTACCGTGTTGGAGGCCGACTGGCTGAAATAGACAGTCGTGTAGTAGTCAAGGGTTGTGCCGGGGCTCAGAACCAAGTGGCCCTTGACCCAGTTGTTCTTGAGAGCGACCTGCCACCCGGGACTTGTGCCCGCCGTCTGGATGTGGACCTCGCAGTTGAGCGTCTGGTTGGTGCCCGGTAATGAGGCGGCAAAGTTGTTGTATGTGAAGACTGGGGCGTTGAAGTCGCCGTCGAATTTGGGATCCCGGGGGCACCCGTTGCCGGACCAGCTGATGCTGGTGATCCTGGGAGACGACGACGGAGTGTCGGCCGCGGCGAGCGCCGGGTACACTGCCGCCAGCAGGAGGGCGAGGTGCGAAAGAGGACCCATGGTCGATTGTGAAATGGCGGTTTCTGCTTCAGTCGAGGACGTTATGCTGCTGAAAGAGAGCAGGTGGGCGGCGAGGGTGGAGATGCTTTTCATTGCTTGTGAGCGGACGCAGCGTGCTTTCTTTATATACGCGCATCAAATGACGACTGTAGACGCCCACGGGAGTTTAGATTGAACAGGCGACGGTGGTGGTGAGAGGTTTGGACATTTTGCCACCTGGGCATGATGGACGAGCATCAGTAGCAGCGTCGGCGGTGTCGCGGGTGCGGAGCTTGCCAATTTATCCATATTGCAACCCGCGAAACCGAATGCCTGGATTGGCAAAGACTCTGGATTAGATTGCAACCCAAAAATAGGATCATTATAGGTTCCGGGTAGCATGCCATTGGCCTACCGTCTGGGGTTAGATGAGCGGCGATAACCTAAAGCACCTGGGGTGGTCATCTCGGAGGCTCGATGTAAAGGGGTCGCGGCGGCCAACCTGGGAACGGTCAGTGGGCGCGGCGCGCACAGATGCACAGCACTCAATTTAAGCATAGATTGCAAAGATGGGATTGCCACGCCAGGGTCACACCACGGACAACCTGACGATGCGATTGTCTTTGGGGACGCAATGGCGAACACCCACCATCCACCCCTAAACAAGACCGGCATTCCGTCCGGGACGCTCTCACAGGGGACGTCGCTGATGCAGCCAGAACCGTTAGGCCGACCATGCTCAATTAACGACGCGAGCGCGGAGACCATTTTCCGTCGTCATATTGCGTCGATGCGACACCACACCTGTTCCTGATTAGAACTAGTTCTACAGACAAGGTGCAGCCCGGGCTCAGTCTGCCAGCGCCAGTCTGGGAACCCAGGCACCGGCAGAGCCGCTTTCGACTGTCGACGACCACCCAGGCCGGCGGCTGATTTGCCCCAGTCGATTCCAAGGGCGAGCGATCATCATATGGAGATGGCGAAAAACACTCAAACCAGGGTGGTATCGTCTCCCAACCCCGGAAAGCTCTGGTCCTATTTATGGCAACGTCAGTAGATCCAAAGACCTTGGCGGCCGCGATTTTAACTCGGGGGCTGCTGTGTTTTCCGCCCGTGCCTTGCTTTGGTCCGGGGGAGCTCGCCTGCTCCATGTGCCAATGTGGGTGTGGTGACGAATCGACGATGGCGTTTTGATTGCTGGGGCAGGCTGTTTTCCAACATCGTCGCATTGCGTATTTGCTGCGACCCGACCTGGGCCTGCCCGTCTGAAAACCAAACCTGTCCGCACCGCTTGTTCCTTCCTCCGTTAACTAGCGGCAAGCTAAAGCCAAAGTTCATTGTTCGGTCCCGCCGCGAGGAAGCTGCGAACCATGCATCTTGCTTTCCGCCAACGACCGTCTTTCAGATTGCTGTGCTTGGCGACTGTGATGTAATTAATCCAGACTCAAATGCACACTCTTCAAGTTCAACATAAGGAAAATTTTGCTTTGGGGACCGAATAAGTTGCTTCCCGTTCAAATTCTCATCTCGCCCAAATGAAACCCACATTCGCTTGCCAATTCAATCCCTTTTGACCGTTCCTGCGAGTTATAAGTCGTGCCGTCAACGTGGATTTTCGGGTTCCTCGGAGAGGAACATCCAGTGGTAAAACCCGGCGCAAAAGACGGCACCCCCGACCATGTTCCCGAGAGTAGCCGGAATGATGCCTGACGTATAGAGAAGTGCGAGAGATTAGCTCGTGCGGTATCATCTGCGTCGGCTCAACTAGAAGGAGGTCACTCACCTTTCCAGATATACATGCCAACGCTCAGGCCAGGCGTCTGCAGCCAAATGCCCAGCGGTATGAAGAACATGTTGGCAACCACATGGTCCAAGCCTAGGGTGGCAGAGGCAAAGGTTGGCCACCATATGCCGGCGATCTTGGAGATCAGCTCCTTACCCTGCATGCCGAGGCAGCACCCAAGGCAGACAAGCCAATTGCAACCCACGGCGCGCAGGAATATTTGGTGGAACTGAGGGCTGACTTGTTTTTCTATGGCGGTGGCGATGGCTTGGTCCCGGTACGGTGAGTGGTCGAAAATCCCGCCGTCTGGAAGGAGAGGTTGAGTCAACGAGGAACTCAGAGTCTGCTTTTGATCACACAAAGACTGAACTCGATAGGATTCTAATTAATCAAACTTACAGCCGCATATTATGGCCGTCACAAAGAGTGAGCCAGCCAGGTTTCCCCAGAAGCAGATGAACCAGTGCACCAGCATTTTCCAGATGGACAACCGCCCGTGAAGAACGGCCACGGCTGTGTACTAGAAGTCCATCAGTCGGAAACCATGGCTTATCGGCGGGGTGTTTTGGTCGCCAACGGGCTGCTTACCAAGTTTGTTCCTGTGAACAGGTCGGCTCCGGCCAGGCTATTTAGTCAACGACACCGTCAGCATTCGCACCCGACTGGCAAAACTTGACAGGACCGGCTGAGCCGGAACATACACTATCATAACCAACCCTATCGGGAAGATTAGTGCGCTAATCATGCGAATCAGCCCTGGCGCATTGGCCTGGAACCACGGGGCCGTGTTGGCGCTGAGCGATGCGGCGGCCGCAAAGCTCAGAAGACAGCCTGCTGACACTGCTGACAAAAAGGCCTTGTCGAGCCTCATGTTCCCCTTCTTGACCCCGGCGCGGGACACGAGCTCGATGGCCTCTGCCGTCGTGTAGGCGTCGGCAATGGCCATGTTGATGGTGGCAGGGTTTGACATGCCCTTGCTGTCACGCTGTGCCCCGTGTGATGCCGTTGCTACTAGTGCTGTGGTCGATGCAACGTACTTTTGTGGTCGAGGTGAGCGTTGGCCGATGTTCAGTTACAGGTTGCACTCGCGTCGCAGTGAAAAACGAGCGAGGAAGAATCAACAAGGAATCATGATGCAGACTGTGGATCTGCCGGGCCGCGAGTCATGTCAGAGACAGTATCGAAGGGCAGGCGAAGCTGCTTACCGCAAGATGCCGAGAGCCCTCCAGCTCCGCCGTGAGAGTCCATGCCTTCAAGGAAACAAAGAAACTGCGATGAATAGAGCATCACCGGTATTCGACACAAGATTTTAGCTATGCATGGGAAAACACTGCCTAAGCCCCAAGATCGCGGTAAAAGTGGATCAATAGGAGCCTAGTGATGCACCACTAGTTCGTCTCGAAAAGTGGGGTATCAAGGAGGCGCTGGCTCAGCTGCAAAGAGATAGCGGGTACATCACATCAAGAATCACTTTGGTATGGGAGACGCGGATACGCCGATCTAAATTAGATGCTGCATGAAAAGGCGAGATCTCAGATGGGATAGCGGGCTTATTTCATCAGTAATCATTAATTATTCCCGTAAAATTGCCTGAATTTCCGCGGAACTGGGCGTCCAAGTAGGCCGCACTAGAAATTGTGACTGGGCGTAATTAATCATGAGACATTATTCTCAAATATTTTGGTGTCTGCTTTAACAATGGGCTACTAAGAAGATGCTGGGTAATAAGTTACGTGATTATGCAGCACTGCTGTCATCCAGCCGAATTTCCTCCGTAGCCAAAAGTAATGCTCCGGACTTCGCGATGGACTTTTCACTGCATTGCTCACGCGTTGGAAGCCGGCTTTCAGAGAACAAGGCTCCAGCCCGTGACTGAGCCAAATACGCCAAGAGGCAAAGGGCAAACACAAAGGTTGGTACCAAGTGGGTAGTGCCTTACTAGATTTGACTTTTGATTTAGAGATGGCGTGCAGGCCACGATGTCACACCCGCTTCAGCTCATCTGCACATTAGCTTCCTCAGACATACCAGGGCTATCGACAGAAACGTTACCTGTCCATGGAAGGCATGCCCTTGACGTCAGCAGGTATCTAGGATCTAGTCCACAGTTCGCTTATTTTTCTAACAGAATTTCCTGCTCATTGGAAGCTGGAGCATGTATTCACCCTGAAGCAAGAAATAATTACCTAGAAACTCGTGTTACGCACATGTCAGGCTATGGACGTTGACATTCGCTCAAGTTACAGAACAGGCGAAGCATGTCGTTAGAAGTACCCTAAATTGATATAATAACTCTTTAAAGTTATTATCCGGCGGCACTTACGCATCTAGTCCTTGTAGTATCACTTGATTACTTGAATGCCAAGGAGTAACATCATTTCACGTTACAGGATTTCTACGCATAGGTAGGTAGGTAGGTAGGTAGGTAATCAGGCAGGGAGGGACACACACGACTTGTCGCGTCGTGGTTTATTTTCTTGCCAATAGAGAGGAAGAAGATACCGGCTAGTGACATGGGGTCGGCCGCAGAGATATCGGGATATAGCCATCCCTTTTGTCACGAAACCCAGGCCCAAAACGTCCAACCACGCCCAAATCCCGGCGCCCCCCACTCAACGCTGCTGTTCTGACCCAATCACTCCTCCTCATCCAACTCCATGCCCCACTCCCAGCCGCTCTTCAGTTGCTTCACCACCTCCTTGACGCCAAAGACGGGCGTCGCGACGATGTCGTCCACGACGGCGGCAGGAACCAGGCGGCGGACTAAGCGCGCCGCGGCGCCGCCCTGCTCGACGACGGCGGTGAGGCGCTCGAGGCAGCGGAACACGGCGACGACGTTGTCGAACTCGGCCAGCTCGGCCCGCTGCGCATGGGCGCGATAGTAGTAGCGGAGGTCGCAGTCCGCCGGGTCCTGGCCCGTGACGAAGCGCGCGCGCACGAGTAGCTCGGCCAGCGCCTCGGACGGCAGGCAGCCGGGGATGTCGATGTGGGGCTCGCCGCCCAGGATCTCGCTGCGAGGCAGCGCGATCTCGTACTCGATGACGGCCTCGGCCGCCGCGCAGAGCTGCGCTATGTCGCTGCTGCTGCCGGAGCGCGTGCCGACGATCTCGGCCTCGTCGTCTAGCCCGACGCGCACGCCCGCCGACTCAAACGCCTCGACGATGGTCTCGCGCATCGCCGCGCCCTTGGCCGCTTGCCGGTAGAGGTACCTGCGCGAGAAGCCCTCGTGGTCGCGCTTGAGTTTCCAGCGGACGTACTCGATGATGGCGGCGAACAGCGGGCCCTGGGCCTCGACCTCGGCGACGGCCTAGAGTTGGGTTGGTGCGGTGGTTAGCTAAATCAAAACGCATTGGCTTTGAGCATGCTGCTCGGTGTGCGTGACGTGACATCATAGACTACCGCTGCTCTAGCAGACAAGACATATAATGCCTGTTGCCTGGATACCTGCGCAGCTGTGGCTATATGTGGACACAGGGCGGGCTATATGCAGCATATGCGACAGGCGGAGACTAGATTGCCTAGCCTAACCAACTAGAAGATGAAGGGAACGAGGGAGAAGGAGTGAGTGCGATAGGTGATTGAATATAGGGTGGCCTGGTTGGCCTGTGCCTTGGACTAGGAGCACCAGATGCTTGGCACACTACATCTGCGGAGCAATGCTTACGGCTAATCGCGTCGACCTGAAGTTTTCCGACCTGGTGGCGGTATCCTGCTGCCACATCTTGGTTGTGTGGTGGTGGTGGGGATGGCGAGGGGCGAGGGGCGAGGGGCGGAAACCCGAAGATCTAGATGTTACTGGAGTAGGTAGGTAGAGTGGGTGATACTGGTCGTTATACCAAAGCCGAGGAATGGAGGGAGACTTGGAAGACTGAACCGACGAAGAGAAGGAATCCAGGAAAGAAACACGAGGAATCACAGGCAGCTCCCAAATTTATACCTACGGGGAAGAACTCTACGGGTGGGGCTGGGCCAGCAGAAAACGTAGAACAGTAAGATCACTTTCACTTCCTAGTCCCCGCTTCGCATTTTCAGACGATTAGCAAGCAGTGCAGATATACGAGGAACCTGACGAGTAGGCCTAGGTACACAGATTCTGCAGAGCAGGCCCAGGTACGCAGATGCCGTAGAACAGGCCTAGGTACGCAGGTACAGTAGAACAGGCCCAGGAACGCATATACCTCAGAACAGGCCTAGGTACGCAAGGACCGAGAACAATAGGGTCACGTTCACCTCCTGGTCAGTATTCACCGTTTCGTCTGTTCAGTCGGGGAGTGAGAAGCGGGGCTGGTGGCCAGCCCAGAAAAACTTCACGCAGAAACCGTGCAGAGATATGAGGAAGACGAGGACCTTGGCAAGCAGAAACCGTGGAACAACAGGATCGCTTTTATTTCCTATTCACCATTTCGTCTACTCGGTCTAGTAGTGAGCAACTAGACTAGTAGGAGCACGGAGAGCTTCACGCGGAAACCGTACGGAAACACGAGGGACTCGACGAGGGTCTGGGCGAGCAGGCACTGTAGAACAATATAATTTCACTTCTTGTTCAATATTTCGCCTGTTCGGACAAGTAGTACGCAGCGGAGCTCTGGGAAGTCCGAGACAACTTCACGCAGAGGCTGTGCAGGGATACGATGGACTCGGCGAGGGCCCGGGCAAGCAGACACATTAGAATTTCACAGAAAGAAACGCAGCTGTGAAGTTAGTACCGATAACAGGGCTCAAAACGGAGAGAAAAGCTGGCTGGTTTTATTCTGGTAATATGCTGCTGCGTGGACGCAAGATTCCCGAAAACGCTGCTAAAGAGGGGGCCTGTATCATCTTCAAAATTTCGACCAGGTTTCGAGGCGGAAAGAAAGGCCACTGCGCCTGCCCCGCCGCTCCTGCAAGTGCCAACGTTCACTTCTTTTTCAACTGTTCGCCTGTTCGGACGAGTAGCAAGCAGCGGGGTGGTAGGGCTCTCCGGATCGCGCTTGCAATGATTTGCATGGAGGGTCTAGTCACTCAAAAGCAGCTGGATGAGTTCCTGGAGAAATTACTAGAGGGTCTGTACAGTTTGTACACGCATATTTTGCTTGGGGTACCGGAAATCTGCTGCGAAATAGTCCGTTGTGCTCTACAACTGTGCAGAAATATGAGAATCTCGACGAGCGGGTCTGAGCAAGGAGAAATCGTAATCAAATGATCGAATCACGTTCGCTTCCTACTTGCCATTTCGTCTGTTCAGTCGAGTAGCAGGCGACGGGCTCGCAGGCAGTCTGGCACAATGCCACATCGCTCAGGAACTATGCAGGGAATCTCAGGCGGCCAATGCCGCCTGTCCAGGTCCACTGCATCGCAACATTATTTGTAATGGACGGCGTCATTATAGATTACCAGCCTCTATCGCCTTCCATTATCCAGGGTTTCGTGATTCAATGCTTATGTTTTAGCTCCATTTCTTTCCCATTTACTTGCGGGAGGTGTAACAGACGCGCATGGAAGGCGTACCAGATGGTTTCGTCTGGAATCTGAGCTAGGCTCGGATTTAAGCCCTATCATTAAGGCAAGCAAGGCAGCGAAGGGGCGGAGAAGAAACAGAAGACGTAAAGGACACAGGGACGCGCGTTGAGGGAGGCAAAAGGACACAGGGACACGTGGAGGAAGTAAAAGGTCACAAAGGGGACAAAGCATTGCCATTTTCGCACATGTATACTACACAAATACGTCAATCAGGACGTTAGGAGGAAGCAAACGTTGCCTGGAAAATGTCACGAGGAGAGACAAGCCGCTTAGAGAGCAAATGCCACTGGACGTTCATCCGCGCCCAGGGCGTACTATAGCGGTCGATTTTGTCGCTGGCCTTTCGGTCGCCACCGAGTCCAAAGTCTGGGCGGTACCCAAAGCTAGCTTCTTAGATTTCTCATCTAGACTATTCATTCATCCATGTTTCTCGCATCATGCTCTGCCCAGTGCCGCTTTCACGGATTCGTTCATTGGTATATAGCGTGACACTAATCGCCTGCATTGATGCCTTCATGTTTGACTACTGGAACTGCTCGGCGTTGCGAAATAGCGGTGCTAATTATAGAAAGATGCCGTGTCTCTATTGGTCCATTTGTAATTGACACCATCATGAGCTTGACAAAGGCCACATTGATGCTTCATAAAATTCCATAATATTAAGCCGCGGTCCAAAGAATAGTAGGATTGCTAAGCTTATTCAAATACCACAAAATACCATGACCCAGCGCAATTTTCCTGACCAGTATCCAACATGAAGTGAAGCTCAAAGCTGGTCCCTGAACCGCTCATTCCGCCCTATTTTCCCGTCCAGCAAAACGCCGCGCATCCCAAGCCCAGTAGGTATCCGACTGAAAGAAAATAATCCTAGACCCTTCTGCGATCCTGCGCAGGCACTCATGATACTCCGTAATCCAACATTCAGCCACCATATCATATCTCGACCATATCGCTGCTCCCCTCGCCGTTGCCCGACTCCTTCATCTGGCCGTGTTCTTGCGTTCTATCTATTGTCTCCCGAGACGGGAACTGGGCTTTCTGGGACCTTTGTCACCTCGACGGATCTCGTCACGTGGATAGAGAGTCGCAAATGAGCCTTGGGCGGAGCCCGGAGAGCGCCGGCTGCTTCCTCGTCACATGCAACAGTCGAGATGCTGCCCGTGCGCTGCGCCTCGAGATCCTCAGGCTTCAGCACCCCCAAGCAATGCCCTCCCTCGAATTCCTCCAGTTGCGGCAGCACGCTTCCCTTGCTCCCGCAGCCCGAAGTGCCGCTTGGGTGGCTGACATGACGTGTGATTGGACGCGAAAAGGACTGTCTCGAGTTCCTGTTGGTAAGGGGCGTGATCCATGGAAGGCTCCGGTCGCGAGCGTAGCGTGAGGATAGGAGACTCGGAAACCATCTTTGGATGAGGGGCTTCAAGGTCATCATGCACGCGCAGCATATCGAAGCATTAACCTCTACCGACGTCCAGAAGATGAGCTTGGCGCTCGTGTATGTCGAATCTAGTGATTGCTGTGCCTGTGCCTGGACGTTGATGAGTGTAACGAGGCGTAGAATGGAGATGATGCAGATGCTGGTTGGTCAAAGCTGTCAGTCCTACTGAGGTGGGAAGGTATCCCGAGCAGTTGCTGCTTACATAAATCCAAGAGCAAAGACGCCAATGAGGGCAATCTTTTGTCTCCTCGGGAGCTTGAGCGACGACAGAACAGGTAACTATGGCTGTTAGATCAAGTCGCCAACTAGACGCAGAGGCTGGAATACATACCGGCAGCGTCATTATGACCAGATCGCATACGATGTGTAAGGCCGCATTACCCCACCACAAGTTTGGAGGTTGGCAAAAAACAGGCTGTGTGTAAAAGAGCCCCCAGTTCCAAAACGCCTCGAGCGGGACGCATGCGGTGCATACAGATGCCACCAGCCATATGCCGATGGCAATTACGAGGGTTAGAACAACCTGGATGGCTTTCTTGGTCCAGCTGTAGGTGAAAATCCGCCTATACAGCAGCAGAATGGAGATTCGAGTGAAGACAAGGCTCAGGGTGTAGAAGAGGATGCCGTACCAGGCCGCCTGAATCAATCTTAAGTCAGTAAGTTGGCTCGCAGGGAGTTTGGCTAGTCGGCATATCGGAGCTTTACGACAACCTACTTTCTCGAGGTCCGGCACTGACCAGAAGTCCACTTGCCAATAATGTTTCCCTGCGCCCCGGCACGCCTCTGTATTGTGTTAGACATGGCCGGCAGTGAAGTTGGAACGCGTGGTCGACCTACGTTCAAGTGAACTGGCCGTGACACCGGCGGCAAAAAGCTAAAGTTGAGCTGTTAGCAGCACACATGGAATGGGGAGAGAGGATTGCGTACAAGAGCCGGTAACAAGAACCAGTCGGCTGGGCCGAGAACATGGTTGAGCCAGCCTCGGGTGTAGAAGCGAAGCACGACGAATGCCAAGGCGATCAGCCATGTGAGAATTGCGCAGACAAAGATATCCGGCTGGAGGGACCTCCTTTGATCATCTGGAATAGGGGGCCAAGCTATTGTGGAATTGGTCGGAAGCGTGTTGTTCCCGTCGATGGTGAAATTTGACCAGTCAAAACTAGTGGCCATGATTATTTGCACTCCACTGTTTCAATGTCAAACAAGCGTCAAGCACTTGTTTACTTGAAGTCGGCCGAGTCCGCACAGTTCACACATGCTAATTAGCTGGGCGGTGGGCAGGCACCGGCTGTCGTAAAAGTGCCAGAGATGGGGACCATATACACACATCAACCCTCCCCCGCAAACACAAAATGTGGAATCGGAAGAGGTACGGGACATGGAGGGCGATGGCTGGTCTGGCCATGGCCTATGGCCCAGATCAGGCCGTTTTCGAAGTAGCAACCCGAGGAATCTGGGGCCAGGAACGGTGACATGGCGGTGCCTGTCAAGCGGGGAAGCTTTCGGGAGGCCGGGAATCTGTGTTGCAGCCTGGGGTTGTGACTGGCTAGGCAGGAGATGGCAACGGAGAAACTGCGAAGGAGCGGGCCAAGGTTCACTCCGGCCGTTGAACGCGCAGCTGACGTTGTGACAGCACGTCGCAGCCCGGAGCCCTCGATCATTTTGGCATGATTATCTCGGAGGCGATGGCCGTTGTCATTCGGTGGTAGGTGGCCAATGCGGGGGAGCAAGGGCGGCGAAATAGATTAAAGTGAGGTTTGGTATGCACAAAAGCGACGGCTTTCCAGTTGGGATTGGCCGGCTGCGAAACCAAAAGTTTGGGTCGGCTATAGGTCAAAGCTTTTTGATATATCATTCCTCATCACGCTTGCTGCCCGCTTGCTAGCCAAGCTAGCTCCAGGACCAGACACTCTTGGCCAATGATGAGCAGAGCCAACCAGGTTGCATGTTGACAGAAATTTGCCCAGGCCAAGTGACCATCGCCCCACCCACTTCTGGACCCAGAGCAAAACCAAAACGAATGACGAAAATGAAAGGATGGGAAGTGGAAGTGAGAGCCGGAATAAGCAGAAACAGCTCAGTAGACGATGTGATGGAGTTTCGACCTACAATTCTGTGTCTCACAGGCAGAGTGAGGCTCTTCTTGTCGAGAGAGCTCTCCCGACAATAAGGCAATCACAATGTGTGTAAAGTTGCCGGAACGGGAGATAAAAGACCGGGGCATGGCTGGTGCGACGCGGGCCCAGATTTCCCAGAGCCGAGTGTAACACGCACAGACAGACGGTAGCTATTAGGCCGTGGAGGCTCCAGAAACCGCTCCGTTCCTTTCCTAAAGCGATGTCGCTACCACCTTGCATTCTGGCAAAATTTCGGGTGTGTCCAGTTTGTTAAGGCTCGCTGGCTGGGTTCCGGGGAATTCTGCGGCAGTTGCTCATGCAAAAATTCTCTGCGCTTTGCTTGGGTGCCTCGAGAAGTAGGATGACAAGCTTTCGCACAGGAAGATGGGGAGTGGTCAATGCATGGCAGTATGACGCAGATGACGCAGATGACCCAGTACTACTACTAGTTAGTACCTCGAGGCGGAGTGTTCAAGCTGTGTCGTGGCTGCCTGACCGAGCGGTCTAGTTCAAATGGACGAGACGTTCGGGAAGGAGCGAGTCGGTGCGCGCTTCGTCATCGCATCAACTGAGGCAATTACCAATGCGGATAGCTGCCAATTATTAAAGCAGGCACAATCCGCCCGGCCCTGGAATCATCAGGTTGCGTGGTTCTTGCTACGTCTGCGAGCATGCGGCGCCCCAAGGCTACCCAAGAGAGGAACAGAGCTGCCCACTCCCGCCCATCAGGACCGAATGGCAAGCTGCCTTGAGACACCGCAGGTGTCTCGTCAATGCAATCAATCGGGAATTTTCATGGACCCGTCTCGCGACTTTGCGTTGGACGGCATCCCGTCTCGCGACTTTGCGTTGGACGGCATCCCGCCCCGTCCGACTCTCCGGTCCACGTCACGCCATCGCCACGTTCTCCCAGCAACTTGATCGAGGCTGCGCACGACTCAAGCATGATTTAAGCACCCCAAAACTTCACAATCCGCCTTTTTACTTACCTTTCTCAACTCAAATGGTTTCCGACTTTCTGACTTGTTGCAAGACAATATCGCTCAGATTGGGAGTTGGGAGGGTCGGCGGACGGCGAGCGGCCCCGGCCGGGCGGTCGGGGGCCGGCGTGCCGAGGACAAGGGCAGCCGAGAGCCGAGCCGGACCGCTCAAATGATTTGGCGAGGCGCGCACCGGAAGCCACTATTGGAATGCCAGCCGACGCACTGCGCCATTCGAACGCCAAAAGAGGTGTGGAAGAGCGCTGTTTGTGAGACTTGCGTAGCCGCTAAGGCAGCCCATTCTCGTTAATATCCCAGCCCCGGCGTCGTGGCATCCAATCAGCTATGGAATGCACGTGCGCATTTTTTAACCTGTGCATAAATCCACGTATGGTCCCGGGTGGCCGCATCCGTTCATTCTCGGGCTGCCGGCGCCTGGCCACGGTCTCCCTGGTGGCTTGGGTCTTAGATGTTGTGAGAATTGCAAGACACAGGATGGACAGCCCATATGCGTGACCTCGGAGAGGTGCGAAACCAGTGGTTCACCGAAAGCTGCACTGCTAGTGAATTTAGTATAAATCGCATAATCTCTTGCATTCGTCCTGGCACTCTGCGCCACATCTTTGTTTTATCGTCGTTGACTTGCTCCGCTTGATAGTGCACCAAAGAGACCTCGTACCGCAACCTTGCCGACTCACTGACTTTGAGTGTGCAACAATGGCCCAACCAGATGTCCCTACCCAGCTGGATGCCTTGGCTCAGGAGCTGAAGGATGCTGCCAACGGCATCCGCGCCGGGACCCTCTCCTTGGAGACGGGCGCGCGCTTCAAGGTGCTCGAGGCCGCCAGGGCTGTCATAGGCGCCGTCGAGGCCCCCACGGATCTCCTGATGCAATGGGTACCATCCGTGACCCAGCTCACAGCCGTCCGTCTCTTCAACCAGTGGAAGGTGTTCGACGCCATCCCGACCGAGTCCGGGTCGTCCATCTCGTACAAGGAGCTCGCCGAGAAGGTGAACGCCGATGTGATCCTTCTAGGTATGACAGCCTTACCAAGTCGTGCCATGCACGAGATGCAGGGCAGACACTGACATTGCACACCTGCCTTGCACAGTCCGCCTGGCCTGGATCCTGGTTGCCACGGGCGTTTTGGAACAGATCGGCACGGACCGGATAGCGCACACGCGCAAGTCCAAGATCTACATCGGCACCAACCCCGTCACGGCCATGGTGCGGCTGATCTTCGACGACAACATGCCGTCGTTCATGGCCATGCCAAAGTACTTTGACAAGTTCGGGCTCAAGGAGCCCACGGGCCGCCTCGACACGGTGGTGGCCTTCGCCTTCGACCAGGTCGGCAAGTCGGCGTACGAGGTGATGCTCGACACGCCCGAGCGCACGGCCAACTTCATGCTGGCCATGCAGTCGCTCGAGGTCGAGTACCCCTTCCTGGGCACCTACGACCTGAGCTGGGCCGTGCCCGCGGCCGGCGACACCAGCGACCGGCCCCTCGTCGTCGACGTCGGCGGCGGCAAGGGCCAGTCCATCAAGGCCATCGTCAAGGCCACACCCGGCCTCCCCGTCAGCCGCTGCGTCGTCGAGGACCTGCCTGACGTCGTCGCCGAGGCAAAGACCATCGACGACCCCGAGCTCGCCGGTGTCTCCTACGTCGGCATGGACTTTCACGCCGAGCAGCCGGTGAAAGGTGAGTTCCCCTTGTTCCTGCACACCTGCATTGAAGAGAATAGCAAAATCTGATTCCTGCAAACAGGCGCGCTGGTGTACTTCATCCGGCGGTGCCTGCACAACTACGGCGACGACGACAGCGTGGCCATCCTGAAGAAGATCGCCGACGCCATGGCGCCCGACAGCCGCCTGCTGATCGTCGAGCAGGTCATGACCAACCCGCCCAACCACTACTCGTCGGGCTTCGACATATTCATGTCCACCATCGGCGGCAAGGAGCGCACCTACGACATCTTTGAGGACATTGCGGCCCGCGCCGGGCTCAAGATCCTGTCCCTGTCCCGCAACCCGGGTAATGATGTTGGGACTGTGGAGTGTGTCAAGGCTTGAACGTGTGTGCGTGTGTGCGTGTGTTTGTGTGCCCATGGGGAGGGGTGGTTTGGGAGTAATTGCTCGCCGGGAAGCCGCAGTTGGATACATAGCTACCTATATAAATACGGTGCTTGGTCTTTGTGTGCGTGTCTTGGTTGCTAGGCTAGACTTTATTAGGTGATTGTAGCAATAAGAAGCTGTCCCCAATGATCCATGAATTATTGGCTCTCGTCGTTCTCTCCTCTCTCTTTGAACAGTATGAAATGTTTCAAGCCTCTACTATCTAATAAAACCCGGAGCTTTCATGGAGTTGGCTGATAATAGTTAGAACTAGGTAGTTAGGTAAGTGTGACTCGACGCCTGTAATGGCTGCGTGAGGATTCGGCACGCACTCGGATGCTGAGCAGGGGAAATAACCCACGCTTGTCAGGGGTAGCCGCCCTGCGGCCTAGCGTTTAACGATAAAATATCTGCTCCAAGGCCCTCTTCCTTTCTAGGAAACATCGGTAGTTACACCCTTTTCCGAGTTACGGCTCGCCCTGATTCTGCTTTTGTTGTTGTTTTTGTTACGTTGTGGTGCCTTTTCACTACTTCAATGCATCTTGTTTGTCGGAACCACCGTTACGGTACATTTACATGCCTGTGAGCCAATTGTTCCCTGCCTGAGCAGAGATGGGTGGCTGTGCCATTGTAGCTCATTAGCTGAGAATCGAGAACCCGCAATTGGCACTGGGAGATTGGCTTATTGACTACCTTAACTATTAACCTCCTATTCGTCGATCGGTTGCACCACCATGGCTGTGCATTTCAGCGGCTTTTCGAGCTTTCCCCTCGCCCCCACGACTTCAACTTCCCACAAAAATCCCGCCAAACAGTCTGTTAACCTATTCCCAATCGCCCGCCCCCTTCGCCTGCACAGGTGCCCTCACGCATTTTGGCACCATGGACCATTTTACGGCGTTCAGCTTGGCATCGAGCGTCCTGTCATTTGTGACTTTTGCCGGGACGCTTGTCAAGGATGGGATGAAGATACACGAGTCCGGTGGCCTGGAAGAGAATGCGACTCTGGAGAGTGTTACTATCAGAATGAAGGCGTTCTGGTCCCGAATCGACCGCCCCTTAGCAGCCCTCAGCTGGGAGGAGATGAAGAAATGCTTTAGAATCTCCTCGAGGAGAGCGATAAAGTCGCCGCCGACCTTCTGGCCCTGCTTGGGAAAATGAAGGGGCCGACGGGAGGTGGCCTTCGAGCACGGTGGGCGAGTTTGGCGGCCTCCTAGCGAAACCTGATTGGCGAAAAGAGCAAGAAAGATCTCGAGGCCCAGCTTGGTAGCATCGAAGCGAGAGCAACAATAGTCCTAACGCAGATGACAAGATTTGCTGCCCCCTCGCCCTCCCTCCTTTCAGTTCTAGGATTTCCCGCGCTACCCATCTAATTATCTACTTAATTACCGAGAGACTACGGCTTCGGGGTGCTGGCTAATTCCCCTAATAGAGCAGAGATGGAGAAGATTGTCTTGCTGGCAAAGCAACACGACGACAAGCTTGGCGATCTGATGGAGAATGTCGACGAGCTCAAGTCGCTCTACTCGAGGCTCAAACCCCTTAGCGAGGACACAATACGAGGGATCCAGAGCATCCTTGACGTCATTGACAGGGCATGCGCTGATCGCGTGTTAAGCGCTCTGAAGTACGACACAATGATGGAGAGGAGCACTTGGGTCAGGGATGACCCCTTTGCAATCCAGAGGGATGTCGACTATGGAAACGCAATTAACTGGATCTTCGAACGAGGGAGAGTCCCGGATTATCGGAGAGGGAGAAGATCGCCATGGAGGAAGCCAGACGTCGATTTGAAGACTGGTTGTCGTCCTCCGCAGGGGGGATCTTTCACATTGCCGGAAACTCGGCTCTGGCAAGTCGACCTTGATAGAATTTCTATTCAGCCATGAAAGAACAAAGAAACAATTGACTCGCTGGTCAGGTAAGTCTGTGCTAACCCCCCTACTCTGTTCTGACTCCTGTGGATTTGCTGACGAACTGCAGTGGAACGCGGCAGCCGCCTCAAGATGGTTAATTTCTCCTTCTCGATGCTTACTGGCGGCCTTCAGGAGCGATTCGACGGCCTATACCGAACTCTACTTTACCAACTCCTCAGCGACGACCCCGAACTAATCTCAAAAGTTCTAAAAGGACCTTGGGGGCGGGCATCCAGCACCAAACGCGACGTCAACATCACCATGGAGGAAAAGGTCCAGGCCCTCACTGATATATTCGGCGGCAATGCCTCCGCAGACGTCAGCCTGTGCATATTCATGGACGGCCTGGACGAGCTCAAGGAGGTCCAAGTGGGAGACATGATGGACTTGGTTAACCAACTTAGCGCCTGGGCCGCACCAACTGAGAGAGGCGTTAAGATCTGCTCGCAAACAGGGTGGATTGGCCCTTCATGAGCATGTTTGATCGCGAGAAGAGATTTCTGCTTCACGAGATCACTCGGTACGATATGGAGCGCTTTGTCCAGAAAAGAATACCAGAGCACAAAATTCCAGCGACGGTTCGGGCCCATATCGTGAAGGAAATCCCAAAGAAGGCGGAGGGCGTGTTCCTCTGGGTCCGGCTAGTTGTCGGCTTCATACGCGACGAGATAGCGGATGACGAAACCACCGTTCAGGCTCGAATTGATGACGCAACACGACGACTATATACTAGATTCAAGGGATTCATCGAAGCCTCGACGGATGATGGGATCCTCAAGTTTATCCACCGTCAGTTTGGGAGTACCTCAAGAGCGACGACATGGACAAACTACTCGCAAAGAGCAACCCCCATTTCAACGCTGCCGATGCCGCCTCTATCATCTTGCTTGCGGAGGTTCGAGTCCTGGGTATCGAGTTGTACGTGGATATGGAACGCGAGATGTCTTTGTGCTGGGACATTCACCGACTCTGCCTGGATCACAACCTTATGTCAATTAACGTTGTGGATTGTCTTCAAAACATCACGGATGCCAGCCATCAGGTGAAATTTGGGCATTTTACTGAAACCGGCTCTCTACGAATACGTTACTTGCACCGCTACCGCAGCTCAAGACCAGTTAGGGTTCCAGAGGGTCAAGAAATTGCATACTCGAATATACCGAAAATGTGGAATGGTTCCCTTTGGGTAGGATCGATTTGCACCTTTTTCACGCCTCTCCATGCCGGCGCGTTCATTGGGGATTATCGCTACTGCATACAACGACTGAAAGGCCACCCCACGGAAGCCATGAGCTTTGCCACCTTCGTCACGCTGTTTTTTCTCATCCGTCACGCTGTTTTTCCTCATTCGTCGACGCGGGTTTCGTCACGGGTTTCGTCACGGGTTTTCCGAAAAAGTGGGCGACTTTCTCACTCTTGTTCAGACAAAACCCAGTGCACGTAAAGAGAGCAACGTCCTTCTCTCCTACATATCGATTGGAATATCACGACATATGCACAAGACGGGGGAATATTAACAAGGAGAGGCCAAGCGTTTGGCACCGCTTCCTCACAGAGGAGTTTCTCTTCAGACTGTATGAGTTCATCTCTTCGGCAGTCCTCTTCCGGCCAAAGCTCTTGACGCTAATTTTGGGCTTATTCTCAAGTCATTTTCACGATTGGGTGTTGACCAGCACTTTCGGTGCTACTGGACTCTCGGTTCACATGATTGGGTACTCTCGGAAGACGAAGTGGACGAAGACGAAGTGGACGAAGACGAAGTGGACGAAGACGAAGTTGACGAAGACGAAGTTGACGAAGACTTGGGCGGGCATCTGGTAAGATTTGAACTCGGCAGTCAGAAGACTATAGTGGAAGCATGGATGTCAAGAAATAATTGGATCCGCCGGGACTCTTCCAGTAATCCGTCTCCGTTGTTAGAATGGGAGGAGAACCTGAATGGTTCGTCCCTCCGAGACTGGATTGAGAGAATGGACTTGCCAAACAAGACCACGATATTGAACCTGCTCGGCCCCAACCCTCCTACAAGCGACGAGGCTCCGGTTGAAAAGGAGACAATCACTGCCGAGGATATGCAGAACACAGATCAGGCAACCCCGGGGAGCGAGGAGAATTCGCTAGCCTCAGAGAAGGGGATCTCGGTCCATGATGACCACTAACAAGTGTCCATTGCCGCACTGCCCTTACCGCCGACGAGTCACCCGAGGTACTCGGTCGTATTTTCGCTAGGTTCGTTCCACCGATTGGGTTCAAATAGTCCAGAAGCTGACCATTCTACCTCAATTAGGCGCATGCTTTATGCTCGTGTGCGTGTTATCCCTCGTCCTCTATCAGGTATTCAGGCATTAGCAGCACCGCGCCCCGGAATAATAATGTCTACCACTCGGGCAACACGCGGGCCTCGTTCAACGCCTACGCCGACTCCCGTATGTTTTACGAGCCGCTGAAATTCTAGGCCACGGTGGGGATCAACGTTTTCGCGTCCGCACGCATCGGCGGACGTTGGCTCAGCAAGAACGGCAGCGCCGAGATCCACGCCGACGCCGAGCTGCACGGGCCGCCCGTCGCCGGCACCGCCCACCTGCACTTTTGGTTCTCCAAAGTAGGTAGAGCTGGAAGCGTGTCGAGCATTTACCAGGGTTGCTTGGCTCTTACTGATCAAAGTTGGAAAGCCATTAATTGAAAGTTCTCATACCGCCCTGGTGACGTGACCTCGATTTGCACTCTGAGACAGATCATGTCTCTGGCGTCGTTACTAAGTGAGGCTGTCATGGCTGGGTGGTCTGACGGTCATATCAATAGGATATCCCCACCTGGCCTTTATGGCACATCTACATTCACTATTCACGCGGCAATTGAACGACGTACACACTCAGCGCAAAACACGGCGCATCGACACTGCCCGAGTATGAAGATTCGACGATTCAATCTGGATGAAATACTTCTTCCAAGCAGCACTTGCAGCATGTTTGCACTCGGATCCAGTGCACACTGAACGAGAGAGGCAGCTCGTGCATGGGATTCTGCATTCTCCGATCAAATCCAACCGGAAAGGCTTTTTCGACGGCGGGGCTTGGCGATACGACCCTGTAAAGTCTGCGAAAGTCTAGAACAACGGATTTTGGGGGTGTGCAGGTAATAATTATACAGATTGGGGTGCCATGCAGCCATCACATCATTTTTTCTAATTTTCCCATGCGGGCGGTATGCGCGATCTGTGCCTGGACGGGTCTCGCCCCAGGGCCTCGCCCCGTTCCTGCCACCGCTGCCACCACCACCACCACCTCCACCACAACCCGACACTGTGTTCCGAGACCGTGCGCGCTGAGCAGACGATATCCTCGGAGAAAGGTATCGGCCCCGCCCCTCCGCGGATTGCAACTCCAGGCCCTCTGATTGGACCTTTTGTTCCCCAAAGTCTGCCCCGCCCACCTGGCATCGGGCTGCCAGTGCCAGCCCAGCGCGCCGGGTTTTGGGGGCTTTCGCAGCTAATCTCTAGCGCTTGCTATTGGACGCGCGCTGGCGTCGAGTGCCAAAACGAGCGCTGCCAGCTCTCTGGTTCTTGTGTGAGGTACATGCCCCCGCCATCCCGCAAGTACTGTACGTGCTGTGGGTGGTACATGCAATTCCGGTCCCCACCTCCCGTTCCTCGTGCCAGCAACCACGGCTTGTGTTTGAAGTTCGGCATATGTTTTCTTCTTCCTACTGCTACTTACTACCAGGGTCTCCGGGACAGTGGAAGCGGAGAAGGAGCGGTCTGTCCCTCCCGTTGTCGAACCTGGTGGGCTGACCGAGGGCGAGCCTGGCGGCTGTGGTATGATGGCGTGGTATGTCTTACAAATCGGGATCCAAACTTCTGTCATTATGTAGTATTTCCTAATTACACACCCCTCAATCTATCCCTTGAGCCAACCCACCGGAACGAGATGCTGGGGCTGAACTATCGAATCTCTGCCGCCGAGGATCCCCAGTCCAGATCCAGAGCGGGCGCACTAGCCGCGGGCACTGATGCACGGGTGCACTATGCTGGGACCAAAGAGAGAGGCCCGGGAGAGAGGGACCAAGGTCCCCGGCGGGCGAGCAAGAAAGGAGGTGTGGGTTGTCTCCCTCCCCCTCTCCCGAGTCGTCCCCAGCCCAGTCCCGGAGATCTGGAACGCTAGACACCCGACCCAAGGCGCAGGCGGACGGATCCTTCGGTCACACCTACCTAGCTGTTCCCAGCTCCAGGTCCCCGGGTTCACGTCAGACTGCCTACGTAGGCTAGGTAGACAGACACGTGGCTGTCCCCGTGCATCAACTTATGGCTGTCCTGCCGCACCAGTCTAGTAAGCTGAGACCCGAGACCCGGTTCGAGTAAAGTGGAAACCCGTCTCCCGCGTCCCAGCCCCTCGGCCTCTCCCCGTGAACCAAGCTCGACACGACATGCGCAAAGGTACGGAGTCGATACTGTAATATGCACCTGTAATCAGCCTCACACCACGTCAGCCAGCTTGACGTGATGCAGACCCGCATGCACGTGCACAAGCACAGTATGGGTAGGACGGCCTTTCATCCCTTGCATCCCGGGACCCGGGTTGGTGGTCCCTTACGTCAGCCCCCATTCCCATCCGAATCTGTCACAGCACAAACAACCACATTGTCTTGCTCTCCACACTGCGTGCAGTCTTCAAGCCATAGTGCAGTAAAATGGGTTATCCGTAGAATGATGTAGCTCTTGATCATTGAGAACCAATCGAGACCTCATTCAATGAGTGATGGCAAATAATGTAATGCGCAGGGACTTCGAGATGACGAGATACTCTTCCAATTCTAGGCAGAAATTGTGCAAACTAATTCTACGTGATTAAGCCGTCACATCATATCATTCATGAGCGTCATTAAATCCCAACCCAACCACCCATTCCCATGAAGGAAAGACTTAGGACACGGTGAAGAAAACCCGAAAACCGAGTGCAGTTATGCTCTAGTCTAGTACGACCGAGCTAGACTCTCAGCCTTGAGCACGGCGTCGCGCAGGTTAGCCTCCTCCCTGTTGACGGCCTCGCGCATGCGGCCAATGTTGACCTGCAGCTTCTGCGTCTCGCGCTCGAGGGCGCCGCGCTCGTGCTCGATCAGCATGATGCGGCGCTGCGACATCTCCAGCGCCTCGGCCTTGCAGATGCGCCACGCCTCCTTGCGGATCTGCTCCGCCGACGCTGCGGCAGCGGCAGGAGTGCCGCCGGGTGTCAGTGGCGGGCTTTGTGACTTGCGTTTGGAGGAGGAGCCGCTTTGTTGTTGCGGGTGGCTGCTGCTGATACTGCTGCCGGCGGCCCTTTTGGATCTGGCGTCCGATTTGCTAGCTGACACGGACTTGGCCTTGGCCTTGTGTGCTCTCTTGGGTTTGGTGGTGTTTGACGGCAGGGCGGCCGCCACCGGAGACGACGACACCAGGGCCATGTTCCCCGGCGACGCTGGCTCGCTCGAGCTGCCGCCGTGCTTCAGGTTTGGCCGCCTGGTGAAGTCGAGGCCCGAGCCGGCGCTGAGCCCGTTCTCGGCAGACACGCTCCGGATTAGGGGTGTGTGGTGGGTGGCGATGAACGGGGGCGCCTCCGAGTGCGGCGAGTACAGGGGCTGGTCGTGAGATCCCCAGACGCTGCCGGCTGCGTAGAGCCCGCCGGGAGAAGCCGGCAAGCCCGAGGTAAAGTAGTCGACGGGGGACGGGTCCGGGTGGCTCCACGTGTTGTGGTGGTGGTGCGAGGATGGCATGGGGCCGAAGGAAGACCAGTCTATCTCGGCGCCGTCGGCGCCAAACATGGTCGGGTCGTCGTAGTCTGGCCCGGGCAGGCGGGGCAGGCTCCCGTGCCAAGCATTGACGTATTGCGTGTTGGACGTGTTGTCGGCGGCGGCATGGCTGTCGGCCCCGTCTGCGCCCGTCCACGGCACGTATTCAGGGCTGCTCTCGAAACAGGACTGGAGGCTCGGAACCTAGAGGGAGAGGAGAGGCCTTGGTCAGATCAAGGTAATTCTACGCTGTGCTGACACGGCTGTGCCAAAAGGCCAACGCAATCACTCTAGCAAGGTCTGGCCCGCGGCATTGGTGTGATGTCATGGGTGGGTTTGCCGTCCGATATCAAAGAAAGAATGCCAAAAAGGTACATGCCGCTAACAGCACCGACGCAAGCAAACAAGTCTCTTACATCGCCCGCATCCATATCCGGCTCGGAGGAGTAAGAATTGGCTAGCATGTTGAACTTGTGACGACCACAGTCTAGGCCTCTGAAAATGCTGCGACGGTGGTGTGATGTTGACGTGGGGCTGTCAAGGCGACGATGGGACTAATGGACGGTTTTATTCGTACCGTGGCTTTGTATCCAAGTGTAAGTCGGTCGGTGGTGGTGGGGTTGCGGGCAGTAGGTACGTGGTTCGTTGCGATGACGCAGGGCCAGACCTGTGATCGACAAACGACTAGGGGAAATCCAAGAAGTTCCTTTGGGGCAACGACATCATCCTCTCTCGGTTGGGCCCATCGTGCCGCACGACGGGTGGGTTCCATCTATATACGTACTCTCTCGGCGGTTAAGACGATAACGATACCTAGATACATGACGGAGGGATGGGGTTCAAAGTCGGCTTTTTTGGCATCGAATTTTGCGTTCCCTTCCATTTCACCCATGCGCATTCTCGCACATGGCAAAGCGAGATGGATGGTCATGTCATTGCATGTACTTCTTGCTGCCCGTACCCGTCCTTTGGGTACAGCCCGTACAGTACATACACCACACGAGCCGCGGGTACGCTGGGCAGCCACAGGCCAAGTACCGCATGTCTCGCCGGCACCTGCCTTGAGGGCCTAAGTGCTGAAGGTTCAGACATTTCAGCACCACCTGCAGGTCTCGGCTAACGACAGGGGTCATGGCCACACCCCGGTCATGCCGCACCACTGCCTCCTGCTGAGCAATGTCTATCCGTACCTCCGCGGGAATCGCACCCAAACGCAAAGCACACCTATGGATGAATTGGCGCCATTTTCAGCCGTCGTCTTTTTTTGCGTCGTCGGCCACGTTCTAGATTAGTGAAAGCCCCTTCTAGCCTCGAGGCGGCGCATCCAAAGGGGAACAGCATGCCGCGCTACGGAGCCTCTGCAGGGAGCCGAGAAGTCTCCATGCCAGGGCCCCATGGACGCCCGACGCGACCCGGCCATTCACGTTTGCGTGCCTCGCACCAAAAACCCTAACCTTGGGCCCCCAAGACCCCCCCAAAAAGGAAATCCATTAAAGGAAGGAAGCTGCCATTGACGCGGCATCCATGAAGCCGGCGATGCACATCCCTTCCTCGTCGTGCGTCTCGGGCCAAATACGAGACATGGCAACCCCGAGCTTTTTTTTCTTCTGGTGATAAATCACAAAAGAAATGTCATAAGGTTATCTGTACGAAGTACTTCGCACCGCCTGAGCACACACCACACCGCATCCACGCTCCGGTCCCGAGCGCCTGGAAACATCTCGCAGGCTGCTGCCGCCGCCATTCCCGACTCAGCTCGCTATACTGTCGCCAAGACGCACCTCCGGAGCTATCACCATATCCGCCCGTCCATCTATCCAATCGCGTGTGTGGCTCTTGCGCCTTAAAGCGGCATTGCGATATCGCAAGTACAGATTACACCACCTGCAAAATAATCCACACCCCTGCTCTGCTTGGCCTGTCAGGGCGACAGAAAGAAAAAGCCTTGCTGCAATTGAAAGAATGTGATTTCCGCTCACAAACACATAGGTTGGGTCGGTCAGCTATCCAAAGCAGTCGTCTATCTAGTCAGCCTCTTCGTCAGCTCCCCCAGCCCACCCGCTTGGGTGGTTGCTGCCGAGGAATCGGCTCTGCACATTGCACAGCGCACTCCGGCTAGCCACGGCTCCGGGGCTGTCTCTGTCCCACTGCACTTTCACGCTGTTTTCCCACCCCCAATCTAGATGTCTGTCCAGTTGCGCCAGTGGCCCTGTACTGGCCCCCTTCTGCTGCTTCTGCTGCTGCTGCTCTGGGAGCGCGGTGGCCTCGGCTATCTTGAGCTTCGCGTCGTCGTCGCCAAAGGGCCGGCAGAGAGCCTCTAGCAATGACAGGGACAGGCTCACATTGGAAGAGTCAGAGCCTAGAGGAATGGTGAGGAGATAATCCGCCGGCGGTGGGGGCTCTGAGAGCCCGGGAGGAGCTTTCGGGGACGAGTATGAGGCGACCTGCGTGTAGATTGGCTCCAGGCAATCGTAGAAGTTGAGGGCCACGCTGTCGATCGTGCCGCAAAACTCAAGGGCCTTAAGACAAGTGTGCGCGTGAGCAAGGTCGTCTTCCCAAGAAGACTGGGGGAACAGGTGCAGTTGCTTTTGGATGGCCGAATGCAGCATCACCATGCACGCAGTTTGCGACTGAAAGCTGCACGGACCATGCATGTTAACAGACCTGTCGGAAGAGGAGGGGTGAACATTGGGTAATTGGTAGGCTGGCTCACATGACGATCCAGCACCTCTTGAATATGCCCTTCTTCTCCAGCATAAGACCCAATATCCGGGCCGAGTGCCTCGCGGCCGTCACCCCCTCCGAGGTCTGGCTGACGAGCGTCGTCTCGAACGCCCCACCAGACTTTGGCTGACCCAGCTCGAAGCCAAAACACTTGACAAACTGCGAGGCTATGCGTCGGTAGAGCAGCATGATGGTGCCGAGATAAAGAAGGTGGGCGTGGAAAATGGAGAGTAAAACGCCGTCGGGGAGGTCCTCACGACTGACGTTGCTTAGCCGCATGTGACCTGGGAGGCGGTCGTGCCAGTCGTGGAGATCTTTCATTATTGTTTCAAGGGCTGGTCCTGTCATTTCTTTGAAAGCGAGTTGCACGTGCAGTATGTCTGCTTGGAGGAGGGAAATCTTGGTCATCTCCATCTGGACGACTGTGAGAAATACTGTCAGTCATAATCAACTAACCCAGGGCGAAACACGGATTTCGGGCGGCCGGAGACGCACTGTTTCCGATATCGTATGGGTTATCGCCTTCCACGTCGAGAAACTAGAAGAATAGAAATGGTTAGTAATGCTAGCAGTGGGGGGTACTCAGCAGTGGGAGGTACTCGGCAAGGGGTGGGTCAAGCTCACGGGAACCATTTCCCGAAATTGGATACCCGCGCCAGATATGTAGCCTAGAGTTGACGAAAGCCAGCTGTATTGTCAAGTCACATGATGAGCTTGGAATTTTGAAATTGAGCGTCAATCGGGAAAGACTTGCCTGGAGAAAAACATCAGAGTTCGCCATGTTCTGCGGTAATCAGCCCACGCCTTGTCCGAGACATTTGGGTCACGGCACTGCTTGACATGGAGGCTGTATTTTCTCGACATATTCAAGCCGACCTCTGGAACCGGGAGGTTGGGCCTGTTAGTCTGTCTGCGCCACCGTATCGTTTGTCTGAGGGTTCTAACCAATATATGCCAGAGCCACGGTTGATTTGTCCATGATATTGTACATGGCCAGCACTGCGCATACTCTGATGGCGTCCAGGGGCAGCTCGCCAAGAAAGCTGGAAAAGTAGTGAGCTGCGATGTTGTAATAGACTTCGGACATGCCTTCTCCAAAATCATCTTCGTTGTATTGCACACCGACAGCTGCAACGGCAGCGAGACAGCAGGTTGCGATTTTCTGGTTCGGGATGGGATTGCTGTCTCCTTGAAACACGTCCGAGTGGTAACTTGCGACCTGCTCCTCGGAAAAGACGTGGAACAACCTGCCACTGGAGCGATAGAAGCTCTCTGTGGCTGCCTTAGTAGTGGCAGGGTCAGGCATAACCAGTCGGATCAGAGAGGCAGACGCATTCGCCAGTAGCTGTGGGTTGGAGAGACTGCTCGAATTCGAAAGCGGTGAACCGAAAGAGAACCGCACCTCGTCGTCTGACGACGCGGTTAGAGGACTTGCGCGACGGGGTGTCAGCTTTTCGTCGATGCTCATAGAGCTGCCCGAGCTGGGAGATGAAACCACAGAATCGTCCATCTCAATTAAGGTGAGAATGTCACTGGACGAGCGAATGCGACGGAAGAGGCTCTCGGCGTCACTATCGGGGATCGACTTCAGCGCCACGAACAGCTTCTCCATTGCCCGCATGCGCGACTTCATGAGTGCCTTTCTCGACTGGCCGGCGTGGCCCTCATAGTAGCATGGCCGTTCCTTTGCGGTGCACGTCCTGCATGTAGGACGACTTCTATCGCACTGGTAATGGCGGTGAGCAAGTGTACGGCGTCAAGGGCCGAACCTGAAGTTCTGGGCATGAAAATAACGAGGTACAGGTTAGCGGTCGGTTACCTTGACCTTGTTCTGTCGACATTCACGGCAAGCCTCGGCAGCATTACGGATTCTTTTCCCGAGGCTCTGGTACGACGAATGCAGCGGCCAATGGGCCGAGTCCGAGGGTTGGATGAGGCGGTATGTTGAAGCCATGACGAGCAGCGCGCCGGCCGCGACTATTTAATCATTGGCTTGGAGCTGCGGACCTCTCTGTCGTCTGATGCGCGCCTGCTAGCCCCGGCAGGATAGAGCGACGAGAAGCTGGAAGTGGTTGTGAGCGAGCTGCTGAGTCTCGTCATGAGGGGAAATCAAGCCGAATTTGCGATGTGGGTGCGGTCAGCGCGGTGGCACAACTGGCCGCCAGTGGTTGGACAGCTGGGGCATATCGTGGTCCCGGCACGCCGAGCTTTTGGCGGCGGCATGTCGCTGGAAAGGGAAATTATCGGCGCCAAATGCACAGGGAGCGTGCCCGGGCGATTCACATTCGCGCAAATTCCACACATCAACCACCGAGACGAGAGCCACTTGTTGGTTCCAGCGTGGCCTCCGTCGCTGTGCGAAATGGAACTGAGGTCAAGGATCGGCGGAGGAGGAGAATGCAGCCCGACGCCAGCTAAACGCACCGAGCGAGGAAATGACGTTCGACACCCCAAGACACTAGGCTGAGGTAGGCACATTAAGTACTGGATGGAGGATTTTCATTGAAATTGTTTGAAATTGCTGCCAAGTTCCCAAGTTCCAGGTTCGAGGCAGGGACGAGGAAGCTCCCAAGCTCCTTCCATTTTTCGTAGTCTTCAGTGAACGCCTGACTACCAGCTGTACGAATTAGGCTACTGCACTTATCAAGGTTCCCGTTGCAAAGCAATACGTTCTTTCCCTTTTTTCTACCATGCCCAATGGCGTTCAGCCCTCGGTGTTACTGCACGCACTAGCGGCCGAATTCCGAACTTGCATTGCAGATCTTCAAGAGACCGTTCTTCATTAGTTGGGGCTGGGCTTCCCGAGAATTACTAGTGCAAACTCTCCGCAAGATCCGCTGTTTTCATCTCATGCTGGATGAATGGCTCTATCTACTAGCGCTACACACGCCCATTACCGTTGCCATAGCTAAAGTTTGTTGCTCTACCTAGTCCGTCTCGTCGGTACTCTTTCGATCGACGTTGATGTGCTGCCGTGGCGGCTCGTGAGCAGCGAGCCCAAGATGGCGGGCCCACCAGCGCGGTGAAACTGAACGCCACGGACTACCGGACAAATCGAATCGACGCGTTGATTCAGAGGCAGGTGCGACAATAAATGGCGGTGAGGTGAGCTTAAGTCGGCCGTTTGACCGCTGCCACTGGTCTCACAACGTTGACCCCTCTCCACCATGGCACCATCGCAGCCTCCTCAACGTGCGACTCTGCGAGTGTGTGGCGCATCCACGGTTTGATGGTTATCATGAAGGCCAAGTTCGCTCTCGGGACGCTCGTCGTCGCGTCGCTTCCGATCCTGGGAACTTGCGTCAACCCACTGGTCAATCTGACATACGCCACGTACATCGGGCGGCCGCTTGTCAATGGAATCACGCAATGGCTAGGCATCCGCTATGCAGCGCCGCCAGTGGGCAACCTCCGGTTCGGACCTCCCCGAGATCCGCTCTTCGTCCCTACGCCGCAGCAGGCCAACAAGGTAGGAAGCGCGGGCAAGCCATTCAATCGACAGGCTGGGACATGGGAACTGATCTGCCAGATTGATTAGCACGGGAAGTTCTGCCTCAAGACGGGAGACAGGCCGAACAGAACGATGACGTCCGAGGACTGTCTCTTTCTCGACGTCTACGCGCCCAGCAATGCGACAGCCGACTCCAAGCTGCCCGTCTTTTTCTTCATCCAGGGCGGCGGCTTCAACGGCAACTCGAACCCCAATCTCAACGGTACAGGCCTTGTCATGGCGAGTCAAAACTCAATCGTTGTCGTGACCTTCAACTATCGTGTTGGACCCTACGGCTTCCTGACGGACGGGAAGAACGCGACTGCTAACAACGGGCTCCATGACCAACGCAAGGCGCTCGAGTGGGTGCAGAAAAACATTGCCCGGTTCGGCGGCGATGCCGGCCACGTCGTGCTTGGCGGCTCGTCGGCCGGCGCCGCCAGCATCAGTCTGCACATGATCGCATACGGAGGCAAAGACATGGGCCTCTTCCACGCCGCAGCCGCCGAGTCGGTCTCTTTCGCCACGGCCCTCACGGTCAAAGAATCCCAGTACCAGTTTGACAACTTCGTCATCAGGCTCGGCTGCGTGGGGAGCGACCCGCTTGCCTGCCTGCGCGCAAAGTCGGCCAAGGAACTGCAGGCTCAGAACTTCAACATACCCTATCCCGGATCCGCCAACAAACCTCTATACATGTGGAACCCCGTCATCGACAACGACCTTCTCTCCGAAATTCCCTACGTTGCCTTTGACAGAGGCAACTTTGTCAGAGTTCCGGTGATAATCGGCGATGACACAAACGGGGGCACCACCTTTGTGCCATCAACCACTTCGACACGTGGCCAAAGCAATCAGTTCTTGAAAGACCAGTTTCCCTACCTCACACTGCAGCAGCTGAGCAAGCTCAACGACCTCTATCCGAATCCCGATCAGGGTGACTGCCCCAATGAGGGCTGCTGGTGGCGCCAAGCGAGCAACGTCTACGGGGAGATGCGGTACATGTGCCCCGGACTGTTTATCAGCGCAGCTGTCACGCGATACGGGGTGAATGCATCATACGCTTACCGCTGGAACGTGGAAGATGCAGCGCAAATGAGCGCAGGGCTCGGCGTCCCTCACACCGTTGAGATTAACGCCCTGTTTGGGCCATTCAATGTGCAAAGCATGCCACCTGCCAGCTACTTTCCCAACGGCACAAATGCGCACGCAGTCCCGGTCATTCAGGGATACTGGACGAGCTTCATACAGACATACGACCCGAATAGGAAGAGGTGCTGCGGGTCTGCCGTATGGAAGCGCTGGGACAACTGCACGAAGGAGCGTCTGCGGTTTGATAGCGGGGGCTGGACCACAATAGAGCCAATCGATGATGGGCTCAAGAAGAGATGCGAATATCTACACAGCATAGGGGTGGGCCTTCAGCAATGAAGCAGGAAAACTCACAGAGAACTCGCAGAGTTCTGCTTTATCACACCCTGAATTCCCGAGTAAGATTCCTATTATACATCTTGATGGACATGCATTAATTCCGAGAACCATAGGAAAGCATTGGTATTCGATAGCAATAGTAATATTCTTCATGTTTCAGCATTGGGTTTCTTCTCTCCTTTCGGGACGTGAACTAGTACAAGATTTGACTTGGAATCGAGTCGAAGATCAAGGACCACGGTGACGTGATTGGTCTCGTCGTCGGATCACACGAAACATTGCTGGCGAGTGGGAGATTGGTTGCTAAAAGGTCTTGGCACACGGTCGCTTTCGCCAAACAGACTCACGGAAATTGTCCATCCGCTCCGAGGTTGCATCTCGACTAGCGTCCACGAAGCCCCCTACCACTCGATCAGCGGGCTCGGGGGACGTTGGCGCACTGGCGGGCCGACAACGTCGAGATTAGTCCGGTTCTGGAAATCGGCCCAGTCCCCACCGCCCTCGCTATGGATGGCATGGGGAGCTCGGCGGCCGTCTGTCCATGCACTAGACTGCAAACCGAAGGCTAGCGAGACGGAGCGCTTGGCACGGTTCTCGGGGCTCGCAATGCGACGCTGCTCCGCCTTCCCAGTCATGCTTCCCGGAATTCAGTATTAGAATCCCGGAACGTACGATCAGGCCGCCAATCAAGTGATGCTGGCCAAGGAAACGAGGGCCTTGAGCCGCATTCCCCGCGGGGGGCCGACGGTGCACGCCGATCTCATCATTTCGTCAACGGCACGATGAGAGCAAGAGGGGGGGTATAAGTCTCGATACGGCGCCGCTGTAGACTTATCTCTGGCTTCCTCAGCAGTCGCTCCATTGTTCCCCGAGAACCAAGCCCGGACCTAGCTGCATCCCGCCATGAAGTCTTCGATTCTTGCCAGCGTCGCCACCAGCGCTGCTGGAGCTCTCGCGGCCGGTGGCGCCTGGCAA